>NC_058523.1:550666040-551867738 GCF_904849725.1 Hordeum vulgare subsp. vulgare
AAAGATCATTACCCTTTGCCTTTTATCGACCAAATGCTAGAAAGGTTGTCCAAACACACACACTTCTGCTTTCTAGACGGTTATTCTGGTTTCTCCCAAATACCAGTTGCACAATCTGATCAGGAGAAAACCACTTTCACCTGCCCTTTTGGTACCTTTGCTTATAGACGTATGCCTTTTGGCTTATGTAATGCACCGGCCACCTTTCAAAGATGTATGATGGCCATATTCTCTGACTTTTGTGAAAATATTGTCGAGGTTTTCATGGATGACTTTTCCGTTTACGGGTCTTCCTTTGATGACTGCCTTAGCAACCTTGATCGAGTCTTACAGAGATGTAAAGACACCAATCTTGTCTTGAATTGGGAGGAGTGCCACTTTATGGTTAATGAAGGCATCGTCTTAGGACATAAAATTTCCGAAAAAGGTATTGAAGTCGATAAGGCTAAGGTTGATGCAATCGAGAAAATGCCATACCCCACAGATATCAAAGGTATAAGAAGTTTCCTTGGTCATGCTGGTTTCTATAGAAGGTTCATTAAAGACTTCTCTAAGATTTCTAGGCCTCTTACCAATATCTTGCAAAAGGATATTCCTTCTGTTTTTTTACGATGATTGTGAGGAAGCCTTCGAAATACTTAAGAGGGCTTTGATAACTGCACCTATTGTTCAACCACCTGATTGGAACTTGCCTTTTGAGATCATGTGTGATGCTAGTGATTATGCTGTTGGTGTTGTTCTAGGGCAAAGAGTCGATAAGAAGTTGAATGTTATTCACTACGCTAGTAAAACTCTAGACAATGCCCAGAGAAACTATGCTACTACGGAGAAGGAATTTTTAGCAGTCGTGTTTGCATGTGAAAAGTTCACGTCTTACATAGTTGATTCCAAATTCTCTATTCACACTGATCACGCTGCTATTAAGTACCTCATGGAGAATAAGGACGCTAAACCTAGACTTATCAGATGGGTTCTCTTGCTACAAGAATTTGATTTGCACATTGTTGACAGGAAGGGTGCTGATAACCCCGTACCAGATAACTTGTCTAGATTGGAGAATGTTCTTGATGACCCACAACCTATTGATGATAGCTTTCCCGATGAGCAACTGAATGTCATCAATGCTTAGTGCACCGTGGTATGCTGATTATGCAAACTATATCGTTGCCAAATATATACCACCTAGTTTCACATACCAGCAAAAGAAGAAATTCTTCTTTGACTTGAGACACTACTTTTGGGATGATCCTCACCTTTATAAGGAAGGAGTAGATGGTGTTATTAGACGTTGTGTACCTGAACATGAACAGGGACAGATCCTACAGAAGTGTCACTCCGAGGCCTATGGAGGACACCATGCGGGAGATAGAATTGCACACATGGTATTGCAATCAGGTTTCTATTGGCCCACTCTCTTCAAGGATGCCCGTAAGTTTGTCTTGTCGTGTGATGAATGTCAAAGAATCGGCAATATTAGCAAACGTCAGGAAATGCCTGTGAACTATTCACTTGTCATTGAACCATTTGATGTTTGGGGCTTTGATTATATGGGACCTTTTCCAAAATCCAACGGGTATACGCATATCTTAGTTGCTGTTGATTACGTCACTAAGTGGGTAGAAGCTATCCCCGCTAGTAGTGCTGATCACAACACCTCTATCAAGATGCTGAAAGAAGTTATCTTCCCTAGATTTGGAGTCCCTAGATATCTGATGACCGACGGTGGTTCACGCTTCATTCATGGTGCTTTCCGTAAAACGCTTGCTAAGTACGATGTCAACCATAGAATTGTGTCTCCCTATCACCCTCAGTACAGTGGTCAAGTAGAGCTAAGTAATAGAGAGATTAAACTGATTCTGCAAAAGACTGTCAATAGGTCTAGAAAGAATTGGTCTAAGAAGCTCGATGATGCACTGTGGGCTTATAGAACTGCCTATAAGAATCCCATGGGCATGTCTCCGTACAAAATGGTGTATGGGAAAGCATGTCACTTACCTATTGAGCTAGAGCATAAAGCTTATTGGGCAATCAAAGAGCTCAACTTTGATTTCAAACTTGCCGATGAGAAGAGGTTATTTGAGATTAGCTCGCTTGATGAGTGGAGAACTCAGACATATGAGAATGCCAAGCTTTTCAAAGAGAAGGTTAAGAGGTGGCATGATAAGAGGATACAAAAGCGTGAGTTCAATGTAGGTGATTATGTCTTGCTATATAACTCTCGTTTAAGATTCTTTGCAGGCAAGCTTCTCTCTAAATGGGAAGGTCCCTATGTTGTTGAGGAAGCATATCATTCCGGTGCTATCAAGATCAACAACACGGAAGGTAATTGTCCGAGAGTTGTAAATGGGCAGAGAATCAAGCATTATATCTGAGGTACTCCCATAAATGTTGAAAGCAATATCATCAATACCATAACTCCGGAAGAATACCTAAGGGACATTTATCAACCTGTTTCAGACTGTGAAAACGAAGAGGTATGTGATTCGGTAAGAAAACAGAGTCCAAAACTTCTCCAATAGGAAATTTTCTCCGTTTTGGAATATTTGAAAAAATACAAAAATTGGAAGTAGTCCGGAAAGTGCACGAGGAGGGGATAAGCCTGCACGGCGCGGGCCCACCCCCTGGCCGTGCCGTGAGGGCTTGTAGCCACCTCGTGCGCCTCCCGTACTCCATTTTCGTGCAGGGGGCTCCTTCTGGTCTGGAAAAAATCATTACATATACTCCCGTTTGGTCTGACCCCTGCATCACGCAGATTTCCTCTATTTTTTGTTTCGAGCTTGTTTTCTACCGCAAATCTAGGTCAAGATGTCTTCTCAGGATTCAGAGGGGTAGAGCTATGTGGTTGATTACCTTGCTAATCCCAAGGTCTATGGGGACTTGGATCCTTATGGATGGACCAGTGATGAGGAAGAAGATTATGATCCGAAAGGGGAGGAACAAACAAGTTCCGATGAAGAGGAGGCTCCTCTACCTCAACCTGGACACACTCATGTGGAGTTCTAGAAGTCGAGCCTCCCTGAGTCAACGAAGAAGCCTAAGACCTTGTTTATCCCTTATCGTTTCTTGCAGGAGAGTAAGCAGGAATTATGCCAAAGGGTGTTGAATCTTGAAGAGGAAAATGATGATCTGAGGGAGCAGAATTTTATGCTCAAGTGGAAATTAAACAAATTCAAGACCTCTTCAACAACTACACCACCATCACCACCAAAGGAAGACAACTGAGCATTGGTATGGCCAATCCCCTTGGCTTGTGCCAAGCTTGGGGGAGTTGCCCCGGTATCGTATCACCATCACATCTTTTGCCTTTACCTTTGTTTTAGTTTGTTCCTTTTGAGTTTCCTTTTTCTCTAGTAGTTTAAAAGTCTTAGTGTTTTAGTCTTGAGTTTTGCTTTGTGTCACCCCCCGTGTATTCTTGCTCGTGAGCCATATAATAAAGAGTGTCTTAGTTGAAGGGCTTTGCCTCTTGCCATGATCAGAAGAGTGAGAATAGAACAAAAGCATGAAAGATCATGTAATGATCTTATGGGAAGTGATGACTTCACATATAAAAAGATTGAGGATTGAAACTTGTTGAGGGTAGGCAAACGTAGACCTTGGTCATTGCTGCAATTAATAGGAAGTGATAAAGAGGGAGAGGTTCACATATAAATATATCATCTCTAACACCATCTATGATTGTGAACACTCACTAAACTATTACATGCCTAGAAGTATATGTTGGACAAGGAAGACAACGTAATGAATTGTGTTTGCTTGGCTCTGAACAATGTTATATGATTAGAGATCCCTTAGCATGTGACGATTTCTTCCACCTCATATTAGCCAAAACCTCCCGTACCAAGTAGAGATACTACTTGTGCATCCATAAACCTTCAAACCAGTTTTGCCATGAGTGTCCACCATACCTACCTATGGATTGAATAAGATCCCTCAAGTAAGTTGTCATCGTTGCAAGCAATAAAAATTGCTCTCTAATATGTATGGTCTATTAGTGTGTGGAAAATAAGCTTTATACGAACCTGTGATGAGGAAGACATAAAAGCGACAGACTGCATAATAAAGTTCTTTATCACATGAGGCAATATAAAGTGACGTTCCTCCGCACTAAGAGGACACGCATCCAAACCTCAAAAGCGCATGACAACCTCTGCTTCCCTCTGCGAAGGGCCTATCTTGTACCTTTACCTATTGTCCCTGAAAGAGTCATGGTGATCTTCACCAATTCCTTATTTTGCGTTTGTCTTGGCTACCGTCGCATGCTTGGGAAAGATCTATATTCATATGTCAACTTGGAGGTAAGTATCCATGAATTATTATTGTTGACATTACCCTTGAGGTAAGCAGCTGGGAGGCAAATATAAGCCCCTATATTTCTTTGTGTTTAGCTGAAACTTTGATCTCATGAGTACCACGTGAGTTGTAGCAATTGTAGAGAACGAAAGAATGATTCAGTATGTGGATTTGCTTTACAAGCTCTTATTTGACTCTTTCTGACGTTGTGATAAATTGCAATTGCTTCAATGACTAAAGGCTATCGATTGTTACTTCTCGGTAAGGTTCTTGATCCATACTTTACTTTGTGAAGGAATTATCACTTTAGCATGAGAGATTATATGTTGGTATTGTTGTTCTGATCATGATCATGTTGCATGAATGTTCGTATCTTGTTTTGTCGACACCTCTGTCCCTAAACATGTGGACATATTTACTGAGCTCGGCTTTCGCTTGAGGACAAGCGAGGTCTAAGCTTAGGGGAGTTGATACGTCCATTTTGCATCATGTTTTCATGTTGATATTTATCGCTTCTTTGGCTGTTATTTCACTTCACGGTACTATTCTTATGCCTTTTCTCTCTTATTTTGAAAGGTTTACATGAAGAGGGAGAATACGGACAACTGGAATTCTGGCTTGAAAGTGGAGCAAAGTTGAGATACCTATTCTGCGCAACTCCAAACACCGTGAAAATCAACGGAGATTTTTTCCCAATTTATAAAAAATACTGGGCCGAAGAAGTACCGGAGGGGCACCACGGGGTGCCCACAAGCCTGCACGGCGCGACCCCCCCCCCCAGGCCGCGCCATGGGGGCTTGTGGGCAGCCCATTGGCCCCCTCTTTTGCTATATGGAGGGTTTCGTCCAAGAAAAAATCAGAAGGGAGCTTTTTCGTGGTTTCGCCGCCGCCATGAGGCGGAACTTGAGCAGAACCAATCTAGAGCTCCGACAGGACGATCCTGCCGGGGAAACTTCCCTCCCGGAGGGGAAAATCGTCGCCATCGTCATCACCAACACTCCTCTCATCGCAGGGGACTCGTCGCCATCAACATCTTCATCAGAACCATCTCATCTCCAAACCCTAGTTCATCTCTTGTAACCAATCTCCGTCTCGCGACTCCGACTGGTACTTGTAAGGTTGCTAGTAGTGTTGATTACTCTTTGTAGTTGATGCTAGTTGGATTACTTGGTGGAAGAGTTTATGTTCAGATCCTTGATGCTACTCATTACACCTCTGATCATGATTATGATTATGCTTTGTAGTAGTTACTTTTGTTCCTGAGGACATGTGATAAGTCATGCTAATAATAGTCATGTGAATTTGGTATTCGTTTGGTTTTTTGATATGTTGTATGTTGTTTTTCCTCTAGTGCACTAGAGGAATCGGGCATTTTGCCGTCACGATGCTACAGACGGCAAAGACAGAATTACAGACGGCAAAGATTTTGCCGTCTGCCCATGACGGCAAACAATGTCGTCAGCCTACGTGCCCGCAAAGGGTGTCTTTGCCGTCAGCGGCCGGGAGAGCAGACGACAAATATTTTGCCGTTAGTGAAGTTATTTTGCCGTCTTCTAGGCTGGTAGACGGCAAATATATGGTAGGAAGACGGAGCGTCCTAGCTAACGGGCGCCGTTAGTCATGTTTGCCGTCTTCTTCATGTGTACAAGACGGCAATCTACCTCAAAAACTTGCCGTGTGCCAAACCTATATAAGACGGCAAACTAATCATACTATTTTGTCGTCTGCGGAACGTGTACAAGACGGCAAATTAATCATACTATTTTGTCGTCTTGAACATGACGGCAAAGAGGTTTAACAGCATAAATAGACAATATAATAGAAGAAATAGACAATACAACAGCATAAATACACAATATAGCACACATCCATAATCCCCACATAACACATATATACAACATATGACACATACCATAACACATACATATAGTACCCACCATAACACATATATATACAGCATATAACATAATCCATAGCACATTCAGCACACACCATAACACAACCATAATCCACACATAACATATATATACAGCATATGGCACACACCATAACACATACATATATATAGCACCCACCATAACACACACACACACACACATATATATACAACATATAACATAATCCATACCACATTCATACATCATATAACATAACCCATATCCCATCTATATATATAGCATTATAGCACATCCATGTCATAATAGTTGGCATTACTACATAATATTTGACATTAAGATAAATGTCTTCATGTGAATATCGTAGTCCAAAGAGCATTCGTATGGCAACCTACAAGATGAAATCATACACATATGTCAAATTTTGGCACACAATAAATAACATATTTCAGTTGATTAAGGAAATAATAAAAATTATTTAAAAATAAAAATAGCATTAGATTCTCATATTTAGGAACCGAAGGGAGTAGTTACTAGCTAAAAATAGCATCAGGTTCTCATATTTTAGGAACCAATTAAAGGGAGTAGTTACTAGCTAAAAATAGCGTCAGGTTCTCATATTTAGGAACCGAATGGAGTAGTTACTAGCTAAAAATAGCATAGGTTCTCATATTTAGGAACCGAAGTGCTTGATTGATCATTCAGCCAGATCCATGTCACTTCAACTTGCAAAACACATCGAATAATAGTCTAGTGGCTCCGCTCCCAGATGCAACGTTCCCTAACATGAACCACCAATAATTCAATCACCAGTTCACATGGGGAAGCAACAAGCAAGTAGCAGAAGGCCAGCAGCAATAAGCAAGCAGGAGCAAATGAACATCATGGGGAAGCAACAAGCAATCAGCAGCAGCACATGAACAACACGCGGAAGCAACTAGCGAGTAGAAGCAGCAGCAAGGGTAGACGAACGGGGAATGCGCAGCAGCAGCTCAACAAAAAATCGATTCAAGTGTGGGAAACATCAGATGAAAATATAAGACTTTTTTGACACTACACCAGAGTAAAAAATTGTCTTAGTACGGACGGAGGGAGTACATCCTTACTATTCAAGTTGGCTCTTTTTTTACGTTGAAATATAGTTGATAAATAATCTGTCTAAAAGTTTAGAGGTGGTCACTTTGATCTAATAGTTGCAGGTCTTCTACATATAGTATACTCGCTGAAACTAAAGATTTGAGGTTTTTTAGTTATGCAATAGATAATTCGGAGGCCATTGTTTGTATTGTGCAGTGCTAAAAGCATTCCTACCATATTGAGGCATGAACAATACAAAACAACGGGCGCGGCATGCCGTCGCGCTTTTCCGCCTGCTAGTAAGTCTAAAATATGATATCAATTGCATAAATAAAACAATCAGGATATAAATAAACCAATCAGGATATAAATATTTTGTGAAAGCGTCTAAAATGTGAATGTAGGTGACTCATCTAGTTCTATGTAAATATATAGCTTCAAGTGGTCTCTAAATCATGAAGATCTCAAGTGGTCTCTAAATCATGAAGATCTCAAGTGGTATCTACTTGTCAATGAGATATGGAGGCACTAACCATATCAGATCTCAAAGATGTGGAGAACCATCAAGGTTATTGCCAACAAAGCTAGGACCATGAGCATGTGAAGATCCAACATTATTCGATCCGTGGGTCGATGGATGCTGGATGAAGTATTTACATGGTTAATTAAAATGAAACTCGGACTAAGAGATGCAATAATGATCCTTGCAAATACTTCAGTTAACTAACCATAGGATGCGGAGTAAGGGCGGAAAAATCAAAATCAGGCATACCATTCTGGGTACAATAAGCCTGCAAATTATGTTAAGAGTGATGGAGGTTAAGCACCGATAGTAAAAGAATACATGTGTTGGCTATTAAGGAATTTTGCTTGGCTATTAAGCAACTAACCGTAAATATTTGGAAGTTTTTAGTATTTTGTGCCCACAACGCCTGCTGCATCCTCTCATCAGCCAGTCGCCTCTCCTCCGCCCTCTCCGCTGCCCTGTCCTCAGCCGCCAGTCGCCTCTCCGCCGCCCTGTCCTCAGCCGCCAGTCGCCTCTCCTCTGCCCTCTCCGCAGCCGCCAGTCGCCTCTCCATTATCAACTTCTTTGTATGTTCTTTATAGTTTTTACACTTGAAGTAGGGACACCAATTTTTTCTCTTGCCAGTAGCAAATGTTGCCTTTATGAATTTATTGGTCTTGTCCAACAACTCAGCGGTCATGTCACCCTCACTAGGGTGATCATTGTACATCCACTCACGATCATCCATATTGTAAGCCTTGGGACTAATGGCAATTAGTTACAAGGCTTCGAATATACTTGGGACATGTCATTTTATTCAGATTCATCAAGTTAGATATAATGTAATTAAATGTAGATACATAACTAATTACTTTTTTCATATTATTTACCCCACAGTTTTATTTTTTATCACTAGCACAAATGCCCGTGCGTTTCAACGGACGAAAATATCAATTCTTATGAACCATGGTTGGACCGGGCGATGAATGACGTCAAGGGACAACATTCGCTAGTGATAAAAAAAGATGCATCATTTGAGGATAACGACATGAAGCTTAGGATGCAAAGGGTATGATTTGGAGTAAATTGATCCCTTCCTTGTGAAAAAGAGTCAAGAAACACTAATGGCAAACCTTTGAGACATTGTTTTTTGAGAAAAATTCAGTTTTTTATTTAAAACATCATGACAACATAAAGAACATCAAAAATAGTTCAAAAATTAAATCAATGTCGTGCGTTGCAACACGGTAAAAAAACATTGCACTCCAGCACACCTAATCCAATTATTATGGGTTCTTTAAAGGAACAATAAGTATAGTCAAGTATCCCTAACACGAAAAACAATTGTTCTTTAGCCGTCCATATTTACAAAAAGCCTAACAAATGGATGCATTGTTTTTCTTGTGGAGGGGAATGTATGCATTTTTTGAGGCTTGGGACGTACTTTACTTTTTCACAATGAATTATATTCTTTATTAATGAGGGAGGCGAGGACTGCTTTCCAAATTTTCTTCTTTATTAATGAGCCAGAGGCATGGACACCTTTCCTTATGTCTCATCTCCTTTTCAATTCCTTTCCTTCTTTGTATATTTTTCTGTCTCAATTCCTTTCCAAATGATCTTCTTTATTTGTTTGATGTTTAGGATGACGTGGCTTTTGTTAAAAGATGTAACATATATCCGTATAATATAAACGGTATATGATTGTGCTTAAGTTAGTTGTTGGAGATATAACTTGTATATCAATCCAACAACTAATCTTGTAAATCTTTGTAACTACCTGGCCGGTGGCCTATATTAACACGTAAAGCGCCCCTGCAAGAGGCAAGCGTTATCTCATATTTTCTACATGGTATACAGATCCTAAACTCTTCCAAACACATCTATGTCTTCATCCTCTACCGCCGCCGTCGCCATGGCCCTCCCCTCCATCGCTTCTCTCGGCCACACCATCGCCGAGAAACTCAACAGGGAGAATTTCCTTGTCTGGAGGGCGCAGGTGTTGCCTCATGTCCGGGCTGCCGGCATGATGGGTTACCTTGATGGTTCCCTCAAGGCTCCTCCCGCCGAGCTCATCTTGGAGAAAGATGTCGCCGGGAAAAAGGAGCTCACCGCCACGCCAAACCCCGAACATGCGGTTTGGGTAACGCAGGACCAGCAGGTGCTCACGTTCCTGCTCGCGTCCCTCTCCCGTGACATCCTTCTCCATGTCAGCAACTGCGTGACGGCTGCGGCAGCGTGGAAGGAGATCCTCCAGAGCTTCTCCCCCCAGTCACGGGTGCGCATCATCCAGCTACGATCTCTGATCGGGAGTACCCGCAAGGGTGACTCCTCCGCCGCCGCCTACTTCACCAAGATGAAGGGCCTTGCCGATGAACTGGCAGCAGCCGGGAAGCCCCTGGACGAACATGATGTCGTCTCACATATCCTCCAGGGGCTGATGCACGAGCCTGAGTACAACGGGTTCGTCTCCGCCATCACCACCCGCACCGTCACCGACCAACCCATCGGCCTCGGTGAGCTTTTCTCCGTCCTCCTGGCAGCCGAAGCTCGGATCACCTCCCAAACCAGCGTCTACACCGCCAACTTAGCTGCTCGGGGAGGTGGCCGTGGCCGTGGTGGCTACAACAACAATTCCTCCCGTGGTGGCTACAACAACAACACCACGGGAGCACGCTTCCCCGACAACAACAACAACGCACCACGTCAAGGAGGGGACCGCGGTGATCGCAAGTTTGAGAATTGTCAAATTTGCAAGGAGAGTGGACATGGGGCGTGGCGTTGTGCGAAGCGCTTCGACCGCAACTACAACAACAATGTCCGCAATCCAGCAGGAGGGGGAGGTACCGGTGGACGTGGACAAAAGTCCGCTAACGCCGCCCACTCCTATGGGATAGATACCAATTGGTATCTCGACACCGGTGCAACCGATCATGTCACTGGCGAACTTGACAAGCTAGCTGTCCTCGATCGCTACACCGGCAACGAGCAGATACACACCGCCAATGGTCAAGGTATGAGCATTGCCCATGTTGGCCACTCAGTTTTATCTACCCCGCATGGTTCTCTCAGCCTTAACAACATCCTCCACTCTCCACAAGCCGAAAAAGTCTTCTTTCCGCCTCGCAACTCATGCTTGATAATCATGCGTTTCTCGAAGTTTACCCTGAAATTGTTTTTGTTAAGGATCGGGACACTCGGAGAACCATTCTTCAAAGCAAGAGTAAGGGTCGCTTGTTCCCAGTATCTAGTCATCATGAAGCCCCACATCCCCAAGCTCTTGGCGCCGTCAAACCCTCCACCTCGCGATGGCACAAGCGTTTAGGACATCCGGCTTTACCGGTGATCCAGAAAGTTCTTAGTAATTTTTCTCTCCCAGTATCAAATAAAAAGGATCATTTGTTAGTTTGTGATTCCTGTCAAAAGGCCAAGAGCCATCAACTTCCATACTCTCGATCTAGTAGTGTGTCGAAGTTTCCTCTAGAACTTGTTTTCTCGGATGTGTGGGGTCCTGGACCCGTCTCTGTCGGTAGACAAAAGTATTATGTGAGTTTTATCGATGATTTTAGTAAGTTTACTTGGATCTATTTGCTCAAAAACAAGTCTGATGTCTTCGAGAAATTTCATCTCTTTCAACAACTTGTTGAGCGTCAGTTTGATCGCAAAATTCTAGCTATGCAAACCGACTAGGGTGGAGAGTATCAACACCTAAACACCTTCTTTGAGCGCATTGGTATTGTCCACCATGTCTCATGCCCTCACGCTCACCAGCAAAATGGATCCGCTGAACGGAAACACCAGCACATTGTCGAAGTTGGTCTCTCCCTTCTTGCTCATGCGTTCATGCCCTTGAAATTTTGGGATGAAGCCTTTGCCACTATCGTATACCTTATTAACCGTGTCCCAAGCAAAGTCATCAATGATCAAACACCTCTTGAACGTCTCTTTGACATTAAATCCAACTATAATTTCCTTCGTATTTTTGGTTGTGCGGTTTGGCCAAATTTACGTCCTTTCAATAAACACAAGATTGAGTTTCGGTCTAAGCAATGTGTTTTTATAGGGTATAGCTCGTTGCATAAAGGTTACAAATGCCTTGATGTGGCCTCTGGTAGGGTTTATGTGTCTCGTGATGTGGTGTTTGATGAGAAAATATTTCCCTTCTCGCAACTACATCCAAATGCTGGTGCCCAACTTCGCAAAGAACTTATTGTGTTGCCACCTCACCTCCTTCCTCCATCCCTACCCTCCCTACGCGGCGGAGATACTACTGATGCTAGCATGACCATGCCTCATACTACTACCTTTGATCGTGTCTCAGATGAAAGTGTGCAGGAAAACAGTGCAGGAACCGGTGCAAAAACGGCTGAAAACAGCCGTGATTTCATGCTCTACAACGGGGCAGACAATCCGGCAGGATCTCCCTCGGGATCTAGTCCAGCAGACTGCACGGTAGGCGGATCTCCCTCAGGAACTGCGGCGCCAGGCGAGCCAGCTGCTCGCGAATCCTCCCTGTGAATCGCGGCGCCAGGCGGACCTGCAGTTGGCACAGGCGGGCCAGCAGTTGGCATGCCTTCCTCGGGATCCGGCGCGGCGTGGCGACATCCACTACGTGGCGCGCCCAACGCGACGCCAGGCGGGCGAGTGGTTGGCGGCTCCTCGGGCGCGGGGCTGGGTGCGGGGACTGGCGGGTCCCCTGCACATGATGCTGCCTGGACCTCGGACTCCCAGACGCGGTCGCTATCGGTCGCTGACTCCCACGACGGATCTGGCGCTGACTCCCATGACGGCTCCCATGCAGCGCATGCAGACGCTGCTGCTGCCGACGTCGCCGCCTCTCCACAGGAATCTTCCTCGGGATCTGGTTCTTCTTCGTCAAATCGACTCCAACTGCAACTCTCGCGTCCTGCGCCACCTCCGCCTGCGCGTGCTCACACCAGGTCCCAGGGTGGCATCATCAAACCAAAGGTATATCACGATGGTTGCATTCGTTGGGGCTCCTTTTGTGCCACAGGTGAACCATGAAACATGACAGAAGCCCTTACCTCACCTCGGTGGAAAGAGGCCATGGATGAGGAGTATCGTGCTCTTATGCAAAACAAGACCTGGCGCCTAGTCCCTCCAGCTCGGGGCAGAAACATCATTGATTGCAAATGGGTGTACAAAGTCAAGAGGAAAGCTGATGGCAGTGTGGATAGGTATAAAGCACGCCTGGTCGCCAAAGGTTTTAAGCAGAGGTATGGGATTGACTATGAGGACACATTTAGTCCGGTAGTTAAGGCTGCTACTATTAGGTTGATCCTTTCTGTTGCAGTTTCTCGAAATTGGTGCATGAGACAATTAGATGTGAAGAATGCGTTTTTGCATGGCATTCTGGAAGAGGAAGTGTTCATGAGACAACCTCCTGGGTATGAGAGTTCTAACTCACCTGGACATGTGTGTAAACTTGAGAAGGCCCTATATGGGCTCAAACAAGCACCTAGAGCTTGGTACTCTCGGTTGTCCTCAAAGTTGCAATCTCTTGGGTTTGCTCCATCCAAAGGAGATACCTCACTTTTCTTCTACCATAAGCATGGTGTCACTATTTTTATGCTTATTTGTGTTGATGACATCATAGTTGCAAGTTCCTCTCCCCAAGCGGTTGAGGCTCTTTTGAAGGATCTCGGCAAGGAATTTGCACTCAAGGATCTTGGAGATTTGCACTTCTTCCTTGGCATTAAGGTAAAACAAGTACATACTGGAATTCTTTTGTCACAAGAAAAGTATGTGCAGGAAATCCTTCAACGCATACGGCTGACGGGTTGCAAACCCTCTCCCACACCCTTGTCTACCTCTGAAAAACTGTCTCTTTATGATGGGGAAGTATTAGGAGCAGAGGATTCGACAAAGTATAGAAGTATTGTAGGAGCATTACAATACTTGACTCTTACTAGGCCTGATATTTCATATTCAGTTAATAAAGTGTGCCAGTTTTTACATGCTCCCACTAGTGTGCATTGGACTGCAGTGAAAAGAATACTGAGGTATCTGCAGGGAACAAAGAGTCATGGACTTAAGATTAGCAAAACTGATTCTATGCTTGTAAGTGCATTCTCAGATGCAGACTGGGCTGGATGTCCTGATTATAGGAGATCCACTGGAGGCTTTGCTGTGTTTCTTGGAGGTAATCTTGTTTCATGGAGTGCTTGCAAGCAACCTACAGTTTCCAGGTCAAGCACTGAGGCTGAGTATAAAGCCTTAGCAAATGCAACTGCTGAAATTATTTGGGTTCAGAACTTGTTGACTGAACTAGGTGTACGTCATCCAAAGGCAGCCTCACTATGGTGTGATAATCTTGGTGCTACCTATATGTCTGCTAACCCTGTTTTTCATGCTAGAACTAAGCACATTGAAATTGATTATCATTTTGTTCATGAACGAGTGGCAGACAAGTTGTTGAACATCAGATTTGTACCAACTGGTGATCAAGTTGCAGATGGCTTCACTAAGCTACTCACCATTCGGCAGTTAGAAGCATTTAGAAACAATCTCAACTTAGATAGTTGTGATTGAGGGGGAGTGTTAAAAGATGTAACATATATCCGTATAATATAAACGGTATATGATTGTGTTTAAGTTAGTTGTTGGAGATATAACTTGTATAGCAATCCAACAACTAATCTTGTAGATCTTTGTAACTACCTGGCCGGTGGCCTATATTAACACGTAAAGCGCCCCTGCAAGAGGCAAGCGTTATCTCATATTTTCTACATCTTTCACATACAGGATTTTCTCAAGAAATTAGCACATGGCCGACCTTTCCTTTTCCTCTGCCCTCGTTATCCTTCAGTTCTTAATTCCCTATCTGCTCCCCTTTTACCCAGGAACTTCTCTCAAAATAAATATATTGATGCTAAACGAAATTCTGCACTTGTGAAAACTAATAGACAACATCCTGTTCTTTCTCTACTTTCAAAAAATCATTATTCAGATGAAAAAATCAGCAACATTGGAAATCTTATGATAAAGACCAGGGGCGATTCTACCGTCCAGGCACCCAGGACACGTGCCCGGGCTCGATGGCTGCAAGTCTGTGAACGATGGCAATTTGCTATAGGCTTATAGTGGCGGAACCGTCAAAATTGCTGAAAACAAACGATCCTTCGCTGGATAACAAGGCAGCTTGTTAAATGGGGCAGCTTGCGTGTTCCTTGCTTTTCGGCCTTACAGTAACTAGATAGGCTATAGGCCCATTTAATAATTTTCTACTCCCAGTAGGCCTACACAGTTTGTGAAGAGAGAGGATCGATAGATCGCTGGCTTCCCTAATTTTTTTGATCGCTCGATTGTTTCTCTGTGCCTGAACTGAATGTTGCGCCTTTGCACTATCTGTGGAGAGATGGGCGCACCCAAGCTCTTGTATGATTCCGGAAGGACGGTACATCAATACCCCATCTCTGTCAATGCTGCAGCTAGAATCAGCCACGCAGCACAAGTAGGACGATCAATAATTATTAGCGCGTATGTAATATGAGTGTGTATGTTGCGCATGATGATTGATGGGGTTATAGTCCTAGGGTAGGGTCATAGGCCTGCCCTATAAGTCCTACCCAAGGACTACCCTTCATAAGGGATAAGGCCCTTAGTCAGTTCTGACTGAATTAAGGACTTCCCATCATCCAGTCGGTGACGAATCCTCCAGCACCCAGTCGGAGATGAGCATTCGGAGTGTATCAAACTAACCGACTGGATTCCACTCTGTGCATCGTAACCCCCCTGGAGGGAAACGGTCATACGTTTCTATGTGCCTTTATTAGCATTTAAGACGTACGTTACCTGTAAGGTAGGCATTTATTCGCCACTACTCCACCCCTGTGCACCGAACCGTTGTGAAGGGCAGTGCACTCTATATAAGCCACCCTTCCCCACTGGTGCAGGGGTTAGCAATTCACTGTAATCCATATTTCACTCGACAACAAGCTCCCAGAGCACTGAGACGTAGGGCTATTACCTCCACCGTAGAGGGGCCTGAACTCATACAACCTCGTCGTAGCTAAGGCTCTGCCCATCCTTTCATACCCTACACATCTACTGTCAAGCTTATACCCACGACAGTTGGCGCCCACCTTAGGGCAGGCGTCTAAGCGACTTCCGGCGAGTTTGCGACTACATCTTTTCGTCATGTCATCCGGTGGAGATCTGAGCATGGGTCACGAGATCCTCTTTGGTGCTCTCTCCTTCATTGTCGACGATTCGGCGTGGCTTCGGGATGCCCCTCTCGACGTCGAGGCGCTCCCCCATCGCGGGGCTACGCACTTCCGTGCCGGCGCCCGCGGTATTCTTCTTCTCCAGCAGTCGGCTCCGGTGTCGACCTTCACCGCCGTCACGCGCCGCAACAAGCGGTCCCGCCATCCGCGGCTCCAGCGTTGGGTGCAACACGCCCAGGCGCGCCAGAACGCGTCTTCACAAGTGGCGGTCCTAGAGTCGGTTGTGGTTGCCCCGCCGTCCCAGCGCTCGGACTCGGTTCCGACTGAGTTTCCTTCCGAGTACTTGGGTCGCGGGCCTGCAGCAGAAGTGCACATGGCCAACTCCCATGAAAGTCCCCGCCAAACTGGCTGGAACGAGCACGAGATCGGCGAAACATCCGGCGCTCGCCGTCCGCCTCGCCGTTCTGCGAGTCGGCACACTCGACGGAGCAACGTGGAGGTGTTCCGCACACCCATCCTCAACCTGGCTGCCGCTGCCAAGATAGCCGATTCCCTTCAGCCGACTGATTCAGAGGCTGGCAGGGGGATCGAGCAAATCCGCGCCCTGCTGCACACGGCGCAGCAGCAAAATTCGGCGGTCTCCTAGTCGCACAACAGGATCCACAATAGTTCTGTTCATGCGAACACGCATCGGTCAGTTCACAGCCCTGGTTCTCATCAGCGACACAGGGGAGGCAGCCGTTCCATAAATCCCGAAGATCGTCGCCGTTCACGCACCCCTCTGTGGGGTGGGCCCTACGGGCCCCGACATCATGATGATCGGCGTTCAGTCGGTGACACTTACAATCCAAGGCCCGACACGAGAGGGCATATCGCCCAGCGGAGGGTCGACAAGGGCCGAGCCCACCGCTTTGGTCACGATATGGACCGTCCGAGTGGAAGCAGGACCATCGTTTCTGGTCCCGAGTGTTCCAGTCGAGCCATCCGTTCGGCTGACATCCCTCCCAACTTCCGATTGGCGACGAGGATCAGCAAGTTTACAGGAGAATCCAAGCCAGAAACGTGGCTGGACGACTACCGAGTGGCAGTCCAGATCGGAGGAGGGGATGACCAAGTCACCATGAAGCACCTCCCTCTGATGCTCGACGGCTCGGCGCAAGCATGGCTGAACCAATTGGCCCCCTCAAGCATCTACAGCTGGGCAGATCTGGCCCGAGTCTTCATCAGGACCTTCGAAGGGACGTGTAAACGCCCTGCTGGCCTCGTGGAGCTCCAGCATTGTGTCCAGAAGCAGAATGAGCCCCTGCGCGATTTCATTCAGCGTTGGACGACCCTCTACCACACGGTGGAGAACGTCACAGAGCACCAAGCAGTCTGCGCCTTCAAGGCAGGCGTGCGGTACAGAGATTTGTACCTGAAGTTCGGTCGAACAGGCGACATCTCCATGAGCAAGATGATGGAGATAGCGGCACGCTATGCAAATGGCGAAGAAGAGGACCACATCCGTAGCGGCAAGCACAAAACAGTCGCCGATGGAGATGGGAATAACACTCAGAAGCAGAAGCAGAAAGCTCCGACCACTCCGTAGGCAGAAGCTGCAGCTGTTACCAATGCCAAGTTCAAAGGCAAGGGGAAGGCTCAATTCACCCCCAAGAAGAAGCAGTTCGGTAACCCCATCCTGGACCAGCCATGTCCGATTCACACGAAGATGGATGAAGAGGGCAACGCCATATATCCGAAGCATACCACTCGGCAATGTCGCCTCTTGATCCAGGGGTTCGGCGAAGGACAACCGAGTGAAAAGGGCAATGAACAGGACGAGGAGGACAAGGAGGACCCGTTCCCCCAAGTCCATGCAACACTGATGATTTTTGCTGACGTTGAGAGCAAGAGTCGACTGAAGCTGGTGAACAGGGAGGTGAACATGGCCACGCCTACCAACCCCAAGTTCCTCAAATGGTCTCAGACTGCGATCACCTTTGACCAGTCGGATCATCCAGCACATGTACCCACCCCAGGGAGATAGGCTCTGGTCGTCGACCCGGTGGTGGAAGGAGTCCGACTGCGCAAAGTCCTCATGGACGGCGGCAGTGGCTTGAACATCATGTACACCGACACTCTCAAGGGAATGGGCATTCCGATGTCCAAACTTAGCGAGAGCAGCATGCAGTTCCATGGAGTCGTCCCTGGACGAAAGGCCAAGTCACTCGGCCAGATCGCGTTGGACGTCGTTTTCGGCTCCGACAAGAACTTCCGCAAGGAAAAGCTGACGTTCGAGGTGGTGGACTTCCAGAGCACGTACCACGCAATTCTGGGCCGCCCGGCGCATGCGCGTTTCATGGCCCGTCCATGTTACGTGTACCTGAAGCTGAAGATGCCAGGCCCGAAAGGTGTGATCACTATCACAGGCAATCGACAGCGGGCCGAGGAGTGTCTGCAGCAGGGATCAAGGATCGCCGATCAGCAGATGGATGTCCTCGAGCTTGACGAGTACAAGAAAACAGTCGACCCCGCTGACTTGATGCGTGCGAAGAAGTCAGCTTCGAGTCCGCATTCCAGTCGGTGGGAGAGACGAAGAAGGTCAGCATCCACCCGACGGACGACACCGCTGCCCCGACGAACATCTCCACCACCCTCGATCCTAAATAGGAAGCCGAGCTCATCCAATTCCTCCGTGAGAACTGGGACATCTTCGCATGGAAGCCCTCTGACATGCCAGGTGTACCCACGGAGTTGGCTGAGCACCGACTGCACGTGGATCCCGCCGCTCGGCCTGTCCGAGAACGCCTGCGTCGGTCCGCCGCGCACAAGAGGAAGGCAATCAGAGAAGAAGTGGCCAAGCTTTTGGCAGCCAACTTCATTCGCGAGGTACACCACTCCGAGTGGCTCGCCAACGTTGTCATGGTGCCCAAGAAGGACAAGTCGCTCCGAATGTGCATCGACTTCAAGCACCTCAATAAGGTCTGCCCGAAAGACCATTTTTCGCTCCCCCGCATCGATCAAATGGGAACGACGCTGTCGTCGTCGACGGAAAGCGCGATGGTCTCCCCGAGTTGCGCCTCGTACGCCGCTTCCTCCTCATCGACCTTGCGCCGCTCTTCCTCCTCGCTCTCGTGGAGTGCGACTGCAAGCGCCGCCTGGTAGGTGGCCTCCGCTCCTAGTCCTCGTCAATAACGACGGGCGGGGGAGGCGGAGGACTTCCTGGCTTCACACCGCGCACGCCGCGCCGGCGCTGCTCCTCGTGCTCGACTGCGAACCAGACCTCTTAGATGGGAGAGTCGGCCGTGTACGCAGGGTCGCGCCGCTGCTTCGGCGTCAGCTGCCGCCTCCAACGACTCACATCCTCCACGTGCATCCGCGCCGACCGGGGCACGGCCGACACCAATGTCCTCTCCAGATCCAGATGCAAGTGGTGAGGGAGGATGACATCCGGGTATGGCAGTAGGACGTGATGCTCCCAGTGCCACCGTGCTTGGTGCACCGGGACGCTGACACGCTCGTGAGGCCAGTGCGAAGATGTCGGCGGAAAGATCGCGCGGGAGGGACTTGCCTTTGTTTTGGGCGGAGCCGGCCATGGCTGTTGGCTAGGGTTTGGTCACCGACGAGGGAGCACAGAGGTGGCGAGATGGGGACGGGGTCTGGAAGCAGATGAGGCCAAACCCCACCGCACACCCGGATTAAAAAAGGCCGACCGCGGTCGCTGAAGCCTCGGCCCAAGGAGAGCGGTCGTCATAAATTATGTTGATCGCGGATAATTGGGGCGGACACCGAGAGGGCGCGCGCATTCGCGCCGACGCATTTCAATCCCAAATTGAGGTCCAAAATGGATCGGCGCGGACGCGAAACCGATGTGTTTTGGCAACGGGTCCGCACGTTGGTCATCACATTTGTCCGTATGAATCCAAACGGACGGTGACGGACAAAATGGGTCGCCCCGTCGAAGTTGCTCCTAAATGTTGAGGCCGGGGTATTTCTTCTTTTCTACAAAAATGCTTGCTGATGTATACTAACGCCGTCCGGCTCCGTGGCGTTCCATGATCTGGCGCATGGTTAGGACCAGGAGGCTGCATGCAATGGCAGTATTGTCGATGACATGACCACCGCTGGCAGAAGTCAATTAGGTGAGCCATTCTATATGTTCTATTGAGTAAATTTAGAATTAAACATTGATGATTGTTCCGAATTTCAATTGAATTTACCTGAGAAAATTGTACTAGGGAGATTTTGGTTTGACACTAAAAATTCACCACAAATTGTACCACCACAAAATTTCAGTAGTGTGGTACTCCCTCCGTACCTAAATATAAGTCTTTTAAAATATTTCACTAGATGTCTACATACGAAGCAAAATGAATGAATATATCCTTTAAAGTATGTCTATATACATCCCAATGTAGTCCATTAGTTGAACCTCCATAAAGACTTATATTTAGGAACAGAGAAAGTATTTACCAGTGGTGTGGCTAGTATTTAGCGCGGGGAGGGAGGGGGGGGGGGGGTGTTAGTGCAACTCATTACATTTATCAATATGCCACATTAATGCGTAGATGCACACTGTATTTATCCAAATATGGTTATTCTTGGTAGATAAAAGTGAAGTACATCAGATTATAGTGTGCCCGGGATTCGATAATTCAGTAGCTCCCCCACGCAACCCTGTATACGGGGCTGATGCATGGTTATGTTTGGGATGTTCTGTGTGTTAAAAGACCCACTTGGTTTCGAGTATGTGATAACAAACATGAGTATGAACCTGATTGGTGGCAGACAATCTAGCACAGTAATAAAATGGCGTAGGTCTAGCGGAGAGAATGAACTACCGCAACAAGTCATTCCATGATCCGGGTAGGTCTAGCGGAGAGAATGTGTGCTTCAAATGAAATGGCATCGAGCACACAGCAGATGGCATGCTGCTATAATCAGACTGACCTGGCCCATGTGCATCCTTGGCAGGATCGGCTCCTGGATACATCCTGAGATTAAACAGATTGGCCGACTGAAATGTGTTTTTATCAAAGTTTTGAAATGCTTGCATAGTGGCACACTCAATTATAGGGCCTAACTAATCTGCACGTCTTCCCGTTGATGATCATACTTCAGCAGTCCTATTATTTGTTCTGCTCCAGTATCTCAAATTAATATCATATCAGCTTTTCTAAAAAAAAGAGGAAAATAATACGAACAGCTTAAGAATAGTAATACAGAAGGAGACCATATCCTACTTGACTCTCGCTTGCTGCTTCACCAATTTATATAGGAAGATGTCTTTGCATTCCAAGTACTAGGCCGTTCATCCATGTCTTTCATCCGATTTTGCACTGTCCATCATGCGTGTATTGTTTATGAGAGTAACCATAATTTCCTCCCAAAGGAAGCACAAGATCCAAGATGTGCGTGACTGCGTCTCAGTCAATACTGCTGTCCAACTTGCGTACAATATCGTCGAGCCTCAGGAGCAGGGCTGGCAACAGGCAACAAGACCATTCACCGGCTGCAGACGTTTCATCTCGATGTTGGAATATGGCGGCTCCCAACATTCCAATGCTTACTATAGGCAACACCTTTCCCAAAAATCACCGAATTTGATGTGGCTGCAATGTTGAAGATGTGTTTTTCAGTGTGAAACCACTACCGTCGGCGGTCATGAAATTAATGGCAACTCATACTTCATAAATGAACACATAATCAAGCATTGAACACTTAGGTGGAGACTATAATTTGACTTCTAATACTTACTCCGTCACAGTTTAGAAGGCATGCACGTGTACCTAGGTCGTCAATTTGACCTATATAAAATATATTGTTTAACATAAAAATTATATCAATAAAAAATAGAACATCTAAAGTTTCTAATGATATAATTTTTCATATTAATGCATTTCCATGTTTTTAGTCATTCAGTTCCATTATTTTTGTTTGAGTGGACTTGCATTTGTACTTCATAAAAAATAGACATTAAATTGTTCACCCTGGCCATGTTCTGTTCCGGGACCCGCCACTGCACAAAGGTACACGATCATGCTACATTGTAATGAAACAAAAAGAACACAAAAGATGCATACATAGGATGTTTAGTTTGGTTATGGTTTCATTGATCTCAGAACATCTAATTTGACATGTAGCATATAGCAATAGACATGCAGAAACAACTTGGGCATCATATTGCCATCCCAATGTTTTGTTCACTTCTTCAATTCAAAGATCATTGGGCATCATATTGCCATCCCAATGTTTTGTTCACTTCTTCAATTCAAAGATCATCTCGAGGACCGACTCAATTCTTTTTCTTTGAATAACCTCGCACGGCTTCAGGCTCGATGGCTAGAACTTTCCCTGAGTCGACTTGAGGATACATCGAACCATTCATTGTGTGTCTCTACAGCGTAGTTTGCTCTAATCACCGGTTTCTCATAGCTGACTGCATGATAGTTTCTAGACACATACTGGAAATTCAATGAACGATCCTCTTGTTTGTTTTGCTCCAGTATATCATCTGTTAGACTGTATATTAGTTTCAGGGCACCTACTGCAATCATCAACCATGCTAAGACATCCAAGAAAAAAATTATGACCAGCTCGAGATTAATATACACAACAAGGCATACTTGTCTCTCGCTAGCCTCTTCACCAATTTATAATGAAAGATGTCGTCACTCTGTTTTGCTAACTCTTGGCTAGGTCATCCGGTTTGGCCATGCGATCATACATGCATTGATGAAAATTGTGTCTTACCGACCATTATTTTTCATGAAGAAAGCATGATAAGTGTGTGCCTGACTTCATGTGTTTTTTATTGACACCATTTGGGTTCCACACTGCAAAAAGTGTTCTCCTGTGACTAGAGCACAGCAATGTCGTCCTCGACGGCAAGGAACGGGACGATCTACCAGAGCAAGTCAACTTTGGCATAACATTAAGGAGCACACAGTAAAAAGCTCACAAGTGGGTACTTTAATTTGCTCACTGAGATATGAACTTTTATATGGCATAGGTTCAACAAAGTAATCTTAGCCTCAGATAAGTCCACACTTCACCCTAGCAAACGTAGTATCCATGATGCATTCAGCCATACCTACAGTAAATTATCGCCAAGAAATTAATGTTATTACTGTCACACGAGATCAGTCGCATCACGCAGTGGCACTGTCTTGTAAAACATCACCATGATTAGAAATAGCTAACCGTGTGCCGGACTATGATGAGCCCTGTCAGTCTTCATCAAATGATGGTCTATCAAGTGTTGCAGAAGCTCCTTGATGTTTACAATAGGAGTTGGCGCTCTGCGCCAGTTTTCTAAACTGACACCTATGCACAGTTGTCCGTGGGCCGGCCCATTAAGCGAGTGCTCACTGGTTTCTTCCATGGATCGATTTATCAGTCCGTTGATTTGTATGAAAAAACTAAAAGGTTTACACTAAAAGAAAGTTTATGAATTCAAAAATATGCACGAACTTTGAACGGAAGTTAACAATTTTTTTATAAAAGTTCACCGAATTTGAGAAAGAGTTCATTGAATTTAAAAAAAATCATCCAATATGAAAAAAAGTTCATCTGATTTAAAGAAAACTTCATCAAATTTAAAAAAAAATGATCATTATTGAAAAAGTTCGTCGGTTTTCAAAAAAGGTCAATGAATTTTAAAAAGTTCAAGAAATATGAGAAAAGTTCATCGAATCTGAAAAATAAGTTCATGGATTTTTGCAAACAGTTTATCAGATTTTAAAAATGTACATAAATATTAATAAAAATTCATTAGTTTGGAAAAAAGTACATGGATTTTTGGAAAAAATGTACGTTGATCTTGAAGAAAAAATTCATCGGCCAGCGAACTTGGGCGGTGCAGGGTCCTCCTCGCCGGTGGACACCGTCTTCTTCCCCTCCTCCTCTACCGGTTCTTGCTGTTGCGGGTTGGGCGGTGCAGGGTCCTCCTCGCCGGTGGAGACGTCGCCGTCCCTTGTCGCCACCATCTCCCACTCGCCCTCCGCATCCGAGGCCTTCTTCTCCCCTTCATCCTAGAGTCCGGTCTCGGTCTGGTCGGCCTCGTCGACGACGACAGGACTCGCCACGTCGATCTCCATCGCCGCGGTTTCAGTTGTCACGGCGGTAGCCAGAGGATCACCCGCCGCATTGTCATCCTCAACCGGCAACTCCGGCGCCATCGCATCCTCTGCTTCTTCATCTGCATCCTGAAGCTCCGGCACCATCGCATCCCCTACTTCTTCCTCTGCATCCTGAACCATCGGCACATCAGCGGTCACCACCGCGGGTGCGAGCGCGGGCGAGGGCGAGGACTCAAGCGCGTCGACGGCGTCCTGGAACGCGAGCACCCGCCTGGCGACCCGCCTGCGGTACTCCCGGGCGCCGCGCACCCCATCGAGGCGCAGCAACAGGCGCATGAGCTCCTCCCCGAGGCCGACCCGCTTCTTGGCGACCGCGCGCAGCGCGTCGGCCTCGGCCGCCACCCTCGCGGCCACGGCCTCCCGCTTCACCGCGCGCACCTCCCGCACCATCCTCCTCGCCATGTGCCCGCGCGCCGCCGCCTGCACCCTCACCATGGCCTCCTCCGCCGACGGCGCCGGCTTCTTGGGAACGGGGTCGGGCCCGGTGACCTCGATCTGGAAACAGTCGGGCGAATTCTTGGAGCACACGCTGGCGGGGCTGGGGCGCGCCGGCTCGGCGGAAGGGAAGTAGGAGGAGGCATAGTGGTTCCGCGCGGGGGCCCTCCGGCGGGCGTCCTGGAAGAAGGTGGCGGGGTGGGTGTAGTAGGGGAAACCCTATTATTTGTTCTGCTCCAGTATCTCAAATTAATATCATATCAGCTTTTGTAAAAAAAAAAGAGGAAAATAATACGAACAGCTTAAGAATATAAGTCCTTTCAGAGGTTTTACTAATAGACTACATACGGATGTATATAGACATACTTTACAGTGTACATTCAATCATTTTGCTTCGCATGTTGACCCTTAATAAAATTGCTTAAAAGACTTATATTTAAGAACGGAGGGAGTAATACAGAAGGAGACCATATCCTACTTGACTCTCGCTTGCTGCTTCATCAATTTATATAGGAAGATGTCTTTGCATTCCAAGTACTAGGCCGTTCATCCATGTTTTCATCCGATTTTGCCCTGCCCATCATGCGTGTATTGTTTATGAAGAGTAACCATAGTTTCCTCCCGAAGGAAGCACAAGATCCAAGATGTGCGTGACTGCGTCTCAGTCAATACTGCTGTCCAACTTGCGTACAATATCGTGGAGCCTCAGGAGCATGGCAGGGCTGGCAACCGGCAACAAGACCATTCACCGGCTGCAGACGTTTTCATCTCGACGTTGGAATATGGCGGCTCCCAACATTCCAATGCTTACTATAGGCAACACCTTTCCCAAAAATCACCGACAGAGCTGTGAATGGGGTATTCTTAGTAAAGTCCATGTACACGAATTTGTTTAACACTGGACCATTGCCCAGATCAATACATATTTGGAATACCAAAGTGCCTCTAAGGACTAAAATCTGTATGTAGTTTATACACAGAGTGGTGGTATTAACCAAAGATAACTTGATAAAACACAGGTGGGGAGGAAGACCTAATTGTTGTTATTGTCATCAGAATGAAATAATAAGACATTTATTTCTAGACTGCATCCTTGCAAAACTACTATCGCACACTCTTCATATAGCTTTTAATGTTTCACCATCAACATGCATTACCTCGCTATTTACAACGTGACTCAACGGAGTAGACGTTAAAATATCAAAACTTATCAGAATTGGGGTCTGTGCTTTATTTTGGGCTATATGAAATACCAGAAATGATAGGAGTTTTAATGACAAGAAATTTAATTACTTTTTGCAGGCTATCTTCAAAGCAACGACTTGGATCCGTACGTGGTCGTCACTCAGCCATGCAGACTCCAGGGAGCTTATGGATATTGGGTGCAACCGATGAAAGATGGTCGCACGGGCTATCTTCAACCGGTTTGGATGTCGTGCTAATCATAGGCTAGGTGTATAGGCATCGTAGTCTGCTTTTAACTACACCCAATATGGCAGTCATCTTGTCATTTTATCTGTGTTTTACTTTCGAGCTTCAGGACCTTGTGGATTTATGACTATTTGTTACTTTTTAATAAAGATGGCTGCATGCATCGATTGATGCAGAGGCCGGGGGCTAAGTTCCTCCTTTTCAAAAAAAATTTGCTACATTAATGTTCTTTTTCACATTTAATGCATTTCCATGTTTTTAGTCATTTAGTTCCATTATTTTTGGTTGAGTGGACTTGCATTTGTTCTTCATAAAAAATAGACCTTCAATTGTTCACCTTGGTTATGTCCTGTTCCTGGACCCGCCACTGCTCAAAGGTACACGAATTTTAAAAAAGGTTAATGAATTTCAAAAAGTTCAAGAAATATGAGAAAAGTTCATCGGATTTGAAAAATAAGTTCATGGATTTTTTAAACAGTTCATCAGATTTTCAAAATGTACATAAATATTAATAAAAATTCATTACTTTGGAATAAAGTACATGGATATTTGGAAAAATGTACGTTGATCTTGAAGGAAAAGTTCATCGGCCAGCGAACTAGCTAAAGAAGAAAAGGGACAGAAGAAGTTCTATCAGTTACCCATGGTCGTAGTGGTTAGCTCAGTGTGCTGAGAACCCAGAGGTCTACGGTTCGAGTCTTCTGTGAGCCTCATTTTTTGCACTTTTAAACAGTTAAAGGAAAATGATAAGTGGGCCGAGCCCAGCCAACACACCTACAGGCGCAGGTTTGGAAAAAACAACTAAAACTGGTGCCTCTGGCGCTAAATAAATTTTGCTCCTAACTACGGCAAGGAGGTGCCCCGACTGGTCCGGCCCAGCTTTATTTTTTTTGTCTCAAAAAATCTGATATTTTTTCTTTTTCCTTTTTTGCTAATTCCCTTTTTTTGTTCATTTTTATTTCATTTTTCCTTTTCATTTCGAATTAAAAGCAAGAACATTTTTCGAAGTTGAAGAACAAATTTTTGAAAATCCAGAACATTTATCTAAAATAGAGTTTCTTTCTGAATTTACGAACAAAGTTTGAAAAGCAACAAACTTTTGAAATTTGGAACATTTTTCAAAACCAAAAAGAAATTCAAAAATTGAGAACAATTTCAAACACGAATTTAGTTTAGAAATTGAACAAAACTTTGATATTGCAACCATTCTTTGAAAATACCTAACATTTTCATAACATCATGGACATTTTTTAGAAAAATCACACATTTTTTGAAAATAACGAACAAAAATTTAAGTTATGAAACTATTTGAAAAACGGCAACTATTTGAAATTTAGAACATTTCTGAAGAAAGCAAAAAAGATTTTTAGAATTTCCAGAACAATATTTGAAAATACAGAACATTTTGTGAAAAGCAGAATGTTTATTGAATTTATGAACAAAGTTTGAAAAACAACATTCTTTATTTGAACATTTTTCAAAAATTTAAGAACAATTTTTGAACAGGAACTTAGTTTAAAAGTTAAACAAAATTTTGATATTTCGAAGATTTTTTTAAACTACAAAATATTTTCTTAAAATACCCAACAATTTTTTTAAAGCCGAAGATTTTTTGATAATTCCGAACATTTATTGTAGTTATGAATGTTTTGACAAACGACAATTATTTGAAATTTAGAATATTATTTTAAAAACAGAAACATTTTTCGAATTTAAAGAATAATTTTGAACATGAACTAATTTAAAAAAAGATAAATTAACCTTGAAAAACAGAAATAGAAAATAAAAAAGAAAGTAATAAAACAGGGAAAAGACAAAAAGAAAAACGAAAATAAACTTAAAAAAAGGGTTCAGCTACCTTCTAAAATGTTCCCAAAACCAAAAAAACAATTGGACCTTCGAGTAGGTCCCAAAACCGGAATCCTGGGACACTTCTAATGGGACGGCCATCTCTGTTCATGGCTTTCTCTTCCACTTGACGCATTGACGCATAATGCGTCAAATAGCATTTTTCATTTTTCACTGTCCCTCCGATCCTTGAAATCATTAATTACGGAGTACTTATTTTACAATATACTCTCACCTCCTTAGTCTGTGACAAGTGGTGTACTGTATGCCTGTCACTTGTCGCAATCAGAAAATTTCCATTTTTTAAATGATTTATATGTTTGAAATGCTTTATCTTCTAAACCGTTCATTCAAATCTCAAACTATTTTTACTGTTGGATTTTTCACGTCGAGATCTTCAAAAGTAGATACCATGTTGATAAGCTTTGGTGAACTTTTTTCAAGAAAAAACCTGGACAAAAAACTGTGCCTCTCGCGATAAGAAAAAAACAAAAAAAAATCGTTTTTTCAACGTTTTTTCTTTTCCGAGAGGCACGCTCGCGAAAGCAAAATTTTGCCTCTCGCGAAAACAAAATCGTGCTTCTCGTGAAAAAAAATGTGTTATTTTTCCCTTTACAAGAGGCACGGGTGTGCCTCTCACGAAGATAAAACCGTGCCTCTTGCGGAATCAAAACCATGTCTCTAGCGGAAAAAACACGTTATTTTTTCCATTTCCGAGAGGCACGGACGTGCCTCCCGCGAAATCAAAATCGTGCCTCTCGCAAAAAAATACGTTTTTTTCGTTTCCGAGAGGCACGGCCGTGCCTCTCTCGAAGGCGAAATCGTGCCTCTTGCAAAAAAAAAGCAAAAAAACGTGTTTCTTTGTGCAAAATATTTTTTTTGCCAAAAAAATAAGAAAAACCGAAGCACCCAAAAAATCAAAAACCAATCTAAAAAACAAAATAGGCGTGCGAAAAAGTAAAATAATATGAAATCCGTAGAAAGCGCTCAGAGCACCGCATATGGCGACAACTGAGAATGCGTCAAATGGCGGCGGGTGGAAGTGCTTGCTGCGAGGCTCCCGAAGAAGCGCTCGCTAACTAGTGACTCCCACATCACCGTTTCCGTGATGCCAAAGAAGAAAGCAAGTGGGTGCAGCCCATTTTAGTTTTTGTATCTCCTCAAGCTTGCCATCACACGAAGATGATTTTTGGTTGCACATCTTCAGCGTGTAAACTTAAGACTACAAACAAGAGAAGCTTGACACAACAACATAAATTCATCATATCCGAATAATCGAATATGCGAAGATAGAAAACTCTCCAACCTCATAGCATCGCCAAAAAAAACAAGAGAATATTCAGCCTCTCAAAACTTGATGATCACTAGACATTTTACGAAGAACAAAGAAATTACTGAGATGGTAGAGGCGAGGGGACCTAAATTTCTCAAATGGCAGCGACGACGGTGGCACAAGAAGCCTGATGCAACTGCCTTGTTTGCGCGCCCAAGTACGATGGATTAGGCATCCCCGATGAAGGTTGCTCAACCATGCACTACTTTTTTTTCTCTTTCGTTTTAAACTGAAAAAGCTAACACCCATATGGAAAGTCGGACGAGGGATCTCTTGTCCACAATAATAAACTGCACTAAATACCCTCGCACAAGACTTTGTTTTTATATTTTCTCCTTTTTATTCGTTCTCTATTCTTTTTTCTTTCCTAATTGATAACGCACACACGTATGAAACGAGGCAACATGGTCTACACGCATTTATAATCATCTATTTTGCCACATCGAACATATGACATCAGCGATTTTTTATAAAATATTTAGACTTACAAATATTTTCTCTCTTAAATAAAAAACAAATGAAAATATGTTTCATCATTAAATCCATCTCGACGAAATCTTTAAAACTAGATCTCATATTAATATGTTTCGATGATTTTTTTGGGACAAAAGTTGTCATCATAATTACATTGAGGTCGACATGTTGTTTACAATAAAGTGGCAATGACATGCGTTATCTACTTTTTTTTTCTTAATTTAAAGTTACCATTGTATTTCAACTACTTTTCACGGTAATTTTTGTTAATCGACCACGGTAAATTTTATTAATTAATCAAGATAAATTTAGTTCATGGATCATGGCAAGTTGATTTTATATATGATGACAATTTAGTATTTTGACCATAGCAATTCTAGTATTTAGAACATGGAAAATATTTTTTGTATGAACCATGGAAAAATTTAGTGCATGTATCATGGTAATTTAAAAAATCATCTTGGCAATTTTAGTTTATGGTACATGGCAAATTTGAGTCATTGAACATGCATTCTTAAAGTAATTGACGACATATATTTCTTTACTTATGAACCATGTCAAACCTATTTCATGAACCATGTCAAATTTTAGTAATTCATCATGACAAGTTAAGTTTTTTAATTTTTTTTATATCATGTCAACGTAAGTATAATCGTGATGGCAATTTATGTGCCATAGACATGACAACTTTTAGCGGGAGAAAAATTCGTGGGCGCCAAACAGCTTCCCTGATGCCTGAAATCCGGAATAGGACCTCCGAAGGCTATCTGCACAAGGGGCACGTGAGACATGGGAACTATCAATGAAGGTGATAACGAGATGGCCCGGGCCGGATGCGCAAAAGGCCACAACCTCCTTTTTCTTTTTTTATGGTTTATGTTGTTTTTACTTATTGTACTATAAAATACTCTATATATATATTATTGAAAAATACACTATGGAAACCATTTTTAAAATGTTGACAAAGTATTGAAAAATGTTATATCTGTCTATAGCAAATTTTATCATGCATACGGGAAATGAATAAAAAATGTGTACAATTTTTTTATCATGTGCCTATAAAATGTTCGTCAACAACTGAATTTTTTCTGATCAATTAGTTAAAAAATACTAATGATTCATTTAAAAAATATTTATAGAAAAAATGAAGACCATTAGTTAAAGAAATAATATATTTTTACTCATGTGCTCTCTTTGTACCAAAATAATTGGTATTTGGGGAGAAGTTGTGTAAAATATATAAATCAAGCATTTGCAACAAGAGTTGAACAATTATTTGATTTTTTTAATCACTCATTTGGAAAAGGTTAAACATGCAATGAAAAAATGTTGACCATTTACTAAAAAATATTGACAGGTTGGGTCATGTATATATAAAATGTTAATCTGTCATTTGAAAAACATTGTTGAAAAAATATTCAAAAATAATAATAAAGCACTTAAATATATTAAATGTGTATAGAAAAATATTGACCATGTATAAAGAAAATGAAGAAAACATTTGACCATCTATATAAAACTATTAGTTAAGCATTAGAGGAAATGATGAAGAAGCAATTAAAAATGTTAAGCTATCATTTGGAAAATATGAAATGTGTATAGCAAAAATGTTAACCATATGTTTAAAACAAGAAACAAAACCGAAAAAAAAAAAAGAAGAAAACGTAGAGAAAATAAAAATACAATTAAGCCAAGAAAATAAATAACAAAACCCAAATCAAAACATCAAAGACAAAAAAAAATAAACAATGAAAACGGACCAAAAAGGCAGAAAACCAGGTGGAAAAAAGCCCGAAAATGCCTGTGAAAAACTAGCTTGTTCCACCTGAAGTAGGCCGCACCCAACTATATTATCACAGAACGAATGGCAAGCCGAGGGGAAACCCTATTTAGGGGGAACTCCTACCTGCCGCTCACTGTAGCAAGCAGTCCCTCCCCCGGACAGGGCGACCCCGGACTGCGCCGGCACAGTACGAGGGCGAAACTGTAACTTCTTTTTTCTTTTTTGAGTTGTTTTTCATATATTTTTTTTCCTTTTTTTAATACCAATAAACGTTGAATTTCATAAATATTTTTTGAAAACATGAACGTTTTTAAAACAGGGAACAAATTTGAAAACTCGAACAATTCTTTAAAGGACGATCATTTTTTCTATCTTGAGAAAAAATTTAAACCCAAGAACAACTTTGAAAAATACTGAACGAATTTGGGACCGCAAACAAAATTTGAAAGCTTGAACAAGTTTTTAAAAGCACAAATATTCTTTAAATCTTGAGAACAAAATTTGAAAATGAGAACAATTTTGAAAAATCCTGAAGAACTTCATAAACGTGAACCATTTTTGATAACGAACATTTGCTGAATTTTGAGAACAAATTTCTAAAAACAAGAACATTTGTTGAAAACATTTTAGAAAATCCAAACATTTTTCAAAAATACAGAACATATTTGCAAATTCCAAAGCATTTTTTTTGAACATGCAGAACATTTTTGTAAAAAATAAAAAAAGAATTGTTAGATTGAAGGAACAATTTATGAAAATTCAGAATATATTTTGGAAATCTAGAACATGTTTTTTTGTAACAAATCTGAAACTTTTTCCGAATTTGAAGAATATTTTTTGTAAACCCATTACATTTAAAAAACTATCCAGAACAAGTTCCTAAAAAACAAAATACCCAACATTTTTGAAAAATCCTAAACATTTTTGAAACCCCAATATTTTTTGAAAATGAAGAACATTTCTGAAACAGAAACAGAAAAAAAAAATTCCAAAACCACGAAGAAAATTTGGAAGCGTGAACAAAATTTTACAAGTACAAATACTTTGTAAATCCTAAGAATTGTTTTTGAAAATTAATTCAATTTTGAAAAATCCTACACAAATTCATAAATGTGAACATTTTTTAAAATACAAACATTTTTGTATTTGGAGAACAAATTTCAAAAAGCAACAACATTTTTTGAAATAACATTTTAAAAAATCGAGAATATTTTTGGGAAATCCAGATTTTTCTGAAACGGTAGTACATTTTTCTAGATAGCAAAAATACTTTTCGAATGGAAGAACAATTTTACGAAATCCCGAACATTTTTCGATTATTGAGACCATTTTTTCGAAATCCAGCACATTTGCTGAATTTCGAAAAAATAATTAAAAACCTTGTACATTTTTTGAAAATCCGGAATATTTTTGTAAATAACAAAAACATTTTTGGAAATTGAAGAACAATATTTGAAAATTTTGTACAACTTTTGAAAGTGCAGAAGATTTTTTTTCAAATCCAGAATATTTTTGAAACTGGAATCGAAAAAAAGAAACAGAAATAATAAAGAAAAACAAAACGAAAAATAGGAAAACCGGTTCAGGGAAGCCTCTAGAAAGTTCGTTAAACCGGAAATACCTACCTGGAAAGTCTACAAGGTTCCCAAAACTGCGATCCCCGCAACCGGTAATGGGCCGGCCAAAATCGATTGTGTGTGGAGCCTCGACATCTTGACGCAAACAAGGGCAAAAAGCGTTTAAAGGCAAATTTTGCTAACCGGCGCCTACAGCGCTCCACCATGGGCCGACCCATTCCGAGATCCAATCTGTGTTTCAGCCCATGATATTTTTCTATATTGATGAATTTTTTTGAAAATCGGTAAATTTTTTAAAATCGATGATCTTTTATAAAAATTGGTGAATATAATTTAAAATTCGTGAAATGTTTGTTTAAAATAAATGAAATATTTTTAAAAATTGATGACTGTTTTTATGAAAATCGATGAATTTGTTTTGAAAATAAATGATTTTTTTTCAAATTCTATGAAATTTTTGAAAATACATAAACATATTTGAAAAATCGCTAAACTTTTTAATAATCATTTAACTTTTTCCGCAAATCTCATTTTTAAAATAGTTATGTGAACTTTTTTTAATTTTTAAGGACCAACATATTCTACATGGGCCGACCACGAGAAGGAACGCTGCAGGTGCCGGTTAGGCTGACCGGCGGTGAAGGCGCCGTATAGGACCTCCCCAAGCCGAGTGGCTGCCACGATCCCTGGTTGCCCCTCCTTTATATTCCCTATATTTTTAGTGTGTGTGAGCTAAACGGGCCGACAAGATACAGTTGTTGCTTGAGGCGAGAGAACCTTGGTCTCGCTTAGTGCGAGGTATAGCTCTCTAGCGGCGCCAGCGACTATAGATCTTGAAAGTAGCAATGACATTCTGATTTGGGAGGATCAGTGGCTGCACAGATTCAGGATTCAGTAGCTTGCGCCCGCTGTTTACGAGATAGTGTAGCATATCGTGTCACGCGCCATTCAGGAGAACACTTATGCACATGACATTGGGCCTAACCTTGCTGTGCAGGCTATTGACGGATACCTATGATTGTGGTCCACAATAGCCATTGCATCTCCGCGGCAGCGTTCAACTCTGCCTCTATGGCCTCTGTCACAGGGGATGGAGCTTCCTCTCATGTCATCTGCCTCACTGCGGGCACACTGCTCCGTACCACGAACGAGTTGTGGTGCATGTCCTCATTTACCTTTGAGTCAAAGCAAAACGTCTTGAGGAAAACGTGCATCCATGTTGGGGTGCCAGACGGGTCGGACCACTTATGGTGAGGTAGCGGTCACGTGCCTCCTGCCACCAGGTTCGGTGGATCTAAGCGCCAATTGTGTGGACCCAATGGAGTTTTATCGGATGAGTCCGGCCGCGGTCTCGTCAACTCCTCCCGGGAGCGTCCGAGAGCCATGCACACAACCTTTTTCTACCGACCCCGCATGTGACAAGATCCGAGTCGACAAAGTGGGACATTTGAGAGTCAGATCCACTGCCCGAAATGCGGGAGAAGGCTGGAGATCGCCAGAATGGAACTTGGGGCGGAGTAGAGTGATTATGATTTGTTCTCGGTTGCCAATGGGGACGAATATATGTGGGATCAGAGTGGGCCAGTGTGGGCCGGACGAGTCTGGGTCTCCTCATATCCGTCCTAGATATGGGTTGGATATGAAGGATGCCAGTTAGCCTAGACGTATAGGGACGATATGGGGGTGTGGCTGGGTGGGGATTTTATGACCGATCACTCACACGGTTGTCTGCACGGGCATATAGAGAGAGTTTGAAGAGTTCTGTCATAGATTCTCTAAAGTCTCTTGTTTTTTTTTTGTGAAAGACTAAGTGTCTTGTCAACCTTCATCTCTTACATGAAAGATGAGCCAAATGGGGTCCTCGCTTGGACCTTATGGAGGATCTGCATAAGCTCATCATAGAACGCTCTTCTCTTGGGTGACCTATTGATGCTATTTACAAAAATGTGTGGTTTCTTGTAACTGTAGAAGCCGCTTAACCGTGGAACGGAGCGGGACGCCATTGACACTATAACAATAGGCTTCAGATCGTTGGCTCTCCATTTGGCGCCTCCACTCCTCCCCCTCCTCCCCAGACTAGCTACTTGGTCGTCACTGTCGCTTTTGACCCCCACTATATTTATTTTCTGAGGGCTTGTTAAGTTGATGCCTTCAGCAGAACCCCACTCTTATTTGTGTTTAGCTACTTTGTCGATATGACTTTGTGACATTCGGTTCGTCGTGCGGTGATTTGCTTTATATATAAAGTGGGATGAAACCCTATTTGAGTAAGATGAGCCAAATGGCCGCTTAGACAGCGGTAGTAGGGATAGTGGTACTAGGAGGAGTTTTGTGGCCATAAACAGGAACTGTACCTCCAGCATTTAGTTTCGACCCTGATAAGTGTCACATGTGTGGCACGAAGCAACTATGTGGTGACGTTTTTTTGACGGCAAGTTTAGTTATCCGAGGAAGGCAACTTCAGTTGTGAGAACATGGCAAGTTTCTGTTTGATGGCAAGTTTCAGATTTTTTTTGGAATTTTTTTTTTCGGATGACAATTTTAGTTGTAAAATTATCCGGGCGGTGTTACTTCATGCCACACATGTGACACTTATCATTTGGGTTTACTTTTGAAGAATCATGAGCAACACTTTGTCATAAAATATCTGAACAATGCTAGATATCCAAAGTATAGTGCCAAACTATGTGCCGTTGAACACAAGGATTGTACTTGTACATGATCATGCTACACTTGTTATCAGACAAAAAAGAACAACACTATGTGTTTATTTTATGTTTAGTTTGCTTAATTGGTCACAAAGCATCTATTTGTTGAAGTAGCATAGCGCAATAAACATGTAGAAACGATTTGGCTATCCATATATCACCTGACCAAAGTTTGTTCACTTCTTCAATCCGAAGATCATTGCGGAGGTGCGAAGCTCCATTGCTTTTCTTTGAAAACCCTCGCTCGACCTCTGGCTACTGGCTAGGATTATCCCTATATTGACTTGAGGGAGACATCCGACTATTCATTGTGTGTGTCTACGGGGACTTAGTTTTTTCTAATCACCAACGCCAACGGTCCTCTTGTTTGTTTTGCTCCAATATGTCATCTATTGTTAGACTGCATAAAGTGCATATTAGCTTCGAGAAAGTGTTAGACTGCATATATTAGTTTCAGGGCGCCTACTGCAACCATCAACAATGCTAAGACGTCCAAGAAAAAAACTATGAACAGCTTGGGATTAATATACAGAATAAGACATACTTCCTCTTGCTAGCCGTCTCACCAATTTATAATGGAATATGTCACTCCTCTGTAGTGCTAACTTATGGCTAGGTCATCCGGTTTGGCCTTGCAGTCATACATGTATTGATGAACAATGTCTCTTCCCAACCATTATTTTTCCATGAATAAAGCACGATAAGTGTGTGCCTGTCTTCATGTATTTAGACCATATGGGTTTCATACTGCAGAAAGTGTTCTCCAGTGACAAGAGTACGGCAATGTCGGCCTCAACGGCAAAGAACGGGACGATCTGCCAGAGAAGTTCAACTTTTGCATGACATTAACGAGCACGCAGTAAACAGCTCACAAGTTCGTACTTGAATTTGTTCACTGATATATAAGCTTCTATATCGTATACACTCAACAAAGCAATCTTAGCATCAGATAAGTCCACGGCTCAACTCTAGCAAACGTACATTCATCCAACCCATAATAGCTTATCACCAAAATTTCAAAAGTCATTACAGTCGTGCAAGATTAGTCCCATCATGCATGTGGCACTGTCCAGGGTTAAAAAATGAGATTTTTTACAGTACTTCTAGGACCAGGTAGTATTGAATCATCTCAGCCGTTGATTTGCAAGGTAGTTTTGTCATTTTTTGTTTGATGATATAATTTGTAGAATCCTTCACCATGATCACCTTTGTTTGGCCTCATCGTTGCCGTCGCCAATCATCGGCGGCGTCCATATATAGTACAATATCTCCTCCACGAGCTCCCTCAGCACGCGATCATCGTGGGCTGATGTCACCGCTGTTCGTCTGTCCTATGAGTTTGTCCATCGGCAAAATTCATCGACGTTGTGTGCGTGCGTTGTTTGTGTGCAGTCCCCGGCTGACATACGTAACTACACGTATACATATGCGTGATCGCCGGAAAGAAATCAGCTTGTAAGGGCATGCAGTAGCTTTGAAGCATTTATATTGATTTTTTCTCTTCAATACAAGCTATTATGAGTGTGCCTCATTAAATAATTAAAAATAAAGACTTTAATACACACTCATTTCTACTTTTTACTCTAACTTTTTCAGCTTTTTACACCGGACTATACTTTTTCTCTTTAAACACCCGCCTCTTGCAAAGGATCGCGCTTCTTCATCCGAACCTACTTTTTCTGACATCCGATCTTACGTTGCATATGAGGCATCACCTTGAGGCAATGCATTGTACATGCCCTAAGTGAATCTCGCGTTCTGAACATAATCGATCAATCTGGGAGGCTAGCTCATCTAGCTTTATATATGGAGATTTCCTCGGCGCACCAGCCAGGGAGCAGGGTCGGGCCCACAGTGATGCCAAAAGTGTGGTCCGCACAGGGCCCAAAACTCTGGAGGGCCTTAAATTTTTTATACAGGCCTAGTGTTAAGAAGAAGAAAAATCTGAGCGCTCAGTTGGGCCGCTAGGGTCTGGTGGAGCTGGCTATATGAATAGAAAGTCATACAAGTCTATTCAATGGGACATTCGAGAAAGAGATGTTTGATTGTTTCATTGTGATTATAAAAACAACATCTAGAGTTACCCACCCATCTCCGTTTTATCAAATTATCTTTCGTCGGTATCACTTCTTTATAAATGAACCACATAAAGATCTTAATCTTAAGTGGTATTTTTATCTTCCAAATGTGTAGAGAAGTAGGTATTAGTCCAGCATTAATAAGGTGCAAATACATTGATTTTACAGGGAAAAAACTACCCCTTGTAGTTACTTTCCATCGAATTGTGTCTGGTTGGTCTCAAAGTTGGACGTCCATCAAACGTCTTACTAAATGGAGTTATGCATTCCATCGCTCTCCTACCAGAGACCTCCTAAATTGAATATTAAGAAGGATCGTTTGCATAATTATAGCAACATAAGCCTCTTTACGTTGTAGAATGTTATATAGTGTCAGATATTGTGTAGCTAGTGGCATCTCTCTTAGTTATGTGTCTTCCCAAAACCTGGCCGTGTTACCATTTCCAACATGAAACTTCACATTGTGGAAAAAGGCTTCTTTTGGCCTCAACAGGCCTTTCTGAAAAGGTAAATCAGAATGTTTCACTGTAACTTGAGCCAAAGTTTTGGTTTGTAGGTACTTATTACGCAAAATTTATACCCAGGTGCCTTCCGTCTCCACAAACAGTCTATAAAGCCATTTGCTTAATAGACATCTATTCTTAATTTGTAGATATTTAATTCCTAACCCTCTGTGATCTTTGGGTCTGCACATCATGTCCCACTTGGCAAGTCTATATTTAGTCTTACTCTCACCACTTTGTCAGAAAAATCTAGATCGGTAGAAGTCAAGCCTTTTCCGTACCCCTACTGGTACCTCAAAGAAAGATAATAGAAACATCGGTAGGCTTGTCAACAATGAGTTAATTAGCACTAACCGACTACCATAAGACATAAGTTTGCCCTTCTAGCAGCTTAATCTTTTTTCAAACCAAACTTCTACGCATTTCCATTCCTTATTAGTTAGTTTGCAATAATGAATAGAGATACCTAAGTAACTAAATGGTAAAGATCCTATCTCACAACCGAATAATTGCTTGTATGCCTCTTGTTCTTCTTTGGCTTTCCCAAAATAGAACAATTCTTGAGCCCCGATTATTGTTCAAACAGACAGAGTACCAACTTCATGTTTCTAGTATTGGCGAGGTCATGTTCCATGAAAATAATTGTATCTCCTCCTACCACCAAAATTTTACCTGCATTCATGGACACCATAAGAGTATTAGTATAAGTGAATTAAACATTGATGATTGTTCCGAATTTCAATTGGATTTACCTGAGAAAATTGAATTTAGCGCGGGGGAGGGGGGTGTTACTAGTGCAACTCATATTTAGGGCATTTATCAGTATGCCACATTAATGTGTATATTCACATGGTATTTATCCAGATATGGTTATTCTTGGTAGATAAAATCATAAAAGTGAAGTACATCAGATTATAGTGTGCCCGGGATTCGATAATTCACTAGCTCCACCACCCAACCCTGTATACGGGGCTGATGCATAGTTATGTTTGGGATGTTCTGTGTGTTAAAATACCCACTTGGTTTCGAGTATATGATAACAAACATGAGCATGAACCTGATTGGTGGCAGACAATCTAGCACAGTAATAAATACATAATGAACTACCACAACAGTTCATTGGATGATCCCGGTAGGTCTAGCAGAGAGAATGGGTGCTTCAAATGAAATGGCACCGAGCACACAGCAGATGTCATGCTGCTTTAATGAGACTGACCTGGCCCATAAGCATCATTGGCAGGATCGGCTCGAGGATTCAGCTTGAGATTAAACAGATTGGCCGACTAAAATGTGTTTTATCAAAGTTTTGAGATGCTTGCATAGTGGCATACTCAATTATAGGGCCTAACTAATCTGCACGTCTTCCCGTTGATGCTCATACTTCAGCAGTCCTATTATTTGTTCTGCTCCAGTATCTCAAATTAATATCATATCAGCTTTTGTAAAAAAAGGAGGAAAATAATGCGAACTGCTTAAGAATAGTACTAATACAGAGGCAGAGCATATCCTACTTGACTCTCGCTTGCTGCTTCATCAATCTATATAGGAAGATGTCTTTGCATTCCAAGTACTAGGCCGTTCATCCATGTCTTTCATCCGATTTTGCCCTGTCCATCATGCGTGTATTGTTTATGAAGAGTAACCATAGTTTCCTCCCGAAGGAAGCACAAGATCCAAGATGTGCGTGACTGCGTCTCAGTCAATACTGCTGTCCAACTTGCGTACAATATCGTGGAGCCTCAGGAGCATGGCAGGGCTGGCAACCGGTAACAAGACCATTCACCGGCTGCAGACGTTTTCATCTCGACGTTGGAATATGGCGGCTCCCAACATTCCAATGCTTTTTATAGCCAACACCTTTCCCAAAAATCACCGACAGAGCTGTGAATGGGGTATTCTCAGTAAAGTCCATGTACACGAATTTGTTTAACATTGGACCATTGCCCATATCAATACATATTTGAAATACCAAAGTGCCTCTAAGGACTAAAATCTTTATGTGGTTTATACACAAAGTGGTGGTATTTTATTTATTTTTTGCGCAGGACAGGGTGATTTTATTCCATAGGTATAGAATTACAATCTTCAACAACCAACATGGTGATGCATGGAGACCAAAGATAACTTGATAAAACGCAGATGGGGAGGAAGACCTAATTGTTGTTATTGTCATCAGAATGAAACAATAAGACATTTATTTCTAGACTGCATCCTTGCAAAACTACTATGGCGCACTCTTCATATAGCCTTTAATGTTTCACCACCAACATGCATTACCTCGCTATTTACAACGTGGCTCAACGGAGTAGACGTTAAAATATCAAAACTTATCAGAATTGGGGTCTGTGCTTTATTTTGGGCTATATGGAATACCAGGAATGATATGATTTTTAATGGCAAGAAATTTAATTACTTTTTGCAGGTTATCTTCAGAGCAACGTCTTGGATCCGTACGTGGTCGTCACTCAGCCATGCGGACTCCAGGGAGCTTATGGATATTGGGTGCAACCGATGGAAGATGATCGTACGGGCTATCTTCAACCGGTTTGGATGTCGTGCTAATCATAGGCTAGGTGTATAGGCATCGTAGCCTACTTTTAGCTACGCCGAATATGGCAGTCATCTTGTCATTTTATCTTTGTTTTACTTTCGAGCTTGGGGACCTTGTGGATTTATGACTATTTGTTATTTTTTTAAATAAAGATGGCTGCATGCATCGATTGATGCAGAGGCCGGGGGCTAAGTTTCTCCTTTTCAAAAAAAATATTGCTACATTAATGTTCTTTTTCATATTTAATGCATTTCCATGTTTTTAGTCATTTAGTTCCATTATTTTTGGTTCAGTGGACTTGCATTTGTTCTTCATAAAAAATAGACCTTAAATTGTTCACCCTGGTTATGTCCTGTTCCTGGACCAGCCACTGCTCAAAGGTACACGATCATGCTACATTGTAATGAAGCAAATAGAACAACACGAAAGATGCATATATAGGATGTTTAGTTTGGTTAGGGTATCACTGATCTCAGAACATCTAATTTGACATGTAGCATATAGCAATAGACATGCAGAAACAACTTGGGCATCATATTGCCATCCCAATGTTTTGTTTACTTCTTCAATTCAAAGATCCTCCCGGGATGCGACTCTATTCTTTTTCTTTGAATAACCTCGCACGGCTTCAGGCTCATGGCTAGAACTTTCCCTGAGTCGACTTGAGGATACGTCCATCCATTCATTGTGTGTGTCTACAGCAACGTAGTTTGCTCTAATCATCAGTTCCTCATAGCTGACTGCACGATACTGGAAATTCAATGAACGATCCTCTTGTTTGTTCTGTATATCATCATGTTAGACTGTATATTAGTTTCAGGGCACCTACTGCAAGTCTGCAACCATCAATCATGCTAAGACATCCAAGAAAGAAAAACTATGACCAGCTCAAGATTAATATACACAACAAGGCATACTTGTCTCTCGCTAGCCTCCTCACCAATTTATAATGAAAGATGCCGTCCGCCTCCCCGCCAGCTTGACTTCAACTGGGCAGCTGTAAACCCTGCCTCACATGCTTTGGAAGATCTTGACCTGCCTTTCTCCGAGCTCGAGATAAAAGAAGCGATCAAGGACATGCCTGCGGACAAGGCTCCCGGCCCGGATAGCTTCTCCTTTTCTTTTTTCCGGTCATGTTGGGATATCATTAAGGTTGATCTGATGAGGGTCATCAACGCCTTCTCCGAGCTTTCGGTCTCCAATTTCGTATCATCAATACGGCCAACATTGTTCTTCTTCCTAAAAAGGATGGTGCGGAGTCTATCACGGATTTCAGGCTCATAAGCCTGATCCACGCAATCCCGAAGATCATTGCCAAAGCTATGGCTCGGCGGCTCGGCCCGAAGATGGATGTTCATGTCTCCCGCTGCCAAAGCGCTTTTATCAAGACTAGATCCATTCACGACTACTTTTTGTATGTGAGGAACACCGCTCGCAAGCTTCATCGCAGCAAGACCCCGACCCTTCTCGTCAAACTTGACGTCGCCAAGGCTTTGTCCGTTGGGACTATATCATGGATCTCTTGCAACGCATCGGGTTCCCTCCGAGGTGGCGAGCTCTTCTCGCTACTTTGTTCTCGTCTCCTTCATCATGGGTCATCCTCAACGGCATCCCCGAAAAGGACATCATTCATGGTCGTGGTCTTCGACAGGGGACCTGTCGTGGTTTTGTCACGGCAGATGTCCTCGTGAAAGGACTTAGTACTCGAGCCATCGCACCTTGATGGCGACTCAAAGGGGTTGAGCAGGAGAGACACGGCGATTTACCCAGGTTCGGCCCCTCGTGAGGAGGTAAAGGCCTACGTCCTGCTTTAAGTTGTATTGATGTAGTTTCGATTACAAGGAGGGCGTAACTCGCCAAACCTAGCACTCGATGATTTCTAACCTGCCCTCTTCTTCCCTGGGACTCGCCTTTATATACAGGTCGAACCCCTAGGGTTTACAATGGTACTTTCCTTCCTACAAATCGTGACCTCTGCGGTCTCTAAGTCGCCATCCTCTAAAGCTTGGAGACCTTCCGGAAATTATAAACCGCCATACAACCTTTGGTCTTTCCAGGCCAAGGCCCAAACCACGCTCAGGTGAATCGCCTGATTCGGTGACCCGGCCCAATTAGGGCGGGTTATTAACAGGTAATATCCCCAACATTAGGCCCCAGATTGACTTGAACTCTTTTCACGCCAATATTTCTGCTCAGTTAAAGGCGATTCATCCTTCATTCTTCTCTATACGTCAGAAACTTTAACCCGCCATCTGGTGCTAAAAATCTTTAAATCGCCAAACCATTTCTCGTCGGCATCTTCTTATCCCTTGAATTCCGGGAAGACTGACATTATCCCAACGGATCTTTTGGTGCCGTTATCCCAAAATTTTCGGAGCGCCATTATAGCGAATCTTTTTATCCTCCGACGGTTCCCGCTCACGGCGCCTCGATTCCAGCGCCCGCCCTGTTAAATAGGTGGGGGGGACAGGACTGGCGCTTCCCACCTACCAGTCTCATCAATCTCCTCCCCATTATCACAGCGAGGAAACCTTACCGCCTTCCGAGGGCTCCGCCGCCGACCGCAGTTCCTGTCGTCGCCCGAAAGCTTCGGCGCCGCCCATAGATCTTCGCCGCCGTCAAGCATCGTACCGTGGCCGATCTGCTCGCCGCCATCGACCACTGCGTCGCCGTCGACCACCTCGTTGTTTGCCAAGCACTCCGTCACCGCCGAAGATCTCTACGCTCGACAAGACTTTCGTGCTCCTCCAATAGCCTGGTCGCCGTCGACCGCTTCCGACCGAAATCATCAGGTTAGGTCACCGCTCACTTAAGAACAGATCCCATCCTTGTTCGAAGTTTCAACATCGCCATGTTCTTGATGCCCTTCGTGAATATCTGTTACCTGTCCTTGACTGATTAATGCAAATGTCGATGAGATAGCCAATGTTTTTAATACCTTCATTTATCTGCCCTTGACTTGCGTGTTTAGAACAATATTTCGTCAAACGAACGATATCACCTTATCCTGGTAGTAAATTGCTGCATCCAGTCATTTTTCTCATGTTTTTCGACTGTCCAGTAGATCCATAGTTTACCTGCTCATTGCGTAAAGCTGTTTGTAGTCTTCACACTTCACCGTTTCGAACAAATGTCTTCGACACCTTTAGAACATAACTCTTGTGAATAGCCAAACTTCGTGAGTCGCCATAGCAACCCAACCCGGATCTTTATATGGCGGGTCAAGCTTTTTCCTTAGTCCGTAAACAAATTACTTGGCGAGTTAAATGAACTTATTTCACCCCTTACGGTAGATGTTCAAGGCGTGTAAATTCACCCGTACTTTACTCCTTTGTAGCATGGGCACCGTCTTCAAAAGTGACTGGCTCCCTACCAAAGTCGACGACACCATACTAGCAGACTATGTGAAAACGGGCAACTTGGACCCTCAGAATGTTATCGGTTGGCGTACCGGGTTCGGAGAGGATCTCCCGAACCCCAAAGAAGAGGAGATAGTCGTTTTCGTTGAACACCTTGAGCGAGGTTTTAAGCCGCCCGGATCAAAGTTTCTTAGAGACGCCATGGCTTTCATGAACGTCCGCCTCCAGGATCTGGGACCTAACTCGATAAGTAACCTATGCCAGTTCCCAAGTGTTCTGTGAGGCTTATCTGCGGATGGAACCCTCAGTTCCCTTATTCTGGTATTTTTTCCACTTAAATCGTCAGACGGAATTTCACAATAGTCCCAGCCTGAAACTTGGCGGCGTAAATGTTCAGCGCCGCAGGGATAGCCCGTTTCCCTCACTCGCCATGCCAAGCCATCCCAAAGGCTGGGGCGAGTCTTGGTTCTACTGTCAAGAGACCTCACCCGCAGGAGAAAACAAGCTTCTGGGTTATAGGAAAGACCGCCTTCCAACAAACTTCAAACTTCCGGACAAGCTCACTGAAGAGGATGAATTAGATTTTATCCCTGTATTGTCTGAGTTAAGATCTTTGACAAACAACGGCCTTACTGGGGTCGACTTGATTCGCTGCTGGGTCGAATGGCGGATCCTTCCTTTGAGTCGCCGGGACGGGCTAATGTGCGAGTTTGATGGTACCTTAGATCATCCTCAATGTTATTTCCATACGGCTTTAACGGAAAAGGATATTGTCACCATCATCAAGAAGCTGACCGGCGAGCCTGCGGGAAAATGTGGCCAAATCGGCCTCAAACCCTTCTGCAAAATTAATCCGGCGCCCAAGGTAAGCGATTTTAACCCGCCCTTTGTCTCTATTTCTTATGTTTCATTCAAGTCGTGGCCTTTTATAACATATATCATTCCAGAAAGGTGATAAATTTTGGTCCAAGAAACCCAAAAGGCCAGCCATGAAGCAAGCTAAGCCGCCCCCAAAGAAAACCAAGGGCAAGGGCAAAGCTGTTGTGGCTGAGCCATCGGAAGCCGATGAATCTCAAGTCGGCGATGCACCTTCAGAGGTAAAAACCTATCCTCTTTTCACTCGCCATCCGCTATTGTTAACTTTGTATTTATGCATCTACCTCTCTTGAATAGAATGAAGACAACGAAAGCCAGGAGGATTCTGTAGAGGTAATTTCTGTTTCCTCCGATTCCTCTCCTTATCCACCTAAGTCGGCCAGGCGAATTTGTGGGAAAGTTCCCTTCTCACATCCAAATGCTTGTTTGGACCCTAATTTTCTATTGAAGAAAGCACAACATACCTCAAATCGGAAGACCCGAAGTCACTCCGGTGATCTGGTGTTCGGCTTACCAGCAAAGAACAAGATGAAACCAAATGAGGTACCCATGAACAATACTTCCTCATGTTTCTTTGGATCGCATCCATAATCCGCCTATATCTTTGACGTATAGTTCTTGCAGAATTCTCCTCCTACATCTGGCGACTCAGTAATGTCGACACATCCGCCAATGATTCGAGTCCCTGGGTAAGTCCTTTGACAATTTTGCTTTGAATCTGAGGATAATAAATTACCAGTTTTTTAATGCGCCGTTTCCCTTTTTTAGGGCACAGGCGAAGAAGAGGAAGACCAGCGGGTCAACTCCTGTCATAATTTCAGAGCCCATCAAAGAGTCAGTGCCAATCCAAGATGACCCGGATCAAGGCGAGCCTGAGGATCAAATGGATCTTCCTAGCTCACCCAAGGACACAACGGATGCCCCTAAGCCGCCAAGTCCATTGACAACAGCAGAAGACCCGGATGATGTGGTTATCACTGGCACCAGCTTCTCTAAACCGGCCACAACGGTTTTATCAAAGCATGCACCATCATCCTCTTAAAACATTTCTGAATTTGGACTCTCCAAGGCTAAGCTTTCTGAATATTAACATCTGGAATTCCAAGAACTCTGCTCTGGTTTTGCGAGTCGCCTGGAGGCGAGTTATGAGATGGAGAAAAGCCTGCTCCGGATGCTAAAAAATAAACATGAGATAAGCTTTGTTATATATTATATTACTCCCATTAACCCCCAAGGGCCGGGTCATCAGTAAAAAGATGAGCCGGGTCTTGATAAATTAGAAAAAACTTTCGACCAGTAACCCCCAAGGGCCGGGTCATCAGTAAAAAAGATGAGCCAGGTCTCGATAAATTAGAAAAAACTTTCGACCAGTAACCCCCAAGGGTCGGGTCATGAGTAAAAAAGATGACTTAGAAAAACTTTCGACCAGTAACCCCCAAGGGCCGGGTCATCAGTAAAAAAGATGAGCCGGGTCTTGATAACTTAGAAAAAACTTTCGACCAGTAACCCCCAAGAGCCGGGTCATTAGTAAAAAAGATGAGTCGGGTCTTGATAAATTAGAAAAAACTTTCGACCAGTAACCCCCAAGGGCCGGGTCATCAGTAAAAAAGATGAGCCGGGTCTTGATAAATTAGAAAAAACTTTCGACTAGTAACCCCCAAGGGCCGGGTCATCAGTAAAAAAGATGAGTCGGGTCTTGATATTGTATAATTTTATCTGAAAAAATTATACATTAGCCCCCAAGTGTCAGGGATATTACTTGCAATAGTTCTAAGACTTGCCCCTTATCATGTACTTTCAACAGGAAACTCTTAGTCGGACTGAATCGGCGCTTGGCGATTTAAAGAAAAACTTATCTAATCAGCAAGATGCCCGAACTAAGTCGGAGGAGAAGTATCAATTGGTCCTGGCTGAGATGGAAAAACTCAAAGCCGAGTTAAAAAGGGCTCAAGCTGACCAAGATGCTGCTACAAAAAGAGCAGAGAAGGCTGAAGCCAGGCTGGCTACTGTGCAACAAGAATTGTCCGGCTTGAAGCGTCATATCTCAAACATGGCGCAAGCCGTCTTTGATAAAATACTCAAACTTTTGATCTCTTTTTTTTACCAATAATTCTTATTGTGAGTCGCTGATTATCATGACCCCTTACGCAGGTCCGAGAGCCGCCAACCTTCAGGATGATTGCGTGCTGATGTTGAAGGCGATTTACACGCTGATAGAGCAGTTGTATACCGGCAGTGTATTAACTGTTAAAGCTGTGATGGGTGCCAAGGAGCCTATAACTTCCATAAAGAAGATGCTTGGCTGCCTATCTACGCTTCCCCCTCAGATTGGCGAGTTGACTCGCTCAGCTGCCCGGAAGGGGGTACTCACCACCTTAAGTCGCTGCTTAGCGTATGCTCCAGAGATCAATCCGGAAGAGGTAGCGGCAGGCTTTCCTCAACTCAAAGATGACGGGTCAGAATTCGTCGAAGAGGATTATCAGCGTGTCGTCAAGGACTCTCGGCTGGCGGCGACTCAACTTGCTGCAAGTCTGGACTTATCAAAGTATCAGGCTGCTTATGACAGCAAGAACAAGAAGGTCAACCCGCCAACCTTTGTGACGACCAGCTTAACTCCACGGCGACCCAAGAACCCTTTTGACCTGGACACAGATCTTGCATCAATCCTGACCGATGAAGATGACTTCGCGGCTCTGGCCAAGTGTAACTGGGTACTGGGCGACTTGCAAATTGAGGTCGGCCAAAGCTCGCAGCAAAATGATCCAAGGGCGCCAGTAGAATAAACTTCATCGATTTGGCCTGAGAGCCATGTAATAGGTCTTTTTCATGAGTCGGTACTGCTTTAGTGATACTTTCGAAAGAATCTTTATATCGCCCTTAAGGCGACTTGAAATATTGGATCCGCCGTTTGAAAATCCTTTATAATGCTTAATCCGCCATGGATGAAGTGATGTTGATCATCAACCTGTTTTAAGCTTGAAAAAACATATACGAAACCAAATAAATGACAACAAATATTTTCAAGATGAATCAGGAAAAAGGTTTGGAAACCCTCGTGGCAATGCCATGAATGAAAATAAAAATAGCAATTTCGTGGGCTCATAAGGTCGCGACAGGATGGGCCGAGTCAGAAAGCTCAAGCACACACCCAAAATGACGGTTTCGTCGGCTCATAAGGTCGCGACAGGATGGGGCGAGTCAGAAAGCTCAAGCACGCACCCTAAGATGATGGTTTCGTCGGCTCATAAGGTCGCGACGGGATGGGGTGAGTCAGAAAGCTCAAGCACGCACCCTAAGTGATGGTTTCGTCGGCTCATAAGGTCGCGACAGGATGGGGCGAGTCAGAAAGCTCAAGCACGCACCCTAAGTGACGGTTTCGTCGGCTCATAAGGTCGCGACAGGATGGGGCGAGTCAGAAAGCTCAAGCACGCACCCTAAGATGATGGTTTCGTCGGCTCATAAGGTCGCGACGGGATGGGGCGAGTCAGAAAGCTCAAGCACGCACCCTAAGATGATGGTTTCGTCGGCTCATAAGGTCGCGACAGGATGGGGCGAATCAGAAAGCTCAAGCACGCACCCTAAGATGATGTTTTCGTCGGCTCATAAGGTCGCGACAGGATGGGGCGAGTTAGAAAGCTCAAGCACGCACCCTAAGATGATGGTTTCGTCGGCTCATAAGGTCGCGACAGGATGGGGCGAGTCAGAAAGCTCAAGCACGCACCCTAAGTGACGGTTTCGTCGGCTCATAAGGTCGCGACAGGATGGGGCGAGTCAGAAAGCTCAAGCACGCAACCTAAGTGACGGTTTCGTCGGCTCATAAGGTCGCGACAGGATGGAGCGAGTCAGAAAGCTCAAGCACGCACCCTAAGTGACGGTTTCGTCGGCTCATAAGGTCACGACAGGATGGGGCGAGTCAAAAAGTTCAAGCACGCACCCTAAGATGATGGTTTCATCGGCTCATAGGGTCGCGAGAGGATGGGGCGAGTCAAAAAGCTCAAGCATGCACTCTAAGATGATGGTTTCGTCGGCTCATAGGTCGCGACAGGATGGGGCGAGTCAGAAAGCTCAAGCACGCACCCTAAGATGATGGTTTCGTGGGCTCATAAGGTCGCGGCGGGATGGGGCTAGTCAGAAAGCTCAAGCACCACCCTAAGATGATAGTTCTGTCGGCAAATAAGGTCGCAACAGCATGACAATTGATCTTTAAATGAAGAAGCCCCCAAGTCGGGAAGCATTTTAATTTTATTGCTTCATAATGAAACTGAAAAACTTACAAAATGGAGAGCTTAAGAGCTCAAGTGTAATAAGGCCGCAGGTGGGCAATATTCCAAGGGCGAGTTGACTCAACCTCCGTGGTTGGCCGGTTAGACCGAAGATCCACCAGATAATAAGAGCCGTTGCGCAGATTCTTGCTGACGACGAACGGTCCTTCCCATGGTGGTGACAACTTATGCATGCCAGCACGATCTTGTATCAACCGAATAACTAAGTCGCCTTCCTGAAAGGTCCGGCTTTTAACCCGGCGATTGTGATAACGTCGTAGATCCTGTTGATAGATGGCCGAACGGGCCGCAGCCAGGTCACGTGCTTCTTCTAAGGCGTCCAAGGAATCTTGACGCGCCAGCTCATTGTCTTGCTCCACATATGCGACGACTCTAGGCGAATCATGCCTTATGTCAGTAGGAAGAACGACTTCTGCTCCGTAGACCAAAAAGAAAGGGGTAAAACTCGTGGACCGGTTCGGGGTGGTCCGGATACTCCACAACACCGAAGGCAATTCTTCGACCCAACATCCTGGGGTTTTCTCCAGGGGAACCATGAGTCGGGGCTTAATTCCTCGTAAGACCTCCTGATTCGCCCGTTCCGCTTGCCCATTAGATTGTGGGTGAGCGACCACAGAAACATCAAGCCGGATATGTTCTCGACGGCAAAACTCCTGCATCGTCCCTTGGGACAGGTTAGTACCATTATCAGTAATGATACTATGTGGATATCCAAACCGGAAGATCAGCTTCTTCAAGAACTTGACCGCTGTCTCCGCATCGCAACTTCCAACAGGCTCTGCCTCAACCCACTTGGTGAACTTATCGACCGCCACCAGCAAATGGGTTTTCTTATTGGATGACATTTTAAAGGGGCCGACCATGTCTAATCCCCAGACCGCAAAAGGCCAAGTGATGGGAATCATTCTTAATTCTTGAGCCGGAACATGAGCCTGCCGTCCATAACGCTGGCATCCCTCGCACCGACGAACTATATCCTCTGCATCTGCATGAGCCGTCAGCCAGACGAAACCATGACGGAAAGCTTTTGAAACCAAAGAGCGTGACCCGGCATGATGCCCACAGTCCCCAGAATGAATGTCATTTAAGATTATGCATCCTTCTTCGGAGGAAACGCATCGTTGAAAGACTCCAGAGGCGCTTCGTTTATATAACTCGCCATTGATGATCACCATGGATTTGCTGCGCCGAACGATCTGACGGGCCGAAACTTCGTCTGTTGGTAACTCGCCCCGGGCGAGATAAGCCAGATAAGGAAGAACCCAATCCGGCGTGACGTGGAGAGCCGCCACAAGCTGAGACTAAGGATCCGGTATTGCCAACTCCTCCTCCGATGGTAAAATCACAGATGGTTTATGCAAAATGTCAAGAAAAACATTGGGAGGAACTGGCTTTCGCTGGGAACCAAGTCGTGAGAGGGCGTCAGCCGCCTCGTTGAGGCGCCGATCAATGTGGTCCACCTGATAACCATGAAAATGACCCGCCACGTCAGACACAGCTCTTCTGTAAGCCGCCATCATGGGGTCCCGAGAATCCCAGGTACCCGAAACTTGCTGCGCCACCAAATCAGAGTCGCCAAAACACCTGACTCGCGTTAGATTCATCTCTTTGGCGAGTCGCAAATCGTGAAGCAAAGCTTCGTATTCTGCAGCATTGTTAGTGCATGGAAACATGAGTCGGAGAACATAACAGAATTTATCTCCTTGAGGGGATACCAATACCACACCAGCCCCCGAGCCTTTCAGCTGTCTAGATCCATCAAAATAAATAGTCCAGTAAGTGAGATCAGGCCTGTCTTCCGGAGCCTGCAACTCCGTCCAGTTATTGACGAAATCAACTAAAGCCTGAGACTTGATGGCTGTGCAGGGGGTGTACTGCACGTGATGCGGACCAAGTTCAATCGTCCACTTGGCAATCCGCCGTGTTGCCTCCCGATTCTGGATGATGTCCCCAAGGGGAGCAGAGCTAACCACTGTGATAGGGTGTTCTTGGAAATAATGCTTAAGTTTCCGACTCGCCATAAACACCCCATACACTAACTTCTGCCAGTGTGGGTAACGTTGCTTGGAAAGGGTTAGCACCTCGCTGATAAAATATACCGGGCGCTGCACTGGGTACTCCTTCCCTTCCTCCTTTCTTTCAACAACCACTGTCACACTTACTGCTTTGGAATTTGCCGCAATATACAAAAGCATGGGCTCCTTTTCAGCCGGGGCGGCCAGGACCGGCGGGTTAACCAATTGCCGTTTCAAAGCTTCGAGTGCCTCGTCTGCCTCGTTTGTCCAAATGAACCGGTCAGATTTCTTTAGTAACTGATAAAGAGGAATCGCCTTTTCACCTAGGCGACTTATAAAGCGACTCAGAGCCGCAATGCGACCCGCCAGTCGTTGAACTTGATTAACGTTTGCCGGCTTTCCAAGGGATGTAACTGCTTCGATTTTGTCCGGGTTAGCTTCAATGCCACGCTCCGACACCAGGAAGCCCAACAATTTCCCTGCAGGAACACCAAAAACACACTTGGTGGGATTCAGCTTCATCTAATATACCCGCAAATTATCGAAGGTTTCTTTGAGATCCTCCAGTAGCGTCTCCCCATGGCGGGTTTTGATCACAATATCGTCGACATAGGCGTGGACGTTGCGACCGATTTGGCTGTGAAGGCAATTCTGGATGCAGCGCTGATAGGTCGCCCCCGCACTCTTGAGTCCAAAAGGCATGGACACATAGCAAAAGGCCCCAAAGGGGGTTATAAAAGCTGTTTTCTCTTGATCCTCCACGGCCATCTTGATCGGGTGATATCCTGAGTAGGCGTCCAAAAAGCACAATCGTTCGCATCCCGCCACCGAGTCAATGATCTGGTCGATGCGGGGAAGAGCGAAGGGATCTTTCGGACAAGCCCTGTTGACATCCGTGTAATCAATGCACATACGGAAGGTACCGTTCTTCTTGAGCACCAAAACCGGGTTAGCCAACCATTTGGGATGAAAAAACTTCCACGATGAATCCGGCGACTAAGAGACGGGCGACTTCTTCCCCGATCGCCTTGCGTCGTTCCTCGTTAAACCTGCGAAGATACTGCTGAATAGGTTTTGCCTTTGGGTCAACATTAAGATGGTGCTCAGCGAATTCTCTCGGCACACCAGGCATGTCAGAGGGTTTCCATGCAAAGATGTCCCGATTCTCAAGGATGAATTCGATGAGCGTGCTTTCCTATTTGGGGTCCAGACCCGTCCCGATAGTGAACTGCTTGGATGAGTCGCCGAGAACGAAATCGATTGTTTTAGTGTCATCCGTTGGTTTGAACTTGAGGGGCGACTCAGCATCTGTCGTTGGCTTCTTCAGGGGTGACATGTCTACCGAGTCAACATTGGCCTGATGGTGTTTGAGCTCCTCCGCAGCGCAGGCGACATCTGCATAAGCCGCGTCCCCTTCTTCACATTCCTTTGCAATCCTTCTATCCCCTTCGACCATGATGGGTCCCTTGGGACCGGGCATCTTGAGCTTAAGGTAAACATAGCATGGGCGAGCCATGAAGCGGGCGTAAGCCGGCCGCCCAAATAACGCATGGTAGGGGCTTTTCAATTTGACCACCTCGAATATCAGTGACTCGGACCTGTAATTCTGCGTCATTCCAAATGCTACTGTGAGTCTGACTCGGCCGATGGGGTAGGCCGACTTGCCCGGGACAATTCCATGGAAAACCGTGGTTGAAGGCATCAGGTCCTTTTCCAATAGGTTCATCCTTTGGAAAGTGTCAAAATATAAGATATTAATACTGCTGCCACCATCCATTAGCACTTTGGACAGGGTGTAGCCCCCAACTTGGGGAGCCACGACCAACGCTAAATCGCCCGGATTGTCAACTCTTGGCGGGTGATCCTCCCTACTCCACGATATGGTCTGTTTAGACCAGTGGAGGTACCTAGGAAGGGCCGGCTCAGACACACTGCACGCCCGGTGACTCATCTTCTTATCACGCTGCAAGCGTTGGTGGTGAAAACGTGATACTGCCCATTGCTTAACTGTTTGGGATTGCTGCGGAAACCTCCGTTGTCATCCTGACCCTGCGGAGCCCCCTGTGGGGGCGGCTGCTGAAAGGCTCCTGGCGGGTTATACCGCCGCTGATGGTGTACCGGATACTGGCCGCTGCTTGGCTGCGGGCCTCCCTGAGGCCCCTGTTTGGGAAAACCGCCGAAGGGGTTCTGTCGTTGGTTGGATGCGGCGAACTGCTCCTGGCGTTGGTCTGGGTCATCGCTTTGGCTTTTCTTAATCGCCTCCGCCCGAAACTCCCGCATCACGAAGCAGTTCTCCCAAGAGTGAGTCGCCGGACCGTCCGCCGTGGCATGGTGCGGGCAAGGGCCTTTGAGTAGCTCTTCATAGTTACACGGCCTCTGTTGGAAATATGCCCTAGAGGCAATAATAAATTAGTTATTATTATATTTCTTAGTTCATGATAATCGTTTATTATCCATGCTATAATTGTATTGATTGGAAACACAATACTTGTGTGGATACATAGACAAAACACTGTCCCTAGTAAGCCTCTAGTTGACTAGCTCGTTGATCAAAGATGGTCAAGGTTTCCTGGCCATAGGCAAGTGTTGTCACTTGATAACGGGATCACATCATTAGGAGAATCATGTGATGGACTAGACCCAAACTAATAGACGTAGCATGTTGATCGTGTCATTTTGTTGCTACTGTTTTCTGCGTGTCAAGTATTTGTTCCTATGACCATGAGATCATATAACTCACGGACACCGGAGGAATGCTTTGTGTGTATCAAACGTCGCAACGTAACTGGGTGACTATAAAGATGCTCTACAGGTATCTCCAAAGGTGTTCGTTGAGTTAGTATAGATCGAGACTGGGATTTGTCACTCCGTGTGATGGAGAGGTATCTCGGGGCCCACTCGGTAATACAACATCACACACAAGCCTTGCAAGCAATGTAACTTAATGTAAGTTGCGGGATCTTGTATTACGGAACGAGTAAAGAGACTTGCCGGTAAACGAGATTGAAATAGGTATGCGGATACTAACGATCGAATCTCCGGCAAGTAACATACCGAAGGACAAAGGGAATGACATACGGGATTATATGAATCCTTGGCACTGAGGTTCAAACGATAAGATCTTCGTAGAATATGTAGGATCCAATATGGGCATCCAGGTCCCGCTGTTGGATATTGACCGAGGAGTCTCTCGGGTCATGTCTACATAGTTCTCGAACCCGCAGGGTCTGCACACTTAAGGTTCGACGTTGTTTTATGCGTATTTGAGTTATATGGTTGGTTACCGAATGTTGTTCGGAGTCCCGGATGAGATCACGGACGTCACGAGGGTTTCCGGAATGGTCCGGAAACGAAGATTGATATATAGGATGACCTCATTTGGTTACCGGAAGGTTTTCGTGCATTACCGGAAAAGTTTCGGGCTCATCGGTAGTGTACCGGGAGTGCCGGGAGGGGTGCCGGGGACCATCTGGAGGGGTGTCACGCCCCAAGGGGTCTCATGGGCTATGGGAAGAGATAAACCAGCCCCTAGTGGGCTGGAATAAGTTCCCACTAAGGCCCATAAGGTTTGAGAAGGAAAAAACACAAGGTGGAAAGAGTTTCCAAGTGGGAAGGTGGAATCCTACTCCAAGTAGGATTGGAGTAGGACTCCTCCACCTCCAATTTCGGCCAAACCTTTAGGTTTTGAGGCTGCCTCCTCCCCTCCCTCCCACCTATATATACGGAGGTTTTAGGGCTGATTTGAGACGACTTTTCCACGGCAGCCCGACCACATACCTCCACGGTTTTTCCTCTAGATCGCGTTTCTGCGGAGCTCGGGCGGAGCCCTGCTGAGACAAGGTCATCACCAACCTCCGGAGCGCCGTCACGCTGCCGGAGAACTCTTCTACCTCTCCGTCTCTCTTGCTGGATCAAGAAGGCCGAGATCATCGTCGAGCTGTACGTGTGCTGAACGCGGAGGTGCCGTCCGTTCGGTACTAGATCGTGGGACTGATCGCGGGATTGTTCGCGGGGCGGATCGAGGGACGTGAGGACGTTCCACTACATCAACCGCGTTCACTAACGCTTCTTCTGTACGATCTACAAGGGTACGTAGATCACTCATCCCCTCTCGTAGATGGACATCACCATGATAGGTCTTCGTGCGCGTAGGAAATTTTTTGTTTCCCATGCGACGTTCCCCAACAGTGGCATCATGAGCTAGGTTCATGCGTAGATGTCTTCTCGAGTAGAACACAAAAGTTTTTGTGGGCGGTGATGTGCATTTTGCTGCCCTCCTTAGTCTTTTCTTGATTCCGCGGTATTGTTGGATTGAAGCGGCTTGGACCGACATTACTCGTACGCTTACGAGAGACTGGTTTCATCGCTACGAGTAACCCCGTTGCTCAAAGATGACTGGCAAGTGTCGGTTTCTCCAACTTTAGTTGAATCGGATTTGACCGAGGAGGTCCTTGGATGAGGTTAAATAGCAACTCATATATCTCCGTTGTGGTGTTTGCGTAAGTAAGATGCGATCCTACTAGATACCGATGGTCACCACGTAAAACATGCAACAACAAAATTAGAGGACGTCTAACTTGTTTTTGCAGGGTATGCTTGTGATGTGATATGGCCAACGATGTGATGTGATATATTGGATGTATGAGATGATCATGTTGTAATAGATAATATCGACTTGCACGTCGATGGTACGACAACCGGCAGGAGCCATAGGGTTGTCTTTATAACTAACGTTTGTGCTTGCAGATGCGTTTACTATTTTGCTAGGACGTAGCTTTAGTAGTAATAGCATGAGTAGCACGACAACCCCGATGGCGACACGTTGATGGAGATCATGATGATGGAGATCATGGTGTGACGCCGGTGACAAGAAGATCGTGCCGGTGCTTTGGTGATGGAGATCAAGAAGCACGTGATGATGGCCATATCATGTCACTTATGAATTGCATGTGATGTTAATCCTTTTATGCGCCTTATTTTGCTTAGAACGACGGTAGCATTATGAGGTGATCTCTCACTAAAATTTCAAGACGAAATTGTGTTCTCCCCGACTGTGCACCGTTGCTACAGTTCGTCGTTTCGAGACACCACGTGATGATCGGGTGTGATAGACTCAACGTTCACATACAACGGGTGCAAAACAGTTGCGCACGCGGAACACTCGGGTTAAGCTTGACGAGCCTAGCATGTGCAGACATGGCCTCGGAACACATGAGACCGAAAGGTCGAGCATGAATCGTATAGTTGATATGATTAGCATAGAGATGCTTACCACTGAAACTATTCTCGACTCACGTGATGATCGGACTTGAGATAGTGGATTTGGATCATGTACCACTCAAATGACAAGAGAGATGTACTTTTTGAGTGGGAGTTCTTAAGTAATATGATTAATTGAACTAATTGTCATGAACATAGTCTAATGGTCTTTGCGAATTACGATGTAGCTTGTGCTATAGCTCTACTGTTTTATATGTTCCTAGAGAAAATTTAGTTGAAAGTTATAGTAGCAAACTTTGCAGACTGAGTCTGTAAAACCGAGGATTGTCCTCGTTGCTGCACAGAAGGCTTATGTCCTTAATGCACCACTCGGTGTGCTGCACCTCGAGCGTCGTCTGTGGATGCTGTGAACATCCGACATACACGTTTCTGATGACTACACGATAGTTCAGTACAAAAATACTTAATGGCTTAGAAGCAAGGCGACGAAAACGTTGTAAAACGTCACGGAACATAAGTGATGTTCTAAAGAGATGAAATTGTGATTTCATGCTTGTGCCCTTGTTAAGAGGTACGAGACCTCCAACAAGATTCTTTGTCCACAAAGTAAAGGAGAAAAGCTCAATCATTGAGCGTGTGCTCAGATTGTCTGAGTACGGCAATCACTTGAATCAAGTGGGAGTTAATCTTCCAGATGAGATAGTGATGGTTCTCCAAAGTCACTGCCACCAAGCTGTGAGAGCTTCGTGATGAACTATAACATATCAAGGATAGATACAATGATCCTTGAGTGATTCGCGATGTTTGACACTGCGAAAGTAGAAATCAAGAAGGAGCATCAATAGTTGATGGTTTGTAAAACCACTAAGTTTCAAGAAAGGCAAGGGCTAGAAGGGATACTTCGTGAAACGGCAAAACAGTTGCTGCACTAATGAAGAGACCCAAGATTAAACCCAAACTCGAGACTAAGTGCTTCTGTAATGAGGGGAACAATCACTGAGGCGGAGCAACTCAAGATACTTGGTAGATAAGAAGGCTGGCAAAAGTCGAAAGAAGTGTATTTGATATACATGATGTTGATGTGTACTTTACTAGTACTCCTAGTAGCACGAGGGTATTGGATACCGGTTCGGTTGCTAAGTGATTAGTGACGCGAAATGAAAGCTACGGCATAAACGGAGACTAGCTAAAGGCAAGGTGACGATACGTGTTGGAAGTGTTTCCAAGATTGATATGATCAAACGTCGCACGCTCCCTCTGCCATCGGGATTGGTGTTAAACCTAAATAATTGTTATTTGGTGCTTGCGTTAAGCATGAACATGATTGGATCGTGTTTATTGCAATACGATTATTCATTTAAAGAGAATAATGGTTACTCTATTTTCTTGAATAATCACCTTCAATGGTTTATTGAATCTCGATCGTAGTGTTACACATGTTCATGATATTGGTGCCAAAAGATACGAGTTGATGATGATAGTACCACTTACTTGTGGCACTGCCGCTTGAGTCATGTTAGTATAAATTGCATGAAGAGGCTCCATGCTGATGGATCTTTGTACTCACCTGATTTCGAATCACTAGTGACATTAGAAACATACCACATGAGCAAGGCCTTGTTTTCATTGAGATGAAATAAGATAGTAACTTGTTGAAAGTGATACATTTTGATGTGTGCAGTCCAATGGGTGCTGAGGCACGTAGTGGATATCATTATGTTCTTACTTCACTGACGATTTGAGTAGATACAGGAGTATTTACTTAATGAATCACAAGTCTGAAATGTTGAAAAGTTCAATTCCGTTTCAGAGTGAAGTTCGTCGTAACAAGAGGATAAACTGTCTACGATATGATCATGGAAATGAATATCTGAGTTACGAATTTTGGTACGCAGTTAAGACAATGTGGAAATTGTTTCGCAGTTCATGCCACCTGGAACATCATAGTGTGATGATGTGTCTGAACGTCATAGCCACGCACTATTTGGTATGGTGCATACTATGATGTCTCTTATCGAATTACCACTATCGTTTATGGGTTATGCATTAGAGACAACCGCACTCACTTTAAATAGGGCACCGCGTATTTCTGTTGAGATGACACAGTATAGACTGAGGTTTAGAGAAATCTAAACTGTCGTTTCTTGAAAGTTTGGGGTTTCATCACTTATGTGAAAAAGTTTCAGTCTGATAAGCTCGAACCCAAAGCGGATAAATGCATCTTCATAGGATATCCAAAACAGTTGGGTACATCTCCTATCTCAGATCCGAAAGCAAAGTGTTTGTTTCTAGAAATGGATCCTTTCTCGAGGAAAGGTTTCTCTCGAAAGAATTGAGTGGGAGGGTAGTAGAACTTCATGAGGTTATTGAACCATCACTTCAACCAGTGTGTAGCAGGGCGCAGGAAGTTGTTCATGTGGCGCCTACACCAATTGAAGTGGAAGCTGATGATGATGATCATTGAGCTTCGAATCAAGTTACTACAAACCTCGTAGGTCGACAAGTTCGCGTACTGCTGCAGAGTAGTACGGTAACCCTGTCTTGGAGGTCATGTTGTTGAGCAATAGTGAACCTACGAGTTATGGAGAAAGCGATGGTGGGCCCAGATTCCGACAAATGGCTGGAAGCCATGAAATTCGAGAGAGGATCCATGTGTGAAAACAAAGTGTAGACTTTGGTAGAACTACTTGATGGTCATAGGACTATTGAGTAAAAATGGATCTTTAAAAGAAGACAGACGATGATGGTGATAAGTCACTATTAAGAAAAGCTCGACTTGTCGCAAAGATGTTTCCGACAAGATCAAACAGTTGACTATGATGAGACTTTCTCACTCGTAGCAATGCTAAAAGTCTGTTAGAATTATGTTAGTAGTTGCTGCATTATTTGTGAAATATTGCACGTAGGATGTCAAAACATTGTTTTCTTGACGGTTTCCTTGAGCAAACATTGTATGTGATACAACCAGAAGGTTTTGTCGATCCTAAAGATACTAGCAAGTATGCAAGCTTCAGTGATCCTTCAATGGACTGGTGCAAGCATCTCGGAGTTGGAATATACACTTTGATGAGATGATCAAAGATTTTGGGTTTGTACAAGGTTTATGAGAAACTTGTATTTCCAAAGAAGTGAGTGGGAGCACTATAGAATTTCTGATAGGTATATGTGGTTGACATATTGTGGATCAGAAGTAATGTAGAATTTCTGTAAAGCATACAAGGTTGTTTGAAAGAAGTTTTCAAAGGAGTACCTGGATTACGCTACTTGAACGTTGAGCATCAAAGATCTATGGAGATAGATCGAAAGCGCTTAATAGAAGTTTCAACAAGATGCATGCCTTGACAAGTTTTTGAAAGAGTTCAAAATAGACCAGCAAATAAGGAGTTCTTGGTTGCGTGGTGAGGTGTGAATTTGAGTAAGACTCAAAACCCGACCACGGCAGAATAAAGAGAATAGACGAAGGTCGTCTTCTATGCCTTAGCCGTAGAATCTAAAGTATGCCATGCTGTGTACCGCACCTGAAGTGTGCCTTGACTCAAAGTATGTTGAGAGGTACGGAGAGTGATCCATGATTGAATCACTAGCAGCGGTCGAAATTTATCCTTTGTAACTAATGGACTAAGGAATTTTTCTCGATTATGGAGGTGGTTAAAGAGTTTGTCGTAAAGGGTTACGTCAATGCAAGCTTTGACACTAATCCGGATAACTATGAGTAGTGAAACGGATTCGTATAGTAGAGTAGATATTTGGAGCATTTCCGAATAGCACGTAGTAGCAGCATCTATAAGATGACATAAAGATTTGTAAAGAACGCACGAATCTGAAAGTTTCAGAACCGTTGACTAAAACCTCTCTCACGAGCAAGACGTGATCAGACCCCATAACTATATGGGTGTTGGATTCGTTGGAATCACATGGTGATGTGAACTAGATTATTGACTCTAGTGCAAGTGGGAGACTGTTGGAAATATGCCCTAGAGGCAATAATAAATTATTTATTATTATATTTCTTAGTTCATGATAATCGTTTATTATCCATGCTATAATTGTATTGATTGGAAACACAATACTTGTGTGGATACATAGACAAAACACTGTCCCTAGTAAGCCTCTAGTTGACTAGCTCGTTGATCAAAGATGGTCAAGGTTTCCTGGCCATAGGCAAGTGTTGTCACTTGATAACGGGATCACATCATTAGGAGAATCATGTGATGGACTAGACCCAAACTAATAGACGTAGCATGTTGATCGTGTCATTTTGTTGCTACTGTTTTCTGCGTGTCAAGTATTTGTTCCTATGACCATGAGATCATATAACTCACGGACACCGGAGGAATGCTTTGTGTGTATCAAACGTTGCAACGTAACTGGGTGACTATAAAGATGCTCTACAGGTATCTCCAAAGGTGTTCGTTGAGTTAGTATAGATCGAGACTGGGATTTGTCACTCCGTGTGACGGAGAGGTATCTCGGGGCCCACTCGGTAATACAACATCACACACAAGCCTTGCAAGCAATGTAACTTAATGTAAGTTGCGGGATCTTGTATTACGGAACGAGTAAAGAGACTTGCCGGTAAACGAGATTGAAATAGGTATGCGGATACTAACGATCGAATCTCCGGCAAGTAACATACCGAAGGACAAAGGGAATGACATACGGGATTATATGAATCCTTGGCACTGAGGTTCAAACGATAAGATCTTCGTAGAATATGTAGGATCCAATATGGGCATCGAGGTCCCGCTGTTGGATATTGACCGAGGAGTCTCTCGGGTCATGTCTACATAGTTCTCGAACCCGCAGGGTCTGCACACTTAAGGTTCGACGTTGTTTTATGCGTATTTGAGTTATATGGTTGGTTACCGAATGTTGTTCGGAGTCCCGGATGAGATCACGGACGTCACGAGGGTTTCCGGAATGGTCCGGAAACGAAGATTGATATATAGGATGACCTCATTTGGTTACCGGAAGGTTTTCGTGCATTACCGGAAAAGTTTCGAGCTCATCGGTAGTGTACCGGGAGTGCCGGGAGGGGTGCCGGGGACCATCGGGAGGGGTGTCACTCCCCAAGGGGTCTCATGGGCTATGGGAAGAGATAAACCAGCCCCTAGTGGGCTGGAATAAGTTCCCACTAAGGCCCATAAGGTTTGAGAAGGAAAAAACACAAGGTGGAAAGAGTTTCCAAGTGGGAAGGTGGAATCCTACTCCAAGTAGGATTGGAGTAGGACTCCTCCACCTCCAATTTCGGCCAAACCTTTAGGTTTTGAGGCTGCCTCCTCCCCTCCCTCCCACCTATATATACGGAGGTTTTAGGGCTGATTTGAGACGACTTTTCCACGGCAGCCCGACCACATACCTCCACGGTTTTTCCTCTAGATCGCGTTTCTGCGGAGCTCGGGCGGAGCCCTGCTGAGACAAGGTCATCACCAACCTCCGGAGCGCCGTCACGCTGCCGGAGAACTCTTCTACCTCTCCGTCTCTCTTGCTGGATCAAGAAGGCCGAGATCATCGTCGAGCTGTACGTGTGCTGAACGCGGAGGTGTCGTCCGTTCGGTACTAGATCGTGGGACTGATCGCGGGATTGTTCGCGGGGCGGATCGAGGGACGTGAGGACGTTCCACTACATCAACCGCGTTCACTAACGCTTATGCTGTACGATCTACAAGGGTACGTAGATCACTCATCCCCTCTCGTAGATGGACATCACCATGATAGGTCTTCGTGCGCGTAGGAAATTTTTTGTTTCCCATGCGACGTTCCCCAACAGCCTCTTCCCGCTAAAGCCCCTGTTTTTCTTCTAGCGTTGGTTGCTAGTGTTGGTGTTGGTGTTGGCGACTAAATCCGAGGGCTCCTCTTGCGGTCTTCGCTTGCCATTGGCTCCTTGATTCTGGCGATTACGTCCCTGGAACCGGGTATGATTTTTGGATGACTCTCCCTTCTTGGGCGAATTGGCCTTACCATCCTCGCCAGGATCTTTGGTGTCATCCGCTTCAGCGTACCTAGTGAGGGTGTCCATCAGTTCTCCCATGTCTTGGACCTTTCGCTTAAGTCGCCCTAATTTTTGCACCAAGGGTTCATAGTGGCAATTCTGCTCGAGGATCAACATAGCCTGAGCCGCCGTAATACCGTCTGACGAATGGATAATTTCCGCAACTCGCCGTGACCAATGGTGGGCCGACTCATCAGGGCGCTGAACACAATGCTGCAGATCGACGATCGTCATCGGACGTTTGCAATTTCCTCGGAAGTTCTTGATGAATCGCTCTTTCAACTCGGCCCAGGTTTGAATGGAGTTGGGGGGTAAGTTTTTCAACCAAGTATGTGTTGATCCCTCGAGCATCATCGTGAAGTACCTGGCGCAAACTGCCTCGTTTACGTCGAGCATGTCCATGGCGATTTCATAACTCTCGACCCACGATGTCGGCTCAAGGTCCGGGGTGTAGTTAGGCACCTTTCTTGGTCCCTTAAAATCTTTGGGCATCCTTTCGTTACGAAGGGCGGGGGCCAAGCATGGCACCCCCACTCGCCCACAGCTCCCGACGAGAGGGGCCGGGGCGACTTGGGTGTTCGGGAGATCCCTGCCCGGCAGGTTCTGATGATCAGGCGGGTTGTCCTGAGGGACGGGTCGCGGCCCGCTGTTCATGGCGGGCTGGTCCTCTGGCCGACTCCTGGTGTAACTCGCCTGGGGGGTGGAATGCAGCCTATCTAGGCTATGTGAGAACTGGGCGTTTTGAACCACCGCCGTCTTCAACATCTCTATGGCGTTCCTTGCCTCTATCTCGGCAGGGGTGTTGCCGTGGATCGGGAGAGACTCCAAATGGCGAGTTGCGACGAGGACGTTGTCCACCGGGTTGGAAAAGTGGCCTTGAGGCGTCCGGAATCGGGGGATGCGATCCTCAGCCATCTGAACCGGCGGGTTAGGCGGTTGACCCGGCCCTCCCCCTGGGGCGGCTCCCGCCCCGGGGGTTCGTGGAGTGTCGAACAGGCGGGTCGGGTTGAGATCATGGGGCAGGCGACCTTGGTGTCTCCGTTGATGGACGGCGTCGGATGCCCGCTGGTGTCTTTCGAGCCGCCAGTTGTCAGTACTTAAGCGCATCCTTTCGGCCGCAATTTGAGCCTGCCGAGTCTCGATCCTGGTGGACTCCACCTCGGCATCCCGATGAGCCTTTGCCACTTCCTCTCTGAGTTTTGCCAGCTCCATGTTTATCCCCTCCTGGTTTTCTGGTGTGAGGGGGGTCGCCATCAGCCTTGTGATCTCCGCCGCTAATTCCACCAGGACAGCGGCCGGGCTTCTGGACGTCTCGCCGGTTCCATCGCCTCCCGTAGGGTTTTGCGAAGGCTGAGTCGCCCCTGCCATATAAATGGCGATCTGGCGGCGGGTTCGGTCAAGGACTTCGGGGTCCATGGCTAGCGACAAGCCCCCAAGACAATCCCCATGTAGAGACCGGATTGAATTTGAATCGCCCATGGATGATTCGTCATCAGAGTTGACTGGCATAGTTTCCTGGGTCGCCGAACGTTCTGGCTCCTCTGATCCCTGCGTGAACCCAACAAAAACCGGGCGAGTCAGATTCGGCGTCACCAGTGGGCGAACATACCTGGCCGGCTCGACGATGTCGGTGGAGATGTCCGGCTCAGGCACGGATGATCCGATCATGCCGATGAAGATGTTGATCTTGCCGAAGGGGACCCTGTAACCAGATTCGATCGAGTCTGCTTCGGGCCCTCATTGCTGGTTGTCGATGTAGATCTTCCCGCGGCGGCTCCGGGTCATGAGCCCCGTCGCATAACTCCCAAACCCTGGTGAATCGCCTGATTTGGTGACCCGGCCCAACTAGGGCGGGTTATTAACAGGTAATATCCCCAACAGGACCCTCTGTCCCCCTTGCTCTTTGATATCGCCATCGACCTGCTGCAACAAATTTTGGGCAGGGCCACTGCCTCCGGTCTGCTTCATGAGATGCTCGGTGGTTCTCACGGACCTCGCGCCTCCTTATATGCGGATGACGCAGCCATCTTCTTGGCTCCTGACGAGCAGGATGTGACCAATCTGGCTGATATCCTTCAGAGTTTTGGGGAGGTTACACGGATGATGACTAACATGGCCAAAAGCTCTGTGGCTCCCATATACTACCACGATATTGATCTTGCATCGGTTTTGGCAAACTTTCGGCTAACATCGTTCAGTTCCCGTTCAAGTACTTGTTTTTGCCTCTTGCCCTCGGCAGACTCAAAAAAGCCGACCTCCAACCTTACATTGATAAGGTGGCTGCGTGTCTGGATCCTTTGAAAGGCAAATTTCTCTCCCGGGCTGGTTGATGTGCTTACGTGAAGTCCGTTCTTTCTTCCATGCCGATTTTCCTCCTCACGGCTCTCAAAGCAGATAAGGGTATCCTTAAGGCTTTTAGCAAGATCAGCCGGGGAATGCTTTGGGATTGAAAAGAAAATGTCAGCGGGAGAAAGTGCAAAGTTAATTGGCAAAAGGTTTGTCGTCCCAAGGAGCTGGGCGGTCTGGGGATTCTCGACTTGGACAGGTTCTCCCGTGATCTAAGGTTTCGCTGGCTGTGGTATGAGTGGACGGCACCGGAAAAACCTTGGGTGGGAACTAAAACCCCCAAGGACGACGCCGATCGACAACTCTTCAACACGGCTACTAGAGTTATTATTGGCGATGGTAGAAAAGCCTCCTTCTGGTCTTCCTCCTGGCTCAACGGAACGCCGCCTAAAGACCTGGTGCCTTTTCTCTTTAAAGGGTCTAGAAGAAAAAACGAACGGTCCAAGACGCGCTTAACAACCAAAACTGGATCACCGATCTTGCGGTGGATTCCTTTACTATGGAACACATCATCCAATTCGTTGACCTTTGGGAGCTTATGTCGACCATTCAGCTTTCTCCGGGTATTGAGGACACCATTACCTGAACTCTGTCGCCTAACGGTTGCTATTCGGCATGCTCCGCCTACGGGGCTCAATTCTTGAGCTCCCTTCCGTGCTCCTTTGGGACTATCGTGTGGAAGACTTGGACCCCTCCCAAATGCCGTTTCTTTGCTTGGCTTGCCGTCCAGCATCCCACTTGTCAACTCTGCAAGTGTACCCCCGGCACAACATCTTCTCTTTGAGTGTCGATATTCCAAGAGGATCTGGTCCGCTGTTGTTACTTGGCTCTCATGCCCAGATTTGCTCCTCAGCATGGGCTCCAATCGCCCTAAGGTTTTGGATTACTGGCATGCTACTGCTAGGACGCACACCTCCTCTCCCAAAGGCCTGAAAACCGCCATTGTTCTCATCGCTTGGGAGATTTGGAAGGAAAGAAATGAGAGGGTCTTCAACAACAAGTCATCGGTGCCTTCGGAGGTCATGCACAAGATCACTGAGGAAGGGAAGGCTTGGATCTTAGCGAGAGCAAAAAACCTTGTGGAACTTATGGGCTGAGCTTTTACCTCTTCGTGGTTGTACCCAGTGGCGGAGCTTGAGCAAGATCATTGGGGAGGCCAAATGAAATATATAGGCTAGTGGGAGGGGGGGCAAACATGCAAAATTTCACAATCCATATCTTTTCCTAATATTTTTAAGCCTGCATGTGCTAATCTTGGGAGGGGGGGGGGGGGGCAACAGCCCCAGCAATGCACTACCCTTTTTCTTGGTTAGGCCCCCTTGTTTTTGCTCCTTCTATATCAATATAAAAGCAACTTCCCTGTTTCAAAAAAAATTTGTGTCTTACCGACCATTACTTTTCCATGAAGAAAGCATGATAAGTGTGTGCCTGACTTCATGACTTCTTTATTGACACCATTTGGGTTTCACGCTGCAGAAATTGTTCTCTAGTGACTAGAGCACGACAATGACATCCTCTAGCAAAGAACAGGACGATCTACCCAGCCGCGGATCCAGGAATTAAACTTACCCTAGGCGAAAAATTGAAGGTCTAAATTTTTTAATGCCCAAATGCAAGTCCGTTCAATCAAAACTCATAAAATTCAAATGCGAAACCACTAAAATAACTGAATTAATGATTCAAAAAGTTCAACACTCTCAATAACTAGGTGATGTTACCACCAAAACTTAAAAATTTACTGTTTGTACGAGGAAAAAATGGACTTGACTAGGTATACATGTACGTCCGGGCGAACAACCGATCAGTGACTTGTCATAAAAACTTTGCCGATTCAAACTTCTCAAACCGGCCCTATACGTCCGGTTGACCAACGTCCCTCAAATTCGATCCATATTTTGGTAAGATACTAGGATGCTCGGACGCGATCGGACACGTCAACTACGTTGGACTAACGTGCAATATCCATCCGCACACCCGTTGTTACCTAGCGGTCCGATGAGGATGTCGCTCCGGTGGGCCACCCAGGAGCCGGAGCTACAGGAGGGGGGTAACAACTAGGAGGCAGGTCCGTCTGATGCTGCCGATACAGATGCCATCGGTGTTATCTGTGTAGTACTCTATCCGATTCATAATGTAGTACGTCCATGCTTCTAGAAATTTAAGTTTGATCATAAATTTAACCAACATGACCGACCATGACTTATTATACATCCATGATGCATTCAGCCAAACCTACCATGACTTATCACCAAGAAATTAATGCCATTGCGGTCACACGAAATCAGTCCCATCACGCAATGGCACTGTCTCGTAAAACACCACCACGATTAAAAATAGCTAACCGTGTGTCGGACTATAGTGTGCCCTGCCAATCTTCATCAAACGATGATCTACCAAGTGTTGCAGAAGCCCGCTGATGTCTTCCACTATCCCTCCAATCTTGCACTATCCAAACTCACTGATTCCCGTGATGCCAAACAAGAAAGCAAGCGGGTGCGGCCCATTTAAGTTTCTGCATCCCCTCAAGCTCGCCATCACCCCAAGATGATTCTTACTTGCATATCTTCATCCTGTAAACTTAAGACTACTACGACCCAGTTGATATCTGAAATTTGGGAGTTCCTGTCCTCACACATGCCCATTTGTTGTACCCCAATATCTCAAATCAATTCTTTGTTAGTTTTGAGAAACAAACTATGAAAGTAATGGCTTCAAAGTAAAACACATATCAGATTATGCATGTTTCTTCTTAGCCACCTCACCAATTTATACTGAAAAAAGATAACGTCTTTGTTGCACTGGCCAGTTCATCCCATTTTGCATGCTGCCTTGCATGCGTTATTATACATCCACAACTAGCATGTGATGTGTTTCTTATCTTGGAGAAGCACAACATGTGTGTGTGCTTTAAGTATGAGTGAGGGTTCATTTCGTTTTTACCCTAAAATTGATAGTGAGAGAAATTACCCACAAAACGTGAAACGGTCAACATTTACCCCTAATTTAGAAACTCGTTTCACATTTTGCCCCCCAATTCCCCACATCGAATTTTGGAGCATTTTGTGCTGACTAGCCATGTCACGTGACAGGGGCGATTCTACCGTAGGGGCAGCCTGGGCACCTGCCCGGGCTCGCCACCTTCGTTTATCTGAGCATTGCTGAGCTTCTGGACCCGTCCGTATTGGAAAGATCATTAAAATAAGCAACCACGACGGTACCTCCGCGCATGCATTGCTGAAGAATCGCTGCTGCAGATTTCTGAATGTGAATCTGTTCGATTAAATCGACGCGCTTCCTTCCTCACCGAAACGAGGACCTCACGACAACTGCCCTGACTATTGCCCTAGCTACTCTGGAAAGATGATGTGCAGCGGGGGCTCGACTTCGGCGTCAATGGTCAGCGCAAGTGTGAGGGCCAAGGCACAAGCCGCACGTACGACTCCTCCCATGGTAATTTCACTCCGGCTTCAACGGATGCATGGTGGTTCCTCGCCGTCGGCTATCAACCCAGCATTAGCTGCATGAGCAGCACCGGCAGTGAACCAATCTAGCATAAGATAAAAAAAACTCAATCTAGCAGTGAACCAAGAAATCTGGCAGCAAACGAACCTTATAGGCATATAATTCTGCACCATCAAAACAAATCAGACAAACAAAATTGAGTTCCGTGCTACAATACAAGTAAGCAATCGTTCCCAATTAATTTCTCCATCTATGAAAACATAAGACCTTCTATTAGATCACTACAATAGGGATCTAAAATGTCCTATATTTTTGTACAAAGGTAGTATCAATTTGCAATTGCATCAAATGATACACGATTTCCAGTCCACTACAAGGCTTGCATAGTGGCGTTGTCCCCATGGCGCTCTGTAAATAGGTGCATGGCCAACGCCGCCGCTTCGCTCGCCCGAGCCCCAGCTCCGTCATCACACTCCTTCTCACGTCCTTATCAACCATCTTACCATCTTTCTTTGAAAAAGTGCCCGCAGCCAACACTCTACTAGAGTAGCTATAGTTGTACTGGCAGTAGTTTTGCTGGCAACCATGCAAATTTATGGGATTTGCTTTCTTTATTAACTACTCCCTCCGTTCCTAAATATAAGTCTTTTAAGATATTTCACTAGAAGTCTACATAGGGAGCAAAATGAGTGAATCTATACTCTAAAGTATGTCTATATATATCCGTATGTAGTCCACTAATGAAACTTCTTTAAAGACTTATATTTAGGAACGGAGGGAGTAACATATGGTGTGTTGTTTTTTTCTTTGACAGAAAGACTATAAAGAGTATACTGACCAAAAAGGACTTCTCCCGCTTTATATTACAAAGCAACCAACCAGAACATTCGATGATAGGTGCTGGGGCGGAAACAACAGAGACACGCTTAAAAGAAATGAAAAAGAAAATACCAAGGAAACAAATGCAGACACCGGCGGATAGACAGAAAACACAAAAAACCTCGCGACCCCTCCGTCCACCAAGTGTCTTCCGTCAAGCTCCAGAACTCCGAAGCGTCGGTACCCATCAGCACCTCCAAGAAGGAATGTGACGAAGACGACGCTGCTGCCAAGGGTTTCCCCCGGTATGCGACGAGGCGCGAGGAAGGGTAGCTCCGACGCCCTCCACGAAGGTTCGGCGACACCCAAGGGCGTCACCGCGTCAGTGTCGGCCGGGCCGAAAGAGGTTTCCCCCAATCCAAACCTGCACCTCGGGCGCTCCAGAGCCTGCCACCAAACCATCCGACACCCTGCACCAACACGGTCTTGAGACCCCTGCGACGTCTCACCACGACACCGTAAGGAGAAGCCTGCACAACAATGAAGAGAAATCAGGACAAGGAGCAGCAGCACCGTCGGCACGCGGGAGGGCTCAACCTCCACCGTCAACGACGGTAGCCGACCGGACGCAATAACAGGAGCATACCAGGCCCGTGGGCCCACAGGCCCAGCCGGGATCCCTCGTAAAGCTCCCGCCGCCACGCTGCAATAGGCATGTCGTCCGCAACGCCGTCCCCTGTCCAAGCTGCTCCGCCTCACCACCATGCAGAAAACGTCGTCCCCTGTCCAAGCTGCTAGGGCCCAGATCTGGACCGGGGGCGCACCGCCAGCCACCTCGCACCACCACGCCGCCCTGCCGCCAAGGAGCAGCGCCGCCACCTCACCCGTCGCCAACCACCATCACCGGGTCACCGGACCGCAGCCGGCCGAACTGCGCCGCCGCCGTCCCCTGCCCCAGGAAGGGGGAACGGGCGCGCGACGAAAGGAGGGCCCGCCACCGCCGGCACCACCCGGGCCAGTGGCAGGGGAGGAGACAATGAATAAAACGCCCGCGGGAAGGAGCTCATGTGCCGCCCCGGCCTCCTCCTGAGAGGCGGCCCGAGGACGGATCTGGAAGGAGAGGGAGGGACGGGGGCGGGGGAGGTGGAGGGGGCTGACTGGCGGCCCGCGGCGGGAGGGCCGGCGACAGCGGCAAGGGAAGGGCGAAACCCTAGGTTGCCCTTGGTCGCGGGAGCCCGTCGGGTCTCACGCTCTGTTCCGCTTTCGAACTGGTGTCTAATTGATGCAACTAACCCAAATTGCAAGTACCACGCATTGAATCTAGGCGTGGGAAAGCATCAACCCTTTTCCATCACTAGGACATGCCTCGGTCTGTATGGGCGTGTTGTATGTAATGTCGTAAAATCATCAAGGTTGAACTAACAGTAGATTTCTCGATAAAGGGCACTTCATTGAATTGAATTATCGAGTTGATACAATCGCATTAAATAAAAAACCCAGCCTATGCCAGATGCACACAGCCAACAAATCCACAAAATCAAAAAAGCTAAACGCAAGCAGCAGCTAAGAAAGCATAATAAATAATAAATCAGCCTAACGCTCCAGCCTGGAAGACGCCATCATAAATAGGTCCCTGTCCCCGGTCGCTTGAATTTCATTTCCCGACCTCTGCGCCAACTACAGATGCATACAACTATATTAGTATGAATACCAACATAAACATGGTCTTAAAAAAATTAAATTGGTATCAAGATATTTCTTGATGAGTAGTTTCACCACACAATAAACTTGATTAAAAAATGAGGAAAAACTCATGTGCATCACTTGTCAATTATAGGAATTGAACTCAGGTCGTTAGGCCACACAACCTCATGCCCAACCATTGAGCCAATGCTCCCTTTGAACAGTAGATGAAGATAATTTGAATGTGGCACTCAAACAAGCCCAAAATTGTAATCTCCTATCACACAAATGTCATAGGGCAGTCCAATTAGCTCACAATTTGACAACAAAATGATGAGAGGGAAAAAAAAACTATGTGTCGGAGTTTCCACCACTTTTTTTTGCTAATGTTGAATGTGAATTACCACAATATGACAATGTTGATCGCTAATCAACCAAACACACAAATTGCATATAGTAAGATGGGTTGAGACCTCCTTTTATGGATTTCATGCATCCTTCACATCTAGCAAGGTCTCGAGTTGCTCTGTTAGTGCATACCTAATGTAGATACCCAAATGGATTCAGTGATGCATGTAGCAGGGACATGCTTGTTTGTTCTTCCCTAATATCCCAGCTCAGCTGAGGAAACTACAAATGGATCGAGCGTAATACAGCAAAACGAATCAATCCTTGGCTCTGCCCATCCGCTCACCAATTTATATGGAAAAAAGATGTGTTTGCACTGTACTTACAAGTTCATCCAACTTTGCCGTGCTATCACGCATGAGACAATGTACCACTCACATCAGGATTATGATATTGTTCAGAGGAGGCATAATATGTATGTTCCTACATTTTTAGCGCATGAGGAGGGCGAAGCATGACACTTTCGTCCGTAGAACCAAGCAAAAAATCACACAGAAGGGTTGCCTACTACTACTGCTGCTGATTGAAGCTGGCAACATTGTTGACAGCCATATGACGTTCTGCTAATCCAGACGTTGTATCAGGACTTTGTACGGCATATGTCTTTCCTCAGCAGAGTGATCTTAACCACACATAAAACCGAATTTAGCAGTGAACCAAGAAAGGAGTAACATTGAAGAAACCATATAGGCATATAATTCCGTACTATGTGAACAAATCAGACAAATAAAATTGAGTTCCATGCTGCAATGCTGCAATACAAGTAAGCAATCGTTCCCAATTACTATCAGTTTGCAGTTGCATCAGAGATCGAACGTGTGTAAAATAGTTTCAGGCAACTAGGCCTGCATACTGGCGCCGTCGCCGTGGCGCTCCATAACACGGCGCATGGCCAGCGCCGCCGCCTCGCTCGCCCGCAGCGTGCCACTCGCCATGAGCGCCGCAAACTCTCTCATCACCTCTTCCTGCACCTTCCCCCTCGCGCTTCCGAGAGGGTCAGCCATAGCCGGCGCCGCCGCGGCGGCTTTCTCCGGAGTCTGCTTCTCGACCTTCTTCTCTCCTTCTTGCTTGGAAGGAGAGCCGCCCGGCGGCGCCGCACTAGTAGCAGCAGCAGTTGCAGAACTCGTAGGGACCTTGCTGGCCGGCGTGGCAGCAGCCGGCTTTGGCACGGAGACGGATGCCGGAGTGGGCACGAACTGCGTGGTCTGGGGCGCGGCGTTGTTCCGGAGCGTGGCCTCGAGGTTCTGGATCATGGGCATGATCATGGCGCCCATGGGGCTGGACAGGACCTCGTTGGGCAGGTTGAGGATGTAGTCCGGTATCCCGGCGCCGACGAGGAACTGCGCGACCTCGTTGGTGAAGTTGTTGCAGTTGTGGGTGAGCAGGCTGTATGTGGCGGCGGTGTAGCGCGGCGCGATGTCGCGGAGGTAGTCCTCGAAGACCTCGCGGGGGAGGTGGGTGACGCCCAGGTCGACGACCCGCACGGGGCGGCCGTACTGCGTCGCCCCCGCCGGCGCCGCCTGGATCCCGCCCCCGAAGAAGTACTCGTTCCCGTACACCACCACGCCCGTGTGCCTGCCGGAATCGACCGCGGGCCGCGTCAAAATCGCGTCCTTTTCGGATCAATCGGATCTCAGAGGGGGTTGGGGGGGGCGACGTACCAGATGGCCTCGATGGGCTTGCCGAGGAAGGATGTGGAGAGCTGGCGCGCGAGGCCGTTGCTCAGGTCGTAGACGTTGAGCGCCACCTTGTGCCCCTCCTGCCACCATCGACCATCGACGACGACAATCAAGCAACCAGCGTCAGATCTCGGGAGCCTCGAGCCGATTCGATCGGTTGCGAGCGGCGGCGCAACGAACGACGGCGAATCGGAGGGGAAGGAGCGCTTACCTCCGCCATTATCGCCTGGGGAATCGCCGAGAGCCGAGGAGATTCGAGCCGAATCTTGGAGAAGAAGACGACGCCGCCGCCGGAAAGGAACGGCAACAGGAACAGGGACGCACGCGCGCGCGGATCTGGGAGGAGCGAGCGGAACAGAGCAGAGACAGAGACAGAGACCGGCCGTGGGACGCGCGCGCGCGTATATAAAAGCGGCGAAGGATTATTTTAATTTAACTCGGATTGGGGAAATACTAGTGGCGGAAGCTTCTCGAGCCGAGTGGGCGGGGTTGCTGGGCCGTCGGATGGGGAATCGGGCGACGTGGCGGGGGATGGGGCGGGTTTCGTGGAAGGGTCGGAGCGTGACGGGATGGGACGTGAATGTTCTGGAAGGCCGTCATGTGGGGTCGGGGACTCCGGGTTGGGTGCGGGGAGAAGGAAGCGAGGCGGTCGGTTGCGTGCGCGAGCTCGGGTCCGACGACTCTTGGGGGCGTCACACCGCCGGCAACGGGAGCAATTGTGTTGGCGTGTGACGTATGGCCATGCGTCGCCGGTGAGTTCACATTTGACTTTGACTAAACTCCATTCCGAACGTGTCAAGGCTGGTACTGACGAACGCCATTTCTGTCCTTTGAACTGGCCGCACGGATCTTGGCACTCCTCGCAGAGGCGGAGGACGAAAAAATTTAAGGTGTGACCAAGTCTTAAGGAAAGAATTGTCTTGATGCAAATCGAAAAAGTCAATACACATTGCAAATGAAAAACAAAATACAATAAAAATGTAGACATGTTTCAATAGAAAAATAACCTAAAAACGTATTGATAATGAAGCTTTTAATGAAGACTAGAAGACCTAGGTAATGACAATGCACTCTCCTTATTTTAAAAATCTTCCCTAATTTTACCAAGATCAATACCTTTAAAGGTCTTTCGTTCAATATAACAAACCACCAATACATTAAGCCTATCATCTATCGTCATGTTGTGCAACTTAGTCTTGATGATTTTCATTGATAAAAAGGCCCTTTCAAACATGTTCTCACATCCATAACCAATGATATTGCCTGAAATCACATTGCCTGAAACGTATTCTCATATAAGCAATTCTAACATCATCTCTAATGTTGGGAGCAAAACAATCAAGTGGAATGCAAAGTCGTGGATAACCATTTATGTAATCTAACATCAGCTAGATTAGCATCTCGATAAGTCCGGATGAAATGAATGCCCTGCTATATGTTCTTTAATTTTAATTTTTGGTCGTCCAAGTAATAGAGAGAATGATTTTTTCTGGCAATATGGTTATTACCGTCTTATAATATACTTTGTACTACATAGACGTTAAAATGGACAGGTATAAACATGAGCTATAATTTTATCAATGGTTGATAAGCTCATTCTCTTAAGTTTGGTTGATGGACAATTGACTTGCAGTTTTCAGCCTAATTTATCACAAGTGAAGAATGGTGAATTCTATAAGCTTCTATTTTCAATGACTGTATCAGCAAATAAACGCTAAAGTTGTTGCCTACTTTTGCTAAGTTAAATCTGAGTAACAACATAAAAGGACTTCTACATGACCAGCTCGACCAAAATAGCACTGACATCCGTTCTTTCAGTTTAAAGTAAAAAAATATCATACATGTATGCAAAGGCTCCAACACGGGCACGGCGTGCCGCCGTGCCTTCTTCCTGCTAGTCCGCATTGAACCTGCAACAAATGGTCCACTAAAAACGACAAGGATGGGGCCCTTCTCACTAACCCACACAATCGACATGGCATATGCGAGAGGGCGCCCTTTGAGCCACCCTTATTGTGTTTGATTTGCAATATTTGATTCTTCGTGAAAACACATGCGCTCACTTAGGTGACTCCTTTGATGATGACGACGGCACAAGAAACATGTCGTATAATTTGTGGGTCCGGGCGAGTTTAAATACATGACTTTTATTTAGACTAAACTTTTTCAATTCATTGTAATTATAACATGAATCATTTTAACATATGATCATAACTAGCACAGTTGTCTATTGTACTTAACAACTAATTAATGTACAACTAAAATATAAAAGATATTTTTCTATGGTTTTAATATCTATTGTGGAAAATACAATTTCACTAGATTTGAAGCATATTTTAGATACAGTATGACATAGTTGTTTCCTTTTCAAGGCATCACCTCTTATTTACTTAATTTGGATTTACAAAATCCTTCCCGATCAAATAAATGGAAAAATAAAAAATGTATGTCTTCATAGATTAATTTTTGTGATGAACTGCCAATTTAAGTTGGGATTTGTGTCTCTTATAGTTTCACTAAATATCATGTCAAAAGCTATAATGTCCTTTGAGATTTTCTACAAGGCACGGGGAAAGATAAATATCACATACTAAATATGAAATTTCAGAATATGAAAGATATCTATGAGTGACATGGAAATGTTGCATTGCTTATTTATTTGTGTAATGTAGTTTTGTAATAAAAAGATATCCTACATTAGTAAATAGTAAAACTGAGCTAGCTACAAAGACCTGCATGAGGTGGAGGGCCGCCGTGAGATATTAACAAACCCGCGGGAGAAGCCTCACCAGATGCTATACACTGGCCCATGTACTCCCGACCCCCTCTTCTATTTCGAACATTGACACTCTTCTCTGTATGACATCCAGTATGAGCATGTACCTCACTTTTGCTTCTCGTGTGGCCGACTCGGACATTCAGAGCTCTACTGACCTAATCCAGGCCCCCGAGATGCTAAGGTCGATCTGCCTTTTGGGCCAAAACTTAGGGCTAGTGATGACTGGAAGAAGGCTGCGTCTGGTGACAGCTCGAATAAGGAGCACTATTCAGGAACAAGTAACAAGAGGGAGTCCAAGAACTCTACTACCAGTACGAAGGGTGGCAACGCTGAAGTCAATTCTCCTGTCAAAAACCGCACGAACTATAAGAGGAAGGATGTACCTAAGCACGCATACCGCCGTGTGGCTGAAACTAAGCTTTTGATCACTGATGGTTCTGCCGCAGCTGCTGCAGAGGTGGGGGATCATGATATGAGCAGAGATGAAAATGGGGTGGATCATGAGTTGGAACAGGAAGGGGAAAGAGTACCGAAGAAGAAGAAACCTACTCCAGCTAATTCGGCAGAGGCTGCGGCGCAGCCCTGCCAGTCCCAATGAGGTGCATCAGCTGGAATTGCCGAGCGCTTGGGAACCCCGAGACAGTTCGAGAGCTTCGCAACATTGTGAAGCAAGAAGCTCCTGCCCTGCTGTTTGTAATGGAGACCAAAATCAGGGCTCGAAGGGTGGAAAACCTACGCCATCGGCTAGGGTTTGCGGGATGCTTTGCGGTGGACAGCAATGGACTAATTGGAGGCGTTGGCCTGTTCTGGTCCAAAGACGTCACCGTTGATTTGAGAAATTTCAGTATTGACCATATTGATACTATGGTGCGATTGAGTGATCAAAACTCAGTTGAGTGGAGATTCACAGGATTCTATGGTGCACCAAGAGTGGACAATAGGATGCAGAGTTGGAATCTGTTGCGGACACTGTTCGCTATGCCACACTCAGCGTGGTTGAGCATGGGGGATTATAATGAGACTCTCTATGCTGATGAACACTTTAGTCGGGCGCGTCGGACAGAGCGTCAGATGCAGGCTTTTAGAGATGTCATAGAGGAGGTAGCATTCCAGGATCTGGGATGGACCGGGATTCCCTTCACATGGGATAATAGACAGCAAGGTTCTTCCAACGTGAAAGCTCGGTTGGATAGAGCTTTTGCAAATGACTCTTTTCGACAACGGTATGATGATGTTAGAGTGCGCCATGTGAGTGATGTGGAGTCTGATCACTGTTTCCTTATCGCGGAAATAAATATGCACGGGGTTGACCAGGGGGCACGTCGAGCAAAACAATTTCGCTATGAGAATGTGTGGCAAACACACCTGGATTACGAACAGCTCGTTTCGTCCACTTGGCAAGAGCAACAGCGGCCTGATGACCTTCAAGGTATCATGGATTCACTCGGGGCGTTACAGAGAACACTCGAACCATGGGGGGGCGAGAGAGTTTGGCTTCTTGGCAAGGACGGTTCGCCAGCTACAGTGAAAGCTTGAGAAGCTACGGCGAGGCTCTATAGGGCGAGGTCCCACTGATGAGGAAAAAAGGACCGCAACGAAACTTAGGGAGGCTCTGAAGCAGGAAGAAATTTGGATGCGTCAGCGATCGAGAGTTCGGTGGTTGCAAGAGGGTGACCGAAATACTGGGTATTTTCATGCACAGGCAAAACAACGCCAGCGGATGAATAAAATCAGTGGTCTTGAGAGGGCAGATGGCTCTGTTTTGTGCAAATAGTGAAGAGGGCAAAGTTGAGATTCTGTCGTTCTATCAAAACCTATATACTTTCCAAGGTGGGCATGACATGAGTGAGATCCTGTGACATGTTCCAGTCAAAGCATCACCTCAGATGAATGAGCTTCTTGATAAACCCTATGAAGCACAGGAAGTTCGGGAAGCATTGTTTCAGATGGCACCATCGAAAGCTCCGGGAGTAGATGGTTTCACTGCGGGTTTCTTCCAGAAACATTGAAAATTATTGAGTGGGCAGGTCACTATGGCTGTGCTTGGTTTCTTGAATGGGGGAGAGCTACCACAGGGTCTAAATGACACCTCAATCACCCTTATACCTAAGGTACGACACCCCCAAAAGATCTCCAATTTCGTCCTATTTCCCTTTGTTCAGTCCTGTACAAGGTGGCCTCCAAGGTTATCACAAACCGGCTAAGAATTTTTATTGATGAGATCATCAGCGAGGAGCAGAGTGCATTTGTGCCAGGCCGATTGATTATTGATAATGTGCTAGTTGCTTTCGAGTGTGTTCATGCTATACGCAGAAAGAAGAAAGGCAACAACTACTCCTGTGCGATTAAGCTGGATATGATGAAAGCATACGATCATGTAGAATGGTCTTATCTGGAGGCAATTCTTCTTCGTTTGGGGTTTAGCATGACACTAGTTTAACTGATCATGAAGTGTGTTACCTCAGTGCGGTTTTCGGTGAGGATCAACGGGGAATTACAACCTTACTTCACACCTTCCCGTGGTTTTCGGCAAGGGGACACAATGTCGCCCTTTCTATTCCTCCTTTGTGCTGAAGGATTGTCCTCGCTGATCAAGAACTATGGTTACATTGACAGAGGAGTACGGGCAAGCTTTCAGGCTCCTTGGGTAAGTCATCTATTGTTCGCAGATGATAGTCTGATTTTTATAAGTGCCAATGCTCAGAGTGCAGAGAGGCTCAACTCAATTCTGCGGGTTTATGGAGAAGCTTCGGGCCAGTGTGTGAATCGCGATAAAAGTGTCATCTACTTCAGCCCTAATACTCCCCATGAGCTGTGTCAGTTTATGAAAGACGTTCTTGGGGTTTCTGTTGAAGCTTTCAACGATCGGTACCTCGGGCTACCCACAGCAGTGGGACGAATCACCAGCGGAACATTAGATCATATCGGTGAGCGATCGAGAAGTAAGATGAGGGGTTGGTCTGAGAGGTTGTTTGCATGTGCAGGTAGGGAAGTACTTCTCAAATCGATAGTCCAGGCCATCCCAACGTTCAACATGAGTTGCTTCCTACTTACAAAGAAGGTGTGCAAAAAATCTAACTTCCAGCATGGCCAAGTATTGGTGGGGCAGTTCCATTGATAGACGATCTTTACACTGGATTTCGTGGAAGGAGCTGGCGACACCAAAATGCAAAGGGGGGATGGGTTTTCGAGACTACCATAGCTTCAATCTAGCTCTGCTGGGCAAGCATGGATGGCGTTTGATCACCAACCCTTCCTCCCTTTGTGCACGTGTGTTGAAGGGGAGATACTATCCGGATACAGACTTTATTCGGGCACCGGTGCCACATTCGGCCTCAGCTACATGGCGTGCCATTGTGGCTGGCAGGGAGGCGCTAAACCTAGGCCTCATTCACCGCATCGGCGATGGCTCTTCCATCAATGTCTGGAATGACAGATGGATTCCTTCTACAAGGACCATGACCCCTACTGTTAAACCTCGTGGAGCGACTGTCATGAATGTCAGTGAGCTGCTTAATTTGGAATCAGGAACATGGAGGCTGGAGTTGGTTAGGGCAAACTTCGTTGCGACAGACGCAACCGCAATTGTGAACATCCCTCTTCGGAGGGGAGGGGGTGTAGATATTTTGGCATGGGCGCATGAGAAGTCCGGCAACTACACAGTGAAATCGGCGTACCGAGCTCTAATGACACACAAAGAGCAGTCAGCTCAAGTGGAAGGGCAGGTCTCAGATGCTTCAGTGGCACAAACACACTTGTGGAAGTTGCTATGGGCCCTGAAGGTAGTGCCCAAGGTGCGTGTTTTCTAGTGGAGGGTCATGCGGGGCATACTACCAGATGAATCAACCCTCAAGTACAGACATATCAGAGATACAAGCTTGTGCAAATTATGTCTTCTTGCTCACGAAAATCTGGAGCATGCGCTCATACATTGCTCTCATGCTCGTAGTTTCTGGGTCGAGGCACAAGCATTGTTGGATTTCCGACTTGCAACGCTCCACCCGGACTCTTGGTGAAAGGACATCCTTACTGATCCCAGGTTCTCCCCAAAGGATCGGGCCACGATCATCACCATCATGTGGTCTATTTGGAGCTCTCGGAACAGATGGACTCATGATGGAGAGAGTTTCGATCCAATGCAGTCCATTAAGTATACCAGGGAAGCTCTAGCTTTGTTGGAGATTCCAAAAGCTCAAGCCGCAACATTGCCGGGGTATGGATGGCAGCCTCCTGAAGGTAACCAGGTTAAAATTAATATTGATGTAGCGGTTGATATCCTGCGCCAACAATGCGCTGCTGGTGGGGTGGCCCAGTCCAGAAGCTCCTTACTAGGTGCATGGGCCAAGCCTCATGCTGGGGTGACTGATCCCCTCATTGCCGAAACCCTTGCACTACGGGAAGGAGTCATATTTGCAAGTCTAAGGGGCTTCCCTGATGCGGTGATGGAAACAGACTGCCAGGAGGTGGTTAATCTCTCGCATGATCGCCGTGACGGACGCTCCGTCGTGGCTGCTATTCTATTTGAGATTGAAGAGTTTTCTCTTACTTTTTCCTCTTTTGTAATTCAGCATGTATTAAGAGCAGCAAACGGTCCAGCGCATTTATGTGCCAAGCATGCTTGCACTAGAAACGCTACCGAAAGCTGGCTTACTGAAACTCCTAGTTTTCTGGTGAGCAGCCTTGTTGACTCACTGCCCAGCGAACACCTTTCATCAATAAAGCTTTGAAATTTCGACGCAAAAAAATTTGACACTCTTCTCTCTCCAGATTCCATGTCGTGGACACCTAGGTCTCTCCGTCCCAGCCGCAACGTTCGCGATTACTAGTTAGGCGATGAAAATGAGGAGGGCAAGCCATAGAAGTCGGCGATTAGTATGGCAAGCACCCGCCACAGTAGTAGCAACACCACCACCAACATCATTGTCCTAGACCACGTGGACAGCAACGAGGGATAAGATGAGTGTAGGTTGCTGGCCATTTCTCTGTCTGATTCTCTAGTTGGAAGTTGCTTTCTCGGGATCTCATCCTACTTGTTGTCAAGGAAATTTGTAGATAGGGAGGGATTAGATGAGATTATTATAGAGGGATGAAATTGAAGGGGAAACGGTTTCAAATTAGTTGGACACTAAATATCTATCGCTCCATTTCATTGAGATTTTGCACGTCATCCTTTATTAGAAGTGAAGTTCAATTTAATCAAATCCAACCATGTGCCCCACAACTAGAAGCCAATGCCACATTTAGTTATAGGGGTTAAATCTGTATTGTTTTTTTATGGCTGCAAAAGATACATTTGTATATAGACAAAATTAAAATATGGATCGGATCGAGTATCATATCCCTACCAATATGTACAAGTATTTTTTTTTTAATTTTCAATGGTGGGGGGCAGAGAACTCCCCCACGTGAATCTATTGATATATCAACAACAGCGGCAGCGGCGCACAAGCATCCAATACAACAGCACGAGAGATGGGGGTGAGATTACAAGCGAAACACACGTAGCCAGACATCTACGTGTTCTTTTTCGTTGGATCAAAACCGGTCGCGCCACAGCGTGGCGTCATCATGACATGCCTTCAACTCGCAGCAAGGGAGGGGGACTCATGCCTGAAGACAATGGCTTTCCGCATATTCCACAGGTGCGAGCAGCACATCACAGAGAAGGCATGAGGGGACGCAGGGCCGACGGCGCCAGAGGCATCGAAGAGATGGAGCCCCCGAGTTGAACAACCCTCGGTGTCCAAACCGAACGCAACCCAAAAAGCGCTCACAAAGGGGCAGCCGAAGATCAGGTGGTCGGGTGTTTCCAAGGCAGCTCCGCACTCAGGACACCCAGCGCCACTCAACTCGACAATATGTTTCTTCAGCAGGACGTCACGGGTGTGGATCCTCCCCAGAGATAGAAGCCACACGAACTTGACCCTTAACGGAGCGGGGGAGCTCCAAAGAAATGCGTTGTTCGCCAACACCTCGCCGCCGAGGCGCGACCGCTTTGTATGCAGCAGAGGAGGCGAGCCCACCCCTTTTTTCTCGCAAAGGGGCAGGACCAGGACGTCAGTAGTTGCGGCAGAAGTCATACCCACAAGAGGCAGCATGAGAAGGCACCGCTGCATGGCGGTGCGCGGAGAGGCGCGGGACCAGGACATCGCCGAGGCCCAGCGAGTGCACCACCCAGACCGAAACCTCCGGGCGCGTGGTGTGGGTGGTGAGGGCAGGGAAGGCATGTCGCAGAGCCCCGCAGGGGAGCTAATGGTCCTCCCAGAAGGATGTCATCCTCTCGTCCCCCACCACGACACAAGACAACAAGCGGTAGAGCGGCATGAGGGCGCGGAGGCACGCCCAGTGCTCACCGACGAGCACAGAGGTCCGCGAGTCGAGGAGAAGACACCCGCCGAGGGAGCTCCCGACCCAGGCCGCCCATCCGGACGGGGAGGCAGAGTGCAGCCGATGTAGTATCTTCAACAGAAACCGCGTCTGAGCATGAGGCCCTCGTGTTCTCGGTCCCGGTTGCGAGTCCAACGCTGGCGCGGGTCATGGTCGTCGTCGGCGTCCCATCCAGCGCCTACGTCAAATGTACAAGTATATAGATGAATGCCATGTATTTTTGTTTCCTTGGGTTTGTTTCAGTCAATGGAAATTGGGAGCATTAGTCTCCTTGATTGAAATAATCATGGCCAAATTAATCGTAAGAGCTCTTCCTTTTGATTTTCAAGTCTTCAGGTCAAGGATCATCTCCCTCCCACCCCGCACCCAACCAAAAAAGGATCATCTCCATCTTGTGTTGCGTCGAGGAGGGCTGCACGCGCCGGCAAAACCGTGCTGCCTCTATCGTCGCAGCCGGCAGATTTGTGCGCGCGAACGCCACCACGTTGGTCTTCTTTATTTCGTGGCGTAATCGACATCACCCTCTTCGGGAAAAGTGTTGATAACGTGTGAAGATAAAAATGAATGACAAATGAACCATCTTTTTTGTGTCAAAGAAAAATGGATCGTGTTCTTCGCTGATTGAAAATTATTGTACGTACATATTAGCACGCGGACGCGTTCACCATTCTGCCTTTACCCTAGGCACAGGTCTCGCCCTGCCTCCCCAAGGTCGGAGTGATGTGATGAGCTCCATGGACGAACCTGATGAAAGATAAGGAGAGTGGCGAGCTAGAACAGTTTTGTCTGCCCTTCCCGTGTCGCGTCCGCTGTGGGTTCTGCAAGATTTTGCCAAGTCGACACGGCGGTCGTTTCCCTTTGTATTGTAGAACTGTATGAACCCTGTTTAGTTTCCATTGGAGAGTGGAATAAGTATATAAACATTATCAAATGTTATGGATACCAATACCTCAACTAAGCGCCTGTAGCTCAGTGGATAGAGCGTCCGTTTCCTAAGCGGAAGGCCGTAGGTTCGACCCCTACCTGGCGCGTGCATTTTTTTTTTCTGTTTTTATGTTGCATTTTCCCACTTTGTCTGCAATCTCGAATCCACTGGATGAGAAACAACTCCTGTCAATTGTTTTCCTTTCCCTATAATAAATAGCTTGGCCACGGTGGTTTTCTTTTGTTCTCCATCAAGTTTTCGTGTGCTCCAAATTACGCCAAATTTCATCAGCTGAAGCTTTGTGAGGCTGAGTGGCTGACACTTCTTGGTAGTACCGTGGTGAACACAAAGCTCGATCTCATTCACAACCGTGTTCATCAGCCGAAGCTCGTGATGATGACAGACATAACCTTTTTTAGCTAGTAGTAGTAGTAGCAGCACTATATACCACGGTGTAACGCGACAGGATTATTTCTTGCGACAGGATTACTACTGGTAGCAGAGCATCGTCTCCGTCGTCGTCTCGTCGGAGAGAGACACGACAGTCGTAGTAGCTAGTACATCATCAGGTTCCTTCCAGAGCGGCGTCGATCGGTCGGTCGGTTCACTTGGCAATGGCATCACCGCATGGCTTGACTGCTTCGTCAACCGCGTGGTGGACGGCGTCGTAGGGGCGGAAGCCGTGCGCCAGGGCGGCGCGCCACGCCTTGTCGACGCCGGTGACCGCGTCGCCGCACTCGTGCCCGGGCCACCTCTCCAGCGCGTGCACGATCCCCGCCGCGCGCCACGCGCTCATCACCCGCCTCGCCAGCCAGTTCTGCGCACACCAACATCAACAGCCACGCCACATCACATCAGCACCGCCCGTGCGCGCACACACAGACGCTCGATCTATGGTTGACAGCATACCTCGCAGGCGTGGAGGTTCTCGTAGGACTCCGGCGCGACGAGCGCCGGGGTGCTGTGGTACACGCAGTCGGCGCGGGCGTCGCCGCCGTCGCCGGTCACCGGGAACTGGGAGTAGGGCACGAAGTGGGTGCCCGGCGCCGCCCTCTCCTGCTCCCGCTCCGTCAGCCCGTCGCCGACCAGCCACACCTGCAACCGAATCCAACGCCTGAGTCGCCGCGTCCACGTCCAAAATCTTACCGCAGCCGCAAGGTCTGTAGTGTTCGTGTACCTTGCTGCTGTAGCTGCATGACAGAGCCAGGCGGCCCCGCAGCTCCGGGCCGATCTGCCGCCTCAGCGCCTCGTGCAGATCCGCGTCCACCACCCGAACCTGCTCGACACGATCATGAACCAATCAATCAACGATCGTCCGAATTATTTACATCATTTGACGGATCCAGATCATTGCTGCCAGCTTTGCACTTGTTCTGTTCTGAAGAAGAAGAAGAAGAAGAAGAAGAAGAAGAAGAAGAAGAAGAAGAGCAACTGTGTTTGCAGCGTACCTGGATGTCCCGTTCGCAGAGGGCCTGGGCCAGCACGGACACGACCTTGCACTCCTTCCCGAGGAGGAGCACGTCGTTGGCGCCCCGAGGGATCATGTGGAGCACGGCGGCGACGGCGAGGCTGGTGCCGTCGACGATCTTCGTTTTCAGTTCAGGCTTCCTGATCACGTACAGCTCCCCGTTCCGGTTCAGCTCGTACCCCTGCACGCATCAAACCACAATCCCATCCATATCATGCCACCGACTTACTTAATTAGCCAATTAATCTTCAAGTGTCAAGTCACTATAACTACTAGTAATTGTTTCTTTTCAGAAAGTAGCATGTGTGTGATGCGTGTGCTCTTTGCTCCTGGGGTCTGAAGATCTGAAAGTACTACTACTACTGCTCGCGTGCATGTATTCATGGCGCTGCACCTACTGTCTGAATCCCGCATTTAAGCTAGCGCAGTGCTGCTTGTACTAGGAGTAAATAATTCCATCAATGGCGGCAAGGAATTGAATGCGGTTTGCAGTGCGCATTGAAGGGTGTTCATGTGATGTGCTCGCCTGGTTCAGGAGCCCCAGCGTGAGCACCGCGGCGCCACTCGCCTCCGCGTCCGCCACCGCCCGCTCCACCACCCGGCTCACCGCGTGCCCATCCTTCTTCGACGTGTACTGCACAAATTGCAAATCAAGAGCGACAACGCATTCATCATCTCTCAGAAAACCACATGGAATTCTCGTTGACCCGTCGAGAAATACGATGAATTCTTTGAAAAATGGTGTCTCAAGCGAGAGATCGGAGAAATTAAGGAAGGAATGGAGGTAATTCATGGCGGATGTTTGTTGTGTTGTTGTTGGTAGGAGTACCTGGGAGGAGTATCGTGGGACGACCCATGTCTCGGTGCTGAGCTTGCCCATCCTGTTGGCCTCGCACCGGAACGCCGTCCTGCCCAGCAGCGAGGCCAGCGCGGCGAGCGGCCGCTCCACCACCGCGAGCGCCGATGCCGCCGCCGACGAGGACGAGCGGAGCGGCGCGGAGGCGAGGGAGGCGAAGCCGAGGCGGAGGTGGAGGAGGGATCCCGGCGTGGTGAGGTGGGTGAGGTGGACGACGTCGGGTGCCTCCTCCCGGCCGTGCAGCGTGCGCTCGTAAAGGTCGTCGCTCGACTTGTCCATGGTGCCGTACACGTAGTCGTAGAATGGCACGAACAGCGAGTAGTTGGTCCTGAACTGCGTGTGGTGCAGCGAATGGAACCTGCAACCCAAATCCGCCATGGATAATCGCCATGGAAGAAACTAAGAAGCTCGTGCATGCATGGTCATGGCCATGGAAACGGAGGAAGGTGAGCGACTTACGATGGGGTGTACATGAGGTACTTGAGCGGGGGGAAGAGGTCGAAGAGCAGCTTGGGGACGAGCTCGAAGTTGCAGTGGCCGAGGTAGTTCATGAAGTCGATGTAGATGAGGTAGGCGTTGGACATGGCGACGGAGCCGGTGCCGGTGGCCATCATGGTGAGGAGCGGGATGGCGAAGAGGCCGAAGTAGACGGCCTCCTCCGCGAACGGGTGGATGACGGAGGTGACGGGCTCGGTGACGATGGACGCGTGGTGGTGCGAGTGGTACCGCGAGTAGAGGTAGTGGTGGTGCAGCGCCCGGTGGAACCAGTAGTAGAGGAACTCCACGGGGCCGAGGTGGAGGAGCACGGTGAGCACCATCCCCTTTGGGTTCCACCACGGCAGGCCCTGCGTCATCGGCGCCACCGAGTTCACCACGTAGAACAGCAGCGCCGTCAGGATGATCTGGTCGTCCCTGCCATTTGTGCACGGACGTACGTACGTCGTCAGCGTCGTCTCTGGCCATGCCGCCGCCATTGCCACACGCATGCATGCATGAAGAAGAAGAAGAAGAAGAAGAAGAGGAGGAGGAAGAAGAGACTGACCAGTTGCGCTCGCGGTCGACCTGGTCGAAATCGAGGCTCTTGCTGACGATGCGGTGCTTGGAGCGGGCGGTCTGGTGGCGGGAGACGGAGATCCAGAGCTGGGTGTAGAGCAGGCGGAAGAGGAGCGTGGGCAGCACGAAGAGGCTGAGCAGGTCACCCTCCTCGCCCCTCGCCGTCGCCGCCGCGAACCTGTACGTGCTGTACGCCGCCCACGGCGCCACCAGCGCGTACTGCACGCACCCAAGAAAAACAGAGCCGGTGGTCACCGCGAGCTCCGGCCGAGTTGCATGCACACACTGACATGACATGACATGACACACATGCAAGGGCCGAGCGGGCGTACCTTGTAGTTTCCCATGTCGTGCCATGGCCACCGGGTGAGAGGGCCGGGCTTGGAGGCCATTGTTCGGAGCTCGGCTTCGCAACAGAGCTGCTCTGTTGCTCGTAGCTAGATAGGCGGCACTGGCAGAGTTGCAATGGTGGGGTGGAAGATGGCCATGGCAGAGGGGTGCTGGCTCACATTTATACTGCTCAAACAACCAAGCGGCAGTGGGTTAGGGAGGCCATAAATTTGGCCGATCTTGATCGCCAATCGGAAGGAGAGAAATTCAGGGGATTAGTGGGAGGTTAGTGAGAATCAACCCCGTAAATTTCCGTCCGTAGGTTCGTTACCCGTAGGTTTAGGGATTTCTGGTCCCTTTATGTGATGTGATCGGGGTCCCTGCCGTAGCTAGTCCGCCGATCGCGCTGCCGACCTCGCACACGCCGTAGAGCGTCGCACACAACGACAAGTCATGTGATGTGATGTTCGGTGCATGGGGTGAAATTTTGTAGGATCCTCCGGAACAACACGATTCGAAATGCAACATAAGAGATGAACGATGCTGAAAACGTATGACGAAGGGCACAAACTATCTATAATATGCCTTAAATTTTTGAAATTTGCAACCGACGGCTAGCATTCGACTTGCATCGTGACTCGCCTTCTTCCTCCGTTCGTCCTGCTGTCCTCCGACACTGCTCGGTCGACGAGACTCTTGCGTGCGTCTTTTCGTCTCGTCCTCCTTAAGTGGCAACCTCCATCGGTCTGCCACCGTTGCCGCCATCGGTTATCCCTCTAACCTCATCGTCATCTCGCCCCCCCCCCCCCTAAATCGGACCCATACAAGTCAACCTTGGCTTTCGCTCGATCAACAAACACCGCAACCACGTTGTGCCCATTTTAGGTATCTCTTTTCTTTTAACAAAGGATCATGACGAGTCTGGTTTTTAATTAACAAAGCCATCAACCGGTCAGAAATTACGACACACGTCCATATTACAACAATCAAACTAGTACAATAGGGCACGCTGAAAGGCAAACCCGAACACCAACCTTCAAAAGCATCTAAAAAATGAAAATGAAGATTACAATTGCTAGAAACCGAGCACTCCACACTAGGATCATCAGGATAAGGGACGAAGAAGTAGAGTAGGCCATTGCCACCATTGAAATGAAACTTGCTCTAGAAACACCTATGAGCCGAGGGGACAACTTAATCTTCCTTCTATGTCATCGAAGAGGGACCCTACCCCCTCGCCATGGTTTGTAGGCGTCGTACCGTCGGGATTTCAAAAAGCTCCCCCAAGAGCTAGAAGAGCGCGTCCCTCACAACGACAGGTGGACCCAGGACGACCACCTCGAATTGGGAATTGCCATGCCCGCACCACCGTTACGATTTTAGATTGGCTCAGGTGTTGCCGGGACATTGCGATCAGCTGCAACACGCCCCCCCCCCCCCCAACCCCTCCTTTCAAAAAATCGAACAACGAGAATTGCGAATTCAGGGAGTTTACAAATAGGAAAAGAGAGTCAAATAAAAATAAAAAGTACCTAGGAAACAAACCACGAGGGAGAAATCACGACAAAAATGCCGTTTGCACGCACGACGCGCATGATGAGGCAGCTGCATAAACATGCCTTACGGGCCAGCAAGCTAAGAATGCGTGACCTCGTGGAGTACGCACGCAGGAAGTCAGGCAGTTGCACACGCATGGCACGGTAGTTTGTATAATTCCTTTTTTCCCCCCTCTAATTCTTGCCAAACGTGATCAGGCCCAGAATTACACATCTATTCATTCTACCGGGATTCACTTGTGCAAACGAATCACAAAAAGACTAGAGGCATCATAATGTATCCGGTCATTTAAGTAAAATGAAAATCATCTTATTATTATTACAGCATATGCAGTTTACCTGATTTTTTTAGGGGTGCAGTTTACCTGATTAGGCATACGTGCTTCATCTTTTTTTTTAAGACAATAAAGACGCATATACATATGTATACACTTATTCCTGTAACGCACACGCACATCATGTCCTTATGAGTACATTTGAAAGACCAAGCCGACATATCAACTTCAAATTTACTAAGTCATCATATGAATAAATGTGAGCATCAGGATTTAAACCCTGGTGGACTTGGTATAACACAGTCCCTCTAACCATTCAACTACGATGATTGTTTTGTTAGGAACAGTTTTGCCTCGAACATTTAAGATATACTCCTTCCGTTACTAAATCTAAGGTGTATTAAAAGAAAAAAAGTTAAATGATGTCTATGTTTGACCAAGATTATAGTAAAATATATAAATATTTACTAAATCAAATATACATCATATAAAAATATATTTCAACACAAATCTAGTGCTGGTGATTTCGTATTCTAGATATCGATATTTTTTTTCTATAAACTTGGTCAAAGTCTGAGAAATTTGACTTTTGAAAATAATAATACATCTTATAGTCTGAAATGGAGGAAGTATACCCAAGTGTTTGTAATCATGGATAAATTGATTTTTAGTACCTTTCGGTATTTATCTATGTTAAATTGGCTTGCACGCATTACCAATTGCCAGATCTCTTGCCCACTGTCATCTTTTATTCCATAGAAAAGACAACGCCAACAAGCACAACTGCCTCACGACGAGCACCACGCGTCGCCGGGCCTTCTGCCTGTTAGTTGTTGATTCTACCGATGCAAGATTAGGAGGCAAACAAGAAACAACGGCATCCTTAGGGGAAAGTAGATCTCTTGTGGGTTAGTGGGTATTCATGTCTACGGATACTCGTCAATACGTTTAAAACAGCCCAAGGCCTCCAACGACGCATGAGCGAACCTAGAAAGTGACGGACCAAAATAACTGGCTAAAAATTAGGCAGTAATGTTACCAAGTGTGAGGCATACGCCCTAAAATCTGGTCCAAAGTCAGGCAACTTGTCTCATTCTCGCCTAAATCGATGGATTCTGGTCTAAGGTAGTGATTGATTTCGAGATTTGACAAGATTTTGCCATTTCCTACCTAAATTGGGCCATCATTAGGCAGGTCCCGGGCATGCGTGGTTGGTATGCCTGAAACCTGGTGATTGCGCGCGAGCCTTGGCTTTTTTACATACGGAGCAGTTGGCAGGCAGGATTGGGTTCTTTGCGACTCGTCTCATCCTAAGATTACATGGGAAATATCTTCCAAAACAAAAAAGAAAATGCATGAGAGTTCTTGATAGACTCACCACCCTCAAAACTACTCCGTAGTTAATTACTCCCTCTGTCACAAAAAAAATGTTTTAACCTTAATATAATTTTATATTAGAATTAATGGATAGTTTAGACTGTTATTTTGGAACGAAATGTCCCTCGCAAAAAAAAAAAAAATAGTAGAGGGAAGGCTTGGAGATGAGCACAACGGCAACGGCCAGACGCCAAAGGCATCGAGCCCTTTTCGTCGATCGTTCCATGCATGAGGCCGGCGCATGTCAAGCGGTGTACTGAACAAGATCGATGGCATGCATCCACGCATGCATGCATTCAACAAGATCAATCATCGTGACACGGCACACACTATTTACCCTGCCCCTGCATTGCCCACTTACGCCTCTTCTTGAGATGTGATTACCGTACCATCACATATGCGTACCAAGAGTTCGTAGAAACAGAAATCACAATTGTGCAACGAAGAAGGGACCCGTGTGTGTGTTTGTCAAATAATGCTACACTTACGGGAAATAGCTACGCACTAAAGTTACAAACGCAACGTGGCTTCATCCAGTTGAAATACTTAACGTATTTGTTCTGAACTTGAGTCCCGCAGTTGCATGGCTGCATGCCACCTCAGTCCGTAGGCCGAATCCGTAGGATTCATCTCGTAATTATAGCATTATTGGTGTTTGTATTCGTGTTATGTCAACCTGTCAACCGTAACCTTCTCTCTCCGTGTGTGTGCAGCGCATGCATAGATATCATCGATGGATCGAGCACGGTCTATCACTGCTACTGTCGCATACCGTATCATGCATTTCGTGCGGCCGTTGCATTGCATGACTAGTCGTGCGAGAGTACGCACCACGTGTCTACCGTCTACTTATTTTCAAACGTGATCAGGCCAGCTGGTACACTTACTTGTGCAAATACAAGGAACCAGCGTGTGGTTTTATTCCAAAAGAAGGACATCAACGCCTACTCTTCTAGGCTGCCAACGCGTGTTATGTGTACCATCTCACACGCCTTAACTAATCAGCCATGCATGGAGGCCGGCGAACGTAGCACGCGTCTAGTGTCTGCTCATTTTGGAATCTGAACATGCCGCCTGGTCAATTTCGACGATAATTGGACCTAAATCACGTACATGTCAGATGCATGAGGGCTACTTAACCGGGTCACATGCATGCACGGCTAGCTAATATTTATTGATCGTGTTATTGTTTCACGATCGGTCCCAAAAGTCGCAGCACATATTCATGCATGGATGTGCAAGCGAAAGGCAATGCATGCACGTATTTCCCTTGGAGAAAATGGACCATGCACGGCGTGATGTAAGTAGACGAAAAGTGCTGCACCCAGCTAGCTAGCTGCCACCTTCTTAAGCTGATCGTACGTATGCATGCTGCTACTGCCGGGTGATGGTGGTTGGACGTACGTACGCGTGAATTTACAGGGCCACCGCGTACTCCTACACGCATTTGGTACTAATTCGTTCGTACGTACAACTACTAGCTAGCACGGTCCACGGGTCGTCGACGATGGCAGTTGAACGCATGAATGTATGCACACTGGTCTGGCTGTGACGCCGATCGATCGACAATGGAGCAAAGTTAATGTACGTCGTCCATGTCAGAAGCTGTTGTTTCGCATATTTAGGCCATGTTTGTTTCAGAAGTCCCGGAACTTTTTTTTAGTCCCAACGTAAAAGTCCCTACCCGTTTGTTTCCAGGGACTAAATAGGGACTAGAAGTCATTAAATGACATGCAAAAAGAACATGTTACCCTTAGTAATATAGTAGTAGCTATTAAATGAAATGTTAAAAGTAGGGGCATTGTTGGAAAAAGTGTTAAAAAAGTCTCAAAAAGCCCCTCCCATAGGGACTTCTTCAAATAGTCCAAAATACTCCCTTTTAGTCCCTAAAAGTCCCTCCTGTTTATTTCACATGGGACTTTTTAGGATTTTTTTCTAGTCCCTACACCAAAAAATCCCTGGAAACAAACATCCCCTTAAACGGTCTTGAAATACAACTCTCTAATCCACCATGCATCCATCAGCACGTATATATTGGTCTAAAAACAAATCCATGGTAATGTATTCGTAAAAACAAAAATAACCATGCACTGTGGTTTGAGTATACTACTCCTCGACAGCGCAAGGAGACAAAGGTGCCAAACGCGTGCATGCGACCAACGTGAGGCGGGTCAAAATTGAGTGAGCTTTAACAGTGACCCGTCCTTTGTGTACACTCCGATTAACCGTGACCCGTCCTCAGGTGAGCGATCCCCTACTTGCATGGGATATCCGTCAGTACACAGGTTGGCGCATGGTGCCATGGTGTGGTAGTTGGGAGCTTGGAAAAGTTACGTATGGATTTCCGCTGGGCGCATTGAAGTTTACCGTGGACGACGATCGGCTTACACTGGCCGGCCGGAATCCAGGGAAGGCGATGATATCGATATGTATGTACTCCATCCTATACTACTAGTGTCGCGTTTGACAGCTTCGGCGCCTGCATGCAGCAGATCCTCTGTGTTGTTGGTTGCTGCATGGCTTGACTAGCTAGGACGGCCATTACTTCTTGCCCGAACTGGGTCCGCCAGTAGCGTGCATGCATCGCCCGATCTTTCATGTTTTGCGTTTTCTTTCCGGTCTCCGTTTTGCACTTGTTCTTTGGCCCAAGCCTCCAACACCCGTACACGTCGATCCTGCACCAGTGCCTCCTTCTGCTAGCTAGCTAGCTAGGGAGATATGTGTTTAATTTGGTACGTAATAAACGAGCGAGGCTCCGTTTGGAATAGGTGTAAAACTTATACACCCGCATTTAATCTACAAGTGTATAATACCGGTCGTAGTATGATTTCTACCCGAAATAAAAACGACCATTTGAGGTCTGTACCAATTATACACCTGTATTAGCTCCAAACCGACGATCCAAGCGCGCCTTATGGGTGTCCTGGCAAGGCAAGTGTAGCGCATGGGTCGTCAAACTTGTTTGATCACTGACCGGGAAAACAATTCGTTAAATAATCTGGTGGAGGGATAAGGAATTTGTCGTTGCAGAGCCAACTGTAAGACATACTTACATACCAACCCATACCGGCGGACGATGACCGGGAAAAGAGATTGAAGTGGCAAGAAACTTCGGGCGCACCATGGCACAATGCATGATCAATCGATCGCCCGGCATGCGGCGGATCGAGCAGTAGTAGTTCCTACTCCTGTACCCATCCGTCTTCATTGTACTGTATTCCGGCGAAACAAATTTTGTCAGTCATATCATGGAGTGGCTGCTCTCCCGCATTGCCGCCCATGTGAGAGCTGCGTCCGGCCGCCGCTTGTGTGTGGGTGGTCGTTCAACGCCGCCGCGCGCCCGGCTCCGCACCCACCATCCGTCCATCCTCTTGTCTCCTGCTCAAATTCACGCCAAATATTTATCGCGGCGGGACCATGAAGATTGAAGAATGCCAACAAACTTTGTACGAAGCCTGCGCCGTGAAGTAAGCGCAACTTATTGAGTTTTTTCACTGTTTTAACCTTTCTGTTAAACATGAGTACGAAATCAACCGGTTTTGAAAAGATTTCACGATCTAATCCTTTTTGAAACGCCACAAGCCGTGGCGTTGCTGCCCCACTATGCAACGACAGTCTACTGTGGCGTTGCTGTCCTAAAGTGAAACATCAGTCTTCTATGGCGTTTATTCTTTCTTGCAACGCGAGTCTAGTATGACGTTGCTGCTCTATTGTGAAACGCTAATAGCACTGGTTTTGCTGCCTATGAGTCGGCGCAGTGTGCATGTGCGGTCTGACGTGAACGAAAAGACGCGGGACGTTGGAGTTGGCGCACAGCAACGCCAGCTCCCATGACATTTCTAGCCTCGACAGAAACGCCAGATGCCGTGGTGTTTCAGCCTGGGCTACAACGCAAGCTGGCACGGCGTCTGAATGTGGAGCTGAAACGCCACGGTAGACTGGCGTTTGTAAGTGCCGTAACAACGCCACGGACTCTGGCGTTTTTAAAAAAGTAACATCGTGAAATATTATCCGATAGAGTTCGTTTCGTGTAAATTTTTCGTCTCATGGGGCAAAACAGTGAAAAAACTCCAACTTATTCCACGCACAGTACACGTTGGCCTGGTGGTGCACTCACTCACTCACGCACGCTTAAGGGCTAACTCGAACGCACAATCCTAAATGGACGTCCATTTAGTTCAGATTTTGTTGGTTTGAAAGTGAGAATGAGGCTGTGTGTTCGATAGAATTTGGGTTTGCGTTGACCGGACCGGACGCCTAACGCGCGGCCGCATCTTCGGCCGTATATTGTTTTCGTGCATGAAAACATGAGAACCAAGGATGTTGGTCGTTGCCGCGGTTCACACTAGTTCACGCTGGTCGGCAACACATCAGACGGTCTACAGTCTCATGCCAACAACAAAGCGAGCAGCCGACACAGGAGCCGGCCCTCAAAATGAACAAGTTTTTGACACCGACAACGTCCCGAGGCCTCACCTAGTTTATGCCGTCGCGGGCGAACATCTCCTTCCGCCGATTCGCGAACCAAGCCTTCCTCTCCGATGACATGTTGGTCTTGTCCATGCTCATGAACTCGAGTGCCACCTCTTTAAGTTTTGGTTCTACCATGACGGCCTCAATCTCGAGCTTCTTGAGTTGAGCGGCCTCCTCGATGTCAAGCTTCCTCCTCTTCGTTGCCTCCTTCATGTCAAGCTTCCTCCCCCATGGCAAGCTTCTTTGTTTGGAGCTCTAGATGTATCTTCGTTTGCTCCTCATTTTCTTCGCTCCTCCTCTCATCCCTCACTTTCTTTTGGCTCATCATGTTCTTCCTCTTCATCACGGCCGGTGAAATCATTGTCCTAATAGTGGTCGCGGTCATCCTAACTCTGGGTCTCGTCGAGATCGATAGCCTGGCCTTGGCCGAGGTGTTGGAAGACCTCGCCACGGCCCTCGAAGATGATGCTCTCCATGAACGTCGAGCAATCAGGGTCTTCGGTTGTGACATTCATTGAACAACTTGCGGGCGCCGGCGAAGCTTGTCGTCGGAAACGATCGGGATGCTTCCTTTGCGTCCCATCGGACATGTGGCCAGCGCCACTGTACCCCGGCGTCACATTGAGGTCGATGGTGTTGAAAATATGCCCTAGAGGCAATAATAAATTAGTTATTACCATATTTCCTTGTTCATGATAATCATTTATTATCCATGCTATAATTATATTTATTGGAAACTCAAATACATGTGTGGATACATAGACAACACCGTGTCCCTAGTGAGCCTCTACTGGACTAGCTCGTTGATCAAAGATGGCTAAGGTTTCCTAGTCGTAGACATGAGTTGTCATTTGATAACTGGATCACATCATTAGGAGAATGATATGATGGACAAGATCCAAACTATGAACGTAGCACATGATCGTGTCAGTTTATTGCAATTGTTTTCTGCATGTCAAGTATCTATTCCTATGACCATGAGATCATGCAACTCACTAACACTAAAGATGTTCTACAGGTATCTTCGAAGGTGAGTGTTGAGTTGGCATGGATCAAGACTGAGATTTGTTACTCCGTGTGACGGAGAGGTATCTCAGGACCCACTCGATAATACAACATCACAACAAGCTTGCAACCAATGTGACTAAGGAGTTAGTCACGTGATCTTGTATTACGGAACGAGTAAAGGAACTTACCGGTAACGATATTGAAGTAGGTATGGGGTACCGACGATCGAATCTCAAGCAAGTAACATACCGATTAACAAAGGGAACTACCTACGAGATTAACTGAATCCTTGACATCAAGGTCCGACCGATGAAGATCTTCGTAGAATATGTGGGAATCAATATGGGCATCCAGGTCCCTCTATTGGTTATTGACCGTAAAGGTGTCTCGGTCATGTCTGCATAGTTCTCGAATCCACAAGGTCTGCACACTTAACGTTCGGTGACGATATATATATTTTGAGTTATTGGATTGGTGACCAAAGGCTATTCGGAGTCTCGAATGAGATCCCGGACGCCACGAGTAGCTCCGAAATGATCCGGAGGTATATATAAAAGTGATATTCGGGTTTCGAAATAGTTTCAGGGTTTTTCGGTATCGTACCGGAAGTGTCAAAAGGGTTCCGAGGATGCACCGGGAGGGACCCACCAACTCCGGGGAGGGGCACATGGGCCTATGAGGTGCTGCACCAAACCTTGGTGGGCTGGACAACCGACCCCAATAGGGCCCATGCGCCGATGGGTAGGTGGGAGGAGGTGCCTTGGTGAAGGAGTCGTCCTCCCTAGGATGACCACCTGCCTTGTGGGTGTTTTCATAGTTGATGGTCGCATGGAATGTTGGATTCTTACAAACTATTTCCTGTCTTCTATCAAGATATGGCAGCAGCAAGAGCAGCAGCTCTGTGTTGTTGGTTGCTGCGCAATGCATGCCCAGCCAGGACCAGCATATTTACTTCTTTTCCGATCTAGGCCAGCTAGTGGATACCGCGCGATGCATCGATCGGGCTTTCCCGTTTCACATTTTCTTCTTAACCAGATCTCGTTTCGCATTTGGTCTTTGGCTCCAAGCCTGATGTTCAACGCAGCTAGGCGTCGATCGTACGTACCGGTGCCGGCTGCAGCGCTGGCGAGATATTTCTACTCGTATATACGGTAATAAACGACAGCGAGTCATGGGTGTCCAGACACTGGCCAGTGTAGTGAGGGCCGTCAACTTGTGACATTCCTAGTCAGAAAAACAATTTATTAACCATTGGAGAAATAAGGATAGGCTTACGGGTACGGTACAAAACGGTACAGTTCAGCTAAAATATTCTCAACTGAGGGAACGTTAGGAAGAAGGAAGTGTCTATAACTCATCTAAATAAGATATAATTTGATCTTATTTACCTGGAAAACAAAAACAGATACGAAATAATACTAGAAAACACACACACACATCTTTATATATAACGTCCAATGGCTATAAAGATGAATGCGACATAAACTAAAATCCAGATAGATGAATTCTAGAAAACCTACGAATTTCGCTGCTGCGTAGACGTACAGCTGCAAGTCATAGAATCGGACGACGACCAGAAAAGAATGAAGTTATCTGAAAGTAGCAAGGAAACAAATACTGGTGCAGGGTGCACCATACAGCAGTTGGAGCAGTAGAAATGTCTGTACCGCACGAACTGTCCGGTGTTCACCGTCCACCGTAATTACTGTCCGGCGTTGTACGGTGGATTCTTTCGCCAGTTGAACAGTGGTGCGCAGAGACGTACGGGCTTTGCATAATGCATGCTTCCATGGAGTACGAAGCTAGCTTAAGGTAATTTGCTACTCCGTAGGTTATATGAGTCGATCCACCGATTGACTAGCCAGCTACAGCTAGCATGCACGTACTGCCATTGAGCATGTGATGCATTTAGTCGGTGAGTCGTCGTCGCCCCAAGATATGCATCACGTTCAGACGATGATCATGGAAGAATTACGTACCTAGTACGTGCACGGTCCCCGGTGGGCCGGCCTATGCAAATGCAAATGCTGCATGCAGCCGGATGTTACTGTGGACGGATCACTTGATGTAGCTCGCTGGCGTTCGTTGACGTCTCCGGCCGCCCGGGAAGTTAAGATGTGCATGTGCGTATGTACGTAACGTACCCACGCCGCGTCGTGGCTGCCGGCAAGTCAGTTAATACTAACAAAAACTACCGGAGCCCATGCATGTGATAGGAAGACGAAGGTTGTCATGGCGTGGTAGTTGCTCTCGCGCGGAGCCCATGCATGAGATGTGCATCCGCCGCCGTCGGCCCGCATATCCGATCGGGGCGAAGAGGGGATGTACCGACCCCCTGCTGTGCGCCTGTGTATACTATATGCTGGTGGTGGGTCGTGTTACAGTGCTTCCGACCGAGCCACGGGAAGAAGACGCGGGCACCGGCATGGCCGCTGCATGCATGAGAATATGAGATGAGTATATATCCCTCCGTCACAACGCAGAGCCGAGCTTTGTATACGATGCATCGATCGAGCTTTTCAGTTTATCATTTTGATTCCGGATTACGTTTCCCATCTTCCTTTTAACAACACATTTGTTGTTTGGAACAAGGATATATGCGCATATGGTAGTAGTGTCGTGCAGTACAACTCAGTTAAAATACATACTGCCGTATATATGAGTGGTTCTCCAGTCATAAACCACACAGGAAATTAAAGATGATCGATACTCGGCAAAATACATACTGCCGTATGATTGGTTCTCCAGTCACAAGCCACCCAGGGAAGATGGTCGATACTCGGCAAATTTGACAAAAATGACCCCTCGAACGAAAGAACTCACGAAGTGAACCCTAGCGCGAAACATTTCACTTGTCTGACCCTTTTTTGTGGCGCCCGACACCTAGACGCCTAAGCCGTCGGCGCCACACGCCCCGACCACCTGGCAGAGAGGGCCCATCCCCCAGGCAGTGTGACGCCTAAGCCTCACACGTCGCACATTGTAATGTGTGACGCCGAAGGCTTAGGCGCCATACTTAGACTTATACAGCCACGGGCCAGCCCCCCTCCCCCACCCCCTCCTCATTCCCCATTCAAACCGGCGGCGGCTGGCTCATCTTCAAGTCCAAATCCCCTCCCCCACCCCCTTCAGATCTGGTGATTTCTTCCGTGGATTGATCCCCCAAGCTTGGCTACGAGGTAATCTGTTCCGTTTTCCATCTCTCTATCCAAATGGAATTCGTTATTTTTTAGATTTGGGTTAGTTAGGTTGATATTCATATTTTGATTGGATTTGAAATGTAGATGAGGAGTTAGTCCTATTTCTATGAGTAGATGACGTGGCTAGATGAGTAGTTGTGTTCTATTACTATTTCTATGAGTAGATGGCGTGGATTTTTTTAGTAATATCGTAGATGAGTAGTTAGGATATGAGTAATATGCGTATTTTTTTTGAAGATGAGTAATATGTAGATGAGTGGATTAGTAGATGAGTAGATTCATATGAGTATTTTCTTGAATATGAGTACATTCATAAGTTTTTTTGTGATATGTAGGATGGTGTGGCTTTTGAATGATGTTTATGACGTTGAACACCGGGCCTATTTGATGTCGGAGAAGAAAATGGTAAGTAGATCATATGTTAAAAAATCATGTATTTAATAAGATGAAACTGTAATGATATCACTCACTCCTATCTGTTTGCAGGAGCTTATGCCCTTGAAGATCCGGTCTCACGGGGCATCAACTGTAATGCAGTACGATGAGCGGTACACACCATACATCGAGATGACAAGACTCCTCCCATTCATTCAGCTTGTGAGTCGGTCAACGCCCAATCTAAACGTTGTGGCAATCACTGCACTTATTGATCGGTGGAGGCCGGAGACCCATAGTTTTCACCTCCGGACCGGAGAGATGACAGTGACTCTTCAAGATGTTTCCATGATCACCGCACTTCCGATCGAGGGGAAGCCTCTTTGTATGAGCACTGATTCCGAGGGATGGCGGCAACAAATGGAGGCCCTTATTGGTATGTCGCCTCCAGAGCTGGAGGTAGAAGATGGAGGAAAGAAAGATAGAGTCCCGGCCGGCGCTCCTTTCACTTGGATTGCCGCCAAGTTTGCTCATTGTCCTCAGGACGCAAATGACGAGGTGATCCAGACGTATGCTCGCGTGTACATGTGGTATGTCATCTTTAGGACTATCTTCGCTGACGGCACTGGCAAGAATGCTCCATGGATGTGGCTGAAGGCATTGACTGTTTTCGACAACAAGTTCAGTTGGGGCTCGGCCGCACTGGCCTACTTGTATCGGCAGGTAATAAATTGTTAATAGTAAGTACTCTCTGTTATACTTTTCTGCTAAACTGACCCATGTTTGTTGTTACTTGTAGTTGGATGATGCTTGTCGCAGGTCCACAAAGGACGGTGGAGTTCGTGGTTGTATGCTCCTACTTTCGATATGGAGCTGGGAACGCCTTCCTGTTGGACTCCCTAAAACCGCAAAGTGGAATACCTGGGATGACCATGGCAACCCTGTACGGCTTCCTACCCGGGCTTACAAGTGGGACGTGGTATCGGAGGTGGCAAGCGAAGTGAATCTATTGTACAAGCAATACACCAACGAGATGGATTCGCTTACCGCCGAGCAGGTAAGATGGTTTCAGAGTTGACTCCCAGCTTTTGTTGTGAGTAAAATGAATTGTGCCTTTTATGTTGTGCTGTAGGTGGAATGGCAGCCATATGATGCCGGGCCAAGCTTTGGTGATGCACACACGTTCCAGCTCAATCCAATATGCCTGCAGGAAAAACATCTTTGGCTAATGCGTCCCCTTATATGCAATTGGGCGGTTGAGTTTCATCTCCCGCATCATGTGATGCATCAATTTGGGTTGTTTCAGCCACCCCCGCCGGAGTGGGTGGACACCGACACACAGCTTCATAGGTAACAAAAGAATGCACAATAAAGAACTACTGATGGGTTTTGTTTTTAGTGTTGAGCGAGCTACTGATGGGTTTTGTAAAAAGCAGGTTGGATAGGAAGAGGCAGCGAAAGATCAAGTATTGGCATAAGCATCATAAGAACTATGTCATCATGTTCGAGCAAAGTGTGCAGGCAGCTACGAGTACGCAAGGAACCCAGCACCGCGAGCATTGTCCGCTTGCGTTCAACAACTACGTAAGATGGTTTCAGGAGAGTACTCGTGTCGAGATTTGTCCGTCGTCTTACGAGGAGGACATATTGGAAGAACCCACTAAGTACGATGCACTTGCCCATGGCGAATACAACAGGCTAATTCGCGAAGGGTACCAAACTTCCTTCGCCCCTGTCCTGAACTTTGTGGTAAGTGTGCTCATCTATGTTAAGTATGAACGCTAGTACACATATTCACTTGCCTTACATGTCATTGTCTTGTGATCATAACGCAAAGAGGTCAAGAAACAAGTTGATGAGTCCCAAGCTATTCTAGACAAGACACCTGGAGGGAAAAAGGGAGAATCTGCACTTCGTCTTTTCATAAAGGTGTTGTGTCATTATTAATATTTTGCCGACGAACGCAACATACGGTACCTTATATATGTCATTTATATTTGAATCTAACAGGAACAGGGCAAGAAGTTGCGGCGCCTATCCAACATTTTAGGTTGCCGTGACCCTGAATATGTTTCACCTTCGAGATCCGGTTTATCCCAAAGAAATACTCTAGACGATTCAACTTTTTCGGGAGCTCGTATGGACGATGGTGACATTACCTCGGCAGCTCATTTAGAGGATGATGTTGACACTCCAGAGGTATGACATAGCCATCATACATTGTGCACTTTCAACCTTCATATGTATGACGATATCGTTTTCACATCATAGGTTGCGGACGAAATGACGTTGAAGGCTTTCCAACACTCCGCTTACATGTTGAAGCATAGGAAGGAATTTAGGCGGTACTCACCGGATGATTATGCGCACAAAGGAAAGAACCCGGTCGCCGGGGGGTCTCATTTGTCAAGGATGAGAAGCATGGACGATGAGGATGACGATGACGATGACGATGAGTTGGATGAATCGGAGCAATTTGTAGTTGCGAGAAGAAAGAAGCTAGCTTCTAAGAGGGGACGAGGCCCCCAAGATGTGAACCGGAGCCATTTGGAGTTGTGAAGCATTTGCACTTGTGGGTGTTGCACTTGTGTTGTGAACCATTTGCTTACCGTGGGTGTTGTGAACCATTTGCTGTTAATGCTATGAATTGTGGGTGTTGCACTTCTAAGAGGGTTTAATGCTATGAATTGTGAACCATTTGCTTACGATGATTTATATGCTGTCAATTGCTGTCAAAATATATGCTGTCAATTACTGTCAAAATGTTGTGAAAGTATATGCTCTAAATTTTTGTCAAAATGCTGTCAAAATGCAGATGCCAGTAGGTTTTCACATGTGTGGCGCCTAAGCCTTGGGCGCCACACATGTGCAACGCCCAATGCTTAGGCGCCACACATGTGAAAACCTACTGCCACCTTTCCCTCCTCCGTTCCCGCCAAATTTTGAGCACACCCTTTCCCACCACCTTTCCCTCCTCCGTTCCCGCCAAATTTTCCACGTCTTCTTTCCCGTCAAAATTTTCCCGCCAATATTTCCACGTCTTCTTTCCCGCCACCTTTACCTCCTCCGTTCCCGCCAAATTTTCCACATCTTCTTTCTCGCCAAATTTTTCCCGCCAATATTTCCACGTCTTCTTTCCCGCCACCTTTCCCTCCTCGATTTCCCGCCATCTTCCTGGTCATCTGAGTCTATAAAAGGAGGCATTGGACTGCCTTCCTCCGTCATCCAGCCTCACTTGAGAACACTACCAATGCTTTAGTCAATATGAGTTTGCCTTGCTCGGATCAAAGCATCAGGCCTAAGAAAATGAAGAGTGTGAGTTTCCCTTGGGGGGTGGAAGCAGTTCGATGTTGGTGTGCTGATCTCTGCAAGGTGAAGGAGGTGACGGATTTGTCAGATTGGTTGGGCTTGAAGTTTTTCATGTGCGCCAATTATGAATGTGATCCACACGGATCTATTTATGCATACATCTGGCCTCCGGTATGCTCAAGTCATCCAGATTATTGTTTACTTGATATTATTGTTTACTTGAGTCTGATCCATCCGGTAGTCTCCTCTTCCTCTCTGCATGTACTATCGTTGGATTGACACGGAAATGCCGGACTGGGCGGTGACCGAGATTCGTGAAAGAGGTCGTCGTGCATGGGCTAGCTTGGACTTGGAAGAGCGTCACGAGAAGGCTGAAGCAGAGGAGAAAGCAGCGCAGAAGAAAGAGTGGGAGGAGTATTGTGTGGAGCAGAGGGTTTTTCTTGATGAGATGATAAGGAAAACCAAGAAGAGAAACTTCGGCTGGAGGAGGTTTACAGACAGCGGGAACAGACCCGTCAAGCTGAGAGGGAGAGAAAGAGAGAAAGGGCTCGTGCGGCCAAGGCAGCAGAAGAAGCCAGTGATGAAAAAGAAAAATATCTACGTTGGACTCCGTAGATTTCAGCAAGTTGTATGAGCAAGTTGTATCTTAATTTCAGCAAGTTGTATCTTAATTTCAGCACGTTGTATCTTAATTTCAACAAGTTGTATTTTAATTCCGGCAAGGTGTATCTTACTTTGTTTGTAATCTAAAGTTCTTGGTACTATTTGTGTTATCCAACCTGGTCATACACATAATTCTCATACATAACCAACACACGAATCTTATACATAACCAACACACGAATCTCATACATATCCATGGCACCTAGACCTTCTTTACTAGCACGTTGTAATCTCACACATATCTCATACATAACCAACCTTTTTTTACTTTACAAATAATTATTGTTAAAGAGAGTAGTCAAGCTTTTTTACTTCAAAAATAATTCTTGTTAAAGAGAGTAGCCAAGTTCTCTGTTAGCCTCTGTTTCACTTGTGTGGCGCCTAAGACTTAGGTGCCACACATGTTAAGTGTGGCGCTTGAGTCTTAGACGCCACACATGTGAAACAGAGGCTAACAGAAAGTCCAGTTCAGATGCCAGTAGGTTTTCACATGTGTGGCGCCTGAGCCTCAGGCGCCACACATGTGAAAACCTACTGGCATCTGAACTGGACTTTTTGTTAGCCTCTGTTTCACATGTGGGGCGCCTAAGGTTCAGGCGCCACACTGGTGCAATGCCCAAGGCTTAGGCGCCACACATTCTGGCATGCTGAAAACTGCAGCACATAGTAGTGGAGGAGTTCAAATATACATCACAGGGTAGTGGAGTTGAAACATACAACACAATAATACTGGAGTTAAAACATACAACACAAATATAGTGGAGTTCAGACATACATAGGGTTCTTAAAGTACATACTTCCAAAAGTGCATACATAATGGAGTTTCATAGTAAGAAAGCGCGCAAGCGAACAAGGTTCAACAACACATAGGGTTCAACAACACATAGGGTTCGAAGATGAAAGCGCGCATGAGAATAGAAGCATCCGACTCTATTGGGTCGAGCAAGGCCCCTTTCCCTTCTTCTTCTTCCTCTCTTCTTCCTCTTCCTCTTTCTTTTTGCGCATTTTTGAAGCCTCTTCCATCACCCTCTCCGTGAAGCGTTGATGCTCTCGCTCTCTCTTTGCTGCGCCCTCTGCCATCACCTTCTTAAAGTTAGACTCCCATTCTTTTTTACGTTTCTCTATCGCCTTCTTGTCCTTCTCCTTCATCCTAGCCTCATATCTCGAGTGCTCAAGGTCTATTTGAAACTCCTCCTCCATCCTTGCGTTATACTCCTCTTCCTTCTTCTTCCGCGCTTCGGCCGCATCCTCATCTCTCAACTTCTTTGCAGCCCTCTCCATCAACCGCTGCTCCTCACTGGCTGCATCCTTCTCCTCCCCCACTCCGCTTTTGCCTTGTTGGGTTGAGACGCCGCCATACCTACATAAAAACAAGCATAAAAGCTCAGAGTTAGTAAAATAACATACAAAGGAGCATGAAAAACAACATGATAAAGATAAGTCAAATATGTGACATACGGAAATGGTCCTCGTAGGTATCCACGCATACCAATCCTACTAAGTCCACCACCTATCCCACCCCTGCCTCTAGAACCACCACCACCTATCCCACCCCTGCCTCTAGCACCACCACGACCTATCCCACCCCTGCCTCTAGCACCACCCGTGCCTCTAGCACCACCACCACCAAGTCCTCTAGTAAGCCCAAGTCGGCTAGGAACATGTTGAGTAGGAACTTGTTGAGTAGGAACTTGTTGGCTTGTGCTTGCTTGACCCGTAGCTTGTTGGCTTGAACTTGGTTGGCTATGACCATGTTGGCTAGGACTTGGTTGGCTTGACCTGGAATCATTGTTTTTGGACTTCTTCTTTGGCTTTGTACACCTTCTTGTGTTGTGCCCTGTTACACCATACTCTCCACAATGTGATCTCTCAGTAGGCTCTTGGAATTGGTTGTTCCCCATTTCTCTGCCACCACCATGGCCCCATCCATCCATGTCTCTCTAAAACGCTTTGTCTTTCGTCTTCCCCGTTTCACAACCTTTCACTCCGGGTCGGGCCATAGTTGTACTCCATGATACTCCGGCCATTGTGATTGGTCAAAGTATGGTTCAAATCTAGGAGCCCATGTATGCTTCGTGGTCATGATCGAGAACTCGGACTCCCTCACGGTTAGTGGATGGTTGACATCCACATTCCTAGTGCGAGCTTCCGTGTGCAAATGCGAGCAAGCGAGATGAAGCAACCTTGGCCTCCCAGAAGAGCAATCACACAACGATAAAGATACCTTGAACGCCCTGTTTCCGTGTTGTTGGCCATCGTTTGTCGTTCCTCCAGGCTCATTCACTTGGTATGTCCAATCCTCATTGTTCTACAACGTAGCCGTTTGGGAGTCAGCCTTCCGTGATTGAAATACCATCCATTTGTCAACCTTTGGTGGAAACTGGTACTTGTACTTTTTCTTGTTCTCTCGAGCAATCTGATCATTCGTTTCTTGCGAGTACTTTAGAAAGTATGCTCTCAACTTGTCGAATGTGTATTGAACTATTATCGTCACCGGCAACGCACAGACACCCTTCAGCACCCGGTTGAAGCATTCTGCCATGTTACTTGTCATTTGACCATATCTTCGGCCATCTTCGTCATAAGCTCGTACCCACTTGGGCCGAAGTTGAATGTGCATGTTGAGAAACTCAAGCCCACCTGCATCAAGTTTTTTGTTTGCAAGCAAAGCATTCTACAATCTTGCAAATCGTTTGTCCGAAAATGCTTGACAACAATCTTGAAGATCATCCGCCAACTACTTGCTACCACATGCCCGGTAGAAGTTTGCACAGAAATGCCTCATGCACCATCGATGATGCAAAGGAGCATGGCCGGGAATGACAATGTCAACCGCGTTAAGTATGCCTTGATGGCGATCCGATATGACACATATTTCCCTTTCAAATGGTAATACTTTGGTTCTCAAAATATGCTAGAACCATTCCCAGTTAACATTGTTCTCTGCCTCAACCAAAGCAAAAGCCAAAGGCATCAACCGGTTATGGGCATCACTTGCTATTACAACCAACAAAGTGCCCTTGAATTGTACGGTCAAAAACGTGCCATCGATGGAGATGACACGACGACAGTGCTGAAAAGCCCTCACACATGGCTCAAATGCCCAAAATGCACGGCCAAATACGCGGACCCTATTTCCATTGAGAATCCTTGTTTTCTCCCCATACGGCTCGACCACATGAACCATGCCCGGGTTAGTGGCGGCAATAGCTCGCAACAACCTAGGTAGTCGGTTGTATGCTTGCTCCCAATCACCATACACCATCTTGAATGCGGCTTGCTTTGCTTTCCATGCCTTACCATATTTCACCTCGTAGTGAAAGAGGGCTTTCAAATGGTCTTGTGCGCTTTTTATGCTCATTGTAGGAAGAGAGGAGATGGAGTTGGAAAGCCTATAAGCGATGAACTCAGAGGTGAGTTGTCTATGGCTTTGCGAAGAAAGGGAACCATCAACCCTCTTGCCTCAACACGTGTGAGGCATACAACTGACAATGTTCCATCTTGTCCCTCCTTTCCGTGGTCTTGCACGGACAATCCAAGGGCACCCTCTATCCTCACATGCAACCGTGTAACGCAACTTCATGTTTGAATGAACAACTTTGTGTGGCCTATAATGCGTAACAGAATATTCATCCAACCACATCTTCAGTTCAAGAAATGTTTGGAACTTTGACCCCGGCAAAATAATTTTCTTCCCATGTTTGTTCCGGTGAGAAGATGGCCTAACTCCAAACAATATGCCTTCGTCTCCGTCAACCACGGCTTCATCCGCAAGGCTAAGGTCCTCGAACAACGGTGTCCGGTGATCCCGCTTTAATACCTTCGTGAAAGCTTCAGACTCCTTTGTCGTGAACCCTTCCTCATCAACTTCTTCATTGGGACCCTCATCGTCAGACTCAGATGCATAGCCACGTGAGTACGGAATAGAATGGTCCATTGTCTCTTGTAAATTATATTTGTCCAAATCACCAAGGTTGTTGTCATGAAGAACAGTACCATCATTCTCATCATCATTGTGCTCATCATTAGCCTCTAGCAATGGTTCATGTTGGATACAAGATTGTTGTGATGAAAGAGGTTCAATGTTGGCCTCTTCGTTGATGGGCGGAGGACTAGCTTCAACAATCGGAGAGGCAACCCGGTTCAAATCCAACTGCAAGTTAGGAACATTTGTTTTGATGGCAAATAACTCTAGAGCCTTGTCTAGTGATTCGGTCACCGTATCCTTGTATGCAAGCCAACATTGCTCGGAGTTGACATGCATGGTCTTCCAACGAATGTGCATTCCGAATCCCACATTATGCCTACCATCAAACTCAACTACATCACTATGGTCCATCCAATTCAAATCCTTTCGAACTTGTTCCAACAATTCAGCATAGCTAGGACAGAAATCGAACACCATGTCAAGCTCATCCGGGTCCGGATCAATATTGCCTTTTAAAAAGGCATCCTTGTCCACGTGATGAACATAAACACATGTTCTTCCCATCCCTAAACAACACAACATACAATATTTTTTATAAGCAATCATACAATTACAATATCTACTTACTAAAAATAAACCCTATTCCTAACTTCCAAACATCCATAACACTAACCCTAACCCTATCCTAACCCTAACACAACCAAACATCCATAACCCTAACCCTAGCCTAACCCTAAAACAACCATAATGCAAACATCCAAACAACCCTAATCCTAACCCCATCATACCCCTTATCCTAACATACAAACAAATACAACAATATCATATACATCCCATATTTCATGAAAAACTAGGGTTTCCTCAAATTTGCAACAAAATGACCACAAGAGATTTTTGTTTGGATGAGAATGAGGGGATACGTGGGGATTACCTTAGGGGATTGGACAACAAATGTCCGGTCCAAACCTTCAAATTTTGTGATTTAGAGAAGGATTTGAAGAAGGGCCGAAATGAACACAGTGTGGGAGAGCGGGATGGGGGAGGGGAATGAGGAGGGGGTGGGGGAGGGGGGCTGGCCCGTGGCTGTATAAGTCTAAGTATGGCGCCTAAGCCTTCAGCGCCACACATTACAATGTGCGACGCTTGAGGCTTAGGCATCACACTGCCTGGGGGATGGGCCCTCTCTGCAAGGTGGTCGGGGCGTGTGGCGCCGACGGCTTAGCCGTCACACGGTGTAGTGTGACGCCTAAGTGTCGGACGACACACAAAAGGGTGAGACGAGTAAAATATTTCGCGTTAGGGTTCACTTCGTGAGTTCTTTCGTCTAAGGTGTCATTTTTGTCAAATTTGCCCTACCCCCATCATCTTTGCTGGTGGATCATTTTTCGTCTTCTCTGTGTCGTCGCTACCAAGCAAAGCTAAACACGTGCGCCTGGCTCCTGCCACATGCATGGCGATAGTGCCGCTGCCTGTTGTATGTATCCCATGGGTATGTATGTGTTCTCGGACCGGATTTAATTAGCCTCCTGTCAGCATTGAAATTAGTCAAGGAAACCGTATAGCTTATGCGTTTGTTGTCAGATGATGCGAGGGTGATACAGAAGGCAGCACAGTGATTGAGCAGATGCCGACGGTTTCCTTGGTCAGGTGCTCTAAGAGCATCCCAAGCGCCGCGTCCAAAAATATCCTTTTTAGCGCGCGCGACGCGGCGGGATGTTCCAGCGGACGCGTAAAAACCGCGCGCGCGCTAAAACAAGTTGAGCGCGCTGTCCATAGCCTCATCCCGCGCTGGTAATTTGGAACGCACACTTTCACGCGCGGCAGACTCGAGCGCGTGCGAACTTTCTCTCTTTCTTCCTTCTTCGCACCGCGCGCGCCGGCGCCAGCGCCCCTGCCACCATGGACGCGCAGACCGGCACCCCGCTCACCCCGCTGTACAGCCGCGAGCCCCCCGCCGCCGCCGCCGCCGAAAACCCTAGCGCGGCGAGCGTTGGCGCCGCCACCGCCGGAGCTCCGCCGACCGTCGGCCTCGCGCGCAACCTCTTCTTGCCGCCGCGGATGACCACGCCGACGGGCGGCGTCGCGCCGGCGCCGTCCCGTCCCGCCAACTTGTTTGTGTCAAATTCACATGTTTTCATAACGCGCGCTGCATTTTAGCGCTTCCAGCAGCGCTACGCGATGCGCGAACCAACCGAAGCGCGCGCGGCAAATAAATTTTTTGAACGCGGCGCGAAGCGCGGCTGTTGGAGATGCTCTAAGAAATGCCCACGCACTACTCCGCTGATCATTTTGACGCCGTTAGTTAAGTGGCAAGATTTCCACACTGTAACGTATGCTGACCCCCATTGATTTCTTATTTTCCCTATCTCCGTCCCGTGCCATCAGCCCAGCAGTTGATTAATCGACTCGAGGCTGACGGCTCGGGCGAATCAGGATAAGCCCTCCGTTTTCTTGAGGAAAAATACCGTACGGTGGACGACGTGCCAGCAGCCCAGCATGTGACGTTTTTACTCATTCGTTGTCGGCTACGAGAGCGAGAGAGTGCCTGGTGAAGGACCGGTGCAGCAGGCAGCACGGTGATTAATTGAGCCAGTGATGAAGGCCACGCCAATGCCTTCCTTAAGTTGCTCATAGAACTGTCCACGTATATTAGCTTTGACACCGTTAAATTAGCATATCAGGGGCAAGATTTCCGTTACGCTGTTGTAACATACGCTGACCCACATTGATTGCTTTTCCTCGCTACGTCTTGTACCATTTATTTGGTCGGATATTTGATTCGATTGGACGGCTCGGATGAGTGGTACGTATCTCGACACGCATTTTTTGTTTTTTTGATGACATTTTGGATTAGAACGTCCGGTCACTTTCCATGTCTCTGACCGGTCCTGCACGCTTGATTCCGTCTTCCATTGGGCGGTCGGGTCAGTAGTCTAATCTAATCTCTAAGCTCCAGCGTTGCCTTGTTTGTTACGCTCTAAAATAATTGTGGACAACGTCTCGCACCAGGGAAGCTCAGCCTTCATTTTTCGATAAGGAGATAAGACACTGCAGCACAAATGTGTAGCCAAATGAGATAAGATAATGCATCATTCGCATCACTGGCCATGCAGCGTGACAGGGCGTGAGCCGCGGCATTTTATGGCCAGATCGCCGGAACAAGTTAAAAATTGAGAGGACAAAGAAAAAAAGAAACATTTCTCAAAGGAAGCTTGAGAAGGAGATGTTGAAGTTTGCTCTAGACACATAAAGAATTTAAGAATAATGTTCGTGCCTTTTGGACCAAGAAGAAGAAAGTGGCTTGAGGAGAAGAACAAGAAGATCAACGAATGTAAAAAGAAATACAAAATGATGAGGCAAAACAGGTGGCACCGAATGGCGCCCACGCAAGTGATCTCGCGTTGGGCAGCCGTGGCTCGGACTTGAATTTTATTTTGACATGTTCATGTTTATGATTTGTTAAACTACGATTTACTTTGATTTGTTGAATTTGTGATAAATTCATGCTATACCAACGTGAATTTGAGGAGTGATTTATTTGAGGAGGGACGTCCGATGATGTTTGTGGACACATCCACAGACGTCAGGAGATGGGGCGGTCAATCATGCACACGCAAGCAAGATCAAGATTGGGTTTGCTTTGGGGGCTTTTCTTCTGCCCCTCCTTGAATTGCGTGACCCGAAGATGGATTTTTCTTTCCTTTTTGTCACTGAAGCGACCATGTGCTTATGTGTGTGTGTGTATGTGGCCCTATCATCCCGATAACTCACGGAGGAAAGAAGTACTTCTTCCTTGTGGTAGATGACTACTCGAGATATATGTGAGTCGTTCTCCTATGATCTAAAGATGAGGCATTTGAAGCGTTCAAGAAGATGAAGGCTGCAACGGAGATGGAACACAAGTTGAAGGTTCGCGCTCTACGGACAGATCGCGGCGGAGAGTTTACATCGAACGAGTTCAACGACTACTGCGAGAAGATTGGCATAAAAAGGTTCCTCACGACATCTTATACGCCACAGCATAACGGGGTCGTTGAAAGGCACAATCGAACCGTCGTTGACATGGCAAGGAGTTTACTCAAGAGCAAGAACCCGTGGGGAACTTTTTGGGCAGAAGCCGTCTGGACGACAATCTATCTTCTCAACCGGGCTTCAACGAAGGCGGTGATCGACAAGACTCTATATGAAGCAATTTACGGACGTAAGCCGAATGTGTCTCATCTACGGACGTACGGGGTGCGTGGCGAATGTGAAGACGGCGGAGCCACATCTCTCAAAGCTTGCCGATCGTAGCACCAAGATGGTGTTCATCAGATACGAGAGGAGTTCTGGCACCAAGGCATACCGCTTCTACGATCCACAAACCAAGCGTCTACGGATTTCACGCGACGTCGTGTTTGAAGAAAACCAAGCGTGGAATTGAAGCGCCGTAGCCGACGATGCTCCAAACGGTAACATATTCACGATTGAATTGCCAACTGATGATGATGCAGGGGAGGATGTCCAGGTGGTTGGCAAGACACCCAACCAAGGTGACCACAATGGTAGTGATCATCACGGCACATGCGGAGATCACATCGACAACGAGGCGCATAGTGACGATGACAATCAAGATGATGGTCACGGTCACGACGACTACGCCGACGACGCGGATGTCGATGACACGCCCGGGTCTCGGCCATCTTCCTCAAGTGCATCAACACCGACACAATTTGTGTCGCCTCCTTCGCAAGCCACAACGGACTCCTCAGGGCCTCGTCGCTACAAGACCCTCAAGAAAGTCTACAAGTACACAAAGCCAGTTACGCTCGAGTACTCCGGACTATGTCTGTTCGGAGTTGAGGAGCCGGCGAACTTCGTAGAGGCAAGAAAAAGTCCTAGCTGGACGCACGCCATGGATGAGGAGATGAAGGCGATTGAGAGCAATGGCACGTGGTCTTTGATAACCCGACCTCCAAACCAAAAGGCGATAGGTTTGAAGTGGGTTTACAAGTTAAAGAAGGACACGGAGGGTGCCACTGTGAAGTACAAGGCAAGACTCGTTGCAAAGGGCTGCGTACAACGTCAAGGAGTTGACTATGATGAGGTGTTTGCACTGGTTGCTCGACTCGAGATGGTGATAGTGCTCCTAGCTTTGGCAGCACAAGAGGATTGGAAGGTTCATCATATGGATGTTAAACCCGCTTACCTCAACCGTGATCTCACAGAAGAATTGTACGTGGAAGAACCCCTCGGCTACGAGAAGAAAGGCGAAGAAGGGAAAATTTACAAGTTCAAGAAGGCACTTCACGGGTTGAAGCAAGCGCCAAGAGCTTGGAAGTCAAAGTTAGACCGAGGTTTGGTCTCGCTCGAGTTCAAAAGATGTGCCTTGATGATCCGAATGATAGTCTAGAAAGCATCGAAGAAGAGGTGAATGTCGAAGACGTGACCAATGAGGAGAGTTGGCGTCAAGCATTTGACGAGCTGACGACACCAAAGGCGGTCCCTGAAATACTGCAAGGAACGACGAAGGCAATGTCGATGATAATATTTATAAGAAACAACAATCGTGTTTGGGATCCATGTCGCATCAAGGACGTCATGTTTAAGGAGGTGAATATTACGATTAAACTTGACGTGAATATGTGTACGTATCGGAGTAGTATTTCCAAGTAAAAACCGAGTAGGTTAGCTTTTGGATGTCTAGCTCCTTTATATATCCATGTAACCCACAATGTAAACACCAGATCAAGAAAGATCAAAAAAAGCAATAAGAAAGCCCAGGAGCGACACGCCCCTAGCCATCAAATAAATCTTCCGATCGATTTCTTCCGTTGGCAGGTTGACACCGGGACTCCGTCGTGATCGATACGATTAGCAGAAGCTAGCCAGCCCAGCCTAGGTGTATACATACATGCACTACTGCTTACCGCCGCTACTGGGAGCCGTGCTAGAGCTCGTGCTCGCATTCGCGCTACTGGTGTTAGCGCCCGCGTTGGAGCAGGCAGCCTCGTCGTCTTCCTCTCCATCGGATCTGACCAACCTCTCAAGAAATAAGGTAGCAGCGTTGGATGAAAAGACTTTGTCCGGCCTCGGTCCGACTCTGTTGTCCGTTTTTCTATGACAAAATTCAGATAAAACCGGATGTCCGTTTGGGTCCTGCGGTGGAGTCGACGTAATTCTGAGCGGTGGTACCATCGGCACTGCACGAGCTCCGTCGTCAGAGCTGAGCCTGCTTGCTCTAGGTTGTCAGCCAGGCTGCTTCACTGGCCGGGGCCGGGGCCGGGGTGGCAGGCGCCGCCGTGCCATGCAATGCATGCATGCATGCGTACGCATGGTAGACCAGTGGACCGCAACGTTGCTTGTCTGTGGGTGGTCGCCCAACGCCGCCACGCCCACGCGCGCCTACCATCCGTCCATCAATCCTCTCGCCGGCGGGCCTGCTCCTGTTCACGACGGATCGACCGCTTATTTAGCGCGGCTGGACCAGGAAAGAATGCCAACGCACGCACTCTGCGCCGTTCAATACTGGTTCTTCGACGAACAGTACAGATAGCTAACTCAATCAATAGCCTGGCCTGATGCTCCGTGCGTGCACGCTCAAGACGGAGACAACCGGATCTTTCAAACCTTTCTCATACATCCGATCAGACCGTCCACTCTCCGATCTGAAAATATGACCTAGACGGGCTTTTCAAATCGGTCTTCAACGCACAGGCTGACCGGCACCCCATTTCCAATCTAAATATGGGTGAATATAGGGTAGTCTGGACATGCCCGGACACGCCCACCACGTCGGCCTGACGGCTTGGCCCCATACAGACTTGTCGGAAAAACCCAACGGTCCGACGGACGCCTCGACCATCGACACGGTGTGAACGTCGTGTCGCGCCGCTCCGGCTCCCCGCCCGAGGTCGGGGCCGGCTATTTAAGCCGGCCAACGCCCACGAGCCCTAGCTCATCCGCCTCCTTCTTCTCTCTGCCGCCATCCAAGCTGCTGCTCATCTCGCACTTCCCTCTCCGTCAGGATGGTCCGGCGGCTCATCACCACCTACACGCAGCTCACTCCGGAGCGGCGCCTGCAAATCGAGGTGGAGATCCAGGCTCGTCGCGCCGCCCGCATCGCTGCGGGTCTCCCTCCAGACTCGCCGAGGCGGCGGAGGAGGAGGAGGAGCCGAAGGCCACGGAGGAGGACGGGGCGGAGTTCACCGTCGCCTAATCGGAGGAGATGGGAGAGCAGCAGTCCATTCTGGATTCATCCGGGGTGAGGCTTAAGTGGAGGCCAACCGCCGGCTCATCTGACAAAGGCAGACGGAGGCCGACGCCCTCTTCGACGAGCTGGAGGTGGAGATCGAGGCGGAGGAGGCCACAATGGAGCAGCCAGAGGGGGCGGGGCTACGTCAGGCGGCCATTTATCCGACGGATGACACGGAGATCGTCGACATCTCCAACAAAGAGTAGATATGTTATATTTAGTACGCATGTTTTATATGTTGCATGCTTCTGTACTGATTTGAGGTTTTTAATTGGAAGTATTCAGGTGTAAAATGCATTATTTAAGCGCGTATGTGAGTGTTTGAAGGCTGGATTTGCAAGATCCGATTGTAGATGCTCCCATGTTACTTTTCATTAAGAAGTTCGGCAACAACACTACCTTTCTTTATAACATCCCCTAACTGGTAACACTCGTGAATGTACTCTAGAACAATATATATTTTCCTTTTTTCTTTGTTTCTTTTTTGGTTTTCATTGTTTTTTCTTTTTGTTTCTTTGTTTCTGCCTTCTTCGTTTTTACATATTTATTTTCTTGATTTTTATTTTTTGTGTTTGTTTCCTTCTCAGGTGTCACTGCTTTCCATTAGTTGCATTTATTATTATTATTTTCCATTGGTATTATTTTTAGTTTATATTGTCCTTTTGTTTTTTCTTTGTCGATTTTCATCGGTTTTCCTTTTTCAGCACATTTCTACTCTCTTCAGGACACAATATACATTTTATTGTACATGTAAAACATTTATTTATACATAGTGAACTTTTTTCAATACAAGATGTACATTTTCTTTTAATACATATTATGAACACACTTTTGAATATATGGTATGTATTTTTCAAATATATGTTAAACATGTTTTACTGATAATAAACATTTTCTATAACTACTTGAACATTTCTTTACATTTTATAAACAATACTTAAATGCCACAACTACTGTTTTGAAATGGCACAACAATTTCAAAATATATTATTTATTTTTGAAGGCATCCAATTTTTTTATATTACCCAAGCATTTATTTTAAAAATTATGGACACAATAACAAAATTTTCACCTACAATGTTTTTGAAATGCATTAACACGTCTCATTGTCACGAACTCATTATTTGAAGCTATAAAAAACATTCACTTCACCAAGACTTTTTATACTATGTTAACATTTATAGAATTAATGGTTTTAGTTATTTAAAAAAATACATTTAAATGATGTCAAAGTGAAACATTTTTATACACATTGAACATTTTTTTAATACACGATGTACATTTTTATTTTAATATATGTTTTGAACTTTTTTTATATTATATGCAAACATACTCCCTCTGTCCTAAAATAAATGTCACATATTTAATACTAAGTTAATACAAATTTAATAATAAAGTAATGACACTTATTTTCGGACGGAAGGAGTGTTATTTTACAGTGTATACATATTTTTTAAAACTTAACATACAACTTTCTGAAATGCAGGAATATTTTTCATTGTCGCGGATTTTTTTGTTTTAAGCTATCGAAATTTTTCTAAGTTGTACCACATTTTTTATACTGTGTTAACTTTTTGAAATTCATGGTTTTACTTTTTTAAATATATTTATGTTTTTAATATATATTTATTCAGAATATATAAAGAAAATATACTATCAAAACTTTGGCATGACATAACGTGACAAACCAAAATTCCTACTTGGCTAGCCCAGCAGAGTCTTGCTGTAAACGAGGCATAGGTGCGCACCGCTTTGAGAGCGTCGTGTTGGTGCAGCTTAATATCAGCTCTCACTAGACGCCACGAGCACAACAGTCAGGACTCTAAGGGTGTGTTTGGTTGGAGGGATATCCTCCCAGGGACAGGGATAACCACTTTTTTCTGTGGTTGCCATGCGTTTGGATCTGAGGCAAGGAGGGATAGAGTCAACCAGATGCTGGGAATATTCTTAAAAAAAAGGGATGTGGCTAACCGCCAAAACGGGCGGGGCGGTGGCAACCACTCTGGGGCGGCCGACGCGGCAGGGCGCGGGAGGCGGCCGACGCGGGAGGGCGGCAGGCGCGGGAGGCGTGGCCGGCGCGGGAGGAGGCGGCTGGCGCGGGAGGTGCGGCCGGCACGGAAGGCGCGGCCGGCGCGAGAGGAGGCGGCCGGCGCGGGTGGCGGCCGGCGCGGGAGGAGGCCGGCGCGGGGGGCGCGGGTGGCGGCCAGCGCGAGGGGAGGCGGCCGGCACGGGTGGCGGCCGGCGCGGGTGGCGGCCGACGCGGGGGGAGGAGGCCGACGCAGCAGGATCCCATCCTCCCAACCAAACAAAAAAGGGATAACCCTACCCTTTCAACCAAACAAAAAAAGGCTATCCCCAGCCACCTGGTTGGGGATACCCACAACCACCCTAGCCTATCCCTCCAACCAAACACACCCTAAGTGTTGCCATCATAAGCACTGGTGAACGCATGCACAAGGTTAAAGTAATCATCTTTCCAAAATCCGACGACACGTACGTTTACGTATGCGTATGCACGTAGCTAGGAAGTGTCCGTCATGAAGCGCTCGACTCATGAACCACCTGTTGGGACGATCGCTTGGCAGACAAAACCTCCACGTTGCTATCCTTTAGAAAATTTTAAAAAATGCAATGTCAAAAACTTCAGAGATGAACAACACGATCTTCAAGAGCTCCTCCGTGCTAGTGCGGATGATCTCTTGCTATGTGTTAGACTATTACTTGGGTCTCAAGTTACATAATCCTAGTCGGTTTGTAATTGGACTAGTCGGTTTATAATCCTATATATACCATGTATGCGGGTGTCAATAAATAGTAAAGCATAGTTCTATTCAATCTTATATGGTATCAGTTTTTCGGTCCTAGGGTATGGCTGCACCACCCACCCCTCCGTCATCGTCGTCGCCCCGCTACTTCGAACGTTGGGCTGCTACTATCGCCTGAGGCACCACGACTCCCTCTTCGTCTACCCTTGATCTACCACCACCTATGTCTAAGTACTATGGAGCTGGGGTTGGGCTCTCGATCGTGTGGCGACGCACAGTGAGCTAGTATCAGTAACTTAAGCTGGCGAGAGATAGAGTTCGAAGTGAATGGGCCGTAGAACCGTGTGTGGGCCTAGATCCATGTAAGTTTAATTTGACCGCGTTGTTATAAGCGGAGGACCCGGGAGGTGGTCGGCATCGCATTTATGAAATAGAATATTCGCCTCGCTTCTCTGTGTGTCGTTCTCTCTCGCTCTTCTGCTTGTCATCTCCTCCTACCTTTCTCTCGACCGATTTCAAATCTCACCCAGATCCCAAATCCCAAGCTCGAACTCGCTGCCGACCAGCTAGCCACCGTCGGTCGTGACAGTATGGCATCAGAGCCGTAGATCCTCGTCTTCTACAATGTTTTTTCCTGAGTCACCCGGCAAATCTGACGTGAAGGTAGCGGATCACCTAAGGATTCGATCTGCGTAAATCCGGACCTGAGGTGGGCTAATTTGGGGAATAACAATGGTGGCGCTCAAGCCGAATCCGCAGACGCGCTGCTTAGTCAAGCAGATGGAGGCATTTCAGGAGTGGATGTTGCAAGAGTTCGCCGACATTCGCGCGACACAGTGCAAGCGGGATGTGGTGGATGGCATTTGGGCACAGCTGGAGGCACTCGACGGAATCCGCAGACGCGCTGCTTAGTCAAGCAGATGGAGGCATTTCAGGAGTGGATGTTGCAAGAGTTCGCCGACATCCGAGCGACACAGTGCAAGCGGGTTGTGGTGGATGGCATTTGTGCTCAGCTGGAGGCACTCGACGTCAAGCTAACTGAGCAAGCTGCTCGCTTGGATCAAGTGCAGATGAAGATCGACCTATAATGTGATGCCATTGGACGGGCTCACCAAGGACCGCCATGTACTACGCAAGGGGGGAAAGCAGACACATAGGTGAGGCAGTGGGGAGAGTTCATCACCCACAGCTTCACAGGTGTTAGACGACATACTTGGCGCTCCTCCTGTGTTGCTTACGGAGCGACCACCTCCGATTCGGTATCCCAAGATTCACATACGTGCGGATGGCATTTGTGCTCAGCTGGAGGCACTCGACGTCAAGCTAACTGAGCAAGCTGCTCGCTTGGATCAAGTGCAGATGAAGATCGACCTATAATGTGATGCCATTGGACGGGCTCACCAAGGACCGCCATGTACTACGCAAGGGGGAAAGGAGACACATAGGTCAGGCAGTGGGGAGAGTTCATCACCCACAGCTTCACAGGTGTTAGACGACATACTTGGCGCTCCTCCTGTGTTGCTTACGGAGCGACCACCTCCGATTTGGTATCCCCGATTCACGTACGTGAGCAACATCCTGACCAACAGATACAGTTTCGTGTAGAGGACACCGGTAGCAAACGTGGATGGATGCCTAAGATGGATTCCCCTAGATTTGGTGGTACTGAGGTCCGGTTTTGGATAGACAAGTGTGAATCCTTCTTTCAACTGTACAATATTCCTGAAAATTTCAAGGTTACTTCTGCATCTCTGTATCTGACTGATAATGCGGCACATTGGTATCAGTCAGTTAAGAAATCAGTAGCAGTTCACTCATGGGATAAGTTTTGTGCAGCTGTTATAATGGAATTTGATGCGAATGTATACAAACAGAAAATGAAGGAGCTGTTGTCTCTGAAACAGGCTGACAGCGTGGAGTTGTACAAGCAACCGTTCCTACAATTGGTGTATCATGTGAAGTTATATGAACTAGCTCTTAGTGACACTTTTTTTGTCACAAGATTTACCATGGGGTTAAAGGAGGAAATAAGGAGTGTAGATGAGCTCCAATTGCCTACTACTATTCAATTGGCAGCAATGTATGCCTCTGTTCAGGAAGGACTGTTGTTGACACAGAAACAACCAAGAGCATACTACGGGAAATCTGCTATGGGAAAGTTTGAGTCAAAAGGATAGTTATCTACAGGGGAACTCTCGAAAGCTAAGCAGTTGAAAGAATACAGAAGGGCGAATGGCTTATGTTACAAATGTGGAGAGAAGTTTATACCAGGCCGCAATTGTAATCAGCAGACTGTGCCTGGGGGCAGTTGAAGGCTGCAGATTTAATGGATCCTCATGAGATAATTTTTGATGCAGTGTTGGATGCTTTGGTCCATGACAACTCTGAAGAATGTGCAACAATTTCAACTACTGCTTTGTCTGGTGCTACTCATCCTAAAACAATTCAGCTGAGAGCTTTGGTGGGCAATCGGGTGGTGCTCATACTCATTGACTCTCGCAGTACACACACCTTTGTGGATCAAGCTTTGTTGAACAGAGTAGCACTTAAAACTGAGAAACTGTCAGTACCTTTGCAAGTTAGGGTGGCAAATGGAGATCTGGTATCCTATACTCACTTAGTACGTCAGTTGACTTGGTGGATACAAGGACACAGTTTTAGCAATGTGCTACTTCTTGAGCTTGCGTTGGTTTTTCCCTTGAAGAGTAAAGGATGATGCAGCAAAGTAGAGATAAGTATTTCCCTCAGTTTGAGAACCAAGATATCAATCCAGTAGGAGTATCAAGATGAGGCACCAAGGCACCTGCGCAAGAACAAATAAACTTGCACCCAACGCGATAAAGGGGTTGTCAATCCCTTTATGATTACTTGCAAGGTGAGATCTGATAGTGATAATAGGAAAATATATATATATAGTGCAATAAGGTATTTTTTTGTACTTTTGTATGTAGATCTGAATATATAATGTGTAAAATAGACCCGGGGGCCATAGTGTTCACTAGAGGCTTCTCTCATGATAACAAGTATTACGGTGGGTGAACGAATTACTGTCGAGCAATTGATAGAATCGCGCAAAGTCATGACGATATCTAAGGCAATGATCATACATATAGGCATCACGTCCGAGACAAGTAGACCGATACTTTCTGCATCTACTACTATTGCTCCGCACATCGACCGCTATCGAGCATGCATCTAGTGTATTAAGTTCATAACAAACAGAGTAACGCCTTAAGCAAGATGACATGATGTAGAGGGATAAATTCATGCAATATGATATAAACCCCATCTTTTACCCTTGATGGCAACAACACGATGCGTGCCTCGCTACCCCTTGTGTCACTAGGTGAGGACACCGCATGGTATGAACCCAAAACCAAGCACTTCTCCCATTGCAAGAATTATAGATCAAGTTGGCCAAACGAAACCCATAACTCGAAGAGAATTACAAGGATACGAAATCATGCATATAAGAAATCAGAGGATACTCAAATAATATTCATAGATAATCTGATCATAAATCCACAATTCATCGGATCTCGACAAACACACCGCAAAAGAAAGTTACATCAGATAGATCTAGATGAAGATCATGGAGAACTTTATATTGAAGATCCAAGAGAGAGAAGAAGCCATCTAGCTACTAGCTATGTAACCGAAGGTCTGTGGTGAACTACTCACGCATCATCGGAGAGGCAATGGTGTTGATGAAGAAGCCCTCCGTGTCCGAATCCCCTCCGGCAGGGCACCAGAACGGTCCCCAGATGGGATTGTTGGAAATATGCCCTAGAGGCAATAATAAATTAGTTATTATTATATTTCTTAGTTCATGATAATCGTTTATTATCCATGCTATAATTGTATTGATTGGAAACACAATACTTGTGTGGATACATAGACAAAACACTGTCCCTAGTAAGCCTCTAGTTGACTAGCTCGTTGATCAAAGATGGTCAAGGTTTCCTGGCCATAGGCAAGTGTTGTCACTTGATAACTGGATCACGTCATTAGGAGAATCACGTGATGGACTAGACCCAAACTGATAGACGTAGCATGTTGATCGTGTCATTTTGTTGCTACTGTTTTCTGCGTGTCAAGTATTTATTCCTATGACCATGAGATCATATAACTCACTGACACCGGAGGAATGCTTTGCGTGTATCAAACGTCGCAACGTAACTGGGTGACTATAAAGATGCTCTACACGTATCTCCGAAGGTGTTAGTTGATTTAGTATGGATCAAGACTGGGATTTGTCACTCCGTGTGACGGAGAGGTATCTCGGGGCCCACTCGGTAGTACAACATCACACACAAGCCTTGCAAGCAATGTAACTTAGTGTAAGTTGCGGGATCTTGTATTACGGAACGAGTAAAGAGACTTGCCGGTAAACGAGATTGAAATAGGTATACGGATACTGACGATCGAATCTCGGGCAAGTAACATACCGAAGGACAAAGGGAATGACATACGGGATTATACGAATCCTTGGCACTGAGGTTCAAACGATAAGATCTTCGTAGAATATGTAGGATCCAATATGGGCATCCAGGTCCCGCTATTGGATATTGGCCGAGGAGTCTCTCGGGTCATGTCTACATAGTTCTCGAACCCGCAGGGTCTGCACACTTAAGGTTCGACGTTGTTTTATGCGTATTTGAGTTATATGGTTGGTTACCGAATGTTGTTCGGAGTCCCGGATGAGATCACGGACGTCACGAGGGTTTCCGGAATGGTCCGGAAACGAAGATTGATATATAGGATGACCTCATTTGATTACCGGAAGGTTTTCGGAGTTACCGGGAATGTACCGGGAATGACGAATGGGTTCCGGGAGTTCACCGGGGGGGGGGGGGGGCAACCCACCCAGGGGAAGCCCATAGGCTTTGGGGAGACACACCAGCCCTTAGTGGGCTGGTGGGACAGCCCCAAAGGGGCCTATGCGCCAAGAGAAAGAAAATCAAAGGAAAAGAAAAAAAAGAGGGAAGAAGTGGGAAGGGAGGGGGACTCCTCCCACCAAACCAAGTCCAACTCGGTTTGGGGGGGGAGTCCTCCCCCCCTTGGCTCGGCCGACCCCTTGGGAGTCCCTTGGACCCCAAGGCAAGGTCCCCCTCCCTCCTCCTATATATATGGGGCTTTTAGGGCAGATTTGAGACGACTTTCTCACGGCTGCCCGACCACATACCTCCATAGTTTTTCCTCTAGATCGCGTTTCTGCGGAGCTCGGGCGGACCCCTGCTGAGACAAGATCATCACCAACCTCCGGAGCGCCGTCACGCTGCCGGAGAACTCTTCTACCTCTCCGTCTCTCTTGCTGGATCAAGAAGGCCGAGATCATCGTCGAGCTGTACGTGTGCTGAACGCGGAGGTGCCGTCCGTTCGGTACTAGATCGTGGGACTGATCGCGGGATTGTTCGCGGGGCAGATCGAGGGACGTGAGGACGTTCCACTACATCAACCGCGTTCTCTAACGCTTCTGCTGTACGATCTACAAGGGTACGTAGATCACTCATCCCCTCTCGTAGATGGACATCACCATGATAGGTCTTCGTGCGCGTAGGAAAATTTTTGTTTCCCATGCGACGTTCCCCAACAGGGATCTCGCGGAAACAGAAGCTTGCAGCGGCGGAAAAGTATTTTCGTGTCTCTCTCTGTTGGTTTGGGGATTTTAGGGAATATATAGGCGAAAGAGGTAGGGCAAAGGAGGCACGGGGGGCCCACGAGCCTGCTAGGCGCGGCCCCCCTAGGGCGCGCCTAGGGGGCTCGTGGCCTCCTCCGTGGCCCACTGCCTTGGTTCTCAAGTCTTCTCGATATATTCTGTTATGAAAAAAATCATCCAGTAGGTTTTATTCCGTTTGGACTCCGTTTAATATTCTTATCAGAAAAAGGTCAAAAACACGGAAAAACAGAAACTGGCACTGGGCACTGAGTTAATAGGTTAGTACCAAAAATGATATAAAATAGCATATAATTGCATATAAAATATCCCAAGTTGATAATATAATAGCATGGAACAATGAAAAATTATAGATATGTTGGAGACGCATCACAATGCCATGCAAGTGTTTCCTTTCGGTGGACATGACATTATCCTCGGTATGGACTGGTTGGAACAATTGGGAATGATGAAATTCCATTGGGCTGGGAGATGGATTCAGTTTCAACATGAAGGCCCGGAAATGAAGTTATGAGGGGTCGTACATGTGCAACAAAATAAAATCAAAGAAGTATGTGCCGAACATCTCATCAAGTGGGAAAAAGGCAATGAGGTGTGGGCTACAGCTATAATGAATCACATTGTCATGGCACCATATGTGGATGTACCTCCTGTAGTGCAGCAACTATTGGAAAAGAATCAAACTGTGTTTCAGGAGCCTAACTCACTACCTCCACATAGAGATTTGTATTACGCTATTCATTTGGTACCTAATGTTGTACCAATAAACTGCTGACCATACATGTACTCTCCACTGCAAAAAGATGAAATTGAGAGACAAGTGGCAGAGATGTTGGAAGCTGGTCTGATCACACCCAGCATTAGCCCTCTTGCTTCTCCTCTTCTCTTGGTCAAGAAAAAAGATGGTACCTCGAGGTTTTGTGTAGACTACAGAAAGTTAAATGCATTAACCATCAAAAGTAAATTCCCTTTGCAAGTGATTGATGATTTACTGGATGAATTGGGAGGCACTAAATGGTTCTCAAAATTGGACCTTAGAGATGGGTACCATCAGATCAGGATGAAGGAGGAAGATGAGTATAAAACTATTTTCAAAACTCACCATGGGCAGTTTCAGTTCAGAGTAGTTCCTTTTGGCTTTGCAACAGCACCAGGGACATTTCAGCGTGTGATGAATTTTGTGTTTGCTGGTCCAAACAAAAAATATGTTTTAGTATTCATGGATGACATATTGGTTTTAAGTGAAACTTTTGAGGAACATCTAGATCATTTGCAATCTATATTTGATATTCTCATAGAGCATCAGTTGTATGTCAAGGAAAGCAAATGTGCTTTTGCCCAACAATCCATGGAGTACGTGGGTCACATTATCTCTGATAAGGGAGTGGCAACTGATCCTGCCAAGACTGAAGCCATGTTGAAATGGTCTGTCCCGACAACATTCACTGAATTGAGAGGTTTCCTAGGACTAACTGGGTACTATAGGAAGTTTGTCCAAAACTATGGGCTGTTAGCAAAACCTCTTATTGCTTTACTCAAGAAACAAGCTTTTGAATGGTCTGAAATAGCAGAACAGGCTTTCCAGCATCTCAAACAGGCTATGGCAAACACTCCTGTGCTAGCTCTGCCCAATTTTGAGAAGACTTTTGTGGTAGAAACTGATGCCTGCAATACTGGAGTGGGAGCTGTGTTGTCTCAGGAAGGTCACCATGTGGCTTACTAAAACAAGGCTTTGGGAGTAGCTAGTCAAAAAACTTCCATCTATGAGAAGGAGTTCTTGGCTATTATGATGGCAGTGGACAGATGGAGATCTTATTTGTCCAGGGCTCCTTTTATTATAAAAATATATCACCAGAGTTTGTGTCATCTAGGAGATCAGCACTTAACTTCAGATCTTCAGAGGAAAGCCATGACAAAACTAGTGAGACTACAATTTGCTATTCATTATAAGAAAGGGGTGGAAAATACAGTGGCAGATGCTTTGTCTAGAGTAGCTCACCTATTTTTTACTCAGTCCATATCTACAAGTAGGCCAGTCTGGCTACAGGAGATATTGAATTCTTATACAATGGGCCGTGTGGCCCAGGATATGTTGCAAAAGTTGGCATTGGATGCAAATGCTTGTCCTGGTTTCCAACTCCAGGAAGGACTCATTAAACAGGAGGACAAGATATGGGTGGGAGTCAATGTTGGACTTCAGACCAAACTCATTCAAGCTTATCATACCAGCCCCATAGGTGGACATTCAGGTATCTTATCTACCTATCACAAAGTGAAGCATCTGTTTAGTTGGAAGGGTTTAAAGGCAGCAGTGGAGAGTTTTGTAAAGCAATGTGGCATATGTCAACAAGCTAAACATCAATTGTGCAAGAAACCAAGAATGTTACAAACTTTACCCATATCAGATAGTCCTTGGCAAGAGATCGGTATGGATTTTATTGAAGGTTTGCCTAAGTCTGATGGATACTCAGCCATTCTTGTGGTGTTTGATCGTTTCACCAAAGTGAGTCATTTCTTGCCTTTGAAACATCCATTCATTGTTGCATCAGTAGCCAAAGTTTTCCTCAACAACATTGTTAAACTCACGGGCTACCTTTGGTTATTGTGTCTGACAAAGACAAAGTGTTCACCAGTGCCTTTTGGAAAAAATTGTTCAGGGTGTGGGGGATAGAACTTCACATGAGCATTGCTTATCATCTACAAACTGATGGACAAACTGAGAGGGTAAATCAATGTTTGGAGATGTATTTGAGGTGTGTTGTGCATGATTCTCCAACAAGATGGGCCAATGGATTCCTCAGGTAGAGTTTTGGTATAATACCACTTATCATTCTTCATTGGGTTGCACTCCTTACAAATCACTCTATGGACATGATATAAATATAGGACAGCTTGTGGGTCATCGAAGCTCCACCAATGCTGATGTAAAAACTTGGTTAGAAGAGCATACTCAACACACAACAACACTAAAAGAACATTTGACCAAGGCTCAGTGCAAATACAAACACTTTGCTGACAGGAAACGTTGAGAACGGGTGTTTGCTACAGGTGAGATGGTGTATCTGCGACTACAGCCATACGCGCAATCTTATGTGGTGAACAAACCATGTCCTAAACTAGCTCTGAAGTACTTTGGGCCATACAAGATTCTGGAAAAGATTGGTGAAGCAGCTTACAGACTTGATCTGCCCAGAGGAAGTCTGATACATCATGTGTTTCATGTTTCCCAGCTCAAAGGCCATGTGCCTGATCATACGCCAGTATTCACCACTTTACCAAAACCGGTGAATTTATCTATTCCTGGAATGCTGCCTAAAGAAGTTTCGGATTGTCGTTTAGTGAACAAGGGTAATGCTCCTTACCTACAAGTTTTGGTGAAATGGTCAGGGATTCCAGCCGATTCAGCAACTTGGGAAGATTATGAGGTGATCAAGGCCAAGTTTCCCAGTGCTCCAGCTTGGGGACAAGCTGGTTCTTCAGGGGCGGGTACTGTAAGTACTATGGAGCTGGGGTTGGTCTCTCGATCATCCGACGACGCATACTGAGCTAGTATCAGTGACTTAAGCTGACGAGAGATAGAGTTTGAAGTGAATGGGTCGTAGAGCCGTGTGTGGGCCTAGAGCCATGTAAGTTTAATTTGACCGCGTTGTTATAAGCGGAGGACCCGGGAGGTTGTCAGCATCGCGTTTATGAAATAGATTATTTGCCTTGCTTCTCTGTCTGTCTTTCTCTCTCGCTCTCCTACTTGTCGTCTCCTCCTACCTCTCTCTCGGTCGATTTCAAATCTCACCCAGATCCCAAATCCCGAGCTCGAACTCGCCGCCGACCAGCTAGCCACCGCTGGTCGTGATACTATACCTACATTGATCTCCTTCACCGATATACAACCTCCGATGTTAGCCCCTATATTCCCTTCACTCTCGATCTCAATTCCCACAACTACTATCATTGGCGCCACCTCTTCGAAGTTCATCTCGGACGTTGCAATCTTTGTTCCCACGTCGATGCCACCGCCGTGACGCAGCCCCATGATCCCCAATGGGTCAAGGATGATTCGCCATCATCCAATGGATCTACATGCGCCTCTCCACCAATATTTTTAATCTCGTCTACCGAGATGCCGCCACCGCCGCCGGTCACTGGATGGCCCTCCGGCAGCTGTTGAGGGATAACGTCGGTGCTCGCACCAACCTCCTCCACACCGAGCTCAGGAATATGGTGCAAGGCGATACCTCACTCGGCATCTACTGCCAACGCCTCAAGTCTATCTCCGACGAACTTCGTGAACTCGGCAATCCAATCGTCGATCGACAGCTCATCAACATCCTGCTCATCGGGCTAAGCAAACAATTTGACAAGCATGCCTCCTTCATTAATGGAGCCTATACAACTATCTTTTATTTATAATAAAATTTTATACTTGTTTATAATTACAACTATATTTACACGTCTTAAGAAGTGGAATTTTCTGTTATATCAAGGAAGCGATGGCGAAGCGAACTATTTTCTTTTTAAGTTTGGGTGTCTACCATACGCCAAGGTTGCCGCATATAGTGTATGTACTACTGTATTACAACTTTCTTGTTATATGTACATACATGTTAGTATAATAGCTTCATGGTTTTTCCTTAATAAACTACACCACACCTAAAATTTGTCCTTTCTTAGCAACTAACGTAATACAACTAAATATTAAAATATAATTATTATATAATGCAAATCTAACACTGGTTGTGGAAAATATTAATTCACTGATTTGAAGCATATATTAAATTGTAGTGTGTCATAGTTATTTCATTTTGCGACACCACCTCTTACGAATTTTTGGTATATCTCAAAGTTCCCATATCAGAGCAAAAAAGTGCAAGCCTTGAGAGATCAATTGCGGTGATGAATTGCAAAGATATGCCAGTGTTTATGTCTATTATAGTTTTACTAAATGTCATGAGAGAGAACCATATATTCTGATATTTCTAGATTTTATGCTTGTTTGCAAGTAATGTCTATGTATTTTTCAATATCTTAAATACAAAAAATATCTATGAGGGGTTTGTCATTGAATTATTTCATTCCTTTCTTATTGGTTTTTATATGCCCCACTATGCCTTCTCTATAACTTGCGATCAACAATAATTGACACTCTAGGAATATTCTCATGGGCACCCATGTGCTCCCCGCCCTCTCCACCTAGACGAAATTTAGTGAGGAAGTCTTTGAGAAGAGCAGCGACACCGCGTTTACGTCCATGATGTATGGTACTTCCTCGGCGGTGGTTGTCGTGGTCTGCCTAGCAAGCTACTTGGCGGCATAGTAGTATAAAGCCTTGTAATGATCAGGCCATGGAGGCATTTGGATGGTGGGTGACACTATTGGGGTTCAGCGGCACCGCCACGGACACCATGAGCATGCTCTTTGTTGGCCTCCCGCTTCTTCAGATTTTGCACCTTTGCGACCTTTGCTTTGACGTTGCGATTTTGCCGCGTCGCCGAGTTGATCTTTCACACGAGGGTGATGATGGGATTCTCCTATACCTCCACCACTTCCAACTCTGGCATGTTGTCGTCCGGTTACATGCATCGGCGATGGGAGAGAGGAAGAGAGTGGGAGAATAGGACGTGAATTGGTGGAGAGCGGCGAGATGCAGAAAGAGAGTGGAGATTTTCCCCTAAAATAGGGCGGGCAGCTACAAAAGCATGGGTTCCTCCTTACTTTTGGGTGCACCATAGTTGTAAGAGTCCGAAGTGTCTCCTGTTCGTGTTGGAAATATGCCCTAGAGGCAATAATAAATTGGTTATTATTGTATTTCCTTGTTCATGATAATTGTTTATTATCCATGCTATAATTGTATTGATTGAAACTCAAATACATGTGTGGATACATAGACAAAACACTGTCGCTAGTAAGCCTCTAGTTGACTAGCTCGTTGATAAAAGATGGTTAAGGTTTCCTAGCCATAGACATGTGTTGTCACTTGATAACAGAATCACATCATTAGGAGAATGATGTGATGGACAAGACCCAAACTATAAACGTAGCATATGATCGTGTCAGTTTATTGTTATTGTTTTCTGCATGTCAATGTATCTGTTCCTATGACCATGAGATCATGCAACTCCCGGACACCGGAGGAATACCTTGTGTGTATCAAACGTCGCAACGTTACTGGGTGACTATAAAGGTGCTCTACAGGTATCTCCAAAGGTGTATGTTGGGTTGGCATGGATCAAGACTGGGATTTGTCACTCCGTGTGACGGAGAGGTATCTCGGAGCCCACTCGGTAATATAACATCACAAAAAGCCTTGCAAGCAATGTGACTAAGGAGTTAGTTACGAGATCTTATATTACGGAATGAGTAAAGAGACTTGCCAATAACGAGATTGAACTAGGTATAGAGATACCGACGATCGGATCTCGGGCAAGTAACATACCGAAGGACAAAGGGAACAACATACGTGATTAACTAAATCCTTGACATAGAGGTTCAACCGATAAAGATCTTCGTAGAATATGTAGGAGCCAATATGTGCATCCAGCTCCCTCTATTGGTTAATGACCGTAGAGGTGTCTCGATCATGTCTGCATAGTTCTCGAACCCGTAGGGTCTGCACACTTAAGGTTCGGTGACGTTTCGGTATAGTTGAGTTATAGGTATTGGTAACCAAAAGTTGTTTAGAGTCCTGGATGAGATTCTGGACGTCACGAGGAGCTCCGGAATGTTCCGGAGGTAAATATTGATATATAGGAAGTCCTGTTTTGGTCACCGGAAAAGTTTCGGGCTCATCGGTAGTGTATCGGGAGTGCGGGGAGGGTACTGGGGACCATCGGGAGGGGTGTCACGCCCCGATGGGCCTTATGGGCTGTGGGAGGATACAAACCAGCCCCTAGTGGGCTGACATAAGCTCCCACTAAGTCCCAAGGGGTTTGAGAGGCAAAACCCCCAAAGGTGGAAAAGGTGGAAAGGGTTTCCAAGTGGAGAGGAGGAATCCGACTCCTAGTAGGATCGGAGTAGGACTCCTCCACCTCCAATTTCGGCCAAACCTTGTGGGTTTGAGGCTGCCTCCTCCCCTCCCCCCTCCTATATATACTAGAGGTATTGAGGGTTTTTGAGTCACAAAAAAACAGCCACGTGTTGTCCTCTCTCTCTAGATCTATTTCTCTAGTCTAGTTTCAGCGGTGCTTAGGCGAAACCCTGCTAGAATAGCTCCACCACCACCACCACCATGCCGCCGTGCTGGAGAACTCATCTACCTATTCGCCCGTCTTGCTGTATCAAGTAGGCGGAGATCGTCATCGAGCTGTACGTGTGCTGACCGTGGAGGTGTCGTCCGTTCGACACTAGATCGGGATGGAAACGTGGGACGGATCGTGATGAGATCGCGGGACGGGCTGCGATTTGGATCGCGAAGATGTTCCACTACATCAGCCGCATTATATACGCTCCCGCTTAGCGATCTACAAGGGTATGTAGATGCACTCTCCCCTCTCGTAAATGATCATCACCATGGATAGGTATTGTGTGTGCGTAGGAAATGTTTTTTTCCCATGCGACGTTACCCAACAGTGGCATCATGAGCTAGGTTAATGCTTGGATGTTATCTCGAGTAGAACACAAAGGAGTTTGTGGGCGTTGATCTTCAATTTGCTGCCCTCCTTATTTTTTTCTTAATTCAGCGATATTGTTGGATTGAAGTGCCCCGGACCAACTTTACTCGTACGCTTATGAGAGATCGGTTTCATCGACTCAGATGCAACTTGTTGCATAAAGATGACTGGCGGGTGTCTGTTTCTTCAACTTTAGTTGAGTTGGATTTGACCGAGGCGGTCCTTGGAGAAGGTTAAATAGCAATTTGTATATCACCGTTGTGGCTTTGCGTAAGTAATATGCGGCCATACTAGATACCCATAGCAGCCACGTAAAAATTGCAAGAACAAATTAGAGGACGTCTAACTTGTTTTTGCAGGGTATGCATGTCATGTGATATGGCCAAAGACATGATATGATATATTGGATGTATGAGATTATTATGTTGTAATAGTTAAATATCGACTTGCACGTCGATGCTACGGCAACCGGCAGGAGCCATAGGGTTGTCTTTAAACTAACGTTTGTGCTTGCAGATGCTTTTACTATATCGCTAGGTAGTAGCTTTAGTAGTAATAACATAGATAGCACGACAACCTCGATGGTAGCACGATGATGGAGATCATGGTGCAGCGCCAGTGACGATGGAGATCATGTCAGTGCTTTGGTGATGGAGATTGATACGTCTCCAACGTATCTATAATTTTTGTTGGTTCCATGCTATTATCTTGTCAACTTTGGATGTTTTCTATGCATTTTATACCTTTTTTGGGACTAACCTATTAACTCAGTGCCAAGTGTCAGTTCCTGTTTTTTCCGTGTTTTTGACCTTTTTCATAGGAGTATATCAAACGGAGTCCAAACGGAATAAAACCTTCGATTTTTTTTCTAGAACAGAAGACACCGGGAGACTTGAGAACCAGGGCAGGGGACCTCGGAGGAGGTCACAAGCCACCCAGGCCCGGCTTAGGGGGGGGGCGGGCCTGGCAGGCTTGTGGCCCCCCTGTGGCTCCCCTGCCCTAGTTCTTCCGCCTATAAATTCCCTAAAAATCTAAAACCACGGAAGAGAGCCATGAAAATACTTTTCCGCCGCCGCAAGCTTCGGACTCCGCAAGATCCCATCTGGGGCACGTTCTGGTGCCCTACCAGAGGGGGGATTCGGACACGGAGGGCTTCTCCATCAACATCATTGCCTCTCCGATGATGCGTGAGTAGTTCACCATAGACCTTCGGGTCCATAGCTAGTAGCTAGATGGCTTCTTCTCTCTCTTGGATCTTCAATACAAAGTTCTCCATGATCTTCATGGAGATTTATCGGATGTAATCCTCTTTTGCGGTGTGTTTGTCGAGATCCAATGAATTGTGGATTTATGATCATATTATCTATGAATCTTATTTGAGTTTCTTCTGATCTCTTATATGCATGATTTCATATCCTTGTAATTCTCTTCGAATTGTGGGTTTCGTTTGGCCAACTTGATTTATAATTCTTGCAATGGGAGAAGTGCTTGGTTTTGGATTCATACCGTGCGGTGACCTCACCCAGTGACAGAAGGGGTAGCGAGGCACGTATCGTGTTGTTGCCATTAAGGGTAAAAAGATGGGGTTTATATTTATTGCATGAATTTATCCCTCTACATCATGTCATCTTGCTTAAGGCGTTACTTTGTTTGTTATGAACTCAATACACTAGATGCATGCTGGATAGCGGTCGATGTGTGGAGTAATAGTAGTAGATGCAGAAAGTATAGGTCTACTTGTCTCAGACGTGATGCCTATATGTATGATCATTGCCTTAAATATCGTCATGACTTTGCGCGGTTCTATCAATTGCTCGACAGTAATTCGTTCACCTACTGTAATAGTTGTTCTCTTAAGAGAAACCTCTAGTGAACACTATGGCCCCCGGGTCTACTTCACATCATATTTTCAGCTTTACACTTTCACTTTATTTCACTTTCCGCCTTCAGATCTCACTTTGCAATCAATCTTGAAGGGGTTGACAACCCCTTTATAGCGTTGGGTACAAGCTCGTTTGTTTTTGTGCAGGTACTCTGGACACTTGCCTTGATACTCCTACTGGATTGATACCTTGGTTCTCAAACTGAGGGAAATACTTACTGCTGCTGTGCTGCATCACCCTTTCCTCTTCAAGGAAAAAACCAACGCAAGCTCAAGAGGTAGCAAGAAGGATTTTTGGCGCCGTTGCCGGGGATTATCAAGTCAAGAATAGTCTTCCTCCAACGTGTCAATTTCTGGCACCGGAGACTGTTCTAAGTGAAGCTTATCCAAGTAATTATCGCAAACTCATCTCTTGCATTTACCTTTTTTGCCTCTCGTTTTCCTCTCACCCACTTCTGAAAAACAAAAATTACAAAAATATTTGCTTTTTTTGTTCGTCCTTTTCTTTCGCTTGCTTTATGTTTGCTTGTGTGGGATAGTCTACCTGTCCTTATGGCTAGACCCATCGTTTCGAACGATACTACCGAGAGCGAAGTTCTTAATTTCAAACAAAATAAGGGAGAAAACTTAAAGGATGCTTGGTATAGGATTTGCAATGCTCAGAATTGAGCTACTCGTAAGCAATCTACTACTGTCCTACTTCGCAGCTTTTATGTGGGTATTTCTCCTTGGAATATGTATGTTCTTGACACCATCGTAGATGGAAATTTCTTGGGTAGCCATACCGTTGATTCTTACGGTGCTTTAATAAATTTGGTAGGCTCACCTCGACTCATGGTTACGGTGCTTTAAAAATTTAATTATGGATTAGTTACACGTGGGATAAAATGAATGAATCTACACTTTTTATTTTAAAAAGAAGATTAAATCTCCGGCCACTGCAACCATCGATGCATGCAGTCATTTTTATGAATCTATACTTTAAATCATGTCTACATATATTCGTACGTAGTTTAGAATAAAATCTGTAAAAAAGAAAAAAAATTACAGCCGATCCACTGACTCGGTAACATGCACGCAGCGTACGGAAGGAGTAGTAGCCGGCTTAATTTTCACAGTTGTTTTTTACAGCCGATCCACTGACTCGGTAACATGCACGCAGCGTGTTGAGTCTTGAGAGTTTCCGACGGTGATGGATCACGATCATTTCCACATACACAACCGAATCAAACTGGCAAATGAGTAGGCGAGCGGTCCCCCGCCGATCGGCGGCCGTATGTAGCTGCCGATGTACGTGCTCGCCGTTGACGTCGCCGGTCGTGTCGCTGGCCGGACCGGCCGGGAAATTAAGACTTACGTACACGTAGCTACGTACGCGCCATCTGATCAGATCGTGGTCACCAGGCGATCGATCAATTATTTTGCCTCGTCATTATCAGTCAAATAATTGGCGTATGTACGTACGTACGTACGAGTGCCGTTAACAATTTCCTCCGTCAAATCCAAGGCGCCCATGCAGTACGCGGTGTGCGTCGGCCGGACAACATGGCCAATCCCGGCGAAGGGACGATGGATGGAGCCACCGGCGACTGTCTCCTAGGCCCTAATTCTGAGCGGTGGCACCACCGGCACTGCACGAGCTCCGTCGTCAGAGCTGAGCCTGCTTGCAATGCATGCATGCGTGCGTGCGCATGGTAGACCAGTGGGCCGCAACGTTGCTTGTCTGTGGGTGGTCGCTCAACGCCGCCACGCCCACGCGCGCCTACCATCCGTCCATCAATCCTCTCGCCGGCCTGCTCCTGTTCACGACGGATCGACAGCTTATTTAGCGCGGCTGGACCAGGAACGAATGCCAACGCACCCACTCTGCACCGTGCAGTGTACAGAAGTACTGGTTCTTCGACGAACAGTAGAAATAGCTAACTCAATCAATAGCCTGGCCTGATGCTCAAGACGGAGACACCGACGTTACTTGTTCTTTCAGAAGATTGGCAGCAACATGACCTTCCTTTATAACATCCAGTAACACTCGTGAATGTACTCTAGAACACTACGTCAGCATACACGGGAGATTATTTTGTAAACTTAAACAAGCTGGCAAAATAAATTATCAGAGTTGCTTCCGGTCCATATAGCCCATCAGCTGAATAAGTGTTTGGGATGCCGCTTTGAGCGCCAGTTCTATAACTCGCTTATAACAAGGCCCTGTTCGGTAATCGACTTGCTCCCATAATCTATGGAGCTGGAAAACTGAGCTCTCGTATTTTCAACTGTAGCTCCGTCAGCTCCGCTTCCGGAGTTGCGGAGCGGAGCGTCTCCAAACAGGCACCAAGTATAGCGTCTCATTCGCCTCACGTCGCTCGCTGCCCCTCAATCGACATACCGGTTTGGTCTTGTTTCTTTTTCTTTTGTTTTTTCTTGCGGTTTTCTTTGTTAACTTACCGATCTTCTGTTTAACCGGATTTCTCTATTTGTTTTACCCATTTTTACTGGTTTTATACATTTTCCTATTTTTTATTGGTTTCTTTGTTGGTTTTCATGGTTTTTTCTTTTCCTTTCTTTGTTTCTGCCTTCTTCGTTTTTATATATTTGTTTTCTTGATTTTTATTTTTTGTGTGTGTTTCCTTCTCAGGTGTCGATTTTTATTTTCTTGATTTTTATTTTTTGTCCGAGGTCGGGGCCGGCTATTTAAGCCGGCCGACGCCCACGAGCCCTAGCTCATCCGTCTCCTTCCTCTCTCTGCCGTCATCCAAGCTGCTGCTCATCTCGCAGTTCCCTCTCCATCAGGATGGTCCGGCGGCTCATCACCACCTACACGCAGCTCACTCCGGAGCGGCGCCTGCAAATCGAGGTGGAGATCCAGGCTCGCCGCGCCGCCCGCATCGCTGCGGTCTCCCTCCAGACTCGCCGAGGCGGAGGAGGAGGATGAGCCGAAGGCCACGGAGGAGGACGGGGCGGAGTTCGCCGTCGCCTAATCGGAGGAGATGGGAGAGCAGCAGTCCATTCTGGATTCCATCCGGGGTGAGGCTTAAGTGGAGGCCAACCGCCAGTTCATCTGACAAAGGCAGACGGAGGCCGACGCCCTCTTCGACGAGCTGGAGGCGGAGATCGAGACAGAGGAGGCCACAATGGAGCAGCCGGAGGGGGCGGAGCTACGTCGGGCGGCCATTTATCCGACGGATGACACGGAGATCGTCGACATCTCCAACAAAGAGTAGATATGTTATATTTAGTACGCATGTTTTATATGTTGCATGCTTCTGTACTGATTTGAGATTTTTAATTTGAAGTATTCAGGTGTAAAATGCATTATTTAAGCGCGTCTGTGAGTGTTTGAAGGCTGGATTTGCAAGATCCGATTGTAGATGCTCCGACGTTACTTTTCTTTAAGAAGTTCGGCAACAACACTACCTTTCTTTATAACATCCCCTAACACTCGTGAATGTACTCTAGAACAATATATATTTTCCTTTTTTTCTTTGTTTCTTTTTTGGTTTTCATTGTTTTTTCTTTTTGTTTCTTTGTTTCTGCCTTCTTCGTTTTTATATATTTATTTTCTTGATTTTTATTTTTTGTGTTTGTTTCCTTCTCAGGTGTCACTGCTTTCCATTAGTTGCATTTCTTATTATTATTTTCCATTGGTATTATTTTTAGTTTATATTGTCCTTTTGTTTTTTCTTTGTAGATTTCCATCAGTTTTCCTTTTTCAGCACATTTCTACTCTTTTCAGTACACAATATACATTCTATTATACATTTTATTGTACATGTAAAACTTTTATTTATACATATTGAACATTTTTTCAAATACAAGATGTGTGTTTTATTTTAATACATATTATGAACACACTTTTGAATATATGGTCCGCATTTTTCAAATATATGTTAAACATGTTTTACTGCTAATAAATATTTTCTGTAACTACTTGAACATTTCTTTACATTTTATAAACAATACTCAAATGCCACAACTACTGCTTTGAAATGGAACAACAATTTCATAATATGTTATTTATTTTTTAAAGGCATCCAACTTTTTTTATATTACCCAAGCATTTATTTTAAAAATTATGGACACAATAAAAAAATTCACCTACAATGTTTGTGAAATGCATTAACACATCTCATTGTCACGAACTCATTATTTGAAGCTATAAAAAGCATTCACTTCACCAAGACTTTTTATACTATGTTAACATTTTTAGAAGTTATGGTTTTAGTTATTTAAAAAAATACATTTAAATGATGTCAAAGTGAAACATTTTTATACACATTGAACATTTTTTAAATACACGATGTACATTTTTATATTAATACATGTTTTGAACTTTTTTTATATTATGCAAACATACTCCCTCTGTCCTAAAATAAATGTCACAAATTTAATACTAAGTTAATACAAATTTAATAATAAAGTAATGGCACTTATTTTCGGACGGAGGGAGTATTATTTTATATTGTATGCATATTTTTTAAAACTTAACATACAACTTTTTGAAATGCAGGAATATTTCTCATTGTCGTGGAGTTTTTGTTTTAAGCTATCGACATTTTTCTAAGTTGTACCACATTTTTTTGTATTGTGTTTACTTTTTAAAATTCATGTTTTTTTATATTTATGTTTTTAATATATAAGTAAAATATATTATCAAAACTTTGGCATGACATCTCGTGACAAACCAAAATTCCTACTTGGCTAGCCCAGCAGAGTCTCCCTATAAGCGAGGCATAGGTGCGCACCGCTTTGAGAGCGCGGTGTTGGTGCTGCTTAATGTCAGCTCTGACTACACGCCATGAGCAGTTGAGCACAACAGTCAGGACTCATGCACCATCGTCGATGCATAATTCCAGGCTGACTAAGTGTTGCCATCGTAAGCACTGGTCAGGGCATGCACCAGCTTAAAATAACCACCCTCTCAAAATCCGAAGGTACATACGTTTACGTATGCGTATGCACGTAGGTAGGAAGTGCCCGTCATGAAGCGCCCGGCTCATGAACCACCTGTTGGGACGATCGATTGGCAGACAAAACCAGATCCACGTTGCTATCCTCTAGAACATTTGAAAAAGATGCAATGTCAAAGACTTCAGAGATGAACAACACGATTTTCAAAAGCCCCTCCGTGCTAGTGCGGATGATCTCTTACTATGGTCCAACAAATGTACCATCGATCTAAAGTGAGACATACTTCAAGATTGGAGTACGGTGTTGTTTCAGCTTGCGGCGAGAATGTAACCTGTGTAACAACTTACTTCTTCCTTCTTCTTTTTTCTTTCTCTCCCTGTCGTGAGTATAAGCCTGACAGTAGATGTGTAGGGTACGAATGAGATGGGCACACAGTCCTAGCTACGGTGAGGTTGTATGAGTTCAGGCCCCTCTGCGGTGGAGGTAACAACCCTACGTCTCAGTGCTCTCGAAGCTTGTTGTCGAGTGTAATATAGAATACAATGTTTTGCTAACCCTTTTACCAGTGGAGGAGGGCGGCTTATATAGAGCCCGCTGCCCTCCGCAACGGTTCTGGTACCGGGGTGGAATAATGGGGTTTGAATGCGTACGTTAGAGGTAACGTATGCTCTAAATGCTAATAAATGCACCCGGAAACGTATGATAGTTTCCCTCGAGAGAAGTTACGATGTACCAAGTGTGTCCAGTCGGTTAACCTGGTATCCTCCGAATGCTAGTCTCCGACTGGATGATTCGGAAGCATGTTACCGACTGGATGACGGGGACTCCTTTATTCAGTCGGGCGGAGTTAGAGTCCTGTCCTTTGTGTGGGATAGTCCTTGGGTAGGACCTGTATTGCAGGCATATGACCCTACCCTAGGACTATGACCCCATCATTAGTCACCGAATGGATTGGGGTTGAAGCGACGAAGCGGTGCTTGAATTTCGGATCCGACTGGACTAGGTTCGGCTTGGGCGTTGCTTGCCTCTATCCATTTTATCTTTCTTGACCACAGATCCGAGTGGAAGTGCTCGCGAAACAGACTGTCGGGAACCGAGTGTTTCCGCGGCATCTTTTGACGCGACCGGTCAACTGACAGCGGCGGATTTTTCGGGATCTCAAATTTCGGGTTCCGCGCGCCCAACGGGGATGACGCTAGTGCGCTCGAGTAGCGCCTGACGCCTCGATTCTCACGCCTTCAATTCCTCCACTGATATCGCCGCGGCTGGTCGGGCGGATAGGGTTTCGGGGCCACTCACCAGTGACCCAGTCGGAACTCTATTTAAATCCGGGCGGCGAGGCTTCCTCTCTACGCTTTGCCGAATCTTTCGCTCTCGCCTGCTCCGTCTTCCCCGCCACCTCCAGCACTCCTACGCCTCTTCCTTCTCCTCTCTCTTCGAGGGTTCGCCGTCGCCTCCATGACCAAGGGTCAGACCAGCAAGATGGAGGCGAGGAAGAAAAAGGGCAAGGCGGCGCCTGCTCAGCGGCGGCAGCGGCCGCTGTCGGCGGGGTGGATCCAGGGAGACTTCCTCCCCTCCTTGGTGACACAGGGAGACCTGCTGGAGTTGGTGGAGCACAGAATGCTCGTGCACAAGTCATGGAGACTGCCGGCGGAGGACGAGGTCGAGCCAGCGCCTCGGGAGGGGGAGCGCGTCCTGCTCCTCAGCCATGTCCACTGAGGTTTTTCTTTGCCCCCGCATCCTTTCTTTAAGGGGATCATGAATCACTTCGGGGCCCAACTCCACCACTTTCCTCCGAATGCCATCGCCCATCTTTCTGCTTTTATTGTTTTGTGCGAGTGTTTCATCGGTTGTCCCCCCCATTGGGGTTTGTTCAAACACATCTTCTCCGCCCGATCCCAAACTATCAAACGTCTTAGTCAGTCGGATGATAAGACACACCTCCTTCAGCTCTGCGGAGGTTTAGGATTCCAGAAGAAGAGTCGGAGTAGCTATCCTGCTCTCCAGTTAAGCGAGTCGGTTAGGAACTGGCAGTCGACGTGGTTCTACTGCCAGGATATCGCCCGTCCGAACGCGTCGACTGGGCTTCCTCCTTTTTGTCTAGATCGGCCCGCCCCGCCTAAGCAGATCGCGCTCTCGAAGGCCAAGAAGAACGACATCCAGCCCTTGGTTGAGGCTCTCGTGGATGTCGTCAGGAGGGGGGTCACCGGTATAGACCTGCTGGAAGTCTTCCTTGGTCGGGGGATCCAGCCTCTACAGGCTCGCGACCACGCTATGTGGCATTACACGGGGCCCGAAGACTCCACTCGGACCAACGTGGTGAGCGTGACTGAGGAGAGGGTGACCTCGTGGGTGCTCCAAATCACGGGTCCCTGCGAGAACCCCAAGGGAGCCCGGCGAGTGAAGCCATATAGCGCGGATCATCCTCCACCGAATCAGGTGAGTGGCACTTGTCGAGTGCATTGAACTGTCTTTAATTCTAGTCGTTTGTCTAATGTTTCCGACTGAACTTTGTGCAGGCGTGGACCAACTGGTTCTCCCCCGTCTCGAGTGGGAATCCGGAGGAGGAAGAGGAGGAAGGCAGCCAGGAGGGCAGCGTGGAGAGCGCCGAGTACGTCTCCGACAGCGGGGAAACGGAGGAGGAGGACAGCGAGGAAGAGGAAGAAGACGAGGAACAAGACTCGCCACCTCCACGACTGGAGCATCAGACCAAGCGCCGACACGAGCCTGCCGTCCCTTCGGCTCCTCCTGCTTCGTCGAGTGCTCCGCCTACTACTCCGGTGGTCCCGAGTGTCCGAAGCACCAAGAGGGCCAGGGACGCCGCCGCCGAGCCTGCGGGACAGTCTTCGAAGGCGCCCAAGCCGAGTGGGACTAAGCCTCGGAAGGCCTTGCCGCGAATGAGGGTTGCTATCCCTGTTACCTCCACGTAAGTGTATCCAGCTTTCGGTTTTTTCTGTTATCCGAATGAACTTCTGTTTACTGGCCGAATGGATTTTACTCGACAGGGTCGCTACCTCTGCCACCTCTCCGGCTCGCCAAGGAGATGACCCCATGGAGACGGACAATGTCGTTTCATCCCAGCCAGGTGCGTTGTAGGAGCGTCGAGTGTTTCATCCTATCGCGTCTCAAATTCTATCATAGGGCTTGTTTCTTTCTTTTTTTGAGACGCCATGTCATTCAGCCTGTTAGGGGCGATTTGCTTGGACGAGGATGACCAGGGGAGAGCCGACCCTGCTGTGGAGCCTGTTCTTGAAGCTGCTCCTCCTGCTGCTGCTCCCGCTGCCGACGTCCTGCCGACTGAAGCACGGCCACCGACTGAACCAGTGCTGGTGGAGGAGGAGCCGACTGGGGCGGACCTTGGGATGCCCCGGGAACCTCCGACGATTCCAGGTTCGTCGAATGCTGAATTCAGCATCCGGCGTCTTCCGGAGGAGCAGGTGGGAGCGGCCAAGGGGGCTATGGTGCAGGCGGAGCTGATGACTGGAGAGGCCAAGAGGGCTTATGACTCCGTTGTGGCCTTGTACCAGCGGAGCTTGGAGCTACGCGATGATATCCGAGTAAGTAGTCTAGTAAGTATTTACTTTTCCCCTGTAACCCACTGGGTGTTTCTTGAATAGCAGTTGTTGTTTGCAATGGGTTCACTCTGAGTGAACCCAGTGGGTGTAGTCCCCGAGACTTCTGTCGAGTGCTTGCACCGACAGTTGTCTTTATACATTTTGCCTTGAGTTTGGTTGTGTCTGTAGATAGGATTACCGAGTGCGAGCATTTGTTGCAGTCGGAGTGCACTTACGGTAAGAGTCCCCGAGAGTAAGTTGTACTCAGGTCGGGTAGTATTGGCCACGGAGGCGTAGGTGAGAACATGCATCTCAATAGGGCAGGCCTGCTTGAGGTGCATGCCAGTGGGGTCACTCTTAGTGAACCCACTGGGTGTAGTCCTCGAGACCGCTGTCGACTGCTTGCGTCGGCAGGGGTCTGAAGAACTTAGACTGTTAACTGATGAACTTGCTGATTGTCCCTTGTTTCTTGGTGGCAGAGAACTTGTGAAATGGGGACGGCCTATGAGGCGCTGAGAGCAGAGAGGAACCAGTTCGCTGGTGAACTTGATGCGGCTATGCTCGCCATGGCCGGCATGAAGCTCTGGAGGGACGAGAGAAGTCCTTGGAGGAGGCTCGGGAGGCGAACAAGGCGTTGACGCAGGAGGTGGAGAAGATGAGGACACACAGGACTACTCTCATGAATCAGATGGCCGCCCAGAACAGACGATGCATAGCTCAGGAGAAGTATGTCAACGACTGGGCTGGGCAGATGATGACTCGTTTGGCTGGTAAGTCTTATGTTTTGCCGAGTGTTTGTACCGTGTGCGTGACACTCGGTGTTTAGTGTGTACTTGCCCTTTTGTTGCAGACTTTTGCATAGACGCTGAGGCCGAAGTGGCGGTCCATTAAAGACAGTGTGCCACTCGGCGAGGACGCCAATCGGGATCTGCTCCGAGTGCATATCCGTGTAGGCAAAGTGGGTCCTTTCATCGGCCGACTGAGAGAAATTTGAGATCCCGGAAAATCCGCCGCTGTCAGTTGACCGGTCGCGTCAAAAGATGCCCCGGAAACACTCGGTTCCCGACAGTCTGTTTCGCGAGCACTTCCACTCGGATCTGTGGTCAAGAAAGATAAAATGGATAGAGGCAAGCAACGCCCAAGCCGAACCTAGTCCAGTCGGATCCGAACTTCAGCACCGCTTCATCGCTTCAACCCCAATCCATTCGGTGACTAATGATGGGGTCATAGTCCTAGGGTAGGGTCATAGGCCTGCAATACAGGTCCTACCCAAGGACTACCCCACACAAAGGACAGGACTCTAACTCCGCCCGACTGAATAAAGGAGTCCCCGTCATCCAGTCGGTAACATGCTCCCGAATCATCCAGTCGGAGACTAGCATTCGGAGGATACCAGGTTAACCGACTGGACACACTCGGTACATCGTAACTTCTCTGGAGGGAAACTGCCGTATGTTTCCGGGTGCATTTATTAGCATTTAGAGCATACGTTACCTGTAACGTACGCATTCAAACCCCATTATTCCACCCCCGGTACCAGAACCGTTGCGGAGGGCAGCGGACTCTATATAAGCCGCCCTCCTCCACTGGTAAAAGGGTTAGCAAAACATTGTATTCCATATTACACTCGGCAACAAGCTCCGAGAGCACTGAGACGTAGGGCTGTTACCTCCACCGCAGAGGGGCATGAACTCATACAACCTCGCCGTAGCTAGGACTCTGCCCATCTCATTCGTACCCTACACATCTACTGTCAGGCTTATACCCACGGTGGGTGCCAACTGTCGTGGGTATAAGCCTGACAGTAGATGTGTAGGGTACGAATGAGATGGGCAGAGTCCTAGCTACGGCGAGGTTGTATGAGTTCAGGCCCCTCCGCGGTGGAGGTAACAGCCCTACGTCTCAGTGCTCTCGGAGCTTGTTGCCGAGTGTAATATGGAATACAATGTTTTGCTAACCCTTTTACCAGTGGAGGAGGGCGGCTTATATAGAGTCCGCTGCCCTCCGCAACGGTTCTGGTACCGGGGTGGAATAATGGGGTTTGAATGCGTACGTTACAGGTAACGTATGCTCTAAATGCTAATAAATGCACCCGGAAACGTACGACAGTTTCCCTCCAGAGAAGTTACGATGTACCGAGTGTGTCCAGTCGGTTAACCTGGTATCCTCCGAATGCTAGTCTCCGACTGGATGATTCGGGAGCATGTTACCGACTGGATGACGGGGACTCCTTTATTCAGTCGGGCGGAGTTAGAGTCCTGTCCTTTGTGTGGGGTAGTCCTTGGGTAGGACCTGTATTGTAGGCCTATGACCCTACCCTAGGACTATGACCCCATCACTCCCCACCCCCATGTACCTCTACAACGCCTAGTTGTAATTGTCACTAAGCATTAATATATCGTTCAGGGACATACATCATGGGACAAAAACAAAATATCATGGCAAAAACTATGCTACCGGAGCCAGAACCAACATGTTCAAGTTACAGAAAAATATAACTAGAACACAAGTCCAATATAAGCAAAGCCTTGAGGAAGAACCGCATGCAAAAGTAGAAGCACGGGCAGCGTATGACACCCAACCATCCATGGTTAGTGGTTCCTTCCTGGATCGCTGCCCAGATCCTAATCATATTTGTAGCATTGTTCCTGAGAAGAGTAGTTCCATACCTCAATAGTCCAAGTCCCTAGACTTCTGCAAACTTTCTAAGACATAGAGAAGCCCACGAAGCAAACACACTTAGAAATGGAAACTGAGGAACCTTCAATTCGAAGGTTGCTCCGTTCCAGCAATTCCAAATGCTCCACCAAATAGCCAGTAAACTAACAATGTAAAAAATCCTCATCAGGAAAGAAAGTATAGCACTAGGCAAGAATTGCCACATATTAAATTTGTTAATCGATCAGTCCCAAAGATCAAGCCCACAGTATGCCACGGCACCCTAGCAACAAGGAAAGAAAGAATAGGTGTTGAAAAGTTTCTCCCTCACCACAGAATGAACACTTAGGGTTATCAGTCAATTTCCTTCACTTCACCTCATCCCTAGTTAGAAATGTAATATTTTCTCAAGAAAGATTAGTATTTTTAAAGGTAACCTAGCTTTCCAGTTCCACCTGTACTGACAACCAGCACTAGTAGAAAACGGGCCTTTGGCCGGGACCCTTTAGTCCCGGCCTGCCTATGGGCCGGGACTAAAGGCCCGGCCACGTCGCCCCAATTCTCATATCCTCCCTCGAGGCTTTAGTCCTGTCCCGTAAGGAGCCTTTAGTCTCGGTTCGTGTCCCAAACCGGGACTAAAGGGCTACGCGGTGGGCAGCCCGCATGTGCGCCACCTTTAGTCCCGGTTTGTGTCTCAAACCGGGACTAAAGTCCTCTGCCTATATATAGCACAGCCCCCCTCTCCCCTCTTCGTTGCATTTTTCTTGGATGGAGGATTGTGGGTGGGTGCTTGCTCTCCACTTTTTTTGATGCACTAGAGGTGTTTGTTGAAATGTGTGTTAGAGCGATGCCGCTTCAGTTCACCGAACACAACTACGATATGAGATGCCCGAGCCACGCTTAAACCTCTTCCTCTTTATTTCTACTTATTCTAAAAGGTTAGCAACTATATTTCCTCGTTTAGACCGTGCGGTACTAATTTTTAGGATCGTGATTGTATTTGATATACTGTCGTATAACGCAGATGAGCCATCCATGGATGTACGGTGATCGACGCACATCCGCTTACAGAGAAGGTGTGCATTCTTTTCGAGATGCAGCCGATGTGAACAAGCATGGTGGTGGCTATATGTTTTGTCCATGTGTTGAATGTCGGAATGAGAAGGATTACACTTCCTCAAGAGTCATTCAGAGCCACCTGCTTCGGTCCGGTTTTATGTCGGGCTATAATGTTTGGACCAAGCACGGAGAAAGAGGGGTTATGATGGAAGACGACGATGAAGAAGAAGAGAACGATGATGACAACTACCGATCTATGTTCCCTGAGTATGCTGATACCGCAATGGAAGACAATGAAGTAGAAGATCAGGATGAAGAACGGGAACCAGATGAGCCCGCTGATGATCTTGGCCGGGTCATTTCTGATGCACGGCGAGGTTGCGACACAGAAAAGGAGAGGTTGCAGTTCGAGCAGATGTTATAGGACCACAACAAATTGTTGTACCCAACTTGTGAAGATGGCCAGAAGAAGCTGGGTAGCACACTGGAATTGCTGAAGTGGAAGGCAGAGACCGGTGTGACTGACTCGTCATTCGAAAAGTTGCTGGTACTGATGAAGAAGATGCTTCCAAGAAAGAACGAATTGCCCGCCAGCACGTACGAAGCAAAAAAGCTTGTCTGCCCTCTAGGATTAGACGTGCAGAAGATACATGCATGCCCTAATGACTGCATCCTCTACCGCGGTGAGAAGTACGAGAATATGGATAAATGCCCGGTATGCACTGCATTGCGGTATAAGATCAGAAAAGATGACCCTGGTGATATTGAGGGCGAGCCACCCATGAAGAGGGTTCCTGCCAAGGTGATGTGGTATGCTCCTATAATACCACGGTTGAAACGTCTGTTCAGAAATAAAGATCATGCGAAGTTGTTGCGATGGCACATGGAAGATCGTATGAAAGACGATAAGTTGAGGCACACCGCTGATGGTCGGCAGTGGAGAAAAATCGAGAGAGAGTTCCCGAGATTTGCAGCTGACGCAAGGAACTTATGGTTAGGTCTGAGTACAGATGGCATGAATCCTTTTGGGGAGCAGAGTTGCAGTCACAGCACCTGGCCCGTTACTCTATGTATCTACAACCTTCCTCCTTGGTTGTGCATGAAGCGGAAGTTCATTATGATGCCAGTGCTTATACAAGGTCCAAAGCAACCCGGCAACGATATTGATGTGTACCTAAGGCCATTAGTTGATGAACTTTTACAGCCGTGGGCCAAACCAGGTGTACGTGTGTGGGACGAACACAAACAAGAGGAATTTGACCTTCGAGCGTTGCTTTTCGTAACCATCAATGATTGGCCTGCTCTTAGTAACATTTCAGGACAGTCAAACAAGGGATACAATGCATGCACGCACTGTTTGGATCAGACAGAAAGTATATATCTCGACAACTGTAGGAAGAATGTGTATCCGTACAATCATCGTTTTCTTCCGCCCAAGCATCCCTTAAATAAAAAAGTCAAGCATTTCAATGGCAAGGCAGAACCCCGGGGGAAGCCTGTCATCCTTACTGGTGCTGAAGTATTTGATATGGTCAAAAATTTAAAAGTAATCTTTGGAAAGGGTCCTGGCAGCCAACCTGTTCCTAACGGCCCTAATAAGCGCGTACCCATGTGGAAGAAGAAATCTATATTTTGGGAGCTACCCTACTCGGAAGTCCATGAGGTCCGCTCGGCAATCGACGTGATGCACCTGACGAAGAATCTCTGCGTGAATATTCTAGGCTTCCTGGGCTTGTATGGGAAGTCAAAAGATACACCGGAAGCACGGGAGGACCAGGAACGTCATAAAGGAAGAGATGGCATGCATCCAGGGAAGTTTCAAGGGCGTGCCAGCTACGCTCTTACTAAGGAAGAGAAGGAAATCTTCTTTGAAGTCCTGTTCAGTATCAAGGTCCCAACTGGCTTCTCGTCGAATATAAAGGGAATCGTAAATATGAAAGACAAAAAATTCCAAAACCTAAAGTCTCATGACTGCCACGTGCTTATGACGCAATTGCTTCCGGTTGCATTGAGGGGAATACTACCGGAAAATGTTCGCCTGGCAATTGTGAAGGTATGTGCATTCCTCAATGCAATTTCTCAGAAGGTAATCGATCGAGAAAGTCTATCAGGGTTACAGATTGATGTGGTCCAATGTCTGGTCAGCTTTGAGTTGTTGTTCCCGCCATCCTTCTTCAATATAATGACACACCTCCTAGTTCACCTAGTCGAAGAGATTAGAATTCTCGATCCTGTGTTTCTACACAATATGTTCCCCTTCGAGAGGTTCATGGGAGTCTTAAAGAAATATGTTCGTAACCGTGCTAGGCCAGAAGGAAGCATCTCCAAGGGCTATGGAACAGAGGAGGTCATTGAGTTTTGTGTGGACTTTCTTCCTGACCTTAAGCCGATTGGTGTTCCTGAATCTCGGTATGAGGGTAGGCTGACAGGAAAAGGCACACTAGGAAGGAAAGCAAAAGTATGTATGGACGGGCATTCTTTCTCTCAAGCACACTACACAGTTCTACACAATTCCACCGTGGTGGCTCCGTATATCGTGAGACACAAGAATATTCTACGCTCCGAAAACCCGGGGAAGGATAACTCTTGGATTAAAGGGGAACACGAGAAGACTTTCGGCAGTTGGTTGCAGACACATCTCATGAATGACGACACCGTTGGAGATGAGCTGTACTGTTTGGCCAGGCCACCATCTTCGACTATATGTACTTTCCAAGGGTATGAGATAAATGGGAATACATTTTACACGGTTGCCCAAGATAAAAAGAGCACCAACCAAAATAGTGGTGTCCGCTTTGATGCAACAGACGAGAATGGACACTGTTTGGAAACATATTACGGGTACATAGAGGAGATATGGGAACTTGACTATGGACCTACTTTTAAGATCTCTTTATTTCGGTACAAATGGGTGAAGCTGACAGGAGGCGGGGTAGTTGTAGACCAAAAGTACGGCATGACAACAGTGGATCTCAACAATCTTGCATACATGGACGAACCATTTGTCCTAGCCAATGATGTCGCTCAGGTTTTCTATGTGAAGGACATGTCTACATTAACGAGAAAAATAAATCAGCAAAAGAAGATATCGTCCGATGAGCCAAAACGCCACATAGTTCTTTCAGGGAAAAGAAACATCGTGGGAGTAGATGACAAGACAGACATGTCAGAAGATTATAGTAAGTTTCCTGAAATTCCGCCCTTCAAAGTGAAAAATGACCCAAGCATCCTACTGAATGATGAAGATTCTCCATGGCTATGACCCAGAAGAAAACAGAAATAATAGATAGGAATACTGGTGCAATAATGTAATAATGTATTAAACCTTTTATGTAATGCATGTATGGAATGTACTAAATTTCAAACACTTTTCATTTTCATAGTATCCATGTAAGAGATGAGTTCTCGTTCGAAACCCTGATACTTCGAGAGAGATTGTCCGTTTTGTACACGAAGTGCATCCAGTTTTTGTCGTAGCCCTATCAACTTTTTAACACATGCTATGTGGGTGAAATGATGATAGCATGCCAACTTTCAACATTTTCAGAGTTCATTCGTAGTGCTTTTCAATTTCAGGGTGAACTAGCTCAAAAAAATAAGTAAATGCACGAAATATACCAAACGAAGTCAGAAATTGTTGAAATTTTGTGATGTGCCTTTGAATGGTGCATTTTGCACACACAAAAAGTATGGAGTTCAAATAAGTTCAAAAAAATGAAATCCCTTTGTAAGAGATGAGTTCTCGTTCGAAAACCCTGATACTTCGAGAGAGATTGTCCGTTTTGTACACGAAGTGCATCCAGTTTTTGTCGTAGCCCTCTCAACTTTTTAACACATGCTATGTGGGTGAAATGATGATAGCATGCCAACTTTCAACATTTTCAGAGTTCATTTGTAGTGCTTTTCAAATTGAGGGTCAACTAGCTCAAAAAAAATAAGTAAATCCACGAAATATACCAAATGAAGTCAGAAATTGTTGAACACACAAAAAGTATGGAGTTCAAAAAACCATATTATGAAATTAAATATTATCATTGGCGATTCATCTCTATTATGAAATTAAATATATCAAAAAACCATTGCAGAACATATGACCAAATTAATACAAGTTCATCATCACATTAAAGCCAAAGAACAGTAGTGATCAAATGTTATTATTGCAAAAAATAAATACATAAAGTTCTCTCATAAAACAACATACAACTATGTAAAACATTTAAATGCAACAATAAACGCGATCAAAATCGCAACTAAGGTAACAATTGACCCAACAACATAATGATACCAAGCCTCTTTATCAATGGCATATTTTCTAATATTCCTAATCTTCAAGCGCATTTCATCCATCTTCAAGCGCATTGCATCCATCTTCAACCACATCGCATCGATCTTCATCTTGCGATCATCGATGACATCGGCGACATGCAACTCCAGTTCCATATTCTTATCCTCAATTATTTTCAATTTTTTCTTCAAGTATTTGTTTTCTTTTTCAACCAAATTTAACTTCTCGACAAGAATTTTTATGTGGGTTGGAATTTCCGGTTCACATACCTCCTAGATTAAAAAAAATATGTCTCGTCATAATTGTCATAAACACTAAATAAAACAAATAGTTATAAAAGATAATATATACCACATCCGAATCATAGACAGGACGAGGACCGACGGAGGCGGATATCAAAACCATCGCACTATATAATAACAAAAATTAATGAAAGTGAGTAATTTATACAAGTATGTATCTAAATCATACAAGTAAGACTTTTTTTGATTTTAAAAAGAAGACAAGAACAAGAGGCTCACCACGGTGGTGCTTGCAGTTGGTGCACGGCCAAACCTAGACAAATATTAAGGAAAATGGAGCTTGGAGGTCGAGCTTGGAGAGGAGAAAGCTTAAGTAGAGTGGCTCGGGCATTTCATCGAACACGTCATGTGCATGAACTAGAGTGGGAAGAGCATGGCATGGTCACACTTCAACAACCAAAAAACAGGGGATATGGCGGGCAGGGGCGAGGGTTTATATAGGCAACACTTTAGTCCCGGTTCTTGCCACGCCCCGGGACTAAAGCCCCGTGCTTCCCGCCTTCTGGTCTGCCGAAAAAGGGCCTTTAGTCCCGGGTCGTGGCTCCACCCGGGACTAAAGACCCCCTTTAGTCCCGGTTGGAGCTCCGCACCGGGACTAAAGGCCCCTGCTTCCCGCCTTCTCGTCTGCCCGAAAAAGGGTCTTTAGTCCCGGGGCGTGGCTCCACCCGGGACTAAAGGGGTCTTTAGTCCCGGGTCGTGGCTCCACCCGGGACTAAAGATCCACCTGTATAAGCGGGAGTTAGAAAATTTCGAACCCAAATCGTCCATTTCTCTTCTTCTTCCTCTCGTTCTCCTGCCCGACGTGGCAAGCGACGAACTCGACGACGCCGTCAGGCTGCCCGCCGTCCTGCTCGCCGCCGCCTGTCGTCCTGCTCGCCGCCGCCGTCCTCCTCGCCGCGCGCTGTCCACACCGCCGGCCGTTAAACCCCACGCCCCCTCCTCCCCAACACTCCGGCCAGCACAAGCAAAGAAGAAAAAGGAGAAGAAAAGAAGAAAAAGGAGAAGAAAGGAAGAAAAAGGAGAAGAAAAGAAGAAAAAGGAGAAGAAAGGAAGAAAAAGGAGAAGAAAAGAAGAAAAAGGAGAAGAAAGGAAGAAAAAGGAGAAGAAAGGAAGAAAAAGGAGAAGAAAGGAAGAAATAGGAGAAGAAAGGAAGAAAAAGGAGAATAAGAAGAGGAGGAGAAGAAAAGAAGAAAAAGGAGAATAAGAAGAGGAGGAGAGGAGAAGAAGAGGAAAAATAGAAGAAGAGGAGAGGAGAAGTAGTAGAAGAAGAGGAGAAGTAGAAGTAGAAGAAGAAGAAGTAGAAGAAGAGGAGAAATAGAAGAAGAGGAAAAATTAGTTTAGGGTTACAAGAAGAAGAAATATTTTTTTTGTCATTTAATTTTGCTATTGTATAGTGTATATGCTTAAGTGTTAATAGTGTTTCTTAGATTATTGCTTAATTTTGCTATTGTATATGCTTAAGTGTTAATAGTTTAATTTTTCTATTGTATATGCTTAAGTGTTAATAGTTTATTTTTAGCAAGAAAATTAATAGAACTAGTTTAATTTTGCTATTGTATATGCTTAAGTGTCCGGGACTGGGCTCCGCCCGGCTGGTATTTTAGAGTTTAGGTTCTAGCCAAGACCCGGGACTAAAGGTCCTCCTATATAAAACGAGCCTCTGAAGTTTCCAACCTCTCTTATATAGTTTGTTAGTTTATTAGTTAATCAAATGTCCGTTTTTTGCAGAACTATGGATCCACATATCAGGAACCTCGAAGAGGAAGAACTTCTCGAAGATATAATCAAAGACGGCCCCGACGTTGAACCAGCTGAATCTCCGACGTCATATCTAAACGACACCGGATATGGAATGGAGGTCGAGCGACACGAAGATGAAGCCGATGGGGCAGGAGATAGGTCCAATGACGGAGAAGGTGATAGCTCCACTGATGGAGAAGCCGGTGAAGAAATAATAAACTCCGGCGAGGTATACATATGAAGTTCGACAATCACTTGTAATATGTGAAAAATATTGGAGATAGCTCTATATTGTATACATATACATTCATTTGACGAATGTTTCTCCCTCTTAGGCCTCCACATCGAGCAAATCTACGAAACGAGGCCGACTAGAAAGTTGGATGCATGGACGCATTACACCTTTGAGGTGATAATGCCTACGGGCGAACCCAAGCTTCCTAAGAATGCTGCTGACACATTCAAGAAGCAATGCGGAGTTCTCGTTAGGGATCACGTCCCGATCAGCGTTCGGGAGTGGAACAAGCGCAAAGGGGCAGCCGATAGTGACTATGTCGCCGAAAGGTACAAAGATAATCTTTGGAATGATCTCATGTCACATTTCAACCTGCCAGAATGTGAGAATGAAGACGCCGCAGACAAACTGAGGGCCAAAGTCAAGCAGTGGACTCTAAAGAAGATGGCCGAACTGTTCCGTAGCTGGAAGAAGCAACTATGGAAAAACTATCTGAAGACAAAGAAAGTGCCAGTATTCGAGGGGTATCTAACAAAGCAGGCGAATCACTGGAAGGAATTTCAAGAGTACAAGGAGTCAGAAGATGCCCAGGCATTATCAGAAAAGAACAAGATAAATGCCGCGAAGAAGAAATATCACCACAAGCTGGGGCAGGGGGCTATGAGACTGCCATCCCAAAGTGGGAAAAGAAAGAGCAAGATCTGATAGATAAAGGCATCGTTCCTGAACCACTCCGTGATGAGTGGGAACTGAGAGCAAGAAATTGGTTCCTTGCGCATGGTGGGTCGTACGGCGAAACAAGAGGGGACCTCATCTGCAATGACAATCTTAGAATACCCAGGGAGAATTGGAAAAGGATAGTGAAAGAAATTAAGGAGGGACAAAGAAAGTTCACTGCAGATAGAGATAAAGATTTGCTCACACTGGTCCTCGACAATGACGAACATGGAGGACGAACGTGAGGCTTCGGTCCATCTTACCCGTGGTGGCTTGGGTTTGCCAGAGACCAAGACACTTACAGAAGCCGAGAGAGAGCAAAGAAGCGGCAGCAGGATGAGGAGAATGACAAGTTCAACCAGTTGCTTGCCAGGATTAACGAGCAACAGAAGCAGATTGATGAGCTTAGAGGAGTACCGCGCCAGGAAGATCGTGCACTTGATATTACCGGCGCCCCATCTAAGCGGAAAAGCAGCGTGGCTGAATCTGAGGCCCCGCCCGACGATGAACGAAGAATGATAGAGGGCGGTCCCGGCTACCCCGTGGATGGAATCAAGGAGTCAACATCATGTGAACTCCATCAGAAATTCAAGAACATATCCATGAAGGTGGCCGTCAGACAAGCTTTACCTTCTGGCCCTGATGCACGCTGGCATGGCCGTGAGATTCCAGCTGGCTTTGCTAAAGTCGGGGTGGATGAAATCATGACGGGGTTTAATGATATGGAGCTCGACATAGCTGGACCCGAAGATGAGAGGACACTCGGAGAAGTACTGGGTGGAGTCATCCTATGGGACAAGAACTACATCAAGCTTCCAGGCTCGGCCCCAAGGACAACACCGTCTCCGAGTCGTCGCAGGTCACCTACATCTCCATTACCTCCAAGCCCTCCACATGACGTCGGCCAGCACAACACGAGTCCATCTCGATCACCGCCGCCGGACTTGGGTTGTCCGTCTCCGCCGCTGCCCGCTCCGGATACAAAGCCTGAGCCTGCCACAGATACAAAGCGGGAGCGTGCCACCAAGAACGCTCCGCCGCCGCCCGCTCCGGATACAAAGCCTGAGCCTGCCACGGATACAAAGCGGGAGCGTGCCACCAAGAACGCTCCGCCGCCGCCCGCTCCGGATACAAAGCCAGAGCCTGCCACGGATACAAAGCGGGAGCGTGCCGCCAAGAACGCTCCGCCGCCGCCCGCTCCGGATACAAAGCCTGAGCCTGCCACGGATACAAAGCGGGAGCGTGCCACCAAGAACGCTCCGCCGCCGCCCGCTCCGGATACAAAGCCTGAGCCTGCCACGGATACAAAGCGGGAGCATGCCACCAAGAACGCCCCGCCGCCGCTCGCTCCGGATACAAAGCCTGAGCCTGCCACGGATACAAAGCGGGAGCATGCCACCAAGAACGCTCCGCCGCCGCCCGCTCCGGATACAAAGCCTGAGCCTGCCACGGATACAAAGCGGGAGCGTGCCACCAAGAACGCCCCGCCGCCGCTCGCTCCGGATACAAAGCCTGAGCCTGCCACGGATACAAAGCGGGAGCGTGCCACCAAGAACGCTCCGCCGACGATTCCTAAGCCACAGAGCACCCCAAAGCGCAAACGGTCACCCCTCCCAAAGGTATGTCATGCTAATCTTCCTATCGGACCTTATGATCGTACCCCCGAGGAAAACGCCAGGATAGCAAAGGAACATCATGATGCGCAGATGAAAAAGAAGGAACCCGAGCCCCGCCCGGAATACACCTAGAAGCAAATAACATTTGCAAAATACTTCACGACCCTTCCATCACAGTATGACTTACACCATAAGCCTGATGACTATACACGCACATTGCAGAAGGAAGTGAAAAAGAGCAGATCACGTGCAAGCCCTCCACATGACGTCAGCCAGCACAACACGAGTCCATCTCGATCACCGCCGCCGGACTTGGGTCGTCCATCTCTGTCGCCGCCCGCTCCGGATACTAAGCGGGAGCGTGCCACCAAGAACGCTCCGCCGACGATTCCTAAGCCACAGAGCACCCCAAAGCGCAAACGGTCGCCCCTCCCAAAGGTACGTCATGCTAATCTTCCTATCAGACCTTATGACTTACACCATAAGCCTGATGACTATACACGCACATTGCAGAAGGAAGTGAAAAAGAGCAGATCACGTGCAAGTGCAAGTGGGAGCAAATCAAGTTCAACTACAAGCAAGAAAAAATCAGACGTTCCTCAGCTTGGACAACAGGCCAAACAGTCGATCCCACCCCTCAAGGTGTTAACCGAGAATGTTCCCCCTCCGGTGCAGGGGCTAGCTTTAGAAAGTGCAAAGGAGTTGGCGGCTGCATGTGGTGTCTCGGTTGAAGAATTGATGTCTTCCCAAGACGACAAGATACCCAAGGCTGTGGTAGCCCCTAAGCCACGGTTTGTCATGGGTGAGCCTTTGGTCAGCAAAGATGATCTCCCAACAAATATGCGTTACTTGCATCAATGGTACTTAAGTGAATCAAAGAATGGGAGAACGATGATCGTGCTGAGTCTCCCACAGGAGTACTACAGCCGCCCCGAACAAATCCATATCGACTTTGATGAACTCTTCCAGATGTACAATGGCGACGCCCTCGACAAATCGCTTATGAGTTGCTATTGTCTGTAAGTTTTTCAATTCGTTGTCTACATATAACTTGTTTAGTTATTTCAATTCATTGTCTATATATAACTTGTACTCTATTATGCAGAATGAAGATTCTGGATTGTAAAAGTAAGAGCATCCTAAATATTGGGTTAATTGATCTAGATAAAATACATATAGCGACGCTAACTAATTATCCCAAGGAGACGGAGGAAAACCCTCTAAGGTTTCGAATAGATCAAAATTTATGTGACCACATACTGTTTCCATACAACTTCAGGTGAGGGTCTTTACTCTGTTGTGTCCATTCACTTATAAGTGTAATTGATAAGTTACTGACACACACACACACACACACACACACACACACACATATATATATGTGTGTGTGTGTGCAGCTTCCATTGGATTATGTTGGACATTCAAATTGGTAAGGGAAGAGTTGATGCCTTCGACCCATTATCGAGACCCTTGAAACAGTTCCAAAGCCTGCAGGACATGCTTCAAGGGTAATTTTAATCATTCTTGCGCTCTATCGGTCTCTTTCGATGATTTTCTGATATATCAATTAATGAAAAACATAGCAAATCATTATCCTTGTCGGGCAGGGTTTGGAAGCGGTTCAAGTGCGTGACTCCCGGTAACTTTCATGAGAAGCTGACCTTTAGAGCGGCTCAGGTAAGTAGTAGTATGATATACTTCTATTAATTTTCAATACATTTATGATGCTAGATTATTATTTTGATTATATATATTCTATTCTCGTAAAGTGCGACCAGCAGCCACGGGGAATGCATCTATGCGGATACTATGTTTGCGAGACCATTCGCACGTTTACCTCTGAGCACAAGGATCACAGATTCGACGTAAGCAATGAACATTCACACCTCTATTTTTACCCGTCATTCTTTGTTATCATGATTGATATTCATATTCATCTCCTCTTCTTATATAGCACACGGCCATGACGACGAAGGTCCTACCAGAGCAACGCGCGATTGCTGTTGCAGAGGAGCTTGCGACCTTTCTGAGGACGGAAGCTATAGATGACAAAGGACGATTTAGTGTAGCTAGGGGCCATTACTGATGTTCGTCCATGTAATCGAATAGACGGGCTCTAGTCCCGATAATTCAGATCTCCATATAATTGTATATATATGCTCGCTTGTAAGATAAGTTAATCTTATATATATATGCATAATTATTTATATTTAAATTATATGAAAACTAATTCCCGAACACCAAACGAGGCATCACGTTAATCTCCCGAACACCTAAACCCTAAAACCCTAAAACCCAAAAATAATTTCATTCAAAAAAAAAACAAAAACCAGCAAAATCTAAAACTCTTTAGTCCCGGTCCGTGTAACGAGCCGGGACTAAAGGGCCTGCCCCTGGGGCGCTACGAGGCGCCCACATGGAGCACCTTTAGTCCCGGCGTGTAAGAGGGCCGGGACGAAAAGGTTAGGCCTTTAGTCCCGCCCCTTTAGTCCCGGTTGGTGAACCGGGACTAAAGCCCCTTACGGGCCGAGGCTAAAGGCCCCGTCCCGACTAGTGCAGCAAAAGGATTTTCTAGAAGTTCATACACCGATTTGGTGGTAAATCATTTGTTAGGCCCAAATTTCTAGGAGATAACATCGTGTTCGTGGGAAGGAAACCAACACACTTCAACTTTATAAAATTTGATTATTCCACTAAATCAGGGGTAAGTCTTCTCCTAAACAAAACCAACTCAGGGGTAAAATTGACAACTACATTACCATTTTCCAAAACATGCAACAACTTTAGTGTGTTCTCTACGACTCTACACCACTACAACAACATGCACAGGATATTTTTAGGCAATTCACAGGAGTTATAAACTTAGAAAAGCTGGCTAGGTCAATAATAAGTTGGGTCTCAACCCATAGTTGCCCGCGGCTAATTATCTCTCTGGCACATACCCCCCTTTAGCTGTTGTCGAGCAGCTCGACCCACCTCTCGGAGTCTGCTTTGAAAGTGAGGAAATGGAATAGAAGCTGCTAATTTGCACCGTCAAACCTTTGTTTATGCTCATGGGCATCAATCATGAGAGCTATCATTCGCCCATTCCAATTCCTATTAGGGCTCGCCTACAACGTGGCGCTTTTGGGCCGGCTGAACGGATTGATATGGTTGACTAAAGGGGGCGGGGACTAGGCGACTCATTTGTTTTGCTAAACCTCAATGAGGGGTTAAAATTTGTGGAGCTAACATTCCCCAAAAGTTAACTCCCTAAAATTGAAAATGTGCACTAAAGTCGAAACTAGACTGCCACATACTACTTAAAGGTGTAATATCATCCGGGTGCCTAGGCACCCTCTATGAACAGTAAAATTAAAAAATAGAAAAAAGTTTAAAAAAATCTAAAACTTTGCAAAATATAAGATGGTCAAACTTTATAAGTTCTTACAAGTTTTCATGCCAAAATATCATGTAGAGAAAGGTGTACAAACAAGTTTCAGATTTCAGTGCTAAAAGTGCTCAAAATTTGAAGTACTAAAGTGTTTTTCCTGTGTAGAGCTCCTCAAAAAAAAATTGGCATAAAAATTTGCAAGCACCTAGAAAGTTTGATCATCTTTGATCTTGCAAAGTTTCAAATTTTTTTGATTTTTTTCTATTTGTTTTGATGTTACTGTTCATAGAGGGTGCCTAGGCACCAGAATGGTGAAAATCCACTCTCTTCACCAGAATTAAGCCTCGATAGGTCGAGTTAGCCGGCGTGAAGAACATTCAACAAATTAATAAGTTCAAACTTGATGAGAAACCGAGATGTTCCGATAGAACTTTGTGGGGAAGCCATCACGGCCCAAAGCTTTGTCGGGTTCCATCCGAAACACCGCACGCGGCTCTCACCTCCTCTTCCTTGAAATGTTTTCTAAAGATATAATTTTCTTCTCCCGTGACTTCTAGGATATTATCCATTTGGGACTCATCATGGGTTAAGCTAGTTGTAAGATCCCGACTTAATAGGAATGAGAGGCTCCTCATATCAACAAGTAATTTCTTCTTTTCCTGGAGCCTATTCGCAAGGAACCTCATAGTTAGGTATGCTTGACTTGGAGTGATTCGAGGATGGATAACCGACTGGGAATTGGTCCCGGGTGCGCACTAGTGAGAACAAAGTGCGCAAAAATGACTAGTGTTGGTCTGTGGGTCCAGTCTAGATCCCGCCAGGTGTAATGGTAGGGTACCGTTGGCTGTGGCCGGGCTGTTACACTACCCTCCTCAGGAGTCATGAACATAGACTTGTAGTATCTGGTTATATAATCATTCAACTCTAGTTGTCCTCCGATATTACCCTCATCTTATTGGAGACTAAAAATACACTTTCATCTCTGTGTCTAATTGGCCACCATGTGGAAATATCATGGGTAGTTGTTTCCCTCCAAGATAAACCGGGCTTGGGATCTTTGGTACCACTTGATTTTCTCTTTTCGCAAGAGGCATGCTATCTGCTCGTTGAATTGATTTTTCATATCAATCTCATGTTCACGCAATGCGATTCTCTGCCATTTGTTGAGGTCATCGGTAATAGTGGTCACACATTTCTTTTATGTGCTAGTGTTTCGTCCATCAAGTAAGGAATTGCCTCGTGACATGGATTTTAAAATTTCATCTCTTTATCGGTGTTCGACCAATGGTGGGCCTTTCCCAAATATTCTTGATGATATGTGCAAAGCATTCCCATTGTAACCATCCAAATTTGAATTTGAATAAAGGACGTGCGATGGAAGGTCTAGGAGAGTTAGAATCAAGAATGATCAATACATGGTCCAAGAGTGTCTCGATGCGCTCAAGGGAACACACAATTACCATAGGAAATTTGAGCTCCCATTCGGCATCCATGATTACTCGATCGAGTTTTCTGTATGTTGTCACCCGATGATTAATTGCCGCCATAACATACTAGCTTCATGTAAATTCAGATTGTCAATCACCATGTTTAATAATAAAGGCAAATGTGTGTCAAAACGGTCATCATTCTTCTTTTCCTAGTACCTTAGGATATTAAAGCTCCTCCCCCACCCCCACCCCCACCCAACCCCAAGATGAATGGGACGTGAGTTACCCGTTGCCAGATTGACCAATTCATGTAGGAAAGCAGATTTATTCTTATCTTGGGAAGCTCTATAAATTGCAACTAAGTTCTATATAAAATTGCCCACTCTGTTCTGTAGGTGAAATTTTATATGAAATTCATCAACCGAAAAAGCTAACAGATTCATGGTTATGGTCTGGATCACAAGTAAGATTCTTCCGAATCAACTAATTGCGAATTATTTTGACCAATTCTCAAGGAAACTAAAAGTGCAATTTTGTGTGTCCAATTCCTAGCCATCGTGGTGGAGTTGCAGAAGCTAGCTTAGTTAGTAGCATCTCTCGCTAGATTGGAGGATGGCATTTTTAAGTAATCCTATATCCTTTATGCCTAAGTAGTTGATCCCCACTAACTCCAGTTCTCTCAAACATGCAACTATGTTATCTTATCATGCCACATGCATGGGAGAACACTTATATTAACATGCTGTATGCATTTGTACTCGTACTCAATTTCCACTAACTTCAATTCTCTCAACATGCACACCTATGCCACCTCACATGTCATCATGAATGGGAAACACTCATACCAACATGCACTATGCATGCTATTCATATCATGAAATATTCTACAACTATAGGATAATCAAATGCAATAAAGTTACATTTTAGTTTCAATTCACATATTGTTAATCTAAACAGTAATGTTTCATACACCCAATTGTCACCAAAAATTGCAACATATTTCCACAGCAACATGCGGGGTATCATCTCTAGTTTACTTAGTTTACAAGGACTGAAGATAGCTCGGTTAGTACCGTCTCCTTCTTGGCACAAAAACAAGTACCCCTCCATAAACTAGTAGTTATCATTTCTCTCAATACTTGGACCGGAGTATGATGATGGCATTAGTTAAAAAGATTGATATTGTTTTAGACGGCACGTCCAACTAGACAAAAGTGGAGTAAGATTGATTGCTAGAGTAATAAACATAAACTGAAGGCTTCGGGTAACAACTATGGTGTTCTATAGTTTCACAGACTTGTCATCACTAATCCAGTGATCTTTACTGATACATGTACCGAGAAAAAAAAAACTTGTTGGATTAGCAGTGTGAGAAGGCACGTCATCCTGATGTGTGTGTAGCACAGGGCAGTTCTGAGCCTCTCATGGTCCAAAAAGTTTTAGGCTATTATTACTTTCTGTTTCACACATTGAGACACTAGCGAGGCATCATCGCTCGCGTCGCCCTCCCCGGACAAAGATCACGTGACATGTCACCGTGTGACTTGCGACATAAATTTAAATTTAAACATTACGAAAAAATCTAAAAAAAATCATGCATGTTCACAACACATATTAAGATAACAACTAAAAATTTTAGATCAAAATTTGAAACATACACCAAGAAACAAAAAAGAGAAACTCATATGTGAATAGTCTACAGAGAACCATTCATGACTATTCATGACAAATTTCTCTTTTTTGTTTCTTGATGTATGTTTTGAATTTTGATCTGATTTTTTTAGGAGTTATCTTAATATGTGTTGTGAACATGCATGATTTTTTTTAGATTTTTTCGCAATGTTTAAATTTAAATTTAAACCGCAAGTCACACGGTGACATGCAAAGGTGCATGTCACCTGATCTGCGTCCGCCCTCCCCGCGGGCGGTCCGGGCAAAACGCTAGCCGCCACACCAACCCCCTCCCAGATCTCCCCCTCCCCTCGTCGGCGCTGGCTAGCGCCGCCGGGCGACGTCGACGGCGGCGGGGCTTTTCCCGTTTTAACCTCTCGCGAGGCCAGGGCTGCGCGGGGCCGCTCGGTCAAGGAGAGGAGCTAGGGCGCAGCGGGTGCGACGAGTTGGGGCGTGCGGCGAGCTGGCGCCGGAGGATGTGGCGGGCACAGGGAGCACGATGGGCGCGACACGCATGGTAGGCGTAGGGAGTGCGGCATGCATAGCGGGCGCGGGGAGCACGCCGTGGCGTGTTCCTAGGCGATGTGCGCTTGGCTGCGGGCGCGTCGGCGCGCTATGGGAGGTCGAGGCGGGCCTTGCGCGGATCTGACGCGTTCGCAGCGTCGTGCGGGCCTCGTCGCTGCCAGGCTCCATCTAGTGGGGTCGTGGCCGAATCTCGCTTCCCTGGCCGCGCCGATGGAGGCTGTGCGGTGGGGTCGGTGACAGCTGGTGGGCCCTCCTGTCAAGAGTGCACATGTCCATCTCCTTGGAGTAGCGGCGCCCTACGACGTCTGAGGTGCAGAGGAGGTTCTCAGGCAGACCAGATCCAACTCGGCTGGTCCTGTCCTTGCGCGCGGAGGTGCGAGGCGGTCAGTTTGGCCTGGTGTTCGTCCTGTCTCGACGCGCGGCGATGCTGACTTGCCAGTTTAATTAGATTCTAACTCGGCTCTTCCTGTGCGTTGCAGTGCGGTTCCTCGCCCAGTTTTGTGTGGAAAAAGTTCATTTTGAACCCTGAATTTGTAAAGGTTCGGCGAAATCAACCTCCAACTCGAAATCCCTCTCGATTGCACCCTAAACTAAGCAATCCCGGTCTAAAAAGAACCCTGGGTTCGTTTGGCAAACCGGGATTGTTCATTTGACCGGGATTGGGCTGCGCTGCGAGGGGCACGCGCGAAAATGAATGGGCCAGCCCAGTCAAGCCCATCTCGCTTTCGGACTTCACAATATTTACTGAAATAAAAAAGTGAGATTTTTTTAAAACGTCAAGTACTATTTTTATAATATTTAAATATATTTAAAAATGCCACGTACTATTTTTATAATATTTAAATATATTTTAAATGCCACGTACTATTTTTGTAATATTTAAATATATTAAAAAATGCCACGTACTATTTTTACAGTATTTAAATATATTTTGAAATGGCACGTACTATTTTTATAATATTTAAATATATTTTGAAATGCCACATACTATTTTTATAATATTTAAATATATTTTGAAATGCCATGTATTGGTGCCATCTTTTACCCGGCCGCTCATGTTCATTTGCCTGCGAGGAATAAGGAATGTGTGCTGAGAGATGAATAAGAGCAGGCATGGCTCATGAGTCATGACTGACACAGGCCCCATTACGTGCATCACGCTAGAATATGGTAACAGTAGTGGGAATACGCTCAGTCCCCCACGTACCAGTGCACCAGCAGTAACCCGTTGCTTCTGGCCATTTTCGTGCACATGGTCATGGCAGAAGAAACGATAATGTATTCTTGGCATTCATATGTGGTGATCGATCGACGAGGTCATTTTCTGTTGTGAAAACATGCATGTCGCCTATGGCGTATGGTAGGAGAGTTGGCCTTGCGGGCGACATCTGTTGCACATGTTCGAAGCTTCACTGTGCCGTGCGCAAGCTCAATCACCCGCCGTCCGTTGGATTAATTCTACAGACTCTCTCCCTATACCTAAATAATTATAGTTAAAAAAATAAAATGAGCCGACCCAACGCGCTTCCTGGCCCATCAGCCAGCCGAATCCCGGTTGACATTTCCCACGTGAGTATTTTTGTGTCTCAGGGTTCGATTTAGACCGGGATCATAGAGTTCAGGATGCAAATGACAGGGATTTGGACTTGAGGGTTTGATTCGTCGAACCTCTATGAATTCAGGGTTTAAAATGGACTTTTTCCGTTTTGCGCACGGAGGCAGAGGGTGGCCGGACCTGGTTTTGCTCGCCCAGGCCTGCGTGCGGCGGAGCGGCCTAGCCAGGTGGCTTGTGTTCGACGAGTTTCTGCGTGCGGCGGGGCGGCCCAGCCAAGTGGCTCGTGCTCGCCGAGTTTCTACGTGCGACAGTGACTATTCCGTTCCGGGTGGTGTGTGCTTGTCCTGTCCTGCCCGGTGACGCTGGTAGGCCTCGGATCCATGTTTGTTGGTGGAAGACTCGGCTTCTAATGAAAGTCCTGCATTGTTTTAATTTGGTCAATGTCGACGGTAATGCCGTCTGCGGATGTCGTCTTCCTCCTTGGAGGTACCGTCGTGGAGCTCGTTTCGCTCTCCGTACCTCATTGCTTGTGGTCTCCGGGTGAAAACCTAAGATTTGGCTTTACCAGATCAGGTGACGATGTTGTCCTTGGCATCACTACTTCGTTGGAGGCCCAAGGATGGTTTCCCATGGTGTGTGTGGCTTGTCGGTGGTGCCGACCTTTTTTTTCTTTTTTCACTAGCATTTTGTTGTGCTTTTCTTCTTAGAGGGCTCTTGTAACGCTTCTTTGATCAATGAATTCGGCAGTTCTTCTACCACGAGGAAGGGGAGGCCAGGGCGAGGAGCTAGGGGCACCAGCGCTAGGGTTTCCTCCTGGAGTCGCCTGCGGGAGCGACTTGGGAGGGACCTCCTTCTCGTACTGTTCCACTGACTTTTCTTTCATCATGTCTCTCTTGGCACGTGCATAGACACACAAAAAGCATATCATTTTTCTCAATATTTGCACTGGAGGATGATAATGCCATTACTTTAAAAGATTGATATTGTTTTAGTCGGCACATCCAACTAGACAAAAGTGGAGCGGGATTGATATAACAAAGTAATAAACATAACCTCAATGCTTGTGGTAACAACTAACATGGATGAATGATGTTTTATAGTTTGACAGACTTATCATCTCTAATCTTTACTGATACATGTACTGAGAAAAAAATGTTGGGTTTGCAGTGTGAGAAGGCACGTCATCCCGAGTTTAAGGCTGCAAAGTATTTAAGATCACCTAGACTTTTCATTGTCTTAAATCAGTTGGCACCCATGAGTTTAATTTTGTTTTCAGATATCATCCACACTCCACTCACATAAGTCGTCACAAGTCAAAAAGGTGCCACTACTTGAATTTTTGCACCAATCAGTTTAATTTTGTTGTTTCTAGATATAATCCAATGTCCAACATTTTACTGAGGTCGCGCGCGAACGAGTCAAAAAGGTGCCGCTACTGATGCATGTTGTTATCCATGATACCGAGGACCACGCATGCTATTAGGCTGCCCGTAATGGCAGTATCATAGCTGGTATCATGTATGTCAACTAAGCAATTTTGATGAGGTGACATAGAATTAAATAAAAAAAGAAAGGGTTGAGTATCATATTATGATAATGTATCATATTAAATGATGTGCTACTATGTGTCTTGCATGATAATAAATGTACTACTCTATGATACTAACATATGATACTATGCATTAACGGATGTGGTATCATACACTAGTATCATATGCATGATACTAATATATGATATTATCCATTACAACCAGCCTTAGTCATGATGTCGAGGGCTAGAGCAAGCTGCCACTAGTGACTAATTAAGTAGGCATGAACACGCAATTAAGTGGCAAGTCGTAATCACAAAGACATTAAAAGATCACATTGCTCTTCTTAACTGTTTAGACTATTGTAATTAAGTGGTCAATGTTATTGTCAGGTCGTGCATGGCAGCAGGTGGTAAAGCAGTTCCTTCCACCTACACCTCCCGTATGGAGGTGGTCATGGCTATTGGAGCAAAAATGCTAGACTTGCAGAGATTTTTTACAAGATTTAACGAACTGACATTTCTCCTCATTAGTCTCTTCCTTCTGATTTTCAGGGTGGTGCCCGCTTTATCTTAATCACCAATTAACAAATTTCATCTCAACCCAACCTGTAAAACTTCTGTAAAACTTCCGTACGTGTAACATTGCTCATATTGGAGCGGCACTCTAAAAGTTGCTACGGCAGATTTGCACTTGAAAAAACAGAGTATGTATACCGCTGGCACTAAAGGAGTGTACTGTTCAGCACTACCGAGTGAACATGTGGCCGGACATTTTTATCGAAATATATGTTGATCTTGAGCGGTACAACCATGATGTTAGTTGCATTTGCTCTCGATATGTCCCGTGGTGGCTCTAACGAAACTTTCTTGTGAGTTTTATCTTTTACGATGATGACGGTGGCTATGAATTCGGATGCACACTTATGTAGTTCGAGGAGAATAGAGTTCTGATTTTGATATAGCGAACTGCATATGTTTGTAGAGTACAAACTTTTGCTTTCTATGCACACTTTGGTGTAATGCTAATGTGGTGCATCCCCTTGGTGTTTCCCTAGCTGAAGTTTGAAGACCCAACTATGGTTCGTAGATTTAGACTTTTTATTTATTTTTTATACAGAAAGCTACGAAAGTTTGAAGATTGAACTTTTGTTCTCTATTTTTATGCAATGACTGAAGTAGTTTTCACATGATGAACTCTATCTGTACTGCCAGACTACCTGCATGAGTTTAGTGTATTTCTCGGAATAAACAGTGCGTTGTATATATATACATGAAAAATACATCCTACCACCTAAAGATAGTTATCCCACATGTCTCATACACTATCATGTGATAGTATATATAACATATTTTAAAGTGAATTACATGAAAAAATTGCAAGTTGGCCTATATTTTATTATATTTATGAAATATGTATGTATTTGTACATAAAAAGGAGCATACTTAAAATACAAGATATATGACAAAAAAGTAGTATATATACTCTTTAAACATTCTTATATACTACATACTATGCATACATATTCTATAATTTAATACATAATACATACAACATACAAAACTAAAGTGGTGATAACTACCACCGGATAGTGGTGATAACTACCACCGTTTGGGGCACCTAGGTGCCCAGGCACCTTGTCTAGAAATCGTTGGATTACATTGAGATGCGTGCATTTGTAACTAGTATTAACAATAATGGGTCAATCCATTAGCCTTTATTAGGAAATAATTATTGCTTGAAAGATAGAGAAAATCAGCAATTAATGGTTAATTAAGGCCATGCATGCTCTATGGTACGTGCCCAACTTTAGTTCTTATACGTACACTTTTTCTTTTGTACATAACATAGGAAGTCATATAGACAATTAGGTACGTAGGTATATCATCATCTTGGGTATAAAATGTATGATTACCATTTGTCTCCATGGAAAAATAATCCCGTATGTCGTTAAACATATACTTGTATTTAAAAAAGATATATTTTTTGGTGTGTGCATACCCATCGTATTTCTGTACATATCCTCAAATGTGTGATTTTTACCCCGGGTATTCAGATACATATGTATGTCATAATTCACGTAGTCGAGTATATACGTAACCATATTTTACTTTATATACATTAACAGGATACCTACAATAGTTTTCTACTTTTTTCCATGTAGTTGGATATATATGTGTACTAACACATTGGGTATATTGTTTTACTTTTATGTGCATTTGGTATATAGTAGGAGACTTATGTGAGCATCGTGTAAATTTGTGGGTATACTAGGAGTTCATTGAGTATATTTTATGTAGTCGGGCTGATATTTTAGGCATATTTTACGTAACCTGTTATATACGTTGTTAGATTTTATATAATCGGGTAGATAAGTAGCCGTATTTTACAAATAAAATTCACATCAAGGTACGCACTATTTGTTTGTGGGTATTTGAGTATATCCACTTAAAAATACATTAGACTACGTGTGTAGGTATTTAATGTCCAGAATAAATTATTGGGTATATACGTATCTAAGTACGAGTGTTCAGATTATTTCTAACAAGATTATAGTATAATTGTTTATTAAGGAAATAAGTCAATTATGAGGCAATCAATGACATGCATTTGTTTTGAAAATCCATCTACAATCAGTGACGTGAGTACTAGTGCATGCAAGCAAAAATGGAAAGTGAATTATTTGGAAAGCATTAGTGGTTATTTATACGTACAAAATGCACTAACGAATTAAATCCAAACAAGGTGCCTGGGCACCTAGGTGCCCCAGGTAATTTACCTATATATATATATATATATATATATATATATATATATATATATATATATATCACCACCCTTTTGCGAATAAAGCAAATCAGTCACATATGTGTAGAACAAGGTTCCCTCAAAGAAAATATAAATACAAATTCACAGCTTGACAAAAGTTCTCAATAAATCCGCTAGTTTCCGTTTGAGAAAACAAAACCCAGTAACAAGTTGTCCAACTGAAGAGAAGTTGGTTTTTCTCCACTACACATTTCTTTTTCTTTCTTTCTATATGTTTTTGCTGGGGTCCGCCACACATTTCGTCCTTATAATCTCAATAGCCTGCTTCTGCTTTGTTGTGCATCCATCCAAATCTAGCGCAGAAACAGCTGCTTCATCCCAAGAGCAATAATAAAAAGCAGCGGCTGCTCTCCCCCCTGCTGCTTGCTCCGCTCGACGCCCAAGAGCTCCCAAGGAGTCGGCGACTGACATTACCTTCTTTAACTGGCAAGCGTCGTGCCACATGTGATGCAAAGAAACCACGCCACCAGGATATAAAGAAGGTATGTGATTCATATCTCGTCAAGTTTATTTTATGGTAATACGTGTTTCATTCATATCATAAAAAATAAAATACAAGTCATGTAAAAACCGACATGACAAAACTGAAAAGATACAAAAACATTGCTGGGCTTGACACCAACGCCTGTCACCTGCCTCAGCGGTTAACCAAAGGAAAAAATGACGGATCACCTCTTCATCCGAGTTCGATGCGGCTTCATCGCTGATATGCAGATTTGCGGACCTTAAAAATGACTCACCAAAAGTGAAGCTATTGTTGTTGAACGAATCAGACCGGGACAACACCCAAGACACGCCATCGATCTTCAGATCTGACACCCCATCACGACTAAAATTTCGAAGGAGGAAACCATACCTATCATCCATCAACCAAAACCCAGCACACGTTCCGTCTTCTAGATATCGTCAATGCAGACCACAATTTGCATCCGCTCCTGAACTACCTCCCAAGCTCCACACCGGTGTTGGAGCAAATGCCATCGCAACAATGGAGCCCGAGGACATAGGTCCATCACAAGGATGATGCCGTCGCCACACCATCCTTGCTTGAACAGACTGATTTACAAATTTATCCCCAATCATAGGACCGATTGCCTCGTTGGTGACAGATCCGAACCTTATTTATTCAACGCCGTCATCGCCGTCTCCGAAGCGAAGACGATGAACAGCCGAAAAAAAAACCAAAGCTACTACGGACTAACCTAAAGCTACACGATCCACATGCGTAGATCCGGCGACCCCCTCACCACCAACGATCGAGGTCGTCAGCGGAGGGGAGCCGGGGGAGGAATGAGGCGAAGGGACTTTTTCAAGTTGCGCTTTCGCATTTGTTTAGGAAGAGCTCTTTTACAATCTTGTATTTGTATTTTGTACATACCTATATTTTGGACACTCTAGTGTATGGCTATTACAAAAAAACACGTGTTGCCATCGACCACCAATCCGGAGCAAAACAGATCTAGTAAACAGGAAAACAAATTACCAAGGATGCACAAGTGTAATATATAGTTCAAACAAAAGAAAGAAGTTAGAACTTATGATAGGTATTTTTACAAGAAATAGAACCTGTTGAAGTACAAGGCTGAACTATCAAAACAAACAAATATTTTAGATCCCATGGAAAGGACACACCAAAAAATGAACTATAATTCTAAAAGAGGTTTTTGGAAAGGGGAAACATGCACAAATACACAGCATTTATGCTTGAGGTAACACAAAATCACAAGTCCAAGGGATTTTTAATTGATACCAACAACTCTAAGAACAAGTTGTAGCAAAAACACATCATTTCTCTGATTAGTCACTTAATGTGAAATATGGCGTGCAGGTTCCAAGTCTCGATGACTAGAGGGAGTGCTCGGCTTGAGTCAAGGCCGGGCTCTGCTCAGCTCTTTTTCAGTTTTTCTCAACATAATCTGATAGATGTTCTTTCTTTTTGTTACTACTTAATCTTAGACTTGACGGTATGTGCAATCTCCTCATTTATAAAATAATAACCGGAAAGGTAGAGAAAAAAATAATTGATTTAAAAATGAATTAAACAATTGCAGAAGAGGAAGGTTAGCCACAAAATTTATCAGAATATGTTCACTACTCCCTCTGTACCTAGTTCTTTCCAACTACAATTATTTAGATACAGAGGGAGTAGTTTTGAGTGTATCATATGGAATTATTCAAAGCTTACACTGTTTCTCTAATTCCCAGTGCCATCAATGTTCCGTGTTTGTCCATTGCTTCTCTTGCTATATGTACTCCAAGTGGCATCAGTGGGAGCATTTGACAATACGACTGATGTGGATTCCTTGCTGGCATTGAAGGCAAGCCTAAGCAACCAGCATGGTGTCCTAGCTTCATGGAACACAACGACTCACTACTGTTGGTGGCCAGGCGTAGGTTGCAGCCTTAAGCACAAGCACAGGGTCAGAGTGGTTAACCTCTCTTCAGAGGGCCTTGGTGGCACGATCTCACCTTCCATTGGGAACCTCTCCTTCTTGAGAATTCTAGATCTCAGATGGAACAACTTGCAAGGTGAAATACCTTCAACAATTGGTCGTCTATCTCACCTACGATATCTTGGTTTGGCCAACAACTCACTTCATGGTGATGTAAACGCTGAATTGAAGAATTGCACCAGCCTTCAAATAATGAATATTGGTTCAAACCGTTTGACTGGAGAAATTCCTGTTTGGCTCGGAGACTTGTCAAGTCTCAAGACCATAGACATGCAAGCAAACAACTTCACTGGAATCATCCCATCATCACTTACCAATCTCTCAGAAGTGCGATGAATCTATTTCACAAGAAACCAACTTGAGGGTGCCATCCCTGACGGCCTTGGCAGGCTTGGCAGGCTTGGCAGGCTTGTCTCGATGGGCCTGTCAGACAATCACCTCTCAGGCACCATCCCTACTGCTCTCTTCAACCTTTCCTCTCTAATAGGCTTGGGCATGGCACTAAATAATTTGAGCGGTAAACTGTCCCCAGACATTGGGGATCACCTCCCAAATCTCCTGGCCCTACTCCTTGGTGCTAACCACTTTACAGGAAACCTTCCAGCTTCTCTTGCCAATTTGACTGAGATATATACACTAGATGTCTCCTTGAACAACTTCACCGGAAAATTGCCTCCAGAGATTGGAATGCTCTGTCCAACCTACCTCGGTCTCGGAACAAATCAGTTCATGGCAACTACTGTGCATGACTGGGAATTCATGATGTTGTTGACAAATTGCACACGTCTCATTGGTCTTAACATCGAAATCAACCAGTTATGTGGCGTTCTGCCTAGCTCAGTTGCCAACCTATCAGCACAACTCGAAGTGCTATATGTTGGAGGCAATAAAATTTCTGGAAAGATACCATTTGGTATAGGCAATCTTGTCGGGTTAAATCGATTGGAGCTAGCTACTAACCAATTTAATGGTGCCTTGCCTGACACCATTGGAAGGCTAAATTCACTACAATACCTGGACTTGACAAATAACCTACTGACAGGGTTCATGCCATCCTCCCTTGGAAACTTGACACAACTACTAATTCTGCACACAGATAACAACACGTTTGAGGGGCCTCTTCCAGCAAGCCTCGGGAGACTACCATAGATAACTGCAGCAACCTTTTCAAACAATAAGTTCACAGGCCCATTGCCTAAAGACATCTTTAACATATCATCCCTGTCAGATACCCTGGATTTGTCGAGCAATTTCTTTCTTGGTCCTCTTCCACCTGAAATAGGTGCCATGACAAAGCTTGCACGCCTATACTTATCACATAACAACTTGTCAGGGCCCCTACCTGGTGCACTCAGCAATTGCCAAAGCTTGACAGAACTCCGGTTGGACGATAATTCCTTTGATAGTAGCATTCCGTCATCTATCAGCAAAATGCGAGGTCTGATGGTGCTAAATATTACCAAGAACACACTTTCAGGTGTGATTCCAAAAGATTTAGGGCTAATGAGTGGCCTTGAAAAGTTGTACTTAGCATACAACAACTTGTCTAGTCATATCCCAGAAAGCTTGGAAAACATGGCATCATTGTACCAGTTAGACCTGTCCTTCAACCGTCTGGATGGCAAAGTTCCATCACGGGGAGTGTTCAGTAATGCATCTGGGTTTTCGTTTGGTATGAATTTGGGGCTTTGTGCTGGTATATCAGAGTTACATTTGCCCCCCTGCCAGCCAGAATCAGTGGGACATGGCTTGAGCAAACGCCATTTGACTATCACCCTAGTTACCGCAATTGCTGGCACAATTATCGGTTTGAGTTTGATGCTTGTCTTCTTCACAGTGAGAAAGAAATCAAAAGCTCGGTCTACAACCACAGGAGGATTCCAGTTGATGGATGACAGTTATCCCAGAGTTACTTATGCTGAATTGATCCGAGGAACAAGTGGCTTTGCAGTACAAAATTTGATTGGCAGAGGAAGGTATGGATCGGTGTACAAGTGTTGTTTGCTGGTCAAAAATATGATGACCACAGTAGCTGTAAAGGTTTTTGATCTTCAACAGTCTGGATCTTCCAAAAGCTTTGTAGCTGAGTGTGAGGCACTCAGTAAGATCCGCCATCGCAACTTGATTAGTCTCATAACTTGTTGTTCAAGCTCGGACTCGAACCAAGACGACTTCAAAGCCATTGTTTTCGAGTTCATGCCTAACGGGAGCCTAGATAGGTGGTTACACATGGATGTACATGTATCCAATCAACTCCAAGGCTTGACAATGATGCAGAGACTAAACATTGCAGTTGATATTGTCGATGCACTAGATTATTTGTGTGGAAAAGCTAGATTAACCGTATGCCTAGCAGGGACGGATTGCGTGTTAATATATAGCACAAGATATACAAGGTAGTTATGCCTAAGGATTGATCTCCAAGTCATATCCCTTCGGTACACATGATTTAAACTAACTTATCTCTAAGTCAAATTATCTCTATACGGTTTATACAACACCGTATAGATTACAACTTCCAACACTCCCCCTCAATCGAAACTATCTAAGTTAAGACTGTGTCTAAAAGAGGCTAGCTGTTGTGATGTCAATGGTTTTGTGAAGCCATCCGCCACTTGATCTCCAGTGGATACAAACCGAATGTTCAACTGCTTGCTGACTACCCTTTCTCGAACAAAGTGATAGTCAATCTCTATATGCTTAGTTCTGGCATGGAAGATTGGATTAGCAGAGAGGTACGTAGCACCAAGATTGTCACACCAAAGAGATGTTGATGTTGGATGTGAGACACCCAATTCTGTCAACATATTCTGCACCCATATTATTTCAGTAGTAGCATTGGCTAGTGATTTATACTCAGCTTCTATGCTTGATCTAGACACAGTAGCTTGCTTGCGAGCACTCCAGGAGACTAAGTTGCTGCCCATGAAAACTGCAAATCCCCCTGTTGACCTCCTGTCATCAGGGCATCCTGTCCAATCTGCATCAGAGAAGGCACTGACTAGCATCGAGTCTGACTTACCAAGCTTAAGCCCATGGCCTTTGGTTGCTTGAAGATACCTAAGTATTCTTTTAACAGCTGCAAAGTGTACGCTGGTTGGAGCATGTAAGAACTGGCAAACTTTATTCACTGAGTATGAAATGTCTGGCCTAGTCAATGTTAAGTACTGTAGGGCTCCTACAATACTTCTGTATTTTGTAGCATCTTCTGGCACAAGGACCTTCCTAGAATAAAGAGACAGTTTTTCAGAAGTTGACAAAGGAGTAGGAGATGGCTTACAATTCTTCATGCCTGCTCTCTGAAGAATATCCTCCACATATTTTTCTTGTGATAACACAATGCCATTTGTCACATGTTTTACCTCAATGCCAAGGAAGTAGTGTAGATCACCAAGATCTTTGAGAGCAAAATCCATATGCAAGTCCTTGAGAAGGGCTTCAACAGCTTGAGAGCATGAACTGGTGATAATTATATCATCAACATAAATGAGCATATAAATAGTGACTCCTTTCCTATGATAAAAGAATAAGGAAATATCACCCTTGGAGGGCATAAAACCCAAAGACTGTAATTTGGAGGACAGCCTATAGTACCAAGCTCTTGGTGCTTGTTTGAGACCATACAAAGCTTTGTCAAGTCGGCAAACATGATGTGGGAATTGTGAATTCTCATATCCAGGAGGTTGCCTCATAAACACTTCCTCTTCCAGAACACCATGCAGAAATGCGTTCTTCACATCTAATTGTCGTATGCACCATTCTCTAGATACTGCTACTGAAAGAATAGTGTGAATAGTGGCAGCTTTTACTACAGGACTGAAAGTATCCTCATAGTCAAGCCCGTACCTTTGCTTAAAAACCTTTTGCAACCAACCGAGCCTTGTACCTATCAATGGTGCCATCAGACTTCCTTTTAACTTTATAGACCCATTTGCAGCCGATGACATTTCTTCCCTTGAGAGGAGGAACAAGTCGCCACATGTTGTTCTCCATGAGAGCAGAGTACTCCTCATCCATAGCAGATTTCCAGTTGGACTCACTGAGAGCCTCATCCAAGGTTTGTGGTTCTCCTGTAGAACAAAAAGAACCCCAGCGTACACAACCATCTTTATAAAGTTTAGGTTTATAAATGCCACTACGAGACCTGGTTTGAAGCTGATCAGGTGGCGACGACGATGGTCGAAACAGTGCCTGTTGGAGAGGAGGTGGATGCACGGGAGAAACGGCGGTTGCACCGTCGGTAGACGATGCGCCATGCAGATCAAAGGAGGGGCTGCCACGTGGAGTCCCCGTAGTGGGTGCATGGGGGCGACCAGTGACGGGCGATGTTGGCGTAGAGGAGTCGTCAACCGAGGACCCGACCGACCCGGCAGGTGCTGGTGCGTGGCTGGCATGTGCTGGCGCATGGCTCGAAGACGGTTCGCCCAACCGTCCTGACGAGCGCGTTGATCCGGGGGAGGATCTTCCTGGCGCGTGGCCTGCAGGCGGTTCGCCCGACCGCCCTGGCACTGGCGTCGATCCCGGGGAGGATCCGCCTGGCGCGTGGCCCGCACGCGGTTCGCCCACCCAACCTGGCAGGGGCGCTGATCCCGGGGAGGATCCACCTGGAGGCGTGGCAGCGCGTGACTCCGAGGCTGATTCTGTACCAGAATCAGCACCGGGATCTGCACCCAGATTTTCTGCGCCGTGGGAACCTGGTTGCTGCATGAAATCACGCTCATTTTCTGTAATTTCTTCGCCAGAATTTTCCTGCACACTTGCACCAAGGTTAGTAGATACATACATATGATCAGACTCTGTGACTCCCCCTTGGAAAGGACCGATCATAGGAAAAAGGTTGGGTGGAAGAAGAACTAGCTCCTTGTGGAGTTGGGCGCCGACATTTGGGTGTAAGGTGGCAAAAGGGAAGACGTGTTCATCAAAGACTACATCGCGAGAGATATAAACACGGCCAGAGGTGACATCAAGGCACTTGTACCCTTTGTAGAGATTGCTATATCCTATGAAGACGCACTGTTTAGAGCGAAACTCGAGCTTATGCTTGTTGATGGGCCGAAGGTTTGGCCATACCGCACAACCAAAAATGCGGAGAAAATCATAATTGGGTTTAATATCAAACAAGCGTTCTAGTGGAGTTTGGTGGTGAATGACTCGACTAGGGACACGATTGATAAGATAAACCGCGGTGATAAAAGCTTCATCCCAAAATTTTAAGGGCATAGAGGCATGGGCGAGGAGGGACAAGCCAACCTCGACAATATGGCGATGTTTCCGCTCAGCAGATCCGTTCTGTTGGTGAGCATGAGGGCAGGAGACATGGTGGGAAATACCAATGCGCTCAAAAAAGGAGTTAAGTTTTTGATACTCACCTCCCCAATCAGTTTGCATGGACAAGATCTTGCGATTAAAAAGGCGTTCAACAAGCTGTTGAAAGAGGTGAAACTTCTCAAAAACATCAGACTTATTTTTGAGTAAATAGATCCAAGAGAATTTGCTGAAATCATCTATAAAGCTCACATAATATTTTTGTCTACCAACCGAGAGAGGGCCAGGACCCCATACATCTGAAAACACAAGTTCTAAGGGAAACTTTGATTCACTAGTGGATCGAGGGTAGGGAAGTTGATGGCTTTTTGCCATCTGACAAGCATCACAAACAGAGTGATGATCCCTTTTATTTGAAACAGGAAGTTTAAAATCTCGAAGAATTCTTTGGACTATTGCTAAAGAGGGATGCCCTAGACGCCTATGCCACCGAGATGTAGATGGTGTCGTGACGCCTAGTGCTTGATGCTTTGGAGGGACATCCTGGCGACCCAAAACAGGAAACAAGCCGCCATTACTCTTGCCTTGGAAGATTGTTCTCCGGTTGGCTCGATCCTTAACAAAGAAAATCTCAGGGTAAATCTCAAGAAAAGCATAATTGTCTTTGATAAGCTTATACCCAGATAGGAGACTCTGATCAGACTTTGGAGCATGAAGAATATTTTTAAGTTGGAGAGATCCATGGGGAGTGCTAAGAGTGGAATGACCAATATGTGCTATATCCATACCTTGACCACTTGCCGTGTGAATTTGCTCGGTGCCGGTGTAGCGATCGCGGACAGCAAGTTTTTCAAGCTCGCCTGTCACATGATCTGTTGCACCCGTGTCGAGGTACTAATTTGTGTCCACCCCATAGGAGTGCACAGCATTGGCAGATCGGTTTCCTCCACCACCACTACCAGCGGGATTGCGAACATTGTTGTTGAAGCTGCGATCAAAGCGCTGCTTGCAGCGCCACGCACCGTGCCCCATCTCCTTGCAGGTTTGGCACTTCTCCTGGACACGATCACCACGGCCGCCGCCTCCTTGCCGTGGCGCCCCGCCTGGGCTGGCGTTGTTGGCGGAGTTGTCGTGGTAGCATCCCCCGATGTAGTTGTTGTTGTAGCCCCGGGGACCGCCGCCACCGTTATTTCCACGAGGACGGTTGGAGTTGCCGCGGCCACCACCGCGGGAGGCGTGATTGGCAGAGTGGTTGGATGGGAACGAAGCATGCTGTGCTGCTATGCGGGATTCAGCGGCGAGTAGCAGCGAGAAAAGCTCACCAAGTCCGATCGGTTGATCGGTTGCAGTGCGTGTGGAGATCGCCGACACAAAGCCATTGTGGTCGGGCTCGTGGAGGAGGCCTTGCAGGATGTGGGACACCACATCATCCTCGTCCAGAGGCTTGCCGGCGGCAGCTAGCTCGTCGGCGATGCTCACCATCTTGGTGTAGTATGCGGCGGCCGTCAGATCTCCCTTGCGAGTGTGCTCGATGGCCGAGCGAAGCTGGATCACCCTAGCCCTAGACTGTGAGGCAAAGCTCTGCAGCAAGGCTTTCCAGATGCCAGCGGACGTGGTAAAGGAGCTGACCTGAAGCAAAACCTCGCGAGACAGCGAGGAGATCAGGAAGGTAAGAACCTGCTGATCCTGCGTTACCCATATCGCATGGGCAGGATTTGGAGACTCCGTCGCCTCCTTCTTCTCAGAGACCTCCTTCTCCATGATGAGAACAGCCGGCGGTTCCTGGACCGAGTCTGTTGGGAATATGCCCTAGAGGCAATAATAAATTAGTTATTATTATATTTCTTAGTTCATGATAATCGTTTATTATCCATGCTATAATTGTATTGATTGGAAACACAATACTTGTGTGGATACATAGACAAAACACTGTCCCTAGTAAGCCTCTAGTTGACTAGCTCGTTAATCAAAGATGGTCAAGGTTTCCTGGCCATAGGCAAGTGTTGTCACTTGATAACGGGATCACATCATTAGGAGAATCATGTGATGGACTAGACCCAAACTAATAGACGTAGCATGTTGATCGTGTCATTTTGTTGCTACTGTTTTCTGCGTGTCAAGTATTTATTCCTATGACCATGAGATCATATAACTCACTGACACCGGAGGAATGCTTTGTGTGTATCAAACGTCGCAACGTAACTGGGTGACTATAAAGATGCTCTACAGGTATCTCCGAAGGTGTTAGTTGAGTTAGTATGGATCAAGACTGGGATTTGTCACTCCGTGTGAACGGAGAGGTATCTCGGGGCCCACTCGGTAATACAACATCACACACAAGCCTTGCAAGCAATGTAACTTAGTGTAAGTTGCGGGATCTTGTATTACGGAACGAGTAAAGAGACTTGCCAGTAAACGAGATTGAAATAGGTATACGGATACTGACGATCGAATCTCGGGCAAGTAACATACCGAAGGACAAAGGGAATGACATACGGGATTATATGAATCCTTGGCACTGAGGTTCAAACGATAAGATCTTCGTAGAATATGTAGGATCCAATATGGGCATCCAGGTCCCGCTATTGGATATTGACCGAGGAGTCTCTCGGGTCATGTCTACATAGTTCTCGAACCCGCAGGGTCTGCACACTTAAGGTTCGACGTTGTTTTATGCGTATTTGAGTTATATGGTTGGTTACCGAATGTTGTTCGGAGTCCCGGATGAGATCACGGACGTCACGAGGGTTTCCGGAATGGTCCGGAAATGAAGATTGATATATAGGATGACCTCATTTGGTTACCGGAAGGTTTTCGTGCATTACCGGAAAAGTTTCGGGCTCATCGGTAGTGTACCGGGAGTGCCGGGAGGGGTGCCGGGGACCATCGGGAGGGGTGTCACGCCCCAAGGGGTCTCATGGGCTATGGGAAGAGATAAACCAGCCCCTAGTGGGCTGGAATAAGTTCCCACTAAGGCCCATAAGGTTTGAGAAGGAAAAAACACAAGGTGGAAAGAGTTTCCAAGTGGGAAGGTGGAATCCTACTCCAAGTAGGATTGGAGTAGGACTCCTCCACCTCCAATTTCGGCCAAACCTTTAGGTTTTGAGGCTGCCTCCTCCCCTCCCTCCCACCTATATATACGGAGGTTTTAGGGCTGATTTGAGACGACTTTTCTCACGGCTGTCCGACCACATACCTCCATAGTTTTTCCTCTAGATCGCGTTTCTGCGGAGCTCGGGCGGAGCCCTGCTGAGACAAGATCATCACCAACCTCCGGAGCGCCGTCACGCTGCCGGAGAACTCTTCTACCTCTCCGTCTCTCTTGCTGGATCAAGAAGGCCGAGATCATCGTCGAGCTGTACGTGTGCTGAACGCGGAGGTGCCGTCCGTTCGGTACTAGATCGTGGGACTGATCGCGGGATTGTTCGCGGGGCGGATCGAGGGACGTGAGGACGTTCCACTACATCAACCGCGTTCACTAGCGCTTCTGCTGTACGATCTACAAGGGTACGTAGATCACTCATCCCCTCTCGTAGATGGACATCACCATGATAGGTCTTCGTGCGCGTAGGAAAATTTTTGTTTCCCTTGCGACGTTCCCCAACAGTGGCATCATGAGCTAGGTTCATGCGTAGATGTCTTCTCGAGTAGAACACAAAAGGTTTTGTGGGCGGTGATGTGTGTTTTGCTGCCCTCCTTAGTCTTTTCTTGATTCCGCGGTATTGTTGGATTGAAGCGGCTTGGACCGACATTACTCGTACGCTTACGAGAGACTGGTTTCATCGTTACGAGTAACCCCCTTTGCTCAAAGATGACTGGCAAGTGTCGGTTTCTCCAACTTTAGTTGAATCGGATTTGACCGAGGAGGTCCTTGGATGAGGTTAAATAGCAACTCATATATCTCCGTTGTGGTGTTTGCGTAAGTAAGATGCGATCCTACTAGATACCCTTGGTCACCACGTAAAACATGCAACAACAAAATTAGAGGACGTCTAACTTGTTTTTCAGGATATGATTGTGATATGATGTGGCCAACGATGTGATGTGATATATTGGATGTATGAGATGATCATGTTGTAATAGAAATATCGACTTGCACGTCGATGGTACGGCAACCGGCAGGAGCCATAGGGTTGTCTTTATACTAACATATGTGCTTGCAGATGCGTTTACTATTTTGCTAGGCTGTAGCTTTAGTAGTGATAGCATAAGTAGCACGACAACCACGATGGCAACACGTTGATGGATGATCATGGTGTGGCGCCGGTGACAAGAAGATCGTGCCGGTGCTTTGGTGATGGAGATCAAGAAGCACGTGATGATGGCCATATCATGTCACTTATGAATTGCATGTGATGTTAATCCTTTTATGCACCTTATTTTGCTTAGAACGACGGTAGCATTATGAGGTGATCTCTCACTAAAATTTCAAGACGAAATTGTGTTCTCCCCGACTGTGCACCGTTGCGACAGTTCTTCGTTTCGAGACACCACGTGATGATCGGGTGTGATAGACTCAACGTTCACATACAACGGGTGCAAAACAGTTGCACACGCGGAACACTCGGGTTAAGCTTGACGAGCCTAGCATGTGCAGACATGGCCTCGGAACACATGAGACCGAAAGGTCGAGCATGAATCGTATAGTTGATATGATTAGCATAGGGATGCTTACCACTGAAACTATTCTCGACTCACGTGATGATCGGACTTGAGATAGCGGATTTGGATCATGTACCACTCAAATGACTAGAGAGATGTACTTTTTGAGTGGGAGTTCTTAAGTAATATGATTAATTGAACTAATTGTCATGAACATAGTCTAATGGTCTTTGCGAATTACGATGTAACTTGCGCTATAGCTCTACTGTTTTTATATGTTCCTAGAGAAAATTTAGTTGAAAATTGATAGTAGCAACCTTTGCAGACTGAGTCTGTAAAACCAAGGATTGTCCTCGTTGCTACGCAGAAGGCTTATGTCCTTAATGCACCACTCGGTGTGCTGCACCTCGAGCGTCGTCTGTGGATGCTATGAACATCCGACATACACATTACTGATGACTACACGATAGTTCAGTGCAAGATACTTGATGGCTTAGAAGCAAGGCGCCGAAAACGTTGTAAAACGTCACGGAACATAAGTGATGTTCCGAAGAGATGCAATTGTGATTTCATGCTTGTGCCCTTGTTAAGAGGTACTAGACCTCCAACAAGATTCTTTGACCACAAAGTAAAGGAGAAAAGCTCAATCGTTGAGCATGTGCTCAGATTGTCTGAGTACGACAATCACTTGAATCAAGTGGGAGCTAATCTTCCAGATGAGATAGTGATGGTTCTCCAAAAGTCACTGCCACCAAGCTTTGAGAGCTTCATGATGAACTATGACATATCAAGGATAGATACAATGATCCTTGAGCGATTCGCGACGTTTGACACTGCGAAAGTAGAAATCAAGAAGGAGCATCAATAGTTGATGGTTTGGAAAACCACTAAGTTTCAAGAAAGGCAAGGGCTAGAAGGGATACTTCGTGAAACGGCAAAACAGTTGCTGCGCTAATGAAGAGACCCAAGATTAAACCCAAACCCGAGACTAAGTGCTTCTGTAATAAGGGGAACAGTCACTGAGGCGGAGCAACTCTAGATACTTGGTAGATAAGAAGGCTAGCAAAAGTCGAAAGAAGTATATTTGATATACATAATGTTGATGTGTACTTTACTAGTTCTCCTAGTAGCATGAGGGTATTGGATACCGGTTCGGTTGCTAAGTGATTAGTAACGCGAAATGAAAGCTACGACATAAACGGAGACTAGCTAAAGGCAAGGTGACGATACGTGTTGGAAGTGTTTCCAAGGTTGATATGATCAAACGTCGCACGCTCCCTCTACCATCGGGATTGGTGTTGAACCTAAATAATTGTTATTTGGTGCTTGCGTTAGGCATGAACATGATTGGATCATGTTTATTGCAATACGATTATTCATTCAAAGAGAATAATGGTTACTCTATTTGCTTGAATAATCACCTTCAATGGTTTATTGAATCTCGATTGTAGTGTTACACATTGGTGCCAAAAGATACGAGTTAAATGATGATAGTACCACTTACTTGTGGCACTGCCGCTTGAGTCATGTTAGTATGAATTGCATGAAGAGGCTCCATGCTGATGGATCTTTACTCACCTGATTTCGAATCACTAGTGACATGCAAATCATACCACATGAGCAAGGCCTTGTTTTCATTGAGATGAAACAAGATAGTAACTTGTTGGAAGTGATACATTTTGATGTATGCAGTCCAGTGAGTGCTGAGGCACGCAGTGGATATCATTATGTTCTTACTTCACTGACGACTTGAGTAGATACAGGAGTATTTACTTAATGAATCACAAGTCTGAAATATTGAAAAGTTCAATTCTGTTTCAGAGTGAAGTTCGTCGTAACAAGAGGATGAACTGTCTACGATATGATCATAGAAATGAATATCTGAGTTACGAGTTTTTGGTACACAGTTAAGACAATGTGGAAATTGTTTCACAGTTCATGCCACCTCGAACATCATGGTGTGATGATGTGTCTGAACGTCATACCACGCACTATTTAGTATGGTGCATGATGTGATGTATCTTATCGAATTACCACTATCGTTTATGGGTTATGCATTAGAGACAACCACATTCACTTTAAATAGGGCACCGCGTATTTCCGTTGAGATGACACAGTATAGACTGAGGTTTAGAGAAATCTAAACTGTCGTTTCTTGAAAGTTTGGGGCTTCGAAACTTATGTGAAAAAGGTTTTAGTCTGATAAGCTCGAACCCAAAGCGGATAAATGCATCTTCATAGGATATCCAAAACAGTTGGGTACATCTCCTATCTCAGATCCGAAAGCAAAGTGTTTGTTTCTAGAAAAGGATCCTTTCTCAAGAAAAGGTTTATCTCGAAAGAATTGAGTGGGAGGGTAGTAGAACTTGATGAGGTTATTGAACCATCACTTCAACCAGTGTGTAGCAGGGCGTAGGAAGTTGTTCCTGTGGCGCCTACACCAATTGAAGTGGAAGCTGATGATGGTGATCATTGAGCTTCGAATCAAGTTACTACAAACCTCGTAGGTCGACAAGGTCGCGTACTGCTGCAGAGTAGTACGGTAACCCTGTCTTGGAGGTCATGTTGTTGAGCAACAGTGAACCTACGAGTTATGGAGAAAGCGATGGTGGGCCCAGATTCCGACAAATGGCTGGAAGCCATGAAATCCGAGAGAGGATCCATGTGTGAAACCAAAGTGTAGACTTTGGTAGAACTACTTGATGGTCATGGGACTATTGGGTAAAATGGATCTTTAAAAGAAGACAGACGATGATGGTGATAAGTCACTATTAAGAAAAGCTCGACTTGTCGCAAAGATGTTTTCGACAAGATCAAACAGTTGACTATGATGAGTCTTTCTCACTCGTAGCGATGCTAAAGGTCTGTTAGAATTATGTTAGTAGTTGCTGCATTATTTATGAAATATTGCACATAGGATGTCAAAACATTGTTTCCTCGACGGTTTCCTTGAGCAAACATTGTATGTGATACAACCAGAAGGTTTTGTCGATCCTAAAGATACTAGCAAGTATGCAAGCTCCAGTGATCCTTCAATGGACTGGTGCAAGCATCTCGGAGTTGGAATAAGCACTTTGATGAGATGATCAAAGATTTTGGGTGTGTACAAGGTTTATGAGAAACTTGTATTTCCAAAGAAGTGAGTGGGAGCACTATAGAATTTCTGATAGGTATATGTGGTTGACATATTGTGGATCAGAAGTAATGTAGAATTTCTGTAAAGCAGACAAGATTGTTTGAAAGAAGTTTTCAAAGGAGTACCTGGATTACGCTACTTGAACATTGAGCATCAAAGATCTATGGAGATAGATCGAAAACGCTTAATGGAAGTTTCAACAAGATGCATGCCTTGACAAGTTTTTGAAAGAGTTCAAAATAGATCAGCAAAGAAGGAGTTCTTGGTTGCGTTGTGAGGTGTGAATTTGAGTAAGACTCAAAACCCGACCACGGCAGAATAAAGAGAATAGACGAAGGTCGTCTTCTATGCCTTAGCCGTAGAATCTAAAGTATGCCATGCTGTGTACCGCACCTAATGTGTGCCTTGACTCAAAGTCTGTTGAGGGTACAGAGAGTGATCCATGATTGAATCACTAGCAGCGGTCAAAATTTATCCTTAGTAACAAATGGACTAAGGAATTTTTCTCGATTATGGAGGTGGTTAAAGAGTTCGTCGTAAAGGGTAACGTCGATGCAAGCTTTGACACTAATCTGAATAACTATGAGTAGTGAAACGGATTCATATAGTAGAGTGGATATTTGGAGCATTTCCGAATAGCACGTAGTAGCAGCATCTATAAGATAACATAAAGATTTGTAAAGAACGCACGGATCTGAAAGTTTCAGAACCGTTGACTAAAACCTCTCTCACAAGCAAGACATGATCAGACCCCATAACTATATGGGTGTTGGATTCGTTGGAATCACATGGTGATGTGAACTAGATTATTGACTCTAGTGCAAGTGGGAGACTGTTGGAAATATGCCCTAGAGGCAATAATAAATTAGTTATTATTATATTTCTTAGTTCATGATAATCGTTTATTATCCATGCTATAATTGTATTGATTGGAAACACAATACTTGTGTGGATACATAGACAAAACACTGTCCCTAGTAAGCCTCTAGTTGACTAGCTCGTTAATCAAAGATGGTCAAGGTTTCCTGGCCATAGGCAAGTGTTGTCACTTGATAACGGGATCACATCATTAGGAGAATCATGTGATGGACTAGACCCAAACTAATAGACGTAGCATGTTGATCGTGTCATTTTGTTGCTACTGTTTTCTGCGTGTCAAGTATTTATTCCTATGACCATGAGATCATATAACTCACTGACACCGGAGGAATGCTTTGTGTGTATCAAACGTCGCAACGTAACTGGGTGACTATAAAGATGCTCTACAGGTATCTCCGAAGGTGTTAGTTGAGTTAGTATGGATCAAGACTGGGATTTGTCACTCCGTGTGAACGGAGAGGTATCTCGGGGCCCACTCGGTAATACAACATCACACACAAGCCTTGCAAGCAATGTAACTTAGTGTAAGTTGCGGGATCTTGTATTACGGAACGAGTAAAGAGACTTGCCAGTAAACGAGATTGAAATAGGTATACGGATACTGACGATCGAATCTCGGGCAAGTAACATACCGAAGGACAAAGGGAATGACATACGGGATTATATGAATCCTTGGCACTGAGGTTCAAACGATAAGATCTTCGTAGAATATGTAGGATCCAATATGGGCATCCAGGTCCCGCTATTGGATATTGACCGAGGAGTCTCTCGGGTCATGTCTACATAGTTCTCGAACCCGCAGGGTCTGCACACTTAAGGTTCGACGTTGTTTTATGCGTATTTGAGTTATATGGTTGGTTACCGAATGTTGTTCGGAGTCCCGGATGAGATCACGGACGTCACGAGGGTTTCCGGAATGGTCCGGAAACGAAGATTGATATATAGGATGACCTCATTTGGTTACCGGAAGGTTTTCGTGCATTACCGGAAAAGTTTCGGGCTCATCGGTAGTGTACCGGGAGTGCCGGGAGGGGTGCCGGGGACCATCGGGAGGGGTGTCACGCCCCAAGGGGTCTCATGGGCTATGGGAAGAGATAAACCAGCCCCTAGTGGGCTGGAATAAGTTCCCACTAAGGCCCATAAGGTTTGAGAAGGAAAAAACACAAGGTGGAAAGAGTTTCCAAGTGGGAAGGTGGAATCCTACTCCAAGTAGGATTGGAGTAGGACTCCTCCACCTCCAATTTCGGCCAAACCTTTAGGTTTTGAGGCTGCCTCCTCCCCTCCCTCCCACCTATATATACGGAGGTTTTAGGGCTGATTTGAGACGACTTTTCTCACGGCTGTCCGACCACATACCTCCATAGTTTTTCCTCTAGATCGCGTTTCTGCGGAGCTCGGGCGGAGCCCTGCTGAGACAAGATCATCACCAACCTCCGGAGCGCCGTCACGCTGCCGGAGAACTCTTCTACCTCTCCGTCTCTCTTGCTGGATCAAGAAGGCCGAGATCATCGTCGAGCTGTACGTGTGCTGAACGCGGAGGTGCCGTCCGTTCGGTACTAGATCGTGGGACTGATCGCGGGATTGTTCGCGGGGCGGATCGAGGGACGTGAGGACGTTCCACTACATCAACCGCGTTCACTAGCGCTTCTGCTGTACGATCTACAAGGGTACGTAGATCACTCATCCCCTCTCGTAGATGGACATCACCATGATAGGTCTTCGTGCGCGTAGGAAAATTTTTGTTTCCCTTGCGACGTTCCCCAACAGAGTCGTCCAGGTAGCCCATCATGCCAACAGCTTTGATGTGCGGGAGAACTTGCGTGCGCCACACCAAGAAGTTTTCGCGGGTTAATTTTTCAGAGATGGTGTGGCCAAGGGATGCGAGGGAGGGTGTGGCCATTGCGACGGCGAAGGAGGAGCTCGACATGTTAGATGTGATAGGAAGAGGTGGCTCTGAATACCATGTGAAAAAGCTAGATTAACCGTATGACTAGCAGGGACGGATTGCGTGTTAATATATAGCACAAGATATACAGGGTAGTTATGCCTAAGGATTGATCTCCAAGTCATATCCCTTCGGCACACATGATTTAAACCAACTTATCTCTAAGTCAAGATTATCTCTATACGGTTTATAAAACACCGTATAGATTACAACTTCCAACACAACAACTGTGAACCACCGATAATCCATTGTGACTTGAAGCCAAACAACATTCTTCTCAATGAGGATTTAGTTGCTCACGTTGGGGACTTCGGCCTTGCAAAGATCCTTTCTGAACCAACAGAGGAGCAACCGATCAATTCAAAGAGATCAACTGGAATAAGAGGAACAATTGGATACGTCGCTCCTGGTAATTCAACTTTTCTCTAATACTACATACAGAACAACATTTATTTTGCATGCAAAATCACTAATTCTTGTCCATGCAGAATATGGCGAAGGTGGCCAAGTTTCTTCATGTGGAGATGTATACAGCCTCGGAACTGTCATCCTCGAGTTGTTTACAGGCATGGCGCCTACTCATGACATGTTCAGAGACGGGTTGACCCTGCAGAAATCTGCCGAGAATGCATTTCCAGGGATGCTAATGCAGATTGTTGATCCAGTCCTACTGGCCATTGAAGAAGCCAGTGCTGATAGGTTGCGGGATGGAAGCAACACAATGGAACATGGCAGCAATGCTATATTCTCTGTCATGAAGGTTGCGCTATCATGCAGCAAGCATGCACCGACAAAGAGAATGTGCATCAAAGATGCTGCTGCTGCGATTCACAGGATAAGGGATAGCTATGTTAAAATAAGACAAAATGAAGAAGTCGTTACAGCTAATGCAAGGCATTTTGCTGAAACATCCAGGTCATCCCCCTGAAGTGGCGTTACACACTCATGCTTAATTAATTGGCTTTGTACTATTTACTCCACATTTAGTTTCGATATGTTGAAGGTGAGTCTTGGCGCAGTGGTAAAGTTGCTGCCTTGTGACCTGGGTTCAAGTCCCCGACCCTTCTCCGGACCCTACGCGAGCGGGAGCTACATGCACCGGGCTGACTTTTTTTTTTTAGTTTCGATATGTTAATTTCTGGCTATCCATGTTCTGTCAGCTTGTTATCTATCCTTTGTAGTTTGTTTGGCACTCTGCCTGTCTGTAACAGTTATTATGATTTGTACATGGGGATGATCATGAACAGCTAATTTCATTTGTATTGGCTCACGTTTATCCTGTCTTTGCCAAATCTAGATATTTGTGAATTTCCTTTCATCTAAAAGAAAGCTATAACAGCATGGCATATACACTAAGAGTTCAAGGGATCACTGTATGATGGGATACCTGTATAAATGAAGGGCGGATACAAGTTGAGTATGCTATCTTACTTCTGTTCTACTAAAAGAAGAAAAAAAAGGGAAACTTTTATATTTTTTTTAGAAAAGGAGGCCTCGCCCCGGCCTCTGCATCGGGAGATGCATACAGCCATATATTAAGCAAACAGAGTCTTCACAAAGTACAAAACTGACGAAAGGAAAAAAGTTTAAATAAAAAGATACATGGCGATCAGCGCGCCGAGGCCTGAAGTGGCTAAAGGATGTATATGTCTAAACACCTATTCTATTAATATGCCGCCATCCAAACCGGTTGAAGATACCCTGTGCTACCATCTTCCAACGGACACACCCAGTAACCATAGGCTCCCTGACTGCCACAGGAGTTAGTAACGACCATGTACGGATCAGTGCGGTAGTTCTGAAGATAACCTGCAGAAAGTGGATATCACGAAGTCTGTTAAAAACCAAATCATTTCTGCTATTCCATAAAGCCCATAGAAGAGCACATGCTCCGACACGAATAGATTTGGCCAATTGAACATCGATTCCCTGTAACCACGTTCCAAATAACGAGTTCAAGTTAACAGGAGGAGGGATGTTAAAAGTAATATGAATTGAGCGCCAAACAAGTTTAGCCATAGGACAATCGAGAAAGAGGTGTTGAATACTCTCTATCCTTGGACAAAAGCTACATCTGGGGCTACCTTTTCAATTCCGTTTGGCCAGATTATCCTTAGTTAAAATAACTCCCTTGTGAACAAACCACAAGAAAACTTTAATTCTAAGAGGCACTCTGACCTTCCAAATATGTAGGGTTTTTGGAATAGGTACGGAATCAATGAGATCAGAATACATGGATTTAACCGTAAACAACCCGTTCGATGTTAATCTCCAAGAAATTCGATCAATCCTATCAGAGAGGTTAACCTCCATTAACCTTCTAACCAGATGCAACCAGGAAACCCATCTATCACCAACTAAAGATCTACGGAATTGAATATTAAGGGGTATCTCGTGAAATACTGCCACAACGGACACTTGTCGACATTGGGCAATATGGTACAATCGCGGGTATTGAAGAGCTAAAGGCGAATCTCCTAGCCAGGAATCTTCCCAGAATCTAGTCAATTCCCCATTACCAATGATAAACCTCGATATGTGGAAGAATGAGTTCTTTACCCGCATCAGACCCTTCCAGAACGGCGAGTCTAATGGTCTAGCCGTAACCTGAGATAAAGTTTTGGAGTGAAGGTACTTATTCGTCAGAATTTGTACCCACATTCCTTCGGATTCCATCGATAAACGAAACAGCCACTTGCTGAGAAGGCATCTATTTTTGGTCTCCAAATTTTCAATTCCTAAACCTCCTTGATCTTTAGGGCGGCAAATAATATCCCATTTAGCCAGCCTATACTTAGTTGTAACCTCATCACTTTGCCAGAAGAAACGTTATCGGTAGAAATCCAATCTTTTTCGTGCCCCCACAGGTACCTCAAAAAAAGATAAAAGGAACATAGGCATACTTGTTAATACTTAATTGACCAGCATTAACCTACCTCCGTAAGAAAGAAGCTTACCTTTCCAACTACTAAGTTTCTTTTCAAACCGTTCCTCAATGCATTTCCACTCAACATTTGTAAGTTTACGATGATGAATGGGAATTCCTAAGTACGTAAGAGGTAAGTCCCCAGCCACACACCCAAACAGCTGATTATAAATATGTTGTTGGTTTTTGGCTTCACCAAAACAAAACAACTCACTTTTATTGAAGTTAATCTTCAGCCCAGATAACTGTTCAAAAAGGTAAAGGATGAGCTTAAGATTTTTAGCTTTGACTAGATCATGCTCCATGAAGAGTATCGTATCATCAGCATATTGTAGAATAGATACACCCCCATCCACCAAATGAGGTACTAATCTACCTACAAGGTCCTTTTCGTTAGCTCTCTTAATCAAAAGAGCCAACATATCCGCAACAATATTGAAAAGAATAGGAGACATTGGATCCCCTTGTCTTAGCCCCTTAAGTGTCTGGAAGAAGTGACCAATGTCATCATTGACCTTGATCCCGACACTCCCTCTTGTAGTAAAAGAATCTATGTGCTTTCGCCATAACTCATCGAACCCCTTCATCCGCAAGGTTTGTTGCAAAAAGGACCATTTCACTTTATCATAGGCCTTTTCGAAATCCACTTTAAAGATCACTCCATTAAGTTTCTTTGAGTGGACTTCGTGCAGAGTCTCATGAAGAACTACTACCCCTTCAAGTATATTACGCCCAGGCATAAATGCGGTTTGCGAAGATTGCACCACTGAATGTGCCATCTTAGTTAGTCTATCCGTTCCAACCTTTGTGAATATTTTGAAACTAACATTAAGCAAACATATCTGGCGAAACTGCTCAATACGGGTCGCCCTTCCTTCTTTGGTATCAACGTTATAGTACCAAAATTCAGATGGAAGAGCTGTAGGTTACCAGCGTACAGATCATCAAACATTGTCATAAGATCCGCCTTGATGATATGCCAGCAGTTTTTGTAAAACTCCGCCGGAAACCCATCAGGACCAGGGGCCTTGCCACTCTTCAAACCACCTATCGCATCAAGCACCTCTTTCTCCGAGAAAGGAGCAGATAAAGACTCATTATCAGCCTCACCGACTTGAGAAATATCTGCTACCAGGTGCTCGTCCATAGTCACAAAACTATCATGATGAGCACCAAAAAGCTGTTTATAATAGTTTGAGATGTACAATTTTAAGTTCTCATGACCTACTATTGTACCCTCATCCTGTTCAAGCTGCACTATCCTCTTCTTCCTGTGTTTGCCATTGGCTACTAAGTGAAAGAACTTAGTGTTATTATCCCCAAGGATGATTGCTCTAACTTTGGCTCTATTCGCCCACTTCATTTCCTCCTCTCTAAGAAGAGTAGGAAGCCTTTGTTCGGCCTCAAATCTGAGATGACGATCATTTTCATCCAGCAAACAGCATTCAGCCTTTTGATCAAGCTCATCTATAAATTTAATGAGTCTTTCCCGCTCATCTTTATATGTCCCCGAGACATGCTTAGCCCAACCGCGAAGGTATTGTCTCAGGTGTCTAATTTTATTTTGCCATCGTTCTAGATTAGATGCTCCACCCGAAGTCCTATTCCATTCCCTGGCAATCATCTCCATAAAGCCCCCCCTTAAAAACCAGTTGGATTCGAAAGAGAAACTGTCTCGATTACCCATATGTGATGCATCCCCTGTATCCAACAGAAGGGGAGTATGATCGGAGATCGCCCGTTGAAGTGCACGCACTGTAACCAAAGGGAATTTCTGTTCTCAATCAACACTAGTAAGAACTCTATCCAACTTTTCAAAAGTTTGATTAGGTAAGGAATTTGCCCATGTGAAATTCCTGCCTGAGAGTTCTATCTCCCGCAATTCAAGGCTCTCAATAATAGTATTGAACAAAATGGCCATCTACCATCAAAATTGTCATTGTTCTTTTCATACGCCCATCGAATAATATTGAAATCACCACCTATCAATAATGGCAATTTCTTATCGCATATTCGAACTAAATCCGCCAAGAATTCATATTTAAGTTCAGGTTGAGCAGCCCCGTAAACCGCTACAAGAGCCCACCTGAAACCATCCATTTTGGATGTGATTTTAAATTTGACCGCAAAATCGCCAAACACTACTTCCCTAACCTGAAGTGTGTCACATCTGACACCAAGTAAGATCCCCTCGGATCTTCCTCTTGGAGGTAGACAATGCCAATCAAAATCAATCCCTGCGGAAAGAGAACTCAGAAACTGAGATGAGAATTTATCTCTCCCTGTCTCCAAAACGGCAATAAAGTCCAGCTGATGCTCCACCGTGGCGTCAGCAAGGAATCTTGTTTTAGCCAAGTCACGTAGACCTCTGCTATTCCAAAAAATTCCTCTCATCTTTCATCATAGAATTTCTTAGCAGTCTTAAACCGGGCACTCCTACGGACAGCCGACACCGGATAAACTTTTCTTTTCCATGTCCATTTCATTTTCTCCCCATGTCCCTGGTCCGTATAACCAGGAGTACATGACTCGGTTTGACAAGCACGCTCAGCAACTGAACTATCATCAAGAAACGAATCCTGACCCACCTTAAGCTCATCTATGGGAAGCAGATTCTCACATAGAGAATTCAGCCCCCCAAGGTCACTAATCTCCGCATCAGTCATCGGCTTAACCGCCGCCAAGTTCCTAACATTATCCAGAGCCCTATCTACCTCTAGATCAAGTAGATCATTAATAGATTTTGCAACTTCAGCGTTTGAATTACCGAGTGATACCCCAATAGTCGTGGCTTTATCAATAATCTCTAGAGGGGAAAATTGCAGAATAGAATGCTCTAAATTAACAGACATACCTGTTGACGATTCCGCATCCCTCAATTTTGCAACACGCGTCGCACGACCCACCTGCAGGTCATCTGCATCAGGCTGCCCCTGAATCTGCTCGCTGACCCTCCTATCCAGAGCCACAGGATCTGGAATACCGCCAAACTGAATGACAACATCCTTGGAAAATCAACACACCTCCAAGTTACCTCCCCCATTATCAATCATCTCCGTCACCGGAGCCACAGGAGAGTCATCGGCAAGCATCTCAGCCAGAAGACTCTGATTAGGGGCCACAGAGTCCCCCTCGACAATCCCCATGCTCTGCACAGACAACGTTGTCCTAGCTTCCTCCTGCCTGAGCATAGGCATCAAGCCTGACCGACACCGCTTCTCGCTGGAAGGAGCCGAAGCGCAGCTGTGTCCCTGGGGTACCTACGACGCCACCAGAGGCCGACGCGCCCTCTCCAGACTTCGGTTCCACAGCAGCCGACCCAGGAGCAGCACCTGAATGAGGTGAAGGCTTTCCTTTGTCCGCATCTTTAGCACCCGACTCGCCATCCTTGTCTGGCATATCGACGTCAGGATCCACCGTGACCTGAGCAGCCGTCGGTGGACTCTCGATCTCAAGACGAAGGGTAAATCTCTTACCCTCAAAAATCTAGAGTACTTCCTCCGGGATCAGTCCATTATCAAGAACACTAACAAACACCCGTACCGCTCCGTTAGCACGCGTGTACGCTATGTCCACTTGCTCCGTTTTACCAATCAGGGGACCAAAACTCCAAGCCACGAAGAAATCGTTGACTGCCTTAGACGGAGCTCCATAAAAGCGGACCCAAACCTGATCAAGAGGAACCCCCTGAGGCTCATCACCCTTCCACACATCAAACTCCAGGATACAACTCGTGCTAGGCACTCTGCACATGCCAAACTTGAGTAAACGAGCAAGATCATCTTTGGAAGGAAACGCCACCTTGAAAACAGTCTCCAAAATCGCAATAGACTCCCAACGAAAAGTTGATGACACAAGATCTCGAAGCTGTTGCACCACCTGGTCCACTGTCATCTTACCACTGGCAACAGTGACCTTACCAATAAGAGCCACATCTGGCACATGCAACGTTGTGGACACAGCTGGGGACTCAAAAAACACAAGCTCCTCAGAACAAATCTCATAAATAGCCATAACGGGCATCGGACCCGTCATAAGAGGACACGAAGAAGATCCATGCACGGGCTTGAGACATAACTCGCAAAGAACAGCCGAACATTCGAACACAAAATGCCCGTTCTCACCACACCGATAGCACGTCATATTTTCCTTCTTTCGCGCCCACTTAGTTGGTCGGTCTCCTCCCTCCATCCTGGGAGCGATATTACCTCTGTCCACAGCAACACCAGCCTCCACAGTCCCTAGCGACGGAGGGAGAGAGATTGAAGGCGCCTCGGGTTGGGGTTGCGCATGCTCGACCTTGTCTGCAGCAGCAGAATCCACCTGAGGCGGAGCTCTCCTGCCACCTCCACGGCCTCCCCACCGCTGCCGATATCCACCTCTCTTAGGACCAGCCGGCCCCGGCACAAAGTTCCCTGTGGGGCCCGAGAAACCCTGACCATGGCCAGCATTAGACTGCCATGCGTAACCACGACCTCCACCATGCGACGAAGATCCGCGATGCTGACCAACGCCATATGCGTTAACTCCATCGTCTCCCCAACGACCACGGGGCTGCATGCGGTTGATCTCATCCCCAGCCTGCCCTCCCGTCACTCCAGAAGGTGTTGCGGCCTGCACCCCCACCGCCGCAGGAGACGCAGCCGACTTGGCAACAGTCTGTGCAGGGATGCGGGACCCTGGCCGTGAGCTCTGCACGTTCCCTGGCTCCTAGCCGACGGCGTGCTCTGGGCCGACAAAGATCGCGGCAAGGGCGCTCCTCTCCCAGCCATGCCGAGCGATCGAAAGGCAGGAACGAACGGCGCTCGACCAGACTTCTGTCGTGGGAATCCAACCCTAGCGATCTTACGTACGGACAGAGCGCCCAGGCCAGAGTCCTTCTGGCGTACAAGCAGCCCATCATCGGGCCGACTTACCCCAGACTGGGCCAAATACCCAGCCTGCGGGCCAACGCGCACCGATGTAGAAATAGCTGGCCCATCCGCAAATATAGCGGCAGCCAGGAAACTGTCCCGCATACCGCGCCTGGACTGCGCCATCAACGCCGTACCTGATGGAGTATGAACCGAAGGCAGTGGTTTGAGCTGGCGCTGGTTCAAATCTTCCTCAGGCCAGCAACCAGGTTTGAAGAAGTCAGAAAAAGAAATGGGATGCCTACTCACCTTAGGAAGAGGCCCGATCCAAGGTTTCGGCCGGGGAGCCCCCTTCTTCTTCCTTGGTAATGGGATGTCTCGTTGCAGCTTGCACTCCACCGACACCCCCAATGGCGAAGCTGGAGATACCGGGGATGGAACCGAAGAACACGAAGCCGAAGGAGCCTCAACCTCGACGTCCGAGTCATCCTCCTGATCTGCAAGAACCCAGAATCTCCCACCAAAACGAGAAGGAACCAAAGCATCATGTATCTTCTCACAAGAGCTCCCCAAGAAAGAAGGTTTTAACAAAAAAACTTGAAATCCATCCATCTCAGTCTCTAGCCCGATCCTCAGTTCATCGGCTATAAGATAACAACCTGCAAGAATATCTCCCTCCGCATCTCTAATAGTCGCCCACCCTGACGATTGATGAATAACCAGCGAACCGAATTGATCTACCCTGGCTTCATCGTTAGAAAGTGAGAACCGAACCTCCCAACGACGGTGCACACCTGCAGAACAGCCATCGGTGAGAGAAGGAACTCCAGAAAGACTCACTTGGGTCTCACACGACGACTTCCCGATCTCCGCGAAAGGCTCCCTGTCGTCGAGAAGAATCGCGCCGATCTCACCACGGGCAGATCCGCCGCACGCATGGTCGGTGTTAGACCCCCCGCCCTTCACGCCAGGGTCCTCACCCGCCGCAGCGGCTGCCGTCGCCTCTGTTGTCGCCTCAGCAGTCTCCCCCCCCCCCCCCCCCCCCCCCCCCCCGCATCAAGTGGTGCTATATCTCCCTGGTCATATCCCTGCTGAAAAAAAAAACTTTTAGATGGAGAAAGGATATCATCTGTTACTCACCATGCTCCATGGGGTCATTACAGCGTCGTGTCACTGCCAATACTTGTCTTGAGTGCCTTCTACCCGTCCTTTAAAAATGCAAACACTGTTTTCCCCTGCTTTTTGAGAAGGAAACAGAGGCAATGTTAAGTAGACAGCGAGAGGATAACAAAGCGATTGATTGAACATCACTGAATGATAATAGTGACAAATAAATAACTACTCCCTCCGTACCTCTGTATTATATTTTTGTACAGGGGTAGTACTACTGAGACATCAAGTGTATGCTATGTAGGCATCCTATAAAATGGATAGAATCAAACACCAATCCAGAAACCAACAAAGCCACTATTGGGGAGACTTCAAGTCCCACTAGTCTTCAGTTCCAGATAACTGATTGAAAATCGAGACATAAGGTCAGTTTTCCATTCTTCATGTCAAGAACCAGGTTCATTTAGTTCTATTATCCTTCCCCTTTCCCTGCAGCAAAATACTAGTACTACTGTTATTTCTGTGCGTTCCAATCCAACTGGAAGATTTGGTAGGCGCTCACATTCAACTAACTAGAGACGGCTCGGTTCAGGCAACCACCATATGTACTCCCTCTAGAGATTAATCTCTAAAACCATGTAATACTTAAACCTTTTAAGTAATAAAGCACCCTTTTTTGAAAAAAATGTATTAATTCATGGAGATTTGCACAAACCAAAGTATTCTGGCCTCTACAGAGTTAGTACTGCCTCTAGATTTGGAGGAATCAAATCAATTGGCGGATTTTAGCGGATAACAGAGGGACGAGCAAAAGAATCGTGCGCATATACTTACGGGTCAGACATCAACCGGGCAGACGAGCTGGAGACCGCGGGCTCAAAATCCCCCAGCCGGCGGGTGCGGCGTTACTGGAGGGTGGAGTCGGGATGAGGTTGCAGGAGAAAGCGGCTGCCGTTGTGGTTGTGGGTGGTTAGCCAATGCCATTCGGACAAAAGAGTGGTGCGCATGGCAGCGTGGACTCCCGGCGGCGAACTACTGTGATGGGGGCATGGAGTAACAAAACTTTGTTCGCACAATTTAGAAAAATATTCAGACCATTCAGATAAATGTGCATTAAATATTAAAAGTGTTCCCGTGCTTAACAGGTTTACCAATTTTAAAAAATCATGAAAATGCAGTTAGGTCTTAATATATATGTGCCATTAAAAAATCATGAAAAATATATGTGCCATTAAAATATTCAGACCATTCACACTTTTTTTTAAATATGTGCCATTAAAAAAGTAGATAAATCTTAATATATATTTTTCAAATAACCCATTACAGAACTTGAGTCGCGGGTGCAGTTAGGTCACATAGGCCATAAGAACCGGCCAGCCGCCTGGTTTTCTATGTTTTGCCGTCACACGCCACACCCGTGACATCGGTTGGTGTGAAAATTGTCACGCACCGCGCACATGAGGCCCCTGGCCGGCCTTGTTTTTTTTTGGACATAGGGCCCTGGTTTCATAGGTAATGCTGTATTGACCTCCCTCTCGTAAGTCTGTCTTTTCGTGTTCGTCGCCGGTGGGAGAGGAGACTGGTGGTGCTGCTGCTACTTCGAGCTCTGGAATTATGTCACGGAACTATGTCAGACGTTGAGTCAGTTCTAGAATGGTAATTGGAGACGTCACTGGCGGAGCTCCCCGGTGGGCAGGGTATGGCACCTGCCATACCTTGATTTGTAGCAAAAAAAAATATACCTAATACTAATCACTAATTAACCCGGCCACTCTAATTCTCTAAACCCAACCCGGTGCGTGCCTGGTCCTCTCCCCGTCGCAGCCAAGACGTTGTTGGCGATGTAATGAAATTGACAATGGCCATTGCCCCCATGTCATTGCCCTTTAATACCTGGTTCAGCTGTTCCATGATCAGAAGTGCCACTTGTTCAGCCGCACAAATGCCCTTCAGAGTTACTGGAACACCGTCTCGAATTGACTACTACCGGAGTCGATTAACGTGAGCATGATCTGATCCCCCACTAATGTTTCAGTATGATTGTTTCACCAGATTCAGCACAAGACTCTGCATACAAGGACGACGGAAAGCACTCTGCTGCAACCGTTTCAGTTAATAATTCAAGAGCCTGCATTGAATCTTCAGTTAACACTTCACAATATCCGCACACCTGGATTGTGAGTGACTGCATCAGCTTCTTACATTGATGCTCCTTGCTATACTTATCTCCGCAATGAAAACACAGCCATTGCCATGACAAAATCTCTTAACTGTCGATCAATACCAAAATCATCCACTAACTTGCACTGAATTGCAGCCTGTTGTTCCTGCTCGGGCTTGCTCCTGAACTTGTTCCTGCTCGGGTTCCTGGTCACGGTCCCCTGGCTCCACCGGTGAGATGGGCTCCGTGACGTACGTGTGCGCCACTGGGTGATCCTCCGGTGTCTTCAGCATGGGAGGAAACTTGTTGGCATCACCTCCCGGTGTCTTCAGTATGGGAGGAAACTTGTTGGCAAATCGCGGATCTTGACGAGCTGGTGATGTTGTTCTTGTCAGTGGAACCAGCCGGTGCCTGTGGTGGATGTCATCCTTCTGCGTCGACTCAATCTGCTTGCTCAAATTGGAGATGTGGAGATCCATGACGTCAAACTTCGAGAGAAACGCCACCATCGAGGCCTGTAGTAGCTTAGAGCTCTACCCATGGCGGTGATGACCAACTTGATCTGAGCGGACGGAAAGGTTGGTTTGGATGGCGTGGTGGCGGCTCCCTTCGAATCTAGCTACCCCTTCCGTGCAATTTTACAGCCGGACCAAAAGGAATTAAGCGCAGATGGAGGCCAATCTACGCTATGAGGGGTCAATTTGCAATATAAAAAATAGTAAGGTATTTTCTACAAAATTACCAACCCCCACAAAAGTCACGTGTGCCGCACTTGACCGCAAACCAGAGATAACCGGGAGGCTGACCGGTTCAGATGGCCTGTGTGATAAATATGCACCCGCAACACAAGTTCTATGACCGGTTTTTTCGGTTTGCAAGTACCGTGACTAATGCGTACCCGCATAGCAAGTTCTTTGACCTAACCGCCAGTAGAACTGGTAAAATGATAAACTTGTTTCAAAGCCAGCGTGACAACAGAGTCCAATCAGCTGGCACTTTTAAGCTTATATTTTTTCTTTTTTTCCTAGAAATATCCAGAACTTCATTTGATCTTTTACTCAGTTAAGGTGGGTGTCCATACTTGCTGTCATTTTTTTCCTTAGACATGCAGGAAAACTGCATGCCATATATTAAGGTAGATGAAAAAAGGTACAGAGAAAGAGAAAATGCAATGGCGGCAACGGGCCAAAATGTCTAAACAACTACCCAGGGATCCACATTCAGATTTGATAAGGTCAAGAAGCTTTGTCATTCTAGATAGATTAATTAAGAAGACTAAGAGGGCATCAGGACTAATCGGTCAGTAGTATAACAGCAAAGTTGTCGGACAAAGAGAAAACCAAAACGCTACTTGCACTTTCTGACTTTGACAACAAGGATATTATTATCTACTCCTGACTTCTCTCGTTTCTAGCACACATACTGATGGTAGGAGCTGCATACCAGTGCGAGGCAACAGCGCAGGCAGAAGAAAAGGCTTCTCATCAGAAACTAGTAGCAGCAAATCAAAAGGTGCGTGATTCATACCTCGCTTCACGCTTCTCTAGGCAAGATTTAACGTGTCTGCTTTTTGGAAGAGTTGTCGGACCTTGTGTTTGCGGATACCAATTTTTTTCTAGATGTTATAGAGCACACAAACCCAAAACTGAATTGAGGTTCTAAAAGGATGAATTCAGAGAAAAGAGTGAAAGAAGTTAGAGAAAAGTAATAGTAATAGAGTTAAAATGTATTAAATGATACCAGAAGAGGATAGCAATAAACGAGAATTGATCAAAATATGTTTATTGGTTTGAGTGTAGCTTATGGAATTACTTAAAGCTTACATTTCTTCTCTGATTCCAGTGTCTTCGATGTTACATGTTCTTATGTTGCTTCTCTTGCCATATGTATTTCAATCGGCTTCAGTGAGAGCACTCAACAATAGGACTGATGTGGATTCCTTGTTGGCGTTCAAGGCAAGCATAAGCAACCGGCACAGTATCCTAGCTGCATGGAACGCCAGTACTAGTTTCTGCCAGTGGCCAGGCGTCAGTTGCAGCCTTAAGCACACGCAAAGGGTCACCGTGCTTAACCTCTCTTCGGAGGGCCTTGGTGGCACAATTGGACCTTCCATTGGGAACCTCTCCTTCTTGAGAATTCTAGACCTCAGGTGGAACAATTTGGAAGGTGAAATACCTTCAACAATTGGTCATCTGTCCCGCCTACGACATCTTGATTTGTCCAACAACTCGCTTCATGGTAATGTAAACATTGAACTGAAGAATTGCACCAGCCTAGAAAGAATCAGCATTGGCGCAAACCATTTGACTGGAGAAATCCCTACTTGGCTTGGAGACTTGTCAAGCCTCAAGGTCATAGATATGAGCAAAAACAACTTCACTGGAATAATCCCGTCATCACTTACCAATCTCTCAGCATTGCAATTTATCTATTTGTATAGAAACCAACTCGAGGGCCCCATCCCTGAGGGCCTAGGCAGGCTCAGTAGCCTTGTCGTGATAGACCTGGGGCAAAATCGCCTCTCAGGCACCATCCCAATAGCTCTTTTGAACATTTCCTCTCTAAAAGGCTTGGGCGTGGCACTAAATGATTTGGGCGGTAAACTACCCTCAGACTTTGGGGATAACCTCCCAAATCTTGAGAAACTACTCCTCGGTGGTAACCACTTTACCGGGAACCTTCCAGCTTCTCTTGGCAACTCAACTGAGATATTTCAACTAGATGTCTCCTACAATAACTTCACTGGAAGATTGCCTCCAGATATTGGAATGCTCTGCCCAGACTTCCTCAATCTTGCAAACAATCACTTCATGGCAACCACAATGCAGGGATGGGAGTTTATGACATTGTTGACAAACTGCACACACCTCCGAGTATTTAACCTCCAATTCAACAGGCTAGGTGGCGTGCTGCCTAGCTCAGTTGCCAACCTATCTGCGCAACTACAAGCGCTATATGTTGGAGGCAATGAGATTTCTGGAAAGATACCATTTGGTATAGGCAATCTTGTTGGGCTAAATCAATTGCAGCTAGCCGGTAACCAATTTACTGGTGCCTTGCCTGACACCATGGGAAGGCTAAATAAACTACAATTCCTGCAGTTGCAGAAGAACCTACTGACGGGGTTCATGCCATCCTCTCTTGGGAACTTGACGCGACTACTAAGGTTGAACACAGATCAAAACGCATTTGAGGGCCATCTTCCAGCAAGTCTCGGGAGCCTAAGAGAGATAATCATAGCAACATTTTCGAACAATAAGCTCACAGGTCCATTGCCTAAAGAGATCTTTAACCTATCGTCCCTGTCAGTCGTCCTAGATTTGTCAAGCAATTACTTTGTAGGTCCCCTTCCACCTGAAGTAGGTGGCTTGACCAATCTTGCACGCCTATACTTATCGCAGAACAACTTGTCAGGGCCCCTCCCTAATGCACTCAGCAACTGCAAAAGCTTGACAGAACTCAGGCTGGACGACAACTCCTTTGATAGTAGCATTCCCTCATCTATCAGCAACATGCGAGGCCTGATGTTGCTAAATCTTACAAAGAACACACTTTCAGGTTTGATTCCTTGGGATTTAGGGCTAATGAGCGGCCTTGAAGAGTTATACCTAGCACACAACAACTTGTCTGGTCATATCCCAGAAAGCTTGGAAAATGTGGCATCATTGCACCAGTTAGACCTGTCCTTCAACCATTTGGATGGCAAGGTTCCATCACGAGGAGTGTTCGGAAATGCATCTGAGTTTTCGTTTGGTGGAAATTTGGGGCTTTGTGGTGGTATATCAGAGTTACATTTGCCCCCATGCCAGCCAAAATCAGTGGGACATGGCTTGAGCAAACGGCATTTGACTATCACTCTAGTTACTGCAATTGCTGGCATAATTCTGTGTTTGAGTTTAATGCTTGTTTTCTACATAATGAGAAAGAAATCAAAAGCTCGGTCTATAACCACGGGAGGATTCCAATTGATAGATGAGTGTTATCCTAGAGTTACTTATGCTGAATTGGTCCAAGGAACAAATGGCTTTGCAGTAGACAATTTGCTTGGTAGAGGAAGGTATGGATCGGTGTATAGGTGTTGTTTGCAGCTCAAAAATATGATGACCACAGTAGCTGTAAAGGTTTTTGATCTTCAACAGTCTGGCTCTTCCAGAAGTTTCCTAGCTGAGTGTGAGGCACTTAGTAAGATCCGCCACCGCAATTTGATCAGTCTCATAACTTGCTGTTCAAGTTCTGACTCGAACCAAAACGACTTCAAAGCCATTGTGTTCGAGTTCATGCCTAATGGGAGCCTAGATTGGTGGTTACACATGGATGCACATGCATCACACCAACTGCAAGGCTTGACATTGATGCGGAGACTAAATATTGCAGTTGATATTGCTGATGCACTAGATTATTTGCACAACAACTGTGAACCACCAATAATTCATTGTGACTTGAAGCCAAGCAACATTCTTCTCAACGAAGATTTAGTTGCTCACATTGGGGACTTTGGCCTTGCAAAGATTCTTCCTCAACCAGCAGGTGAGGAGCTGATCAATTCAAAAGGCTCGGTTGGAATAAGGGGGACAATTGGATACGTTGCTCCAGGTAGCTAAACTTTTCTCTAAAACAACATACTGCACAACATTATTTTTGTATGCAAAATCACTAATTCTTGTCTATGCAATGTAGAATATGGCGAAGGTGGTCAAGTTTCTTCATGTGGAGATGTATACAGCTTCGGAACTGTCATCCTCGAGTTGTTTACAGGCATGGCACCTACTCATGACATGTTCAGAGATGGGTTGACCCTGCAGAAACATGTCGAGAATGCATTTCCAGGGATGCTAACGCAGATTGTTGACCCAGTTCTACTGTCCACTGAAGAGGCCAATGCTAATAGTTTGCAGGATGGAAGCAACACAATGGAACATGGCAGCAATGCCATATTCTCCGTCATGAAGGTAGCGCTATCATGCAGCAAGCATGCACCGACAGAGAGAATGTGCATCAGAGATGCTGCTGCCGGAATTCACAGGATAAGGGATAACTATGTTAAAATAAGACAAAATGACGAAGTTGTTACAGCTGCATATACCACAAGGCATTTTGCTGAAACATCCAGGGCAGCCCCTTGAACTGGCATCACACTCTCACTCTTAATTAATGGCTTTGTAGTAGTTCTATATTGCAGTCCTGTGGTTTTGATATGTTAGTTTCTGGCTGCCATGTTCCCTTAGCTTGTTTACCTACCTTTTGCGGCCTGCAATAATTAATATGGTTTGTATATACATTGTGAACTGGTAATATCATTTGTATCGGCTACTGTTTGTGTTAAATACAGATATTAGTGAATTCCCTTCCATCTAAAAGACAGGTATGAGTGCATGATATGTGCACTAATAACACGACCCAACAAATCTGTACTTTGTTCCCAGGAGTTTAAGTGGTCACTATATGATGGTAGATTTGTATAAATGAAGCGCAGATACAAGATAAATATGGTTATCTTGATTCTGTTCTATTAGAAGAAAAAAAGGAAACTCTCTTTTAGATGGAGAAAGGATATCAAGGTACTCACCATACTCCAGGCGGTCATTACAGTGTCATGTCACAGGCAATACTTGTCTTCAGTGTCTTCTATCTGCTGTCCTTTAATAGTGCAAGTATTCCCCCTGCTTTTTGGGAAGGGAACACAGAAACGGTGTTAAGTAGGCAGCGAGGAAATAACAGCGCGACTGAGAAAAAGAAAGTGAACATTACTGAATATAATAATAGTAATAATAAGTTAATAACTGCTACTGAGACATCAAGTATATGCTATGTACGCGTCCTATAAGATGTAATTTGGCTTTTGCCGCTCGAAAGTTTTGACCCTCTTCTCATTCCTCCCCCCGCACTATAAAATATGATGACCAAAATGAAATGCCAAGACAAGAAACCAACAAGGCCTCCTTCATCTAAAAATAAAACAACACGCCATGATGCTTAATTATTTTGGCTCTGCTGTACTGGGAAGACTTCAACTCCTGCTAGTCTTCTATTCGAGATAACAGAGTGAAAATCAAGATATACCACTATCATTTCTGCCATTCGTCATGGCAAGAGCCAACTTCAGTCATTCTTAGTATCACTCCCTTCCCCCAGAGCAAACTCTACTGTAGAATTTCTGTGTGCTCCAACAGGAAGATTTGGTAGTCGCTCACAGTGAAGTGGACTAGAGGCTGCTCGATCCAGGCAGCCAGTTTTTGCGCATACCCTGGATTGATCTCAGAAAACGTGAATAATTTCATAGGGATTTACACAAATCAAAGCATTCTAGACTCTACAGAGATACAGTACTTGTATATGGATTTCGAGGAATCAGCTGACGGATTTTAGCAGATAAAGAGATGGATGGGCAAGAAAATCCTGCGCATACTTACGGACCAGATTTAAGCCCGCAGACGAACCGGCGACCGCAGGCTAGATACCCCCCACCGGGGCGGCGGGTGCGGCCATTGCTGGAGGGGCGCTTGTGGTGGACTGGGGATAATGTCGCAGGAGCGAGCGGAGGCCGTGGTGGTGCGGTAGACTGGTAGGATCCACGAAGGTCTGCCGCAGAGAAGCAGGGGCGTGGGAAGGGGTGCTCGTGGCAGGGTTGTTCCGGTCGAATTCACCGGCGGCGGCTTATGAACGGCGGCGGACTGCCATGGCATGTTCAGTTTCTTTTTTTTTTAAGTCTATCCATGAGATGTTTTTATTTTTGAGTTTTTCCATAGGATGTTCAGATTTTCTTTGGAGAACGCTACCAGTCTGCCCGATGATTTTTAAAAATTATCCATCACCTAGCTAGCCGTCGGATGCCCGATGTTATTTCCTGAAACGACGCTCGAGTTGCAGAAACTTTCTCTTTGTTGCAAGAAATAAACCTTGGATCCGTTAATTTCTGAAACAACGGTCGAGTTTTAGAAATAATTTGCTTGTTGCAGATTTTTTTTTCTTCGTCTTTCTGTAACATAGGTATTTTTACGGAAATTTTTTTTACAACAACGGTCGAGTTTTAGGAATTTTTACAACGAAAGTCACGTTGCAGCCGGGATCCATGCTCAACGGAGAGTCAGACGCGCGAGCAGGGACGCATCTCCAGCGAGGCAGAGAAGCTCCCCGACGGCGGGAGCTCGACGACGTCCGCGCCACACACCTCCTCGTTTGCCGCGCGAGGTGGGGATCCGGCGATCCGGCGAGGTGGGGATCCGGCGAGGGGCTGGATCTCGTCGGCGAGGTGGGGATCCGGCGAGCTCACGAGAACCGACGGCGGCGGCAGTTCGCCGGACTCCGGCAGGCTCGTCCCCGATAGCAGAAGAGTCACGACGAGGAACCTGAAGTGCTCCAGCTTCAGCCCCCGTTCCTGAAACAACGAGCCAGTTTCTAAAAATGGTTCGTGATCGAGACGAAATCTAACGAACGAGCGGGCGGCGGATGAATCAACCGGATCAGTCGTGGGATGTAATCTTTTTTCATTTTCTTTAGGGGAAAGGCCGCTTTATTACTTAAATTCCACAGAAATGGGATACAAAGTTGGCCGTGTGGCTGGCCAAGCCATACATAACGTCCCTGAGCTAATGACCAAGCAAACTTAACTAACTTATGAGCTTTTAAATTAACGTCTCCGCCTTTGAAAGTAAAATTACAAGAAAAGGTTGTTGATCTGGATTTGATTTTGCTAATGATAGCTCTGTAGCCCCCTGATTGCCCCTTGCAATATCACCTACCACTTATTTACAGTCACATGCAACAATGAAGCGTTGTAGCTGAAGATCTTCTGGCAAAGTAATTGCCTCACGGCCATAGTTCAAAAAGGTGCTATTAAGCGTTCGTCTCGGTGCACTTAAGCATAAGGCGTTGGCATGGCGCCTTGCTTTTGCCCTACGCGTTCAAAAAAGCAGTCGGCAAGGTTCTTCGACGAGGAATCATGTTTCTCGGAAGAGAAATCGAGGATTTGACCTGCCTTGCGAGGATTCAACCATTCCGACGACAAAATTGACAGATTTCAACGGGGATGAAGATTCTCCGACGAGGCATCGAGCTTCTCCGACGAGATATTGAGCTTCATTGGCTGGTTTCCATCGATGTAGAAAGGGGTGGAGGAAGAGGGAGAGAGCTCGCATCATGTAGCAAGGAAGGGAGGATGAGGGGGAGAGGCGACGTGAGGAGGAAACCATAAGGAGCTTCAGTATGCGAATACCAAGACGTGTGTGTGGTTTAATGGGCTAGGCCAGTTCATCTAACTTCTTTTTCACCCTGCAATACTAATGCCTAATTACGTTTAGGTTAATATCGGTTAAGTTAGAAAAACGCAAGCAGGTGACCAAATACATAATTAACGCCTGGTGTTTTTCTTTAGACTAGGCTTAGGTTGTTTCTTCATTTTTTATCATTTCATTTTTCGTTTATTTTATCTTTCTTTATTTTTCGGTTTTCTCTGTTATTTTGGTTATTACTCTACATTGTTGTATATGTCATTAACATTTTTATAATATACATCTAATAATTTGCAATATGAATTAAATTTTTTTGTAATACATGGTCAACGTTTTTACACATATTTTAACTTTTTGAAACTCCTGATTAACATTTTTTAATATAAGATTAGTATTTTTTAATACATTGCCACAAAAATTATACAAAATTTTATTATTTTTTTAATGTTTGATTACCAATTTTCAGATGCAAGTTCACCATTTTTTAATACATGGTTAATAATTTTTATACACATTTAAAAAAAGTATTTATTTTTGTAAAAAAATGTTTTAGATGCTTTATTAACCTTTTTATATACATGATCAAAAACATTCATCAATTTTATTAATACATGGTCAACATTTTGTCTAATATGTTTAACATATTTTAAATGCTTGTTCAACATTTTTTCAAATGCCTAATTAACATTTTTATATACTTTTATATACGTGGTAAATAAATTTTATCATTTTTCTAAGACATGATCAACATTTTCTCTATACACATTTAACATTTCCAAATGTTTCATTAGCATTTCAAAATATTTGAAATACTGCATTAACATTTTTTATATACATTATCAAACAAATTCATCACCTTTTTAATACACGGTGAACATTTTTTCTATACACATTTACTATTTTTTTAATGTTTGATTAACATTTTTCCATGAAAGCAGCTAGACGTTCCGAACTTATCAGTTATCACCACCACCTCTCCGTCTGTGTCGGGATGTATACGATCGAGCTCACCAAAGTTCCACGATGTATCGAAAACATCAGAGAGAGATCTGCAAGCACAAATCGGAAGTTTAGGTAAGATTAACTATATATCGCATCATAATTAAGCATACTAGATAATGCCACGCGCGTTGCTGCGGGAACATTGCTAAAATATGGATAAATAGTTGGTATAAAAAATCTAAAACTAATGAAAAGCGAATGTAAGCTTAAAAAATAAAATACAAAGCATATAAAAAGAGAGTGAAAATTGTAGTTCAAATGTAAGTTCTAACAAAATATGAAGGATGAACTCTAATGCAAAAAACTACTTATGACTAATATGCATGAACTGATGATGTGGCACCATTACATACATAGAGTAATGCAAAAGATGGTATTTATGTCTTGCATGCATATTTGCTTATGTTCTAAAACTAATGGAAAGCGAATGTAAGCTTAAAAACAATAAAATACAAAGCGTATAAAAAGAGAGTGAAAATTATAGTTTAAATATAATTTCTAATAGAATATGAAGGATGAACTCTAATGCAAAAAACTACTTATGACTAATATGCATGAATTGATGATGTGTCACCATTGCATGCGGAGAGTAATGCAAAACATGTTATTTATGTCTTGCATGCATACTTGCTTATATGCCATGGTTGCATGGCTGGAAAAATTAAGTAATGGTTGTTTCTAATAGAATATGAAGGATGAATTCTAATGCAAAAAAAACTACTTATGACTAATATGCATGAATTGATGATGTGGCACTATTGCATGCGGAGAGTAATGCAAAAGATGTTATTTATGTCTTGCATGCATACTTGCTTATGTGTCATGATTGTATGGCTAGAAAAATTAGGTAATGGGTTGTAGCTATTTAGTAATAAAGGATATGTCCCACTAACGGCGCGCGTCGCATTTGCTGAACAGCAAGAAGAGGTTGGCGATTTTGATGGCAAAAATGCAGCTTTGCTTTCTGCTGCCATTTCAGCGGTCCACATGCATAATTTTGAGCGCTAAAACAGCAAGGTTTTATTACTGCAAAGTTTCAGTTCCGGTGGCAATTATCCTGAGCATGTACATGTAGGCCACACAATTATGCAACCACTGTATAATAACTATCCAAATACGGAGTATTTGAGTAGGGAACAAATATCCTTCACGACCATCTACTTCCTACAAAAACCGCTTGAGTCGTACAGGCCCACTACTACGGAAAACCTTATAGGCAGGAGCCTAGTAATAGCGGTAGAAAAAAGCAAGCGCTACTCTGGATATCTAAAGCGTTACTACTAGGGTCCATATCAGTAGCGCTTTATGTATTTCAAGCGTTGCTGTTAAAGGAGGCCCAACGAGGCCACCGATAGTAGTAGTAGCAGCAGCGGGCGCTTGTACAAAGCGTTACTGCTAAGTGGAATTGCAGTAGCGCTTGGTCAGATTCAGCGCTACTGACAAGTTAGTAGTAGCTCCGGTGCGGATTCAGCGCTACTGCTAGATTTAGTTAACCGGCTAACTCCATCCCCTCTCCCCCACTCATTCCCTCTCTATTCGACCGGCCCTCTGTCCCTCTCGCCTGTGATCCAGCGCGCTGCTTCTTCCCTCTCCGCCGCTGACCCCCTCCAAGCATCGTCGTGCCACCTCCACACGTCGCCGCCTCCTTCAAGTGCCGCCGGGCCACCTCCACGCGCCGTTGTTCGACCACCTCCCCTCCTGCTCCGGTAAGCCCCCCCCACGCCCCCCTCCTCCCTACCGCCTCGCTCGCCCACACTAGCACCACACCACACGCCTCCCCCTGTCGTTGACGCCCCTGTTGACCGTGGACGCAACATTTTCACCTAAAGTTTGTTCAAAGTTTATTCAATCCATCTAAAGTAATATATGTGGATAGGAGATAGTAGTAGTGTTTATCAGTAATTTTGGTATGAGGATCTACCAATGCATCTAGGGGTTAAGAGACTTAGTGAAGATTGGGTGGTTGCTGACCTAGGGCATGTAAGAATGTTTGGGGGAAATTTTGCAATATGGTTAGGCATGAGAGGTTGTTCATAATATTCTCCGTTTACCCCATCTTTTGTACTTGTTCATTGTTGCTATATTCGAGTGGCCTATGTTTTGCCGGAATGTTGATTCATTTCCGTTCCGGCAAATTTCAGGCGCTCCGTATGTCCATTTTTTAGTAAATGTCATGCCCAAATTTTCTCTGTTTAGGAAATGTCTGACGACGAAGGGGAATTCGTTATGTGCGAATACTGCCAAGACAAGCGCGGCCTTTGCGACACGCCTTACCTAGTTGATGATAGGCGCTTCAGCATCATGCTGGATGAGGACTTTGAAGTGGATACAGTAAGTCACAACGACAAGTCTTTTTTCGTAATTAAGCATGACTTCTTTTGCTTCAACTTATAATTTTTATTTTTTACTATTCTACTAGTGTATCCCCTGCCATGCAAGACATTATGTGTTGGATAAGATTGATTTCAGTACTGAAATAAATATGGAGGTAAAGATAGTTCACTTGAGGACCGAGCATGGTTATACTTTTGTTGTAAAATTGTAAAATGCAGACACCTACTCCTATTTTGAATGCCCAAGTTCGAGAGCACTATGCAAGGCTTACGCATTTGAGCCTAATATGCTTATCACCTTTGATATTCGTCCGGAAGATGAAATTGAAGGTAATATCGGCATCTGGATCGATGTGCAGACGCCTCCAGTTCTATCATTATGTGAGTTTGTCAACCACATTTATTAAGTAATTTATATTGTTTATTTAAAAATAGTTGACAACTTATTTTCATTGACAGCTTATTTTCATTCTTCAAAAAATTTACGGAAAATGGTAGACAGAACCTATTAGTACAATGATGAAGCAGAATTAACTTGTAAGAAGAAACATCATCTTGTCGTATTTATCAATGATCTTGAGAATTACAATACCTATCAGCAAACTCCACAACATTATGGTCAATATGTGCCACTAGTGCACGTGGTGAACTACGGTAACATGCATGGAGATTGCATGGTAAGATTTTCTACTATTACGACATCCCATGCATCTTTTGCATAAATTCTTGTAAAATAAACTACATTGCTAGCTACAAAGCTAATACTATGTTTTTCAACAGAAAATCCCGTAAGATTGTGTGCCTCATCTGATGTTACTAAGAGGTCGCGTTGATGTTATGATGATACGACCAGCACGGCCAGGTCAGCCTACGTATCTGCATCACTCCTGTCCATACCGGATTTTTAAAACCGATGAAGTCATGACAATCAAAGATTGGAAAAAATGTATGGTCAATCGTAGAGAGCTACTTGGAAGCAACATTGTGCGTAGCCCATGAATTGGAGACAAGATGATCTCCATTCTCCATAATGGAGAGTCATGGCCTATCTTGTTTTATGATATTCTACCTAAGCAGATGAGTAGGTCCTAGGTACAATGTGTTATTATGTGTTACAATGTGTTAGAGTTGACGATGATGATGAGGAGGAGTTGTGATTATGACTAGTGACCAACTTTTGTTATATGATATCTCATTGACAAAAATGATATTAAATAGTATTGGTGGTAATGACTATGATGATTATTAGCTATTTCCAAGATGATGTGATGATGTGCTACAATGTGTTAGAGTTAACGGTGATGATGAGGAGGAGTTGTGATTATGACTAGTGACCAACTTTTGTTATATGATGTCTCATTGACTATGATGATTACTTCTACATCACTTATGTATCGCTATTTTCGAGATGATGTGATGATATTTTATGAAACTATTGTATAAAATATGTATCATTTACTTCTACATCACTTATATATGTATCACTATGAGGTGTATGTTTAATATGATGTGATGAAACTATTGTATAGAATATGTATGAAAGCAGTAAAAGTTAGCAGTAGCGCTGGTAAATAGTTACCAGTAGCGTGGCTTAGCAGCAGCGCTTTCTATGCGAAAACGCTACTACTAACACTACTTACCAGTAGCGCTGTCAAACTTGCACTACGACTAATGTTTAGCTGTAGCGCGATAGCTACTGCTATGCATATTACCAGCGCTACTACTAGGGTTTTCTCTAGTAGTGCCGTGCAAGCAAGTGTGCTCGCTAGCAACAGAATTCTTAATCAGAAGAAGAAGAAAAGAAGAGCATCCAGCCATGGTAGAGGAGAGGAGCCCCCTGCACCTGCCCCACCACAAGGAGGAGAAGGAGGAGAAGCAGCATGGCCATGGCCACAACAAAAACCATGGCCATGCTAGCTTCATCTTCATGTACGTGTGTATGCAGGAATGGAGGTACCAGGGGAGAAGAGGTCGGACCAGGTGATCGGATTAATCAGCGCGGAGCAGGCCAAGGAAGCCGAGCGCAGGGAGGCCGAGGAGCGCAAGGCGGAGGAGGAGGACGGGGCCGCCTGGGCCAAAAACAAGCACGTCTACCAGTTCTGATCGCCGCCGCAAGCCCAGCCTCGCAACAGATACTGTTCTGAATGGACAAAGTTCGGCGTAAAACCACTTCCATGGTGTATATACTTGTGTACCAGTATAAAATAAGAGAGTACTCAGTCAAATTTGTATGTAATTTCAGATGGTATGTGCTCTTTGAAGGTGAAAATAAGATGGTACCTCATCAAATTTCTATATGTTTTTAACGTGTACTAATTATTTGAACATGTTAATTTTAGCAAATAAGAAAAAAAAATTGAAGGTTCAAGTGTTAGTAGTCACTAGCAAAAGGACCCGTGTGTTGTAACGGGAGAAAAACAATTATAATCTCTAATGGTGCTGATCGTGTTATGTCTTTAAAATTTTAGGACATTTCTTGAAATGCATGAACATTTTTTGAATTAACAAACTTTTTTCAATTGCACTCAAAAAATAACACACGAACTTTTTTTCAAAATCATGGACTTTTATTGTTTTCACCAACATTGTTCTCAAAATTATGAACATTTTTCTGAATATGCGAATGTTTTTACAAAAATCCTGAGCATTTTTTGTATTCACAAACATTTCATATTTTCTTCAAACTTTTATTTAAATATTCCGAGTTTTATAAATTGCAAAAGTTTTTCAAAGTTCTAAATTATTTAAACTAAAAATGGAACAGAAAAATGAGACTAAAAACAGAGGCACGAACTGTTTTTAAGATTTTTACACGGACTTTTGTTTAAAATAGTTGACTTTTTTATTTTATGAACATTTTCTCAAAGTTTAAACATTTTTTTATATGCAAACATTTTTCAAAACTCCTGAGTAGTTTTTGAATTCTTAAAACAAATATGTTTTTTTGAATATTTTGTTTCGAAATTCTCAGTTTCTTAAAATTGAGAAAATTTGTTTCAAGTTCTAAATTATTTAAAGTTGAAAAACAAAGTTGAACTGAAAATAAAAATAAAAAAACTAAACTAAAAAAACAGGCGCCCACGCATGGGCCGGCCCAAACAGGTGTGCTGCATCTTTTTCCAATGCCCAGAGCGTAATATAGGAGGTGCCTACATGGATCGGCCCAGTCCGAAGATTTTCCTGTTTGAAACGTTTTTTATGACTTATAGGTGGCATTGGTGGGTAATTTTAGTCAACTTTAAGGGCAATTTGGATGACGTACGGAAGAAGCACTATTTGCTTTATTAGTACGTAAGATAAGATGTGGGATGCAAAATATTTGTGCTCTGGAAAGGTCCAAGTGTTAGTATTAACGACCGAGTCGAAGTTGTGGAGCTTGAAGATTAACGAAGTCACCGTAGATATCTCGTTATCATGAAATATATCGTCTCCAACTGAAAGATTAATCCACACTGATGATATACAAAAGCGTTAAACTTAGAGTTTGATGTATGGTGAGATGAAGGTACCACCGCCCTTCTAACCATCCAAATCATGAGGTTGATTCTCATGAATACCATCTTTGGTTCATATGATTTTGCTCATAAAAAGATGATAGATTAAAGCCCACTATTTTAGTAAAAGGGAGAAACATTTTTTTCATCCCTATACTTATCAATTGGTCTCTCTCCGAGTATATGCACATGCATGGCGATGGGTACCACTACCCTCATACCCGTCAGGTAAAAATTCTATTAAGGTAAAGATATGGGTCAAAAAAGTATTCATGGGTACATAAATGAAAAAAAACATCGGATATGGTTTAGTATAACCCATACCGTGTATCCATGTAACCGCAATAATATAAAAAATAGGCTTTAAATATTATTTATCCACATATTAAACATATTATATGTATATAAATCTTGCAGCTAGCCTATGCCCAGAATGTGTTGCTGTCATGAAGTGTTGTTGTTTATACATTATTATTATAAATTGTTTATGTCTGTGTAGTACTCAATTGATGTGTTGTAAATCTGGGTAATTGTACCCGCGGGTACAGGCCCATTCACTACTGAAATTCAGAAATTTGCCGTCTGCCAAGGCGGACGGCAAAGGGGGCAACCACGGACGGCAAAGGCTTTGCCGTCTGCCCCCTCATGGCAAAGTAGACGGTAAAAAAAATCCGGTGAAGAGGCTCTTTGCCGTCTGCTTTCACAAAGCGGACGGCAAAGAATCTTTGCCATGAAGGGGCAGACGGCAAAATAAGTGGGACGGCATATATTGCAACGTCCCCGTTAAGTGTTAACGGCAGGCCTCCTCTCTTTGCCGTCTGCCTCCCCCCTTTGCCATGTGGGGGCAGACGGCAAAGAGGGGAGAGAGAGGGGGCAGATTCTCTCTTTGCCGTCTGCCTCCCCCCTTTGCCATGTGGGGGCAGACGGCAAAGAGGGGAGAGAGAGGGGGCAGATTCTCTCTTTGTCGTCTGCCTCCCCCCCTTTGCCATGTGGGGGCAGACGACAAAGAGGGGAGAGAGAGGGGGCAGATTCTCTCTTTGCCGTCTGCCTCCCCCATTTGCCATGTGGGGGCAGACGGCAAAGAGGGGAACCAGCCCCTTTTTTATTTATTTTTGTTATATCCAGCATTTTTAACAATAATCAGGATATATATATATATATATTTGACATAAATAAATTTCTTTCCGTACTAATAACCATATTAAAATAACTCTCATCCATAGTGCATACATATTATGGAAGTTACATCCGTACCAAACCATATATTACACCAGTTTCATCCACGTGCATACAAAGTTTCATATATTCATATACTACAATAGTTTCAATACAACCCATGGTACAAGAAATCATCTTCAAGCATTCCATCAACCAAGCTTCCCGTGAAGTGAAGGTAATCTGCAAAATGACAAATAAGAAAGTTAGAAAAATAATACTAGATGAAGTAGTGTATATATAGGTTATTTCGGAGAGAAATTAGCTAAGTATAGACCATTTAGGAGCTAACTAAGCTAATTATGTCATTTAGGTGGAACCCTAGCTAACTATAGGAGAAGAGAAAGAGAAGAAGAAGTAAAAGAAGGAGGAGGAGGAGGAGAAGGAGAAGGAAGAGGAGAAGAAGAAGAAAAAGGAGGAGGAGGAGGAGGAGAAGGAGAAGGACTCCTTCTTCTCCTTCTTCTTCTCCTTCTTCTCCTTCTTCTTCTTATCCTTTTGTCCCCTTCTTCTTCTCCTCCTCCCTCTCCTCCTTCTTCTTCTCCTTTTTCCTCTTTCTTCCTTTCATTTTCCTCTTTTTCTCTTCTTGTCCCCTTCTTCGGGCTAAATTGGCTAAGAATGCCTTTTTGGAGCTAATTATGTCATTTCGAGGATAATTAGCTAAGTATAGGTCATTTTTTATTAAATAGGCCATTTTGGAGCTAACTAAGCTAATTATGTCATTTCGTAGGATAATTAGCCAATTTAGCCTTTCTTGGATAAGTCTAAGCTACGTAGAAGAAGAGATAGAGAAGAAGAAGTAAAATAAGGAGGAGGAGGAGGAGGAGGAGGAGAAGAAGAAGGAAGAGGAGAAGAAGAAGAAAAGAAGAAGGAGAAGGAGAAGAAGAAGGAGAAGGAGGAAGAAGGAGGAAGAAGTGTTGGGGAACGTCGCATGGGAAACAAAAATTTTCCTACGCGCACGAAGACCTATCATGGTGATGTCCATCTACGAGAGGGGATGAGTGATCTACGTACCCTTGTAGATCGCACAGCAGAAGCGTTAGAGAACGCGGTTGATGTAGTGGAACGTCCTCACGTCCCTCGATCCGCCCCGCGAACAATCCCGCGATCAGTCCCACGATCTAGTACCGAACGGACGGCACCTCCGCGTTCAGCACACGTACAGCTCGACGATGATCTCGGCCTTCTTGATCCAGCAAGAGAGACGGAGAGGTAGAAGAGTTCTCCGGCAGCGTGACGGTGCTCCGGAGGTTGGTGATGATCTTATCTCAGCAGGGCTCCGCCCGAGCTCCGCAGAAACACGATCTAGAGGAAAAACTATGGAGGTATGTGGTCGGGCAGCCATGAGAAAGTCGTCTCAAATCTGCCCTAAAAGCCCCATATATATAGGAGGAGGGAGGGGGACCTTGCCTTGGGGTCCAAGGGATCCCCAAGGGGTCGGCCGAGCCAGGGGGGAGGACTCTCCCCCCCAAACCGAGTCCTACTTGGTTTGGTGGGAGGGAGTCCTTCCCCCTTCCCACTTCTTCCTTTTTTTTTCCTTTCCTTTGATTTTTTCTCCCTTGGCGCATAGGGGATTGGTGGGCTGTCCCACCAGCCCACTAAGGGCTGGTGTGACCCCCCCAAATGCCTATGGGCTTCCCCGGAGTGGGTTGCCCCCCTCCGGTGAACTCCCGGAACCCATTCGTCATTCCCGGTACATCCCCGGTAACTCCGAAAACCTTCCGGTAATCAAATGAGGTCATCCTATATATCAATCTTCGTTTCAGGACCATTCCGGAAACCCTCGTGATGTCCGTGATGTCATCCGGGACTCCGAACAACATTCGGTAACCAACCATATAACTCAAATACGCATAAAACAACGTCGAACCTTAAGTGTGCAGACCCTGCGGGTTCGAGAACTATGTAGACATGACCCGAGAGACTCCTCGGTCAATATCCAACAGCGGGACCTGGATGCCCATATTGGATCCTACATATTCTACGAAGATCTTATCGTTTGAACCTCAGTGCCAAGGATTCGTATAATCCCGTATGTCATTCCCTTTGTCCTTCGGTATGTTACTTGCCCGAGATTCGATCGTCAGTATCCGCATACCTATTTCAATCTCGTTTACCGGCAAGTCTCTTTACTCGTTCCGTAATACAAGATCCCGCAACTTACACTAAGTTACATTGCTTGCAAGGCTTGTGTGTGATGTTGTATTACCGAGTGGGCCCCGAGATACCTCTCCGTCACACGGAGTGACAAATCCCAGTCTTGATCCATACTAACTCAACTAACACCTTCGGAGATACCTGTAGAGCATCTTTATAGTCACCCAGTTACGTTGCGACGTTTGATACACACAAAGCGTTCCTCCGGTGTCAGTGAGTTATATGATCTCATGGTCATAGGAATAAATACTTGACACGCAGAAAACAGTAGCAACAAAATGACACGATCAACATGCTACGTCTATTAGTTTGGGTCTAGTCCATCACATGATTCTCCTAATGATGTGATCCCGTTATCAAGTGACAACACTTGCCTATGGCCAGGAAACCTTGACCATCTTTTGAACAACGAGCTAGTCAACTAGAGGCTTACTAGGGACAGTGTTTTGTCTATGTATCCACACAAGTATTGTGTTTCCAATCAATACAATTATAGCATGGATAATAAACGATTATCATGAACTAAGAAATATAATAATAACTAATTTATTATTTCCTCTAGGGCATATTTCCAACAGTCTCCCACTTGCACTAGAGTCAATAATCTAGTTCACATCACCATGTGATTCCAACGAATCCAACACCCATATGGGGTCTGATCACGTCTTGCTCGTGAGAGAGGTTTTAGTCAACGGTTCTGAAACTTTCAGATCCGTGCGTTCTTTACAAATCTTTATGTCATCTTTATAGATGCTGCTACTACGTGCTATTCGGAAATGCTCCAAATATCTACTCTACTATACAAATCCGTTTCACTACTCATAGATATTCGGATTAGTGTCAAAGCTTGCATCGACGTAACCCTTTACGACGAACTCTTTAACCACCTCCATAATCGAGAAAAATTCCTTAGTCCATTAGTTACTAAGGATAAATTTTGACCGCTGCTAGTGATTCAATCATGGATCACTCTCTGTACCTCTCAACATACTTTGAGTCAAGGCACACATCAGGTGCGGTACACAGCATGGCATACTTTAGATTCTATGGCTAAGGCATAGAAGACGACCTTCGTCTATTCTCTTTATTCTGCCGTGGTCGGGTTTTGAGTCTTACTCAAATTCACACCTCACAACGCAACCAAGAACTCTTTCTTCGCTGATCTATTTTGAACTCCTTCAAAAACTTGTCAAGGCATGCATTTTATTGAAACTTTCATTAAGCGCTTTTGATCTATCTCCATAGATCTTTGATGCTCAACGTTCAAGTAGCGCAATCCAGGTATTCCTTTGAAAACTCCTTTCAAACAACCTTATATGCTTTACAGAGATTCTACATCACTTCTGATCCACAATATGTCAACCACATATACTTATCAGAAATTCTATAGTGCTCCCACTCACTTCTTTGGAAATACAAGTTTCTCATAAACCTTGTACAAACCCAAAATCTTTGATCATCTCATCAAAGTGTATATTCCAACTCCGAGATGCTTGCACCAGTCCATTGAAGGATCACTGGAGCTTGCATACTTGCTAGTATCTTTAGGATCGACAAAACCTTCTGGTTGTATCACATACAATGTTTGCTCAAGGAAACCGTCCAGAAAACAATGTTTTGACATCCTACGTGCAATATTTCATAAATAATGCATCAACAACTAACATAATTCTAACAGACTTTTAGCATCGCTACGAGTGACAAAGTCTCATCATAGTCAACTGTTTGATCTTATCGAAAACATCTTTGCGACAAGTCGAGCTTTTCTTAATAGTGACTTATCACCATCATCGTCTGTTTTCCTTTAAAGATCCATCTTTACTCAATATTCCTCTGACCATCAAGTAGTTCTTCCAAAGTCTACACTTTGTTTTCATACATGGATCCTCTCTCGGATTTCATGGCTTCCAACCATTTGTCGGAATCCGGGCCCACCATCGCTATCTCCATAACTCGTAGGTTCACTGTTGCTCGACAACATGACCTCCAAGACAGGGTTACCGTACCACTCTGTAGTAGTACGCGACCTTGTCAACCTACGAGACTTGTAGTAACTTGATCCGATGCTCGATGATCACCATCATCAGCTTCCACTTCAATTGGTGTAGGTGCCACATGAACAACTTCCTGCGCCCTGCTACACACTGGTTGAAGTGATGGTTCAATAACCTCATCAAGTTCTACTACCCTCCCACTCAATTCTTTCGAGAGAAACCTTTCCTCGAGAAAGGATCCGTTTCTAGAAACAAACACTTTGCTTTCGGATCTGAGATAGGAGATGTACCCAACTGTTTTGGATATCCTATGAAGATGCATTCATCCGCTTTGGGTTCGAGCTTATCAGACTGAAACTTTTTCACATAAGTGTTGAAACCCCAAACTTTCAAGAAACGACAGTTTAGATTTCTCTAAACCTCAGTCTATACTGTGTCATCTCAACGGAAATACGCGGTGCCCTATTTAAAGTGAGTGCGGTTGTCTCTAATGCATAACCCATAAACGATAGTGGTAATTCGATAAGAGACATCATAGTAGGAGGAGGGAGGGGGACCTATTTCAAGCCGTGAGAAAGTCGTCTCAAATCTGCCCTAAAAGCCCCATATATATAGGAGGAGGGAGGGGGACCTTGCCTTGGGGTCCAAGGGATCCCCAAGGGGTCGGCCGAGCCAGGGGGGAGGACTCTCCCCCCCCAAACCGAGTCCTACTTGGTTTGGTGGGAGGGAGTCCTTCCCCCTTCCCACTTCTTCCTTTTTTTTTCCTTTCCTTTGATTTTTTTCTCCCTTGGCGCATAGGGGATTGGTGGGCTGTCCCACCAGCCCACTAAGGGCTGGTGTGACCCCCCCAAATGCCTATGGGCTTCCCCGGAGTGGGTTGCCCCCCTCCGGTGAACTCCCGGAACCCATTCGTCATTCCCGGTACATCCCCGGTAACTCCGAAAACCTTCCGGTAATCAAATGAGGTCATCCTATATATCAATCTTCGTTTCCGGACCATTCCGGAAACCCTCGTGATGTCCGTGATCTCATCCGGGACTCCGAACAACATTCGGTAACCAACCATATAACTCAAATACGCATAAAACAACGTCGAACCTTAAGTGTGCAGACCCTGCGGGTTCGAGAACTATGTAGACATGACCCGAGAGACTCCTCGGTCAATATCCAACAGCGGGACCTGGATGCCCATATTGGATCCTACGTATTCTACGAAGATCTTATCGTTTGAACCTCAGTGCCAAGGATTTGTATAATCCCGTATGTCATTCCCTTTGTCCTTCGGTATGTTACTTGCCCGAGATTCGATCGTTAGTATCCGCATACCTATTTCAATCTCGTTTACCGGCAAGTATCTTTACTCGTTCCGTAATACAAGATCCCGCAACTTACACTAAGTTACATTGCTTGCAAGGCTTGTGTGTGATGTTGTATTACCGAGTGGGCCCCGAGATACCTCTCCGTCACACGGAGTGACAAATCCCAGTCTTGATCCATACTAACTCAACTAACACCTTCGGAGATACCTGTAGAGCATCTTCATAGTCACCCAGTTACGTTGCGACGTTTGATACACACAAAGCATTCCTCCGGTGTCAGTGAGTTATATGATCTCATGGTCATAGGAATAAATACTTGACACGCAGAAAACAGTAGCAACAAAATGACACGATCAACATGCTACGTCTATTAGTTTGGGTCTAGTCCATCACATGATTCTCCTAATGATGTGATCCCGTTATCAAGTGACAACACTTGCCTATGGCCAGGAAACCTTGACCATCTTTTGAACAACGAGCTAGTCAACTAGAGACTTACTAGGGACAGTGTATTGTCTATGTATCCACACAAGTATTGTGTTTCCAATCAATACAATTATAGCATGGATAATAAACGATTATCATGAACTAAGAAATATAATAATAACTAATTTATTATTGCCTCTAGGGCATATTTCCAACAAGAAGAAGGGGAAGGAGGAGCTCCTTCTCCTTCTCCTCCTTCTTCTCCTTCTTCTTCTCCTCCTCCCTCTCCTCCTTCTTCTTCTCCTTTTTCCTCTTCCTTCCTTTCATTTTCCTATTTTTCTCTTCTTGTCCCCTTCTTCGGGCTAAATTGGCTAAGAATGCCTTTTTGGAGCTAATTATGTCATTTAGAGGATAATTAGCTAAGTATAGGTCATTTTTTATTAAATAGGCCATTTTGGAGCTAACTAAGCTAATTATGTCATTTCGTAGGATAATTAGTCAATTTAGCCTTTCTTGGATAAGTCTAAGCTACGTAGAAGAAGAGATAGAGAAGAAGAAGTAAAATAAGGAGGAGGAGGAGGAGGAGGAGAAGAAGAAGGAAGAGGAGAAGAATAAGAAAAGAAGAAGGAGAAGGAGAAGAAGAAGGAGAAGGAGAAGGAGGAAGAAGGAGGAAGAAGAAGGGGAAGGAGGAGCTCCTTCTCCTTCTCCTCCTTCTTCTCCTTCTTCTTCTCCTCCTCCATCTCCTCCTTCTTCTTCTCCTTTTTCCTCTTCCTTCCTTTCATTTTCCTCTTTTTCTCTTCTTGTCCCCTTCTTCGGGCTAAATTGGCTAAGAATGCCTTTTTGGAGCTAATTATGTCATTTCGAGGATAATTAGCTAAGTATAGGTCATTTTTTATTAAATAGGCCATTTTGGAGCTAACTAAGCTAATTATGTCATTTCGTAGGATAATTAGCCAATTTAGCCTTTCTTGGATAAGTCTAAGCTACGTAGAAGAAGAGATAGAGAAGAAGAAGTAAAATAAGGAGGAGGAGGAGGAGAAGAAGAAGGAAGAGGAGAAGAAGAAGAAAAGAAGAAGGAGAAGGAGAAGAAGAAGGAGAAGGAGAAGGAGGAAGAAGGAGGAAGAAGAAGGGGAAGGAGGAGCTCCTTCTCCTTCTCCTCCTTCTTCTCCTTCTTCTTCTCCTCCTCCCTCTCCTCCTTCTTCTTCTCCTTTTTCCTCTTCCTTCCTTTCATTTTCCTCTTTTTCTCTTCTTGTTCCGTTCTTCGGGCTAAATTGGCTAAGAATGCCTTTTTGGAGCTAATTATGTCATTTCGAGGATAATTAGCTAAGTGTAGGTCATTTTTTATTAAATAGGCCATTTTGGAGCTAACTAAGCTAATTATGTCATTTCGTAGGATAATTAGCCAATTTAGCCTTTCTTGGATAAGTCTAAGCTACGTAGAAGAAGAGATAGAGAAGAAGTAAAATAAGGAGGAGGAGGAGGAGGAGAAGAAGAAGGAAGAGGAGAAGAAGAAGAAAAGAAGAAGGAGAAGGAGAAGAAGAAGGAGTAGGAGAAGGAGGAAGAAGGAGGAAGAAGAAGGGGAAGGAGGAGCTCCTTCTCCTTCTCCTCCTTCTTCTCCTTCTTCTTCTCCTCCTCCCTCTCCTCCTTCTTCTTCTCCTTTTTCCTCTTCCTTCCTTTCATTTTCCTCTTTTGCTCTTCTTGTCCCCTTCTTCGGGCTAAATTGGCTAAGAATGCCTTTTTGGAGCTAATTATGTCATTTCGAGGATAATTAGCTAAGTATAGGTCATTTTTTATTAAATAGGCCATTTTGGAGCTAACTAAGCTAATTATGTCATTTCTTAGGATAATTAGCCAATTTAGCCTTTCTTGGATAAGTCTAAGCTACGTAGAAGAAGAGATAGAGAAGAAGAAGTAAAATAAGGAGGAGGAGGAGGAGGAGGAGAAGAAGAAGGAAGAGGAGAAGAAGAAGAAAAGAAGAAGGAGAAGGAGAAGAAGAAGGAGAAGGAGAAGGAGGAAGAAGAAGGAGTAGGAGGAGCTCCTTCTCCTTCTCCTCCTTCTTCTCCTTCTTCTCCTTCTTCTTCTCCTCCTCCCTCTCCTCCTTCTTCTCCTTATTTTTCCTCTTCCCTCCTTTCATTTTTCCTCTTTTTCTCTTCTTGTCCCCTTCTTCGGGCTAAATTGGCTAAGAATGCCTTTTTGGAGCTAATTATGTCATTTCGAGGATAATTAGCTAAGTATAGGTCATTTTTTATTAAATAGGCCATTTTGGAGCTAACTAAGCTAATTATGTCATTTCGTAGGATAATTAGCCAATTTAGCCTTTCTTGGATGAGTCTAAGCTATGTAGAAGAAGAGATAGAGAAGAAGAAGTAAAATAAGGAGGAGGAGGAGGAGGAGAAGAAGAAGGAAGAGGAGAAGAAGAAGAAAAGAAGAAGGAGAAGAAGGAGAAGAAGAAGGAGAAGGAGAAGGAGGAAGAAGGAGGAAGAAGAAGGGGAAGGAGGAGCTCCTTCTCCTTCTTCTCCTTCTTGTTCTCCTCCTCCCTCTCCTCCTTCTTCTTCTCCTCATTTTTCCTCTTCCTTCCTTTCATTTTCCTCTTTTTCTCTTCTTGTCCCCTTCTTCGGGCTAAATTGGCTAAGAATGCCTTTTTGGAGCTAATTATGTCATTTCGAGGATAATTAGCTAAGTATAGGTCATTTTTTATTAAATAGGCCATTTTGGAGCTAACTAAGCTAATTATGTCATTTCGTAGGATAATTAGCCAATTTAGCCTTTCTTGGATGAGTCTAAGCTACGTAGAAGAAGAGATAGAGAAGAAGAAGTAAAATAAGGAGGAGGAGGAGGAGGAGGAGAAGAAGAAGAAGGAAGAGGATAAGAAGAAGAAAAGAAGAAGGAGAAGGAGAAGGATAAGGAGAAGGAGGAAGAAGGAGGAAGAAGAAGGGGAAGGAGGAGCTCCTTCTCCTTCTCCTCCTTCTTCTCCTTCTTCTTTCCTCCTCCCTCTCCTCCTTCTTCTCCTCATTTTTCCTCTTCCTTCCTTTCATTTTTCCTCTTTTTCTCTTCTTGTCCCCTTCTTCGGGCTAAATTGGCTAAGAATGCCTTTTTGGAGCTAATTATATCATTTCGAGGATAATTAGCTAAGTATAGGTCATTTTTTATTAAATAGGACATTTTGGAGCTAACTAAGCTAATTATGTCATTTCGTAGGACTATTGGCTAATTTAGCCTTTCTTGGATGAGTCTAAGCTACGTAGAAGAAGAGATAGAGAAGAAGAAGTAAAATAAGGAGGAGGAGGAGGAGGAGGAGGAGGAGGAGAAGAGGAAGGAAGAGGAGAAGAAGAAGAAAAGAAGAAGGAGAAGGAGAAGAAGAAGGAGAAGGAGAAGGAGGAAGAAGAAGGAGTAGGAGGAGCTCCTTCTCCTTCTCCTCCTTCTTCTCCTTCTTCTCCTTCTTCTTCTCCTCCTCCCTCTCCTCCTTCTTCTCCTCATTTTTCCTCTTCCCTCCTTTCATTTTTCCTCTTTTTCTCTTCTTGTCCCCTTCTTCGGGCTAAATTGGATAAGAATCCCTTTTTGGAGCTAATTATGTCATTTCGAGGATAATTAGCTAAGTATAGGTCATTTTTTATTAAATAGGCCATTTTGGAGCTAACTAAGCTAATTATGTCATTAGATGGAAGTCTAGCTATTTTGGAGCTAACTAAGCTAATTATGTCATTAGATGGAAGTCTAGCTATTTTTTATTAAAACACTAGAAATAACATACCTAAGTTAGGGTGAAGCACGGTGGCTCTGGCTTGTTTCACCTGGAGAAGGCTGCCCTGGAGAAGGCTCGACTGTAGAAGGGTCGTGCGATGCGTTTCGGGACATATTCTGCACCAAACATCGTTTGCAATGTGTAGTTAGCATGAGGACACTCTTAAGATCACTCCACTGAAATGAAACTCACCGTCCCCGCCAAGTTAATGACTGGCATCGGCGGAGGGACTTGGCCGTTCTTCTCGCACATAGACTGTACATTTGGTTTCGACAAGTCAAACTTTTTATTTATTAATGAAACGGACATTCAAATGCAAGATTTGAAATAACATGAAGAAGAAACTTACCACGAAGAGCTCGTATATGGCCCTGGTAGACGCTTCATTCCGTGCCCTCTCCGCCTCCACCAATGCAGTCTCCGGACAACGTATAAGGCCGTCTCCAATGGCGATCGAGCCATGGGGCCTCCCGTTGCCAGCTATCATCACCAGCTCTGGATCAATAGGCCCCTCGCTCGGGTTAAAGTCCTCCCCTTTCCTCGCCTTCCCGTGATCTCTGTACTTCACGAGCTTGTCGTGGGAGGAGATGTTGGTGAAGTTTTCTGGATGCTCGAGGTCAGACTCACAGAATGCCTTGACCTTCTTGTACGACGCAGTATGGGCCATCGCATACAGGTCGTACATCTGTGGCGCCTCCGTCTTATTGTGACGCGCCTAAAAGAGAGAGAGCAGAAAATTGTATTGGTAAAGGGCTCAAGATAGCATTAAGAATGAATTGCATGAGGCATGAAGCAAACCACATACCCAGTTCTCGCCAAATTGGATTAAGTTGACGCTCCCTTGATGGTGTGGCACGCCAACCATTTTGCCACGCCTCTCCTTGGCGTTGTTGTGGCTGGTCTCCCACGTTTCGGAGCACCACTGGTCCACCAAGGCCTCCCAACAATCCATCTTATCCACACACCATCTAGGGGGCACCTAAGTTAATAAAGAGAAATTTGAGTGCGTAAGAACCAAATCAAGGAAACTAACTACAAAGCCTTAATAATATGTAATTACCTTCATGTAATGCTCCTTCTCCATCTTAGCATCACGGCACTTCGCCTTATCAATCCTAATACGCCGCGTGGCATAGTAGTCTCGAACAGCCTGCACCCGAGCCTCGTGCCGAAAGTTTTGAAGTAGGCGGCGACATTCGGTTTCGATAACCTTTGCCGCGTCGTCCTCGTATCCCTCCTCACACCTGTAGAAGGTCTGCAAACGAGACAACACCGATTAGTACAATAAATAGCTATGGTTAATTTATAACTGTGTGAAAGAGAAATTACCCAGAACTTTCGGATCACCATGTCCGCCCTCGTGTCACACAAAACACCGTCGATCTCCACCTCCGGCGGGGCCGGGGCACCCAAGTAGTGCTCCCAAGTCATCCCTACCTCTCGCTCCCGACCGGGCAACGTAACAAACCCTGGGAAGTTTTGACGGCAAAGAACACCGAGGACGCTGTTGGGCTTGCGGACACCCTTGGCAACAATCCAACCCCTACAGTATGACAAATTAAAGCCAAAACATTAGATATTTGAGAAAACGCGAAGGCAAAAGGTTAAATAAGAGTAAATTAACTTACTTGTCCCCATTTGGCCTAATCGAGCACCTTTGCTCGGGGGTCGCTGGCACGAGCGGGAGCCCCGAACTACCACGCTGGTAGACGGTATCCCCCTCACCCAGCTCCTCATCGCTACCAGCATGGCCAGTTGGCTCTGGCCAGGGATCCCACTGGGTCTCTTGGGACGTACCCTCATCCCTGCTGTGCTCCGCAGTCGTGTGGAAGGAAGCCTCTGGGACACGAGTCTCGTGGGTCAAAGGCTCGTCGACCTGAGGCTCGTGAACCGGAGACCGTGTAGCCTCCACCTCAGACGAATCCACCCTAGAAGTCCTCCTGTGCTCAGGTGAATCAGCTTGGGGTGGTGGCGGGGACCGTGTAGCCCTACCTCTCCCGCGGCCACGTGTACCTTTAGTACAACATAAATACCAACATGAGTAATAAAATGTATATAAATACCAATATGCATACAACATGAGTACAACATAAATACCAACATGAATACAACGTGTACCTTTAGTGCCTCTCGGCTTCGCGGGTGGTCGACCTCCTCTCACGGGGGCCGCTCCTTGCATAGTAGAGAGCAACACTCTCCGAAGAGGCGAGGCAGGAATGGAAGTACCCATCCCATCACCCGCCGACGAAGAAGCAGCCGCGGCATGCTTTCGACCCTTTCCCACCATCTTTCAACACCTGTCATGACAAAGAGTAAATGAAATTAGTACAACATAAATACCAACATGACTAATAAAAATTGAATACCTAACATGAACTCAAAATTTATATATAGTATAATAGTTGAATACCTGACATGAACTAATAACAATCGTCCTCGTCTATATATGCTTCGGGGTCAATAAATGCATCATGATCATCACTATCATCAATAAATGCATCATCATCATCACTATCTAGAAGAACATGTGGAAGGCCACCATTATGTAATCGGTCAAGAAGTGACAGGTCATCCGCAGCAGTAACCTCTTCTTCTTCCAGCTCTTCCTCTTCGGGCTCAGGGGTTAAGACGGATTCACTGTCGCTGTCTACTTCAATGTTCTGGGGTGAAGTAGAGCGGTTCTTGAAACGTTTCTTGGACATACGTGTTTCTTGGAAGAATTCTCCTTCATATGTGTCTGGGTTAATGTGAGGTTCGTAATCCTCTTCATTGAGGGTAGGTGGTCTAAAATGTGGTGGCACTTCATAAACGACATCCCAACCTTTGAGATTTGGATCAGTTTGGCAGGCCCACGGTAGATAGAAAACTTGTGTCGCCTGTTGAGCCGTAATATAGACATCGGGAACATCTAAGTGGGTGTTTTGGTTGATTTCGACTAGTCCTATATGTTCATGAGTCCTTCTAGTCTCCCTCGGCTCAAACCAATAACATTTGAAGACTACGACGGTCGGTGGGTTTTCACCATAGAATAGAAGTTCATAAATTGCTTCAACCCTTCCATAATACTCGGTGTCTCCTTCGCCGATAGCAGAGACAGAACAATTTGTAGTCTTTAGGTCGGGCATAGATAGCTCTTTGCCAAAGGTACGAAAGTGATACCCGTTGATGTTGTATTTGTCAAATGAACGAACCTTATAGTCAAAACCATTAGCGACTTGTCTCAACTCGGCGTCCATAGACTCTGCATCAGCCTACAAGTTTAATACGAAAGAATGGATGCATTAGCCGCAAATTAGACCAATAAGTCAAATGAGCCCTTAATGGTAATTAATTACCCTTTGTTTGAACCAAGAGATGAAACCAGGATAGTCGCCTCCATGCTTTGCGAGAAGCTCATACTCTTCGACGGAATCCTTTTCGATGACCGCTCCATCCGAGAATTCGGCGACGTATCGACTATATCAAATATCCGGGAATAAGAGTGGTTCAAAGCAATTAGAAGTTGCGGAACAATAAATTACCGAGAACTTACTCGATGTACGGCCGCACTTCTGTTAGGTTGGTGAAGATATACAATGAAATGGTCCGCCATTCTTCGACATCCAACGATTTCCCTTTCGAAGCACCGGATGGTGCGAGCTTACCTTTGAATAGGCTGAGGTTGGATCGAACTTTTTCTCGATCGCCATCATTGTACCGAGGCTTCGGGTTATGCAAATGATAATTTTTGGCTTCGTAGTGTGCTGTCACGAAGTTTGCCGCCTCCTCAGTAATGAATGCCTCGGCCATCGATGCTTCAATTCTACGTTTATTTTTACACTTAGCTCGAAGCGTCTTCTGCATCCTCTCAGTTGAGTAGCACCATCGATTTTGAACGGGCCCCCCCATTCTTGCCTCGGTCGGGAGATGCAAAATCAAATGTTGCAGTGGATTAAAGAAGCCCGGTGGAAAGATCTTTTCTAATTTGCAGACCAACTCCGGTGCCAACTCTTCCATTTCATCTAGCACGCCAGGCGATAGTTCTTTCGCACAAAGAGAACGGAAGAAATAGCTCAGCTCTGCCAGTACTAGCCATTCATCCTCAGGGATAAAGCCACGCAACATCACCGGCATTACCCGCTCAATCCATATGTGCCAATCATGACTCTTGAGCCCAAATATTTTCAATTTCTCAAGACTCGCTCCCCTCTTTAGATTCGCAGCATACCCATCGGGGAACATCAACCGCATTTTCACCCACAATAGCATTTCCCTCATAGCTGGCCTTTCAAGATTGAACCATGCCTTTGGCTTCGCTATGCTTTGCTTTCCTTTCCGTTGTCGCAAGTTTTGCAACGGTCTATCACATAGAGCCTCCAGGTCGATTCTAGCCTTAGGATTATCTTTTGACTTCCCCTCTATGCCGAACAATGTACCAAAAATGGCCTCCGCAATATTCTTTTCAGTGTGCATCACGTCAATGTTGTGTGGGCAAAGGAGGTCTTTGAAGTAAGGGAGATCCCATAAGCATGACTTGTGAGTCCAGGCGTGTTCCGTATTATACCCTTTGAAGTATCCTGGACGCAAAGGATCGGGCTCGAGAGCGTTTAACTGATCAAGGGTCTGTTGGCCTGTCAACGCAGCTGGTGCAGTGTTTTTGACAACTCTACCTTTGATGAAATTCTTCTTGTCTTTTCTGAACTTATGGTCAGGATCCAGGAATTGTCTATGCATGTCGAAGCAAGAATACTTGCGACCAGCCTGCAGCCAACGGAACTGAAGAGCTGCCTTGCATGTGGTGCACGGGAACCTTCCATGCACACACCAGCCAGCGAATAGCGCAAACGCCGGATAATCATGCGTCGAGTACATGTACCACACATGCATTTTGAAATTTGTTTTGGTAGCCGCGTCGTAGGTATTGATCCCATTATCCCAGGCTTCTTGCAACTCATCCTTAAGCGGCTGCATGTACACATTCATATTCTTCCCCGGATAGTTGGGCCCTGGAATTATCAACGTCAGGAAAATGTTCTTTCTTTTCATAATCTCTCCGGGTGGCAAATTTAGTGGAATGACAAATACAGGCCAACAACTGTATTGTGCTGCCGTCATACCATACACATTGAACCCATCCGTGTTGATGGCAACTCTAGGTTGCCTTGGATCTTCCGATTTATCCTTATGTAATGCATCGAAGTGCCTCCACGCAAAACCATCTGAAGTGTGTACCAGCATCTTGTTCCCATCCGCATCTAGTTCGGTTCTTTTGCCCAATTTGTGCCATGTCATCTGTCTGGCCGTCTCTTCGACCATGAAAAGACGTTGAAGTCTTGGTACGATTGGCAGATATCGAAGAACACTAATGGGGATTTTGGTCTGATTCTTCTCACCCATGTCGTTGTCTACCACAATATACCTGGAAGAATTGCAAATGGGGCAATAGTTCAAGGCCGCATACTCAAGCCTAAATAAGGCACATCCATTCTCACAGGCATGTATCTTCTCATAGGGCATCTTAAGTACACGGAGGATTTTCTCTGACTGGTACAAGTTTGCAGGCAGTACATGGCCTTTGGGTAGAAAGCGTCCAAATATCGTCATCATCGCGTCGTAGCATTCTCTGCCTAGGTTGAATTGAGCCTTCAGAGCCATTACTTGCGCGATGGCATCCAGCTGACAAATATCAGTCTGCTCGTGGAGAGGACGTTTTGAAGACTCCAGCATTTCATAGAAGGCCTTTGCAGATTCCTCCATCTCATCGTCCGAATCCCGAGCATCATCAAAGTCTTGCACCATGTCTTCAATCCCGGTACCATGCTCGTCGGTGCGACGACGAATCACCTCAGCTCTGGCACGTTGGTCAGACTCACCATGAAAAGTCCACACCGTATAATTAGGCGTAAAACCCCACTTCTGTAAGTGTTTACCCATTTCAAACTCTGTCTGCTTTTTCCAGTTGTCGCAGTTGGGACAGGGGCACCATGTTTTTTGCTGGCCATTTGCAAATGCGGCTCTCACAAACCCCCTGGTTTTTGTTAACCATTCATGGGTCATGTCTTTCTGACTAGGGTGACCAGTGTACATCCAAGCACGATCACTCATGTTGCCTAGCTACCTATGGGGGCACAAGAAATAAATACATAATTCATCATCTATATTCATACGCTAATCAAGTTTGTCAGTTTTATTACGTCCATGCAACCTACACGCTAATAGGTAAAGATAGGTCATAATCCCACCCGAGTATGTATAGACTGGGTTCGTTTTCCCATGCTCTGCTCCAGATGCGACGCAGAATTTCGGCAGCACCTCCCCGCTGTTCTCCTGATACACGTCTCGGCAATAAGCAGAGAGGATGTGTACCCGGAGAACAACAGGGGAGGCACTGACGAAATTCCGCATCGGATCCGGAGCACAGCATACGGAAAAACAAACCCAATCTACACATACTCGGGCTGTCCATGGATAATGTTGGACAATTCGAAAGGATGGCGGTTATAAATATGCAAAGAAATGCATATTTATAGATGTCGCCCTTTCGAACGGGAGACGCATACTGGTCACGCATACTCATGATTGAAGAAACCTATAGCTAGCAAGTTTCATCGGCACGAAGACCGGGACAGAGCAAATTAAGGGGGTAGGAGGAGAAGTCATTTGTGCTCACCAACAAACGCAAGGGCGGAGCTCGTCCAACGCACGTGGAGGTCGTCGAACAACTGCACATTGAAATTCACCCGATCAACACAAATACGATGTTTTTATAATTAACATGATCGGAAAATATGTGACCTAACTCATAATTTACAAAACTATGACCCCGTGGGCCTCTGGAAGGCCGAAAAGCACCTTCTCGTTCAAAAGAAGGCAGAAGAGGTGTCGGGGGTCGGGGCTTAGTGGCGTCGGGAGTCAGTGCCGTCGAGGGTCGGTGGCATCGGGGGTCGGGGGGGTAGTGGCGTCGGTTGTGGGGGGTCAGTGGCGTCGGGGGTCCAGGGTCAGTGGCGTCGGGGGTCCAGGGTCAGTGACGTCGGGTGTCAGTGGCGTCGGGGGTCGGGGGTTGGTGGCGTCGAGCGTCGGGGGTCGGGAGTCGTGGGCCGAGGGTCTGGGTCGGGGGCAGTGGCGTCGGGGGTCGAGGGTTAGTGGCGTCGGGGGTCAGTGGCGTCGGGGGTCGGGGGTCGGGGGTCAGTGGCGTCGGAGGTCGGGGGTCAGTGGCGTCGGAGGTCGATGGTCGGGGGTCAGTGGCGTCGGGTGTCAGGGGTCGAGGGTCGAGGGTCAGTTTCGGGGTGCCGGGGTTCCCTTTTCCTCTTCTTTCTTCTTCTCCTCTCTCCTCTTTTTCTTCTTCTTCTTCTTCTTCTTCTTCTTCTTCTTTTTTCTCCTCCTACTCCCCCTCCTCTTTTTCTCCTTCTATTCTTTTTCTTCTTCTTCTTCTTCTTGTTCTTCTTCTTCTTCTTCTTTCTCCTCCTCTTTCTCCTCCTCCTCCTCTCCTCTTCTTCTTCTTCTTCTTCTTCTTCTTCTTCTTCTTCTTCTTCTTCTTCTTCTTCTTCTTTTTTCTCCTCCTCCTCCTCCTCTTCTTCTTCTTCTTCTTCTTCTCCTGCTTTTTTTCCTTCTGCTTTTTTTCTTCTAACCTAACTAACTAACCTAATTAGCCTAATAATCTAACCAAATAAACTAACTAAATTACCCTATATATAATAAAAAAACTAACCTAATAAACTAACTAAAGTAATTAACTTTTTTTAAAAGAAAAACAGGAAAAACTCACCGGCAGGGGGCGGCGGCGGCAGGGGGCGCGCGGCTGGGGGCTCACCGCAGGGGGCATCGGTGGCAGGGGCGGCGACGGCAGGGGGCGCAATGCAGGTGGCGCGCAGCAGGGGGCGGCGGCGGCAGGGGGCGGCGACGGCAGGGGGCGCAATGCAGGTGGCGCGGGCGCGCGGCAGGGGGCGGCGGCGGCAGGGGGCGGCGGCAGGGGGCGGCGGCGGCAGGGGGCGGCGGCGACAGGGGGCGCGCCGCAGGGGAGGTGCTCACCGTGGGGGTGGGTCGCCGCGGGGAGGTGCCCTCGCGGGGAGGGGATCCCACGGGGAGGGGGTCGCCGGGGGGGTGGGCTCGCCGGGGGGTGGGCTCGCTGCGGGGAGGGGATCTCGCGGGGAGGGGGTCGCCGCCGTGGAGAGAGAGAGAGTGGTCGGGGTGAGAGAGAGAGAGAGACAGTGAGCGAGGGGGGGTAACGGCCGTTGTAGGGTTGCCCCTTTGCCGTCCGCCCCCCGACGGCAAAGGGCCGTATGGCAGACGGCAAAGGTCCGCGGACGGCAAAGGCCCCCGGATTTCGGACACGGCAGGCATGGGACCCACGCGTCCCCTTTGCCGTCTGCCCTGGGGCTCTTTGCCGTCTGCTGGCAGACGGCAAAGGATCCACACATGGCAAATAGTATTTTTGCCATGTGTCAGTTCTTTGCCGTCTGTATTGTGTCAACTGATGGCAAAGAGGTTCTTTGCCGTCAGCCAGCAGACGGTAAAGAACTGGCTGACGGCAAATTTCTGGATTCCAGTAGTGATTTACCCTGACGGGTGATGGGTATGAAAAAAAATTGTATCCGTTGATGTGTATGGGTACGAGTGATGGATAAATTTTGGGCTACGGATAAGGGTATGACTTCACCCGTATCCACTAGTAGAAAATGGCTCATTTGTCCCGGTTTCAGAGGCCCATTAGCCCCGGTTCTGGAACCGGGACTAAAGCCCAAAACCTTTAGTCCCGGTTCGCTTACCAACCGGGACAGAAGGGTCTCCACGTGGCCGCTGCGGGGAGCCCACTCCAGACAAACTTTAGTCCCGATTGGTCACACCAACTGGGACCAAATGGCATACACGCGTCAGCATCTGGCGGAGCTGGGTTTTTTTTAGGTGAGGGGGTGGGGGTTTTAGGGGGTTAATTTAGGGTTTTTGGAGTGTTAATTTAGGGGGTTTCTCCGTGCTTGGTCGAACAACAAGTTTCCGTAAATATATCCAACGCTACTACATATATGCAATATAACATTTTTTAACAATCCCTAACATCATCTAATTAAGACCCAATCATAAATCCACATGGTATTATGCAATATAACATTTTTTAACAATCCCTAACATCATCTAATTAAGACCCAATCATAAATCCACATGGTATTCTCCGTCTTTAGGTATGACGTGGTCAAGAAAGAATCCCGTCAATTCCTCTTGAATTGCTCGTATGCGATCATATGGTAGAAGTTCATCCCGCAGCTGCTAATTCTAATTTAAAGAAGGTGGTCAATACATGCATATATATGAATAAAACTCAACACAATTGATGTTAATATATAAAATAAAATTATGAATATTATTTACGTACTTTAAATAGTTTCTTAGAGAAGCCCCGCTCATAGGTTAGGTGGCGAATGAATTCGCATACGTAGTCTCCACATAAAACAACCACTTCTTTCTGATACATACACTTTACGAGAATAGAGTTCAATCAAACTGATAAGCAAGCATCAGGGACGGACGGACGTTATAGTGAGTGGGGGCCAGGACCCCACTCAATTTTGTGTCGTCCATGTATAAACATACAAACATACGATGCTGGCCAGCAGCCCCCCGGTCGAATCACAGCAGGTGCCCCACTCCCTTCATACTCTTGTGGAAAAGCTCATTAAAAAAGCAAACCAAATCGAGAGAAAAAAGGCCTGCATGTCATGCATCATACAATGATTAATGCGAGCGGCCGCTTGCTGCTTCGATTTCTAGGACATGTCCTGCATCATACAGAGATTAATGCGAGCTGCTGCTTGCCGCTTCGATTCCTAGGAGATCAACTAGTAATAGCTAAAAATGATTAAACAAAGAACCGAACTGTCAGCCACCGCCTGCTTCGTGGTCTCGAGGACTGGTCGATCCTGGCTCGGTGGCTGCCCACTCGACTGCCACCCGCCCTGCCGCCTAGTCGCCAGCCGCCGCTCGACCGACACCTGCCCTGCCACCTTGTCACCAGCCGTCGGCAGCTGCGGCGCGACCGCTGGTCTACGGTCTAAGTAGCTCGGCTATGCAGGTCTGCAACAGCAATCCATGTTCATCCCCAAGCTTATTCATCGCCTCGTCCCCAAATCCTAAACTCCCCTAGGTAAACACCAAGGTACTTCTCGATTTGGTATCCTGAACATCCGATTCTTATTCGTCAGTTGATTCCTTGTTATGTTCTATATAAAATCAAATGAAAATATTCAATTTATACTAGAGGTTCTAACAGGCATGTACCGTTGGTTCTAACTGGAAATTATTTGATTACCTGTACTAGTAGGTTAATTTGTACCATATGAGAATTATCTGTGCAATTCATTCCGGTAAGTCGTTCTGTTACTAGTACTAAGCTGTTAGTATGCTACTACTAGCATGTTTTGTATCTGGATTTTTGCAATTAGTACTTCAATTATCTGATATGGAAGACGAAAGATAATGAAGATTGTTAAGAATGGTTTGCATAACAAAGTTGGTGATGCTTACTTGAGTCATGACCTAATTTGCTTCGTGAAAAAGGGCCTGTTGGATAATATTACTAATAATAATGAAGTGATTGTTGATCGTTTACATAAGATGAAAGATCGTCGTGCGAGGAATGAATTGTAATGATCCAATACCTTACACCTTTTGTGTGTTTACCATCTCCAATACTATTTTGATGGCTAATACTAATATGTGCTTTCTCTTTACAGAGTACGGCATTTATATTAGAGAGGAATAGTCTCTTTTGCAAAATATGAAGTATTGGGAAATAAAGTCTTTTTGCAAGGTATATTCACTTTATTAATAACTTGTTGTGTTACTATTGCATAAGTATTCTTTTTTGGAAACTTGAATGAAATATCTTATTACTTATATGAAAATTGATATATATATCATATTTAGATGTTTATAAGCTTATGTGTAAACATGTTCGAGAGCATTTTTATAGTTGGGTGGCCCCACTCGGTTTTTATCCTAGGTCCGCCCCTGGCAAGCATGATAATGATATATTGATGAAAATATGAATTAACTAGAGATGCGCGGAACTAGCTAGTACTATTTACTTTGGGGTGCGTAAATTACAACTCTTTGTTTAGACCGGAAACCTTATTGACGAACTTCTTTCGAACCTGCCAGACAAAGAAAATGATTATTTGATATCAGAAAATTCACGAAAGTTGCATGCCATATGCATATAAAACTTTAATAGTACTAGCATTTTTAATGCATTCAAAAACCACATGTAAGCACCTTGCATTGAAAGAGGTTTCTCTCCCAGTGCATTCCACCCAAGAAATTCTTGGAAAACTAGAGTAGGTCAAAGCATGGTTAATCTCGCTCGAGCAGCTAGTTTTCAGAGTGGATCGAAGCACACGTACGCACGCAAAAGGATGTTTTGACTTTTTGGTAGAGATGCAAGGATGCATCCTTGGAGCAAGTACAATAGTATAGCCAGCTGTTGGCTATAAGCCATTGTCATGTCATCTATAGCTCATCTTATAGCCAACATGTACGTACTACTTTTTTATTATATGGTTCACCTTTCATACTCACAAAATGCCTAAGATCACGTGCTAGAGCTGGCTCTTAGCTAAGAGCCCGCTTACCTTTTTTCTCCTCTTCTCTTTTCTCTAACTAAACAAAAATATATTAGTTTATTTATTATAGCCAGCTGACTCAGCTCTATTGTATTTGTTCTTATCAAGTGACTCGGTCTTAATGTTTTGAGTACTACGTGTAGCAACTATAGCAAGTGGCATATGCATGTATGCATCCTCCGAGACAGACAACTACTGCCCTACCAACGTCCTAGATCGATTTTATATCCTCCCATACTGAGCACATTCATGCATCGCCACTCTTGTGATCTCTGAGATGTTAACATATCCATGCACGCGACTTGCACGCTGATTAGTATATGAGCCCTGCAGGTCTAGATGGATCGGGTCGAGCTTGCAGATAACAGTTTATAAAGCAGCAAGAGCTCACTAGCTCAGTATATAAAGCAGCAAGAGCTCGAGGAGTCCACAAGTACGACACCTGCTCGTACACGCAAATCACCACCACACCAACGGAACTAAAACTACAGTAGTAGTACTCCGGCACCGATCACGGCAATGGCTTCACCGGCGGCGGCCTGCCCGGCGGCATACTCGTGGGCGCCGGAGGACGGGTGAGCACACAAGAAACACGACGCCTCGTTTCTACCAGCATGCACATGTAGATCAAGGGGTTTTGCTTTTCCTTCCGAGAACTAGTTTGTGGGTTTTGACTTTTGACACATCCATGGATGGATCAGGGCACAGCGCGGGCAGAAGGTGTTCATGCAGGTCTGCGCGGGGTGCCACGTCATGCTCCCCTACGCCGGCGTTCCGGCGGCGGCGCAGGGCGAGGTGCGAGCTCAGTCGGCCGAGATCGTCGTCGCAGAGGAATCTGTGGCGGCTGCGAGATCCCAATCCGGAGGCTCGTACACGCCGGACCTCACCGCTCTCACCACAAAAGTAAGACACCTTTTTTTTTTATGAAACACACGTAGACGCTTGATTCAGTAATTACTGAAATAATGAAACCATAACTCTTGAAATAAAATGAATCAAAAAAATGTGAGCACACATGTTATGTTTAGGACTTGTATCAAGATGGTCTGGTTTTCACTACTCAAAATATGATCAACTAAGGTCCTGATTGAAACCACTCAGACTATATAATCTAGTTTTATAACTTATTTTGTCTTCAAACATGACAGATTATAATGTAGATTATAAAAACTAAATGAACAGATTATTAAAAACTCATAAACTATCATACCCAGCTAAAATTAGATTATAGATTGCTAATGAGCCATTACCCTTGTAAAATTAAAGATAACTACATTCCTGCCACCAACATCCTACTCTTTAAAAAAAAAACAGATGACAGACATATCATTATGCAATGTAAAACCTGGATTACAGTTTATATAATCTGACGTCCAAACATGCACACCTAGATTACTTTTATAAAATAGATCTATTGTGGTTTCAAATAGGGCCTAAGCTAGCTCAGTTTGCAAGCATGCTCAAATTTCAGTTTATTAGAAGGGACAATTCTTAGTGTTGACTTAGAGATGGTAGCATTTCTCGGTCGCATGAGAAGAAACAAAACCACTACTAGTAGTATGTTATACATGCTTCGTTGTTCTTTTTTCCTTCTAGATCCATGAAGGTGCGGCTCTGTACACCACGGGGGGCAAGATCACGACGTCGATGCCTAGGATGCTCGGCGTCTCCATGTGCCAGGAGCTGATGAAGAAGATGGCGCCACCGACCGCCATGTGGATGCAGTTTGCCCAGCCCTACATTGGGACTATCCGGATGGCCTAATCGGCCCATCGACGTTCGGGGTTCACATGTATCTTTGTGCTGATGAATCGAGTAGTGCCGAGAGAATAAATCCTCATGTACGCCGTGTTTAAAACGGAGGGAAGTTTTTTGATACTCTATCAAGTGTTTCCATGAGTTTTATGGAGTGCATCTTCGGTCTCAATATGCATTAATGGCGAGCGAGCCCACATGACAGGCTCTCATCCTAAAACACGTCAAGAGAGATGTCACCATCATCAACTCACACAACGCGTTTTCATTGAATGTGACGTCCGGTGAAAAGTGTCAGCTTGGTAAGCTATCGATAAAAATTGCAATCAATAAAATATAAGTGTACCTATAAATTTGTAAGGACAAATTATAGAGTAAAGTAAAAAAAAAATGAATTGAAAATGTGCAAGCCATCATCTCTATTCTTTTTAATTATTCAACTCCAGTAAGCTAAGTACATGTAACAATTAAGAAGACTGTATAATATTATTGATCTTAATTATAGTATGATGAGAGAGGAGTACTTTTTTTCTACTTTAAAATGTATTGAGAAGATATGCTTTTAATGCTATTAGGCCCTGTTTGGAACCACCCAGATTATATAATCCAGTTTTTATAATATATTATGTCCTCAAACAGGACATATTATTGTGTAGATTATAAAAACTAGATGCACAGATTATTAAAAACTCATAATCTACTCTACACCAGCTAAAATCAAATTATGGATTGCTAATGACCCATTACCCTTGTAAAGTTGGAGATAATTACATTCCTACCACCGCCACCCTCCTCTTTAAAAAAAACAGAGGACAGACAGGTCATTATGCAATGTAAAACATGGATTACAGTTTATATAATCTAGCGTCCAAACATGTCCACCTAGATTATTTTTATAAACCAGATTATATAATCTATCTTCATAATCCAGATTATCATAATCTATTATGGTTCCAAACAGGGCCTTAGTCTTGACTACATTCAGGCAGTCGTCGTTTTAAGACTATAGGACCAACGTATCAGAACAGCAACCGACTTTGTAAAAGAATAGCGCAGATCAGAACGATCAATCTGAAAACACACGAACGTAGACGAACTACGATCAGATCCAAGCAAATCCACCAGCAATGCTAGATGCACCATCGAAACAGAGGGCTAGGTGAGAAGAACCTTACCGCATCTTCCAGGAGTCGTCTCGCCACGACCGGTCCCCCCCTAGAAGGGGAGCACTAGCGTGCCCTCAGGGGGTTGCTGCCTGCTTATTACTCGCTCTCCCGGGTGCTGCTGGGGGATGAGAGGCGGACCTCGTTCTGGAACGACAGGTGGCTTCCCTGCGGGCCGCTCCGGACTTTTTTCCCCGCCTTGTTCTCCCACGCGACGTGCCCGGAGACTACGGTGTGGGAGGCCCGTCGAGAGGGGGTATGCGCCCTGCTTGTGTCGCGGCTCACTCCGCTGGCCGCCGGTGAATGCGCCGAAGTCCAACTGCTCGTCGAGAGCTGCCCTGGAATCAAGTCTCCGACTCTCGGCTTGCCCCCCTTTGCACAGGGGCCCAAGGGTGGTTCTCGACCAGGGCGGTGTATGCCCTGCACCGCCTCGGCGGTGTGGGGGCTGAGACGGACACCTTCATGTGGTCGAACCGAGCCCCCTCGCGCGTCAAGTTCTTCGGGTGGCTTCAGTCCCTGTCGCGCATCCACACGCGTGACGTGCTCCTCCGCAAGACCATCCTGACGACGGAGGAGGCTGGGTGCCCATGTTGTGAGGTGGTTCTGGAGATCGCCGACCACCTCATCTTTGGTTGCCCCTTCGCGGTGCAGTTTTGAAGGCGCCACGACGTGTCGCCGGAGGGTGCCTCGGTTAGTGCCCTTCACCTCTTCAACGTTGCGGGCGCGGTCGGCGACACCTCTCCGGATGCCTTCATCCACCTCTGCTGTTGGAGACTCTAAAAGCGGTGGAACCTATGATGATTCGGAACGGCCCGCCATCCCTGGCCACTATCCTAAAAGCCTTCCATGACGATGCGGTGCGGTGAACCAAGAAGAAAGCTGCAACCCGCGCATATTAATATTGGCTCGGGGTGCTTAGATCTACCTAACGGCCTACCCGTTGGCTGGCGTCTCCTCTTGTGACTTCCTTATCTCTCTATGTAAATCTGTCACTCGGGATAGGGGAGGGGGGGGGGGGGCTTTCAGTGAAAGAAATATATTTAGGTGGTTGAGGGCCTTTTCCCTCCTCCCCCGATGAAAGTAAAAAAAAAGGCATTTCGTCTTTCCAAACAAGATATAAAACCTGACAAAACTCAAAGAAACGTCTAAAAGCCGAGGTAAGGACCAGGATCCAGTGTGCTTCCACGTCATCCCAATCCATTCCCACCGTCCCCACGGCCCGCTCCCTCACCACACTTTCTAGTTTCTACATAGAGTTGGCGAGCCGCTGCAGCGGCGACCGCTCACAGACGCATCATTATCCACCTCCAGCCACGCCGGTGGCCACACACACACACACACACGGACACACCTGCGCCGGAGCTCAGACCTCAGGCGTTCCAATGGCGGGGGTCGCGTGCCCGGTCTACCCGTGGCCGACCGACGCGTAAGCACATCCTCGTCGTCACGGAGCTCTTCTTCTTCTTCTGAATATCTCATGGGGATTGATTGCTGGTTGTGATGGAGCAGCAGGGCGCAGCGCGGGGCCAAGGTGTTCATGCAGAGGGACTGCGCCGCGTGCCACTCCGCGCTCCCCTACGCCGGCCTCCGGGACGCGCCGGTGCTAGGCCAACTGGGACCCACTACGGCCGAGATCCTCGTCGCCGCCGCCACGGCCACCGAGGAGGCGATGCCGCCGCCGGCGACGACGCCGCTCCAGCACACGCCGGACCTCGCCACCGTCGTCACAAGGGTAAGCGCACAGGCTCGCTGCCATATATCGCTTCTGCAACTGCTAACATGGTGCGACCATCTACAACCATTTGTTTGTTTCTCTTCTTCTGAACAGATCCAGGGCGGGCTGCGCTGCAACCTCTACTCCACCGGGACGGCGGCGACGCCCGTCAGGGCGATGCTCGCCGACGGCGCCGCGGTGGCGTGCCAGGAGCTCAAGAAGAGCCCCGTCTGGCTGCAGTTTGCCCAGGCTTTCCAGGCAGCTTGATGGGTTGGACGACCCAATCTTCAGTGACACGCCTTGCTCTGCCCAATCTCATCTCATTTCTGTCCAAAACGATGGTGTGTCTGTCACTGTCACGTATGTATAAATCACATCACATTGCACCTTGTGCTGGATCAAGCAGTATCAAAATAAAGCACTCATGTGCAGCCGTTCCATGCTAAATTCATGCATTCCAGAGAGGCCATGAGCTCATGTAGGGCGGCGCTGGCATCGATCAAATATACATAAACTGCAGTGTGATCATAGTTTTGTTACGAAGAAAGAAATGTACTGCGTTCCAAATCAAAAAATCTGTGCAGCAAAGTCAGCCCACAATAATTACATTGCATGATGAAAAAGATCAACCGAGACGGAAATTAGATTAGGCTATGATCCTCACTTTCTGAGCTACTCTTGTCTCCGATCTAGCTGGCTCCTTTTGTTTGCAATTCCGAGTAAATTATCCGCATTTATTCCTTTTCCGGATGGCTCCCTTCGGCCGAATCGGTGTCTGCCGTTTGTTCTCTGTATGCTTCCTTGTGATCCACAGCCGGGGTGCTTGAATGCTGGAACCTCGGTAGTGCACCGAGCTGTTTTAGGCTCTCGCCCTGCCTCGCGATCACCATCTCCAGGTACTTGCTGTGTTCTTCTACTTGCAGCTGCATCTTTCTTTGGAGCTGCGGAGAGGAAAAAATAAATAAAAAGAGAACCCCAAATTACTAAAATAGATGGAAGTTTGCACGTCTGTTCTTGCCAGTTCCAAGGAGTGAAAATGTGCATACCTCAAGCTGTGCGTGAAGTTGCTTCTGCAAGCCAATCTGAGTTCTTAGCCCTTCACTAGCCTCCATGTGTCTGCACCAAGTGCAAAGTGAATAATTAGAACTCTGAAACTCGCACGCGCACACGCACACACACGCGCACACGCACACACACACACACACACACACACACACACACAACATTTTTTTTACTGTGGGCTAGGTATTGCGCCATTTCATGGATACCTTTGAAATATGTATGGAGCTAATATAAGTTACTGATGGCATACGAATCTTCCAGGTTGGTGCACAGGTGGTACATATAGTACAACATAAATTTACGTCGAGACAGTCTTTACAACAGTAATAAAAGCAAAGATATAAATTTACGTCAAGACAGTCTTTACAATAGTATAAAAGCAAAGGATACATCAGGTAAAGATTATCTCACTTGATGTTCTGGGAGCAAACTTCATCCATGTGGTTGCTTCTTTCCACTGAAGTGCCTACTAAAACAAAGAAAATAAAAAGTAAGCATAAAATCCTACATTTCAACAATTTTATATAAATTTGACTAGAGGCTAGGCACAAATTATATAATGTAAAAAACCATAAACAATGGTAATGGTAAAGTAACAAGTCAACTGAAGTATCCTAGTTCACTACAATATGATAGTCAGTGTATGTTTTGCAATGATGACATTAAACCAGCGTTGCAACATAGAGAGACACACAAACCATCAGATGATTCAGATTGATGGCGAACTGTACGATACTTCTGCAAAAGAATAACCCGTGGCCATCAGGAAAATACAGAAGAAATTAAAACTAAACACTGAAAACTCAGAAGGAACAAATGTAGACCTGTAGATGGCTTTTTACATGGTATATAGTTAGCCCTTCAACCTTCATAACTTTCTGGACTGCTTTTGGAGTTGCTTCTGCAGGAAGAGGGCTTAGATAAATGAGAATATCTAGCAAAAAGAGTACTACAACAAATACCAACATGACTGGTACAGACAGAAACATGTTAATATTTCCAGTTTAAAAGGATACATTGCCCCATACAATTTCATCAGTGAGCAAAGCACGATAAGTAGAAAAATAAAGTGTAAAAAAAACTACATTTAAAAAAGTGTAAGAAAGCATCAGTGATCATACTTTCACTTCCACCAAGCTTGTCAACGGCATCAACAAACTTCTCATGGAGCTCAGGCGTCCAGCGCATCCTTGACTTGGTTGGAGTAGTGTCTGAAGAAGGTAAATTGTCACTGCAAAGTTCATCCACGTTGAAAGAATTTGATCTGTTTTTCTGCCCATGAAAATATGCATAATTTGATGGTGTTGTACTTGCATCAGCTGCCTGCAAATGAGGTGGTGACTTCATTAAGCATGTGGGACAAAATCAACAACATTATCTGAAAAAGGTTGGATCTGGAGCTGCAAGGCGGAGTGGAGTTCTCCCAAACGGGGCCCTAAGTACAATGATGAAGTGCTGGTCATCGTATTGTTTTGCAGTTAGTAAAGCCAAGAGAAAAGAGAGGAGTCAGGAGACTGAAAACTCCTAGAATAATTACAGCAAATCACCACGCAAAAGAAACAGTCAAATGAGATGGATACCTTAAGCACAGATCCACCAGATCCTGAACTTCTCAGAAATTGCTCTGAACTCCCAGATGAGTACCACTCTTTTTGCTCCGCAAGGTGGGTAATATGATCAATTGTAATGATCTCTTGGCTTTGCTGGCTAACAATCACGTTTCGCCGATCCGAAACATCAATGGTTGCTGGATATTCAAATACTCCTGGGAGTGGTTCTTGACCCCACCTTATCTCTTCAGATACTTTGGGATAGGCCATCCTCAAATAATCTGGATTACCCGTGTATGATGAATGTGCTGATGGTAGTGAAGTGTCACAACCAGATATTGCAGTAACATGTGATCCAAAAGACAGTTTCCCTCCAGGTGATCCATTGTTGATACGAAGATCTGAAGTGAAATTGGAAGGTGATACATATGGCTGACATAAGGTATCGAATGAGGTGATAGAACTACTGCACAGATCCCTTTGACTGTAAGATGTCCTATACTCTGGAAAACTAGGAACTATGACTTCAGAGAGTACTGGTACTATATTAATATCTGATGAAAGAAACCGAGGAACTTCTCCATTGCGAAACTGACTCATTATTGCTGTATGGCCGTGTGCAATACCCCTTGGATGATCCACCTCAGTCCATTAAGATGGACCTTTGATCATATCATTGGGGAAGTGTATGGGCCTATCCAATTCTAACTTGGATATTGAAGAAATATTTTTCCTGCTCTTGTTCAGTCGTTGAGATGGTCGCGAGATCTTATGGGTTCACCTCTAGCCTACCCCAACTTGTTTGGGACTAAAGGCTTTGTTGTTGTTGTTGTTCAGTCGTTGAGATAATTGGAGTGTCTTATTTTCCAAGGTTCCTTATTAGCGAGAATTTGTCTTCTAGGAATATGCAAGCCAATACACAATTATTACTGTAAGCCCCCAAATAGCAAATCAGCGAGGTTCTTCAAATTGTGAATATCAAGCAGGTTATGTATCTTCGTAAAGAAAAATCGTAGTTGAACACCGGAAACATGATGTGAATCGCACATTGGTAAGGCCAGTTATACTTCTAGAGACCGAGAGTAAACTCAAGATTGTAATCAAGAAGTAGCAGGAAGCCAGGAACAAACTGCAAAGGATTGAAACACATGTGCAACCTGATTTGCAGATTCAACCCCTCCTTAAACATAAAAGATAAAAAGCAAAGAAGTATTCAAAACTGAACAGAACAAGCCCCAACTATTGCAGCAATTTCCAAACGGAACATAATTAACGAAATAGAAGAACCAATAACTAATATTCTTTTTTGAAGGGAAAACAAATAACTAATCTGAGAGAGAAATCTGACAAAAGAATTGCAAAAAAGAAGAGTAACTTGATGTGGATTCTGCGTTGCTGTTACAGAATTAGTTGAACCTATGTTGAAACTTACTTGTTTCTTCGGAGAATGGAATCGGAGAAGAACAGGGCTTAAAGTCTTAAGCAAGGATGTGATACAAGGGTCATTGCAGGGGCTAAGAATGGAAAGAAGTTCCATTCGTTGTGTGCATATGGGAGGGTAGGTGGGAGCTATGGCTCTAGAGGGGGACCCTGAATCTGCTAAATGTATCTAAAAATTTCTATAACCATCAAGCTGATAGTCTACCAATATTTTAAACTGACTCCATTTTATTTTAAAAATGGGGACCACATGGAGTTCCTTCCTGTGTAATGGATATTTTAAAACCTGCCAGCTCTTGACTTATTGTATGCATCAACCACCCAGAGGTAGATTGATTAGAAAAAAATTAAAGCTTTACAAGGCTGAACATAGATATACATGCTGCCAAGCTGGATTGATGGTACTGCAAAGGGAACTATGGCAGCAGATATACAGCTTAGTCTCAAAAAAGAAAAAGATATACAGCTGCTAGTTTGGTCTGACCGAAATACAGATGTGAATTAACCTATTACACTGATCAGTTAGGAAGTTGTAAAAGAAAACTGACACGGTTACATTAAAGCAATTTCAGTAAATGGTAGAGCTATCTTGCCCAGGCCTTATGCTTGGTTCTAAACCATGTGGATGAAGCAATATTCCATTAGACAATAAGCTTGCAATCATGGAGTATCTTTTTAACAACTAGGTGCTTTGGAGTTGACAAACCAAATTTGGCATGTAACAGAAGGTTGTATAAAAGCTGGCATGACAACGTCTCTTTCTAAATTACCTTATCCAAAACTATGCATCTTCTCACTTTTTGTATGAAAAGGGACAGCTGGAATACAGCATTTCATAAATAGTTTATTAATCATGCTTTAGAGTTCTGACCTGGTGCAGGTGGAGTCTAGAAGCACTAAAAGGCAAAATAATAGGCAAACAAATGTCAGCTGCTTATTGGTTAGATGCAAACTGGAAAACGGTTATCTTCTATAACTCCGTCAAAGAAAAGAAATAACAATCCCGCTGTTGATTTAAGTAGATCAACAATATGTGCATCATGTGATACGAAATCGATATGTCATTCATATTTTAAAACATTGTCCTATCGTTGTGAATCTGTAACTATGAAGACTTCTTGTACAAGTTTATGGCCAAAGTTTGACTTTTAAAAGCATGGACACCTTATGTAGATCAACAGAGGGAGTACTTTGGTTGGTCTTTATTTTCTTTTCTTATAATGGGATTCGCCTACCATGAATCTACCAGCCTACCAGGCTAGATTAAAGAGACCGGTTTGAATGAAAATCAAAATAAATAGAAAAATATGGCAGACATCAGCCAAACCACAACTGTCCAACAAATACCCTAGAAGACCTATCTCTCGTTGGCCCAAAAAACATGACCAAAAGATAAGAAAAAGCATGATGAAAATAAATCACCTACAGTAAACATGGGTTGGACCAGAATATAGGTGTAATTCATCATAGATTGTCAACTTGGAAGGCAGAAAAGGAGGGAAAAAGACCTATTCGGTCTTCATATTTTACCCGTTTATATGAAGCCACTGTCGATCAATAACAGTTTTCAACTTTTTATCATGCAGAAAGTGTATTGATTTCCTGCTGTTTAACGTTCATCATATCACCGTCAATGCACATGCAAAACAATTTACTGCAGCCAGCCTGGAAAATCAATTACTTGGAGTTGAAGTGCACATTGCAAATCGCATGTATTGTCTTGAACTACCGCCACTACTGAACCATTAGATGAGGTTGTTGAACATGGAAAGCGTAGAGACATTGAATCCTTTCAGCAACCTCACCTAAAATGAAGAACAGGTATTTTTAGAGAGTTCGGAGCACTGGATATTTGTTCATTTGAAATTTGAGAAACAAAGTAGTTACAACTATGAAACTACTTACAGCTATCATGTTGCTCTATTCCATCTCTTCTGCAATTACATTTCCTGAAATTGAAGGAGTAACATTTCATGATGAGAACCGGCATGAAAACTTGGAAATTTAACATAGCTTATACTAGTAAATACTTGGCTATTGGTAATACCGTTCTGTGGAAACTGCTTCATCAAATTGCTTATCTATTTCTGCAAGGTATATTTCAAACAAGGTCGACCTACATGATCCAATGCATATATTAAACTTTTTAAAGATCACACAAAATCAGCAGGGACACACTTCAGAGTAAAAAGCAAACAGCTCACCGTGGCGGAATTGCTGCAGCGGTAAGAACTGGAGGTAGAAGCCATAATATGTGCGGTTTATTTTCTAATGACTGCCTTGCATACTCAAGAATGTCATTTTCCTGTTGGAGTTGAAATGTTTGGTTAAAGAGATCACCTTATGTTTTTTCTCAACCACGCATCAAAATGTGGGTTTTTCGTACTAGAAGGACCACACCGAGAAGACGCAAAAACAGATAACATCATTTCAAGATGGTATGCTAACAGCTTCTAGAAACTGAGAGGTCTTAGTGCAAAAGGGAAGATGATAACAACAAAGTGGCAACTGAGAAAAATATTTTACGTCCTGAGAAACCTCTGAAAGGCATGCTCCTTATAAATTATAACCAATAACGGCAGCATGCAGCCTATTGCTCAACTGTGAGGACGTTTTTGGAAATTCGGCAGCTCTCATCAATGAACGGTCGATGTCAACTTCTTGTGAGCTGCCAAAGCACGGTTCAGTAACTGTATAGTGGATTTGATTGCATCTAGTTATTAGTCTTCTTTTCAGATTGTTAGTAAGACAGCACTAGGGACTCATAGAGGGACATTGGATGACACAATGGTGCTTAACAGTACCGGTCCTTGAGGTGTAACTGTTTTGAAGTTCCTTCTAAATTTGCATTGCTGCCCACTTGGTTTACAGGGGTAGGATTCCTTCATTTAAAAATGCTTTCACCATAACTGATGTTTGCAAGAAATTGAAACTTAGTAAAAGTAAGCTGCAAACAAGACATAAGATAAAGACACAAAGAACCTTCAAATTAAGAATCTTGTCTGGGCATTCACCCCGATAAGTTCCCGGAAGCAACTGGTGCAGATCAGCATACTGCTTCGATATAGGAAGGGAACTAAAAGCATGCGACACGAAGCCCTCTATCAATAGGTCCCATCGCCTTGAAACCAAACCCAGCAAGCATATCTCCTGTAAAGACGATGCATATATACTGATGTTATAATGCAGACAATGAGTATACAGTAGTGCAGATGATTAAAGATAAGCCAAGAATAGGTACCATGACTTCAACGAGACCACTCTGACAAGAATCTACAGAAACTTTTGGTTCAAACACCTTCATCCACTGCTCCTTGGGAGCACTAAAGATAAAACTAGATCCGGACACAATCCGAACAGTGCGTTCATCAAGCAAGTATGACAAACACTTCCCTCTCCACTGTTTCCACAGAAGAAACTTCTCGATTGTTTGTGATTTTCTGAATTGTAAAGTCTAGGGTGAGTTCAAACTGAAGTATGCATGCTACCATGAAAAACAGAGGATAGAATACAGAAGCCGGTTGTTTAAAGGCTTATGTACCTAGGGATCACTGGGCTGCCTGGATCACTGAAGATGTTCTTCTTCACGCTGTCCCGAAGTGTGCGCAGCCCTCTCTCAGCCAGAGAAATGCACGATGCTGAATCCAGTCGTTCCAGAAGCTCGTTAACCAGAATCCGTGAATGACCCATAAACAAGGACTCTGCATACAGTCTATCAGAACTAGTGGTGGGAACTCCGGCTTCACCGCCACTCTTGGTCCGCGTCAAACCAGACAGATCCATATTCCGGATCGACTTCACATACTCTTGGCACGCGTCGCGCCCACCGCCAGCGCCAATGCCTTCGATGTCCATCTCCACGACCGCCTCAAGAACAGCACTGATGTTCTCCACGCTCGTCGTCTCGGCTTTCAGAAAATGCTTTACGACCAGCTCGGTGGCCGTCGAAAGCGTCTCCGATCGCATGTCAGCAAGGCCCTGCACGGCACGAAGCACAACATCAGCACCCACATAATCATAACAAACATTTCATACATGAATCGGTTCATCGAAATCACCTTGGGGAAACCCGGGCTTGAGGCGAGCTCCGCGAGCGCCGCGTCGAACTCTCTCGCGGAATCCTCGTACTGCCCGGAGTCACGCAGGCTCCTGAATACCTGAACACGACAATGCAGGAGGAACAAATTATACAGCATTCAGCACACAAATCCCCGCGGGTGGCCAGCATGCGGCAATCTGAAGCGCGACACGAGCCAGGGAGCGAGGGAGGGAGGGAGGGAGGGAGGGGGGGGCGAGGGGCGTGGCACTACCTCCTCGAAGAAGAGCGCCCAGCGGAGGGCCTTCCGGACGTCGCCGGGGCGCCAGGTGACGGCGGCGCCGGAGGAGGCGCGGCCGCCGGCGAGGACGAGGATGTCGACGAGCCCCGGCACCAGGGCGAGCGCCTCGTCCATGGCCGCCATTTCCTGCTCCTCCTACTCAGGCCCCCTCCTCGCAATTCCGGCTTCCTCGGGGACGTATCGGCGAGAAAACACCACCCAAACCCCGAAGCCCTAATTTCTTCCGCGCCCTCGTTTCACAAAACCACCTCATGCTATCCTGCATTTACGCTTCACAGCTGAGAAAGCCCCTGGCCGAGGACGCGGGTGAAGTTAGAAAAGCTCGCCAGGGGTGTGGGTGCATAACTGCCGCGAAGCCCTAGCCGCGGCCGCTATATAAGCGGGAGGATCGCCTCCCATCCTCCCCCTCCGCCGCCGCCGCCGGGTACCGCCCCCTCTTTCCAAGATGTCGAAGCGAGGTACGGCGAAAAATCCCCCCCTTCCTCCATTTCTTCCCGGCATGGTCTTCCTTGGCCGCCTCGCCGTGTAGTCTGGTCTGGTCTGGTCTCGTAGTCCTTGTTGGATCGAGCGGTGTTGTGCGTCGATTTGTAGCGCGGAACGCCTGCTCTCTTGCTATGGTAGCCGCGATTTGTTCCCGTTCTTACTGCGAATTTGGTGGTAGTTTAGGTTTCGTCCGTGGTCAGGTATGGTGTGGATGATGTTTCACGGATGGAGTTTCTGTGGTCTTCAGAGGCTTTGGAAATGAGCGCGTATCTGTAGAATATGTGCTCCCATCTTTGGTAGATGCATGTGGCTGTAGCTTCACTGAGTCGAGAATTGCTGTCACGCATGGCAAATTAGTGTTTTTGTATCGACTTTTAGTCTGTTCTTGTAGCTTCTTTCCAGTGCAACAGATGTTATGCATGGTGATCGCCTTCTGTTTCTTTCTGGCATGCAATAGTTTAGCAGTACATCTTGAATGAATCATCTGAGCAGTTGCAGCTCTAGGGTCAAGTGTTTCCCAGATGCTTGTGTTGTATTTATCTTGGTTCAGTAAATAGATATAATCCTTACTTAGCTATGAGGGGACTTCCATGAATCATGTAATCATAGCACTGGTGTGTGTGCTGTTGTGCTTCTCTAGATTATTGGTTTAGTGTACTGAAGGTACATGGGTCCCTTTTATCTGACTATGTTCTTGTGTGTGCTTGTTCTTGAACTGCAGGGCGTGGAGGTTCCGCTGGAAACAAGTTCCGGATGTCGCTGGGTCTGCCGGTGGCAGCCACTGTGAACTGTGCTGACAACACTGGTGCCAAGAACCTCTACATCATCTCCGTGAAGGGAATCAAGGGTCGTCTGAACAGGCTTCCTTCTGCCTGTGTTGGTGACATGGTTATGGCCACTGTCAAGAAGGGAAAGCCTGACCTGAGGAAGAAGGTCATGCCGGCTGTCATCGTGAGGCAGCGCAAGCCATGGCGCCGAAAGGACGGAGTCTTCATGTACTTTGAAGGTACTGCGAACGTGCTAAGTTCATATGATGAACGAGTCATTCTGCACTAGTTTACTTTAGTGATTTGATCTGCCCAGTGACCTTGCTCTCTATTAAGCTGTTAGTAGCCACTGTTTAATTTTTTGAAACCACTTGATGAACATTGTTGTGTGGAATGTCTGCAAGTTTACACTTGCGTGTCCTTACTAGGGAGGTTAAGTTCTAGTTCGAAAGAACATTTATTCATTATGCACACATATTCTATTGGATTGCTTCATTATTATCACATTTAGAGTGATCACCTTTTCACTGTGGTCATTTGCCACAATGAAGCACATATACAAATTGACCAGAATAACATCGTAGTGCAATCTTCTATCACATTATGCAATGACCCCTGGGCACATTGCATTTTTTCCTCTTTCATGTGAGAATTGTTTAGTCTTAACACTGTCTGAGACTTTCTGTGTCTGCATTCTGATCTGTCAACCTTTTTCTTTGCCAAGTGTTGTTGGGTAGTAGTTTATTTTGTTGAAAGTCAAATCTAATGTTTGGATTATGTCATATTTGCAGACAATGCTGGAGTCATTGTGAACCCAAAGGGAGAGATGAAAGGTATCAATCAGATCTTGGAGATTCAGTTTTGTTCTGCATGTTGCACCAAATCCTTATAACATATACTTGAAAGTAACTATCATTGAATCTGTGTTTACATGCTATTTGAGATTCAAAGCTTATAGCTAACTGAAGCAGATCAATACATTTAGGTTCAGTAGTTATTTCAATGCAACTTCTAACTATTATCATAGTTGGACGAACAGCCTGACTGATTCATGCATCAATTGATTGTGCAGGTTCTGCCATCACCGGACCCATCGGGAAGGAGTGTGCCGACCTGTGGCCCAGGATTGCCAGCGCAGCAAACGCCATTGTCTGATCACTGGAGCAGCTAGATGATCAAAGCTTTGATAGCATGTCCCTCTTTTCTTCTAGTTTATTATTACTTGTGGCACTTGAGGATGAGTTTCCTGGATTATGTAATGCTGCTGGATTATGGCCTGCTAGCTTTCGTAAGATTTTGCACTGTGGTTTTGGCTACTGAGATTTGGCGTGTTCGAACCTGAAAGAGCTTTTGATCGAAATTTATCTCTGTTGTGGCCATCATTCACCTTCGAAGTCTGGCTTGGATGTTAATTAGTCTATTGATAAGTGTGCTAGCTTTTGGTGGCATGTGTCCAAAAATTTCTAAGCATATTGAGCTGCAAATATGCAGATGGCATGAAACAAAAAGAGCACAGTTCTGAAGAATGTTTTGTCCTTTCAATGTAGCAATAATAATTTTCAGATTTTTTGTTATTTTGCTGTTGCCAGAGGAAATAACAAACTCTGGCCAAGTTGGACATGGACCGATTCGTGCCAATCGGCTAAGAGCTACTCATCCAACTGCTCTGTATCATAAAAAAAAACTAAGCTCCTGTATCTGAAACAGCAACTCCAACAGCTCCGTATGTCAAAACCATGTCGTTTGGGGAAGTTGGGGCAAAAAAGCTCTCCAACAAGTCCCGTGAACCCAGAATAATTTTATCGGATCATGTAAACTAACCCCAAACTCACCACAATTTTACCAGAATAATTTTGTCGGATCATGTAAACTAACCCCAAACTCACCACAATTTTACGGGATCATGTAAACTAGCCCCAACCGCATCACGTGTTCAGGGCTGAAACTTCAACTGCTCCTCACTCCTTGAGGACACCTGGCGGCGTTTTTTTGCCCAAAAAGGCCCACACACGTCCCCAGTGTCCGAGGACGTCAAAATAGCGGCAGCAAACCCAGCGCGATGGAGTCTTTTTGGGGCACCGACGAAAGTTTTGGCGAATCGTGTCTCCCCAGATGTCCTTTTTCTTGGTTCACTTAATCAGTTTCCTCACAAACTTGTGATTGAGGTGGGGTGTGGCTCGGAAGATGCCCTCCCCCATACACTCCTATTTCGGTTGGATGAAGCATTTGGCCCCCCAAGACACCAACGATTTTGGTCTGATGGTGTTCTTGGAGGCTCCATTGGTTGGAGATGCTCTAAGGCATTAAGAGATATTCTTGACCCAATTTTCCATGTTTTAAAAAAATTGTACTTCCTCCGTCACAGTTTAGAAGGCATGCACGCGTATCGAGATTGTCAATTTGACTTATATAAAATATATTATTTAACATAAAAATTATGTCAATAGAAAATATAACATCTAAAGTTTCTAATTATATATTTTTTGTTATATATGTCTCTCATTAAGTTGGTCAAATTGACGACCTAGATATATGTACCGGACTTGTAAACTGAGACGGAGAGAGTACCACAATGCCTTCGCTAATTTATTTTTTCTTATTCATTGTAGATGAATGCTCTTATTCAATCTTTTTTCGAGGAATTGTCCTCCGACGAGGATGAAGAAATCAAACTTGTGATGATTTTGTATGCAAACATGATGGCAAACAAGAAGCCGAAGTAGGCAAACCTTTGCCTTGCGCATAGTCCATTTAAGCTAGATGATAACGATCTTGTCCTCCTCAAGATGGACCACCTTTCTTGATTGTGTCGGCTCCATCAAGACTAGTAGATTGCTCCCACATACTCCACTATGGGTGAGACACTCTTCGGCACATCTTCACAAGTCCATTGTCACCATAATGGATGGCAAGATTAATGCATGATCTCTTCGTGATGCTTCACCTGAACTTGTACACCGCAAACTTGATAACGATCACCACTTTATGTCATCCTCCATGGGTATATGAGATCTTCCTCTTCATGCAAGCCCATGGACACGTACTGTCACGCCCAAGATGCGACCCTATCCTCAATTTGGCACGAGGGCCTCGTCAGGGATAGAAGCGCATCTCATCGTGTCGCAAGAATGGATATCGTTACAAGTACATGTACTGAAAAGAAGAGATATATAGAATTGGCTTACACTCGCCACAAGCTACATCAGAGTCACATCAGTACATTACACAATCATCAAGTGTAAAAGCAGGGTCCGACTACGGACGGAAACAAACGAGAAAAATAAGAACGACGTCCATCCTTGCTATCCCAGGCTGCCGGCCTGGAACCCATCCTAGATCGATGAAGTAGAAGAAGAAGAAGCAACTCCAAATGAACAAACAACGTGCTCGCGTCAAGTAACCCTTTACCTGTACCTGCAACTGGTGTTGTAGTAATCTGTGAGCCACAGGGGACTCAACAATCTCATTTCCAAAGGTATCAAGACTAGCAAAGCTTAATGGGTGAGGCATGGTTAAGTGGTGAGGTTGCAACAGCGGTTAAGCATATATTTGGTGGCTAAACTTACGAGTACAAGAAATAAGAGGGGGAAGATCTACGCATAACGGGCGTGAACTACTGATGATCAAATGAATGATCCTGAACACCTACCTACGTCAGACATAACCCCACCGTGTCCTCGATCGGAGAAGGAACTCACGAAAGAGACAGTCACGGTTACGCACACAGTTGGCATATTTTAGTTAAGTTAACTTCAAGTTATCTAGAACCAGTGTTGATCAAAGCTTCCACGTTGCCACATAACCGCGGGCACGGCTTTCCGAAAAGATTTAACCCTGCAGGGGTGCTCCAACTGGTCCATCACAAATTACCACAAGCCGCATAGAAATCCTCAATCACGAAGCTCGCGATCTCGTCGGATTCCCTAGTGGAAAACCTCAACTCTGAGATTACCCAAAGCATCACCGGAATCCCGATGCACAAGATATCTCGTCAAAGGTAAAACTAATCCAGCAAGGCCATCCGACGTGACGACGATCCCGATAGGAGTCGCGTACCTCGTTCTCAGGACACGACGGATAAGCGATGCGTACAAGTGCCAAACCTCGAGTTTCCTCGCGGTGGCCCCGCACAGTGCTCTGTTTTGAACCAACACTCATGAGGAGCACTGGCCCGGGGGTTGATTAAATTTCCTCGGGTTAATTACTCCATATGCAGTTTATTAGTGATTAGGCAAATGTAGTACCAAAGTTGGGCCTTGCCAGACCAACTTTAATCTAAAACGAATTATTAAGGGGGTCCCCATAACAACCCCGATCGTGTTAGGAGCGCTCGTTTATGGAACATAACACCGGTAGCCGAAAACTAAGGGGGCAAAGGTGGAACAAAACACCAGGCTAGAAAGGCCGAGCCTTCCACCTTTTACCAAGTATATAGGTGCATTAAATTAAATAGCATTTAAATATGGTGATATGACAAGGAACCCATGTTATCACATGGAAGCATCTACACCTGCAACTAACAACGCTATCAACAGGGTTAAGCAAGCAGTAACATAGCCAAACACTGGTTTGCTAGGTCGAACAGGTTGAGGGTAATCATGGCATTGTTGAGAGGCTGATATTTAACAAGTGGTAGACAACGAGACATAAACGATAGAAGCGATAACTAGCATGGCAATGATAGTAATGGTATCTGGGGAAATGATCATCTTGCCTGAGATCCCGCTTGGAAGAAGAATGCCTCCGTGTGAAGCAGACGAACCAACATAGTCGAACGGGTCCTCACGATCCGGCACGTTGCGGAACTCTATCGAGACGGAGCAAACCGGAAACACAAATCAACACGCGGAATTCACCACACGATGCACAACACAAATGATGCATGAGCAGCTGAATACATGCAAGTCACGGCATGACAATTCCACACAATCAAAACTACACATTAAGTGAAGTTCAATATGCAACGAGTTGCATATTGACGAAACTCCACGTTAATTATTTAGTTCTATCCCGATTAGATACACGGCAATATATTAAATGTGGTTAAACATGGCAAGAGGTGAAGCGTAATTAAACTACCTATCTAGGCATTTTAAATAAGGTCGGAAATGACATATAGCATCTCCGAGACGACCTCACATATTAATTTACAATTCTGTCCAGATCTGAACTAATGCATTTAATTAGTTGTTAAACAGCAAAACAAATAGGTTCACGTGATTCTACGCGTCAAGGCAAGCAATCTACACATAGATATCATCTCCAACGGAGCTACGTATCAAAAGTTACAAGCACCGCAAGATACGATAGCATGAATGCAATATGTGTGCAACGGCGGTCACGAGCACTTCAAAACAAACAACCATCAGGAGAAAATGAAACTACACAAGATTCTAAGCAAGTTTCATGTAGGACACGATCAAATCGGAGCTACGGTTCAACATCTACGAGCAAAACAAGAAATCACTACAATCTGTCAAAAACAGCCACATAGCACTTTCTACGCCCCACAACTACGGCTACACAACTCCGATATGCTCAAGAAAGGCATGGCACGGAAGAGGGCAAGAAGCTCTACTACGAACAGCCAACAACAACTAGCATGGCAGCAAGGAACACTAGGGAAAGAAGTCACAAAATGGCTCCCCACACACTATTTCAGACTTAGTGAAAATTGCACCTCATGAAAGTGCAGTTTTCAGCCTGAATGCATATTGACAGCAGCAAAACCTATGTCTACAGGACTCCGAATGACATGAAACTTTACAGCAAGCTAGCCAAACACAAGGGGTACAACTAACTCCATTGGACCAGCCTCAAAAGAGCTACAGATCCAAAGATAGAAACAAGACAAGACAGCAACAAAATATACCAGATTCCAGACTTAGAAATATTTCAGCTCCTCTAAAACAGCACTATTTCTAGCAACTTCAGAGCAAGCAAACAGCACCTAAACATGCATTTCTATTGCAACCAAATATACCAGGGGCTGAACAAAACATCCAAGATCAACTCCCTAGTTGACAACTAATTCAAACGAGGCACGGAATAAATCCTACGAATTAAACAAAAGGGCAACTTAGCAAAATATCTCGCGAACTAACTTCCTCTAAAGCTAAAACTAATTGCACAGAAAAATCCTACCCCGGATACATATAAAATATGTGGGGTTTGCAACACAAAATAATGCCGCACATAAATGCGAGAAAAATAACCTATACACGGGAAAATAAACTACCGGCAATCCATACATGCAAAAATACCTATGACCGCTCTAAAATGCATGGAAAATAGGTTCCTAAATCATGGTCATTTATGCTACGACATTCGAACTAATCGGACTTGCGCGAAAAAATAAATATGGGACGTTCCCCTATTGGGACAGCACGCTAAACAAGGCATATGGCACGTTAAACTACGTTAAATAACTGTGCAAGCTCTATAAACGGATTCTACGTGCAAATCTACACGAAAAGCATATAAAAATCATCGCGATCCGACTTACGGATTAAAAGTTACGGGCGAAACAATATTCGTCTAATTCCTGAAATTAAATAAATCCGAAATCTAAGAAAAATCTACCGGGCCTAATTCTACTGCAGAAGGGCCTACAGTACACGGGCGCGGGATAGTTAAATCATGCTCGAGGCACAACATAGGCAGGCCAGGGAATCTAACCTTCGGGCCTTGGCCTGGCTGGAGGTGGGCCGACGCGGGGGGGAGAGGTGGCCGACCGGGTCTTGGGCGGGCCTGGCCGAGGCGAGGAGGAACCGGCGCTGGTCGCTGGGGGTGGGCTGAGCTGGCCTGGGCCGACGCCAGCCCAGCTCGCGAGCGGTTGGGGCGGCCCAGAAGCGAAGGCGGCCCAGGCGCCAGCGGGAGAGCGAGGCGCTGGCGGCTCGTCGTTCTGTTCTTCTGGCCGAGGGCGCGAGCCCTGGCGGCGGCCGGCGGCGGCTCTAGGCGGCTCGATCCGGCGGGGTAGAAGAGGAGAAACGGTGGGGGCGGCCGGATCTGGAGGGATCCGGGCACGGGAGCCCCATTCCCGGCGGCGGCGGCGAGCTCCGGGCGGAGGACGGCGAGGATCTGGCAGCGGCGGGTCGGGGCGACGAGTAGTGACCTGGCGCGGCGGCTCGGTTCTGGCGCGGGATCCTGGCAGCGGGGCGGCAGGGGACGCAGTTGCCACGCCTGCGAGGGCTCCGGCTTGCCGTGCGGGGCGGCCATTTCGGGCAGGAGGAGCTCGGGAAGGAGATCTCCGGGCACGGCAGCCTCGGGCCCAGATGGGCTCGAGCGGGCTCAGAACGGCCCCGCGGGCCTAGCTCGAGGTGGGAGGAGGGAGAGGCTGGCTAGGGTTTCGGGGTTGGCACGGATTTCGAGGAGAGATGAGAGGGGGCTGTCTAATTAATGGCATAGGGCTGTATATAGACAAACGGGGGGCTCGGTTAACCGGAATCGCGTTCCGGATCCAACCGCGGGGTCGGATTCGGACGATTCCGAACGCGGGTATGGGTACGCGGCCGTGTAGAGAGATTATCCGGAGATGAGAGGGAGAACGGGCGGCGCGGCAACGCAGTTTAAAACACCGGAACACGTCCGACGGTAGACCGGATAAGGTGCCGCTACGGACGACCGTTCGGGTACCAGACGAACTCCGATCGCGACGAAATTCGACAGGCGGCCTAGCTAAAACTAACAACGACCGCATGCCAAGTTTCACCTTGATCAGAGAAAGTTTTACGCACACTTTAAAAACAGGATTTCGACGGTGCCGCGGACGCGTGCGAGTGCGGTCGGGCTCAGAACGGACAACGACGCGAACCGGCAACCACTAACGGATGCAAGTTTTGAAAACGGGCGGCAACGGAGACGCCGATGCAATGCAGATGATGTGCATGATGCGATGATGATGCAACAAATAAAAATAGACACACGACGAAAACGGAAAGTGAGGGGAATCTTCTGGAACGTTGGCATCGGGTTGTCACAACTCTCCTACACTACAAGAAGATATCGCCCCGAGATCCAAGAATGAAAGGGGGAGAGGATGAGAAAAGCAGAAGGTAAAACTTAGTCGCTTCTTGACAAACGAGTGAAACCAACGATCTTTGAAGGTTGCCAGGAGATGAGGAATGACATGAGAAAGAAGCCAGAATTCACGGAAAATTTCGGCAGCACTTCAGTAGGAAAATGGGACAAAAAATTCGATAAGATGAAAGAAATAGACAATATTCATAACAAACAACTAAATAGAGCAAGGGAACACCATGATCTTGGTAGAACAACAAGATTGACCCAAAAGAGCAACATCACAAGGCCTCCGGAACAATAGAATAGGAACTAGCTCAAACAGAAGAAGAGGATGAAGAAAAGAATGACAACAATCATCACAATAGAACTGAAGAGCCTCCGGACAGAGAATTGACATAGTAGTTGGAAAACCAACAACGAAAAGAACAAGATAGTAATGGGCTTATGAAAATCATCTCAACAAATATGAGGTGACAATCAACCACTAAAAGAAACAAGGATAGTTGAAAGCAAAGATATCAAAACTTCTTACACCAAGAGGATGCCTTGAGAACTGGGATTAATGACAGCACCATGATAGCAACAATCCATAGGAAGGCTTTAGGTGAAATCCCAACCAAGATAGCTCAATGAAGAAATCATGGGTTGAAATATCTCAAGATCAAAGAATTGGTGGGTTTAATTATCTCATTCTTGAAAGGAAAACTCTTCGAGGCTCCTACACTAACAAGAAGGCTATAATACCACCTCAAAGGATCAAGGAAGAACAAATGCACTTGAAAATGCAAGAGAACGGATACTTGAGAAAAGAATTGATATCATGAGTCACTCCGGAAGAAGAATTTAAATCATTTGATGACACAAGAATAAGAATTATGTTATGCTAACTCTTCACCAAATTAAATTGATGACAAGCAACGGATCTCGCGTCCAACTTATTCTTCTGAAAAGATTGAGGAGAGATATGAGCACAAACTAGAAGAATTGTTGCAAGAAACACCGGTGAGAATTGAAATAAATGAGGCAACCATCAATGAATGGAAAAACATGAGAAAGAAGGGATCATGAGCCACCTGAGAGAAAACTATAACAAGGCACCGGAAAAACCCGAGAGACGAACGAAGAGACAACAATGGAGAAGAATTAAGGACGAAAGCTGAAAGCTGAGAACGAATAAGTCTTCTGAAATGATGGCCTTCAGAGGATCGAGAATGAAAACAACTCAGAGAAGCACCGGATAGCAAGGAATTAATCACTCATGATTGACAACAATTAAGATGATGGCACCAAGCTGAAATGACGAATCTGCAAGAGAATGGACCAAGTTTGAGAGAAACACCCCTTCGAATAGCAAGCTGAGAATGATGACGAGAAACAACACCAAGAATTACTGAGACGCTCCGGAATAACGAAGAATAAAAGGTTGAGCCAAAGAATGAATTAATTCGAATAGAACTTGACGAAGGGATATGACTGATGGAAATCATACTTAGGTCATAGTTCAAAAAATAATAACGACCGCATGCCAAGTTTCACCTTGATCAGAGAAAGTTTTACGCACACTTTAAAAACAGGATTTCGACGGTGCCGCGGACGCGTGCGAGTGCGGTCGGGCTCAGAACGGACAACGACGTCAACCGGCAACCACTAACGGATGCAAGTTTTGAAAATGGGCGGCAACGGAGACGCCGATGCAATGCAGATGATGTGCATGATGCGATGATGATGCAACAAATAAAAATAGACACACGACGAAAACGGAAAGTGAGGGGAATCTTCTGGAACGTCGGCATCGGGCTGTCACACATACCTAACCCCACGTAGAACTATCATGTAGACCTTGGGTTAGTACTCAAAGTGTAATGGACAATTCTTACCATACCATGGGGTCACTTCATCCATGTCGGTACATCATGTATGTTTTGTGTGTTGATCAACTTGATTCACTCTTTGACTTAGTCTTGATCAACCTTGAGAATTATCTTCTCTCTTCATAAAGACAATGTCTTAAAGGTAAACATGAATGCTCCCACATTTTTCTTCTTCAAGACATGCTTGCAATAAGCTCAACTCTCACATGACCAATCTTTGGATAAATCTTGAATACCACCTTGGTCATCTCATAAGCTCCTTGAAACCAACAAATGGACTTCAAGAAATGCCTATGGAGAAATCCTTCGAATATAACTCAAGGCAACTATTAGTCCATTGGGATTGACATCAATTATCAAAACCACACATGTAAAAAATATGCTCTAACACCTCGTTTGGGCTCCACGGAAGCAGAGGAGCCCTCCCTTCCCCTTCGACTGAAGCATACTTTTTGCCACTCCAGCAAACAGCGGGCTACCGGACATGGGGAAGACAAAATGGAACTGCTGGGCCAGTCGTAGACTAGTGTAGGGTATCCGTGTCGTGGGAGTGAAGCTCCGCGCGACGATACCAACACATAGTTTTACCATTTTAGTTAAAATATGTACAAAATGTAAACGTTTTCATCCGGTTTTGTATGAAATCCATCGTGTGTGTACGAATTTCATCCGGTTGATTCACAGTGTTTGAAATGTATGCGGATAATGCTGGATGATGGCCTCCCGCATCTGTATCCCTCGATCGGCCCCCCTGTCCGCAGACAGGTTCTAGAGGAAATTTGTGGGTCGCTGATAACCCACAAGTGTAGGGGATCGCAAAAGTCTTCGCGGGTAAGATAACCCAATTTTTTAATTCGACACAAGGGGAGCCAAAAAATATTTATAAGCTTTAACAGTTGAGTTGTCAATTCACCCGCACCTGAAAGATACTTGCTTGGCAATGAAATATTAGTACCAACGGTGATATGGAAGTGACGGTGGCAACGGAAATAATAGTGGCAAAGCAACGAAAGTAAACAAAAAAAAGTAAAGCAACTTGTGACCAGTAGGATTAAAATACTGTAGGCTAGGGAGATATATGGTTGGTCATGGATGAGAGATATCATGTATTTAACGTGGGGCAAGGCACACAGAAAAGTAATGATCATCTAGGCAAATATCAAACATTAGGCATGTATCCCAAGGTAGTCGTGCGTGCTTGCAATAAGAACTTGCACAACATCTTTTGTTCTACCATCCCGCTACCAACGGGGCCAAAAGGAACTCATGGAGATTAAGGTGTGCCGTCAAAGAGCACCGGAACAAAGCATTAACAATCAATGGATACATGAAAATCCTCAAACTATAGCATATCCCCTTTGGTGTCCCAAGTTGTCACCATTGGGATCGCCGATTCCGGACTATAATAGGTGCATACTACTCATAGATAGGATCAAGAACACAAATATATTCATGAAAACATAAGGTATTCAGATCTGAAATCATGGCACTCGGGCCCAAAGTGACAAGCATTAAGAGTAACAAGTAGTAGCAAAGATGATAAACACCATAGTAGATGATAGGCAACATGCCCCAACAATCCGACGAACTATTACATGATCTAACTCATCCAATCCCTACCATCCCCTCCACATACAGCATGGCATTACTCAGACATGAAAGGGGAAGCCATGAAAGGGTGATGGAGTGGTGATGTGATGACGATGGCGACGATTTCCCCTCTTCGGAGGCCAAGGCAGCCTAAAAATCCATTTACCTGCGCACAAGAAAACCATACAGGCAGCTCTGCTGAAAACAACGTCAGTCCGGGTTAGTTTCATTCAAATCATGCAAGAAGGAGGCCAAAACAATAGCAAAAGTGTTTGGAAAATTCGATACGTTTGAGACGTATCATTCGCCATTGAATATGCCATCAGTCTAACTCTGAGATCGTCATTACGCTGGTTTGCAAGTTGATTTGTTGCTCTTTCATTAGCACAAGTACATGAAACTAGAATAGAGCAAAGAAATAGGTGTTGCCATCTCTTATACTTGGGTCGAATTTTACAAATTGAGAACTACTAAGGATTGTGAAGAATGTTGATTGCAATTGTTCTATGCCATGAAAAAATAGGAAAAGTTATTTGCACCATCGATTCATTTTTTTCATCACATCATCTACACCATTGGCATCCATAGAGTTGCAGCTGCAGTGGGGCTGAGGTAGTGCGCCTTCAGCGTTGCCCATGCTTAGAGAGCTCCTTCTCGAACTTTTGAAGACTTCCACTCCAATATACGGGGTGGGGCGTGCTGGAGTCGGATTGCTAAGTCGAAGAAGTTGGTTGGAATGTCCTCCTCGGGCCACAATGTCATAAATATCGCTTCAATTGTCGGCTTGATAAGATTGAGCAGCTCGCCGATTTGCTTCAGTTTGTCGGGGAGAAGGTCAAGCCGTCTGGTTTCTTGGAATTGCGCCCAAAAAGCCTGGAGTACTTCCCGCTCAGGATCATTGAGCTCCTCGTAGTACTTGTGGGCGCTCACAATACTCCGGGGCAGGTCGGCGAATATCTCGGCATGGTGCCAAATTTGAGTTAATGTGGCATAGCTATTGTTTCCAAATCGACATTGGAGAAGATATGGTTGGCCATCGACAATCCGATTGGCTTGCTCTACTTCGTCTTGAGCATTGCGACGGACGAGGTTGGAATCCTTCAAACTATACTTGAGGAATTTAATTTGGTCACTCAACTTGGTCTTCTCGGCCTTCAGCTGGTCACACTCAGCCTGGCTCTTCCCTAGCTCCTGCTGAAGTAGGCGAGATGCATCACAGGCAGCTTGACATGCCTTTTGTTCTTGCACAAGTTTGGTAGCAATCTTTTGGGCCTCTTTTTGGATGTCCTCGAGTTGTTGATTGTTGGAATTGAGTTCTTTCCTCATTTCAGTCATACGCCTTTTATCTACTGCATTCAAGTTTGGAGGTGGTCAGCACAGATATTGCAAATATGCAAATTATGAAGGGAGTTAGAATGGGAACAATCGAGTTTACCCATGGAGTCACCAAGGCTTTTCGAGAGATTTTCATTCTTTTGCTCGACTTCGTCGAGCAGAATTTTAAGTCGGGCTATCTCCTTCTCCAAACGCCTGTTGTCCCGAGCTGCAGCCTATGCAAAAAAAAAATCCAAGATGCAAGAAGGTTATCACGGATAAGGGCCCCTGCTAGAAGAATTTGATCCCCAAGCCACTTTCGTAGCCCATTCCGAGTCTCGAGGGCTATTGAATATGCGGTAATTCAAAGGCAGTATGCGTTATTATGAGAAGATTCGATCCTAAGGTCGGTTTGGTAAGCCAACCTATGTCTCGGGGGTTACTGCACATCAGTTTGATCTAAGTTTGAATTCTACGAGGAGACTATGGATCCCTATACCGCTTCCAGCCCCATCTGAGTCTTGGGACCTACTAGATCGTTGATTTTTACTAAGCAAAGCTATTCCCGAGGAGATTTTAATTCGTACGGTGGATGTTTTGCCCGAGATGCGTCTCGGGGGTTACTGCACTAGCATTTTATTTCAGTCAAAATCAAGATTAAATACAACCCAATTTGTATTAAACCGAACTCCCTCAAGGGGCTAGTGTGCGCGAGTGTGCTAAGTTGAGCTACATGAGTCATGGCCCAAACCGGATTTAGTGTTGGTCCACACATTGAGAGTTACTAGAAATTAATGCATATAAGTAAAATTACCTCGATGCCGGGAGCAAAAGCGTCTGTCATCCGTATAACACCAAGCTGCATCTCGCTGACCTTCTCCTTCAGGTACTCCAAGGCATCTCGCTGGGCATCATTCAGATAATGCTTGAGCTCTGATTTCCGGACTTCCCGGTGATCTAGCGCGGACACAGCTTCTGAACCACCGGCGGACATCTCGCTAGGAGGCCGCTGGGTCAGGACCACATTGGCCGACGTGTTGGGGCCAGGCAGCCGCAAGGGCATGTCATCTCGAATGACTATGTCGACTGGCGATGCAGGGCGCGGTGGTGGCGGTGCGCGGAGCTCTTGAGTGGATGCAACCGGGAAGTTAACCATCACGACATTTTCTTCAGGCCCGATCTTCGGGTTGTCAATTCGAGTCCGGGGATGGCCTTGTTCGCCTGCGTTGGCCAAAGGCATGCTTCTTGACATGGCACCTTTAGATGGCGCCACCTTTAACGTCGACCTGATCATCTAGAGTATAGTGTTTGCAGACTTGTGCTTTTGTGTTCCAAGGTAGCACATGTGCAAAACCGTATATATAGCCATCAACCGAGGACTATTGAAGGATAATATTAATTACATCCAATAAATTTGAAAAAGGAAAGACACTAATGCATACTATCAACACCATTTCATTTATATTGACAGCGCAACACATACTATAAACCATGAAAAACGTAATTTATCATGAAGTTACAAATATAGTAGGTGTTAAGTGCCACATTTAATATTACCCTTTTTTTGGCTTTCGCCTGTCTGGCTCATAATCATCTACCATATATGCAAGGTTTCTACGCATTACGGAGAGGCTGAACCTGCAGCTCATCTTCCGTCATGAGAGAATGAGGCGCAAAGACGCGAAATGCCATGAAAAAAAAAACTAGTTCTCGAAAACGTTTGGTGCTTTCAGCGTCCCATGTATGAGTTGCCACATGCTTTTTCTGTTGTTGCGGTTTTGGTTCTGTATGTGTTGTTTATAAAAACTGTTTTGAAATCCAGAAAATTCGAAACCCTAGTTCTTTTTTTTTTTCCAAGGTTAGGATGAGGTCCAACAAGCGAAATGGGTTGTTTGTACATATTTATGAAGGCCCAATGGAAAATGGTTGGGCCTTCCTTATCCATCGTCCCACTCTCACCCACTTCTCTCCCTCCGTCCTCGTCCACACTCTCGATGTCGCCTGTCGCGGCGCACCGAGCCTCTCCGGCCATGTGGTCCCCGCAGCCTCCGCCGCCCTGCCTCCAGCTCCGGCGACTCCCGCCGACGCTCCCTCCCTCCTCGCGCCGCGGCCGCAGCCTCATCCGCATCGCCGCCTCGCAGGAGGACCCGCTGACCGCGCTGACCCGGGTGCTGTGGGGCCGCGCGCTGCCGCCGTCGCAGCTCGTGCTCGCCGTCCGCCACGGCTGGACCTCCGCGTGGCGCCTCCTCATGCGCCAGCTCGCGCCCTCCGACCCGGCCACGGGGGCCTTCACCCGCACCCCGTCCCGCTTCCCGGCCGTCGCGCAGCCCGCGCCCGGCCCCGGCGCGCGCCTCCACCTCTACGTCGGCCTCCCCTGCCCCTGGGCCCACCGCGCCCTCCTCGTCCGTGCCCTCCTCGGCCTGGGGCCCCGCCTCCCCGTCTCCGTCGCCGTCCCGGGCGACGACGGCGCGTGGTCCTTCACGCCGGAGAGCCCCGACGCGCTCTACGGCAAGCGCAGGCTCCGGGACGTGTACGCCGCCCGGCGCGGCGGGTTCGAGGGCCGGGCGTCCGTGCCCATGCTCTGGGACGCCGACCGCCGCGAGGTGGTCTGCAACGAGAGCATCGAGATCGCCAAGTTCCTCTGCACGCTCGCCGACGACACCACCAACGCCCTCGACCTCTGGCCGCCGGAGCACCGCCAGGAGATCGACCGCTGGTACGGCGTCATCTACCCGAGCGTCAACAACGGCGTGTACCGGTGCGGGTTCGCGCAGAGCCAGGCGGCCTACGACGCGGCGGCGGGGGAGCTCTTCGCCGCGCTAGACATGCTCGAGGGCCACCTCTCCGGGTCACGGTACCTGTGCGCCGGCGCCGGCGCCGGCGTGACGCTGGCCGACGTGTGCCTCTTCACCACTCTGATACGGTTCGACCTGGTGTACAACCCGCTGTTCCGGTGCAGCAGGAGGAAGCTGGTGGAGTACCCCAGCCTCCACGCCTACATGCGCGAGATCTACCAGCTGCCCGGCGCCGCCGAGACCTGCGACATGGCCGCCATCGCCGACGGGTACTTCGGGACACTCTTCCCGCTCAACCCCGGCGGGATCCTGCCCATCGTGCCGGCGAGCTGCAGCCGGGAAGCCCTCATGGAACCTCATGGCAGAGAAGCATTGCCTTCTGCTGCTGCTGCTGATGGTAGGCAGCTAGGAGCAACTGCTAGTGTTGTTGGCTAGGATTACAGAGTGTTAACTGAATTGTGTAGCACATCAAATTACTTACTGAATAATACCTTGGTACACATAGAGGATGAAATAAATGGCAGAATATTACAGTGACAAAGAGTTTCATGTGTCGTATAAATGCTTTATTAGCGATATATTCTGTTGTCGAAAGACTGATACATTGACAACACCGTAAGGAAGATTCAAGAACCTTCTACTGGTAAGTATTGGTCTCCATACATTTGCAACCATTCATGATGCTAGTAAGCAGTCAGACTCCTTCAGTTCATATAATGGCAGCTCATCAGAGATGTTCCAGATTTGATCATAAGATTGATGCCCAAGGTGGCACAGTCCATGCCCGATGAACATTTCGAAAGGCTTGCAACTGCGAAGCGATAAAATGAAAGTTTTAGAACCAAGGATTCTCACTGTGGGCAATACTAAGAGACTGCTGGGTATAGTCGTATAGAGGTAAATATTACCATTGTCATGATCTGGTATCACTATCTTCAGTCTCCATGTATAGTTTGTGCTCTCTAATGTACTCGATTATTTCATCACAAGTAAGATACTTTATTGAGAGACATCCCCTTATACATTGTCTGCAATTTGATAAAACACAAAATAATAATATAGCAACCAACATCCTAGCATCAGATAAAGGAACATTTTGAAGGTGGTAATAGCATCTACTCCCTCCGTCTAGAATTACTTGACGGAGAAATGCATGCATCTAGACATATTTAGTTCTAGATATATCCATTTTAATCTATTTCTGCGACAGGTAATTCCGGATGGAGGGAGTAGTTTTAAAGAAACCAACGTAGGTAAAATGATACCTTACTCTGGATGAACTGATCTGATTTGGCACAATCTCATCAACCGAAATGATGTTATCCTGAAAATATACACAGGGATACACATGGATGAGCATACATGTGAGTAAATCACCATAGTCTGCTGGAGTAGTAAGCTCCTCAAGCTAGAAGTTTCACCCCGCATTCTAGCAGTGTCGTGCTGCTGGATATTAGCTTTTGAACATCTTTTCCTTCCCTACGTATACAGACAACACCAAAGTCTTTACATATGGCCCTGACCTGGAAACAAAAGTTTGTGCATCAAAGTTACTTCTTCGATAGGGGCAATTCAAACAACAATTAAATAGGTTACCATGATTTATAAACAAGGGGTGCATAAATTCTGCATGTCGAATTGCGGATGCCAAAAAATGTTCAAGTTTTATACCTGATCTGGAATCCAAACCCCTGGTGTGCCGAATGACTCGAGAAGGTCAGAACCACATAAAAGCATTACCTTGACACCACCTGAGAGAAAATGCATGTTGTAAACGACTGATTTATATACATGGCAAACACACTGAGACATTTGAATGGCCATCGAACAGTGTGAGAGAAGGCATGACTGTATTGCAACAACAAAATCCTGCCATATACCTTGATCAGCTAAGCCGTCCTTGCACAGAGAGTTCTTAACCCTCGAGAGAACGGTCAAGGTGCGCTGATAACCTTTCTGCATTGCCTGTGTCAAAAACACAGAAAATGTGCAAGCGGAAAACGACATTGTCCAAACTGTAAACATCTTATGTTACAATGCCAAAACCCAATGCACACATCAACTAACATGAAAACCAAAGAAAATCATGTTACCTCCCAAGGATCAACCATCACGAAAGACGAGCTTTGACATGCCAATTCGCAGAGGCGGACCCGGTGAGCAGCCGGCAAGAGGTCCTGGCCAGCCCCAAATTGCGAATTCAGTCACGGAAACGGCGTTAACACAAACAAATACACATTTCCAATTCCAGGTAATACCTTTTTCTTATACGCATCGTTCACCGGGGACATGTATCCACCCAGCACCGAGTATCCTCGCTGCTGCAACTCATCCTTTGCAAGCTCTGTATGAATTAATCACATCAAAAGATGGGGTAAGAGGTAGTCTTTTCACTTTGCTGATCCCATTCTCAGGCTGTTGTTGAGACTTGCTACTAAACACAATAACACACTGAATCACTGATAGGTGCAGTAGATTAGCAAGTGTTGATTGAGGCTTACCGAACATGCGCAGGTGCATGTAGGTGGGAGGATTGAAGCTCCCGGTGGCCACCAGCACGACGCCAGCTCGCCTCCCCCAATCCCTGCCGTCACCGGCAAAATCAAGAAAAACCTGGAGGATCAGTCTAGCTATATGCATCAAGCAATCTAAGAAATCCGAGAGCAGATTCTTTTCTTTTTGCTTACCGATTTGGATCCATGGAGAGCTTCTCCGTGGGGAAGGGCACCTCCACCTCCTCCATGGCCATGGCCACGGCCGTCCTCTTCAAACCCTCACCTGAGCAAACAGCCGGCACGGAACCTTGGCTTCTCTCTTCCTCGGGTCGGTGCGCGCCGCCGGCGAGAGGTCGGCAGTTCGTCCGGCGTGTGCGGCAGGAGCAGATTCCACTAGCAGTTTTTTCTTTTTTTTCTGAGAGAGAATTCCACTAGCAGCTGTGGGCATCGCGAACTGGGCCCGTTGGGCCGTTCGTAGTGCTCTCCCGAGAGGCCCGCTAAAGGAACCAACAGGTCCACGGCCTATACATCAGGCCGGGCCCGTGCGGCCTTGGGCAGCACCGCGCGAGCGGCTCTATAAAGCCTCCTGCTCGGGCGAGCTAGGTTTTGGTGCTCTCCTCCTTCCTCTCATCTTTCCTCGGCGGCGGCGGCGCAGGCGGCGCGGCGGCGACAGGCGAAGGCGAAATGGTGAGCCCGTCGCGGCTCCGGCGGGAACCTCCTCCCTCCGCCGCGTTCCCTCTCGTCTAGATAGATCTGCAGTTCTGACTGATCCTTTGTTGTTGTCCTTATTGTTGCGCAGACGAAGGGAACGGGCAGCTTCGGCAAGCGCCGGAACAAGACGCACACGCTGTGCATCCGCTGCGGCCGCCGCAGCTTCCACCTGCAGAAGAGCACCTGCTCCTCGTGCGGCTACCCCGCCGCCCGCATCCGCAAGTGTAAGTCCATCCCACCCCCAGATCCCGCGGTTGCTCTGCTCACATGCGATCCCGCTTCCTCAAGATAGTTGTTATAGGCATGAAGTGTGTGCGAGAGACCGTGATTGCTTAGGTTGTCGATTCAGTTGTGGTAGCCCGGTCGCTCTTGCCTTGAATCTCGTGCTAGCTAGCTCTGTGGCTATACGTGGTACGCCTGCGGCTTGATGTGCCATGGTCTTTATCTGAACCTTGGTTGTGAGTAGTTCTTGTTTGATGGTAAGCATGATGGGTTGAAAATGTTGGGAATGGCTGTAATATGAGATTGTTGATGCAAGACCAACTGTGAAAATGAATTGACACATGTCTTGCATGCTATGCTCTGTTACAACTTGATAGAGGTTCAGCAACTGGAGCTATTGATAAGGTGAATGACTTTGCTGTTTGTTCACATGTATTGTTGATCACAAATTTTAAGATGTTCGTCCTGTCCTAAGCAGTACACATTTGTAGCCAGCCTATCCTTGTGAAATTTTAGTTAGTGCAAGGCAGTTAGGATTAGTTGTCAGGTTGTTCTTGCTGTCTTTGTATATTTAATTTAAAGCACATCTTACATTTGGTAAGTGTTATGTTCTCTACTTCATCTGATGAGAGATTCTGTGTTGTAAACAGACAACTGGAGTGTGAAGGCCATCAGGAGGAAGACCACCGGCACCGGGAGGATGAGGTACATGCGCCATGTGCCCAGGAGGTTCAAGAGCAACTTCAGAGAGGGTATACTTCCTTGTTCTCTTCTTGAGTCTTGTTATAAAATCTGCCAGCAGTTCCATCACACATTATGAGCTTTGTCTTGTGCTAATCTACAATCCTGTTTATGTGTTGTGCAGGAACCGAGGCCGCACCAAGGAGCAAGGGAGCCTCTTCCAGCGGTAACTAGGCGTGACAGTCTTGACTTGTTACGCGAGGCTGAGCCCTGATCATCAAAATTAGCTTTTTTGTTGCTTTCTACTGGAACTCTATGTTTCTATGTCGAGAGGCAGACGGTATGATGCCTGGTTATGTTATTTGCGCAATTTTCGTGGACGTTAATCCTTCAGTTTTGAATGTTGAATTGTGTCGGATGTCCTGTGTTCAGCAGCGTGCTATTTCTTACATGGCTTTTTGTTGTTTCCATATGAAGATCTTTTCCTAAGCTGTGATGCATGGAATAGTTTTACTCTGCACTTTGTAGTTTCCATAGAGCCTTCCATGTTCCTTCTCCATCAGGAGATGAGGTCTGAATTTGCGAGTTGATTTTTTTTATCCGTTGCCCTTCTATAAGTCGACCTGACAGTAAACGATCTAGACTTCTCCCATGCCCACCCCCAGAAAATCTGGGAATACATTTCTTGGTCGTGCCATTCTCAAAATTGAGTCTCCTACTGCCATAATTCACCAAGGAGATGAAAAACTAATTCTCTTCAATAGCCTCCATGCCTGCTTTGCCAACATGGCATAATTAAAAGTCTCCAGGTCTCTGAATCCTATCCGACCTCTATCCAAGTTTATCCCATGACCGCCAATGATCCCGCCCACCAGTACTTGGAGATTACTGTCATGACTTTTCTGCTCACCTCCTTTGTGAGCTTGAAGCAACTCATAGCGTAGGTTGGTAAATTGCATGATAAAAGGTGACGCAAGGCCTGTTTAGTTAGCTCGATAGTTCGTTTTCACGGGAAATAAAAGCTTAATTGAACTGTCAGACGGATAAGTGGGCTTAAACTTGGCGCTGATTACATCCATTCTCCGTATCATTTCGAATTCCACAACCAGCATGACAGATATATTGTATGGAAGGCCAATTCAGAAAAAAATTGAATTCCCCAATCAGCATGGCAGAGATATTGTGTGGAAGATCAATTCAGAAAAGGGATCGAGGGTGCATCATGCAATTCTATATGGATTGGTACTTTATAAGCAAGAACGAAACATTTCTGGTACTTCTGAACCCTGATTGTGTTACGCTGTTTCTGTTGTTAACTCAAAAAATTATACTCTCTCTGTCCAGAAATACTTTCATAAGAATGGATGTATCTAGACATCCATTTTTATTCATTTGTGCGACAAGTAATTCCGAACGAAGGAAGTACATTGCAATTTATGCGACAAGTAATTCCGGACGAAGGAAGTAAATGCCGTGCTCTTTATGAAACTTTGTGTAATGTGAGAATTGTTGCATTCTTTTTTTTTACATTTTTTCTAGAATATGCACGAGCCTGCATATCATACTTTATAGAAGAAATGGGGTGAAGTGCCATTCCACAAAGTTTACATCATTACAAGGCTTAGTAGAGCCTCACGTCACTCATGCTATACTGCAATAAAAAAAACTACTGCCACTAGTCCGTCTATATAATCCGTTGAAAAAGAACTCTAGGTCATCGTTGAGCAGTCCCGACGACTTCCATGCACGACCTTCACGATTAATGTTGCGTAGTGCATTTTGAAGTGATGATATTTCGCCGTAAAAAACAATTGCATTGTGATCCTTTCATAGTTCTCATAAACATAAAGTGATGATTGCCTTGAGGTCTTTCGGTGTGCAATGGGTCCCCACCCGTATGGAGCACCATTCCACCAAGTCGTCTTCCCTCGCTGGCGCGTGTTTAGGAGCCCCCATGGCAGTCCAAACCCAGAGCCATTGTGTACGCGCAAAAGCGCACGTTAGTAGTATGTGGTTTATGGTCTCCGCGTGCTGGTTGCAGAAGGGGCATGTGGCCTGGTGAGGTAGTCCTCGACGTGCCAAGCGGTCCGAGGTCCAGCAACGGTTTTGCATTGCTAGCCACGCGAAGAAGCGGCATTGTAGGGGTGCCTTTTGTTTCCATACAAAATCTGCATATGTCGCCACTTCTCGCCCCATAAACTTTGTCGCATATGCCGATCGGATCGAGTAGTTACCATTTGCCTCTGAGGCCCAACGGATGACGTCTTCCCTCTCCTCATACAACTCCAACTCAGCCACTCTCTCCCGTAGCATCAGTTATTCTTCAATGTTTTGTAGCCCAAGGATAGGTCCAACATCCCTCGCCCAATTGTTGTCCTCAAGGGCTTGTCACACTGTTTGTGAGGCCCTCTTTGTTGGGGCGTCTTGAACCCGGTTGCCATGAAGCCATCTTTCTTCCCAGAATAGTATTGTGTCACCCATTCCGATGGTTGCCATTGTTGCTGCGTGGAAAATTGCTCGTGCTTCACTCGTGACCTTTATGTCAAACTCCGCCCATGGCCTATCTACATCCATATGTCGCAGCCAAAGGCAACGTGCTTGGAGCGCGGCGTTCAACCAATGCAGGTTTGGAATGCCAAGACCACCAGCCTAGCGTGGTGTACAAACCTGCTCCCTAGCCACTAAGGAGTTACCACCATGGGCCTCCCGCTTTGCGCTCCATAGGAAGCCATGACAGATTTTCTCCAAGGCCAATAATGTCTTCGGTGGTAGCTCAAGGGCCATAAGAGCATGTATTGGGATGGCACAAAGAACCGATTGGACCAATACAGTCTGCCACTTTTGGGTAGTGAGGTCCCTCTCCATGTTGGTAACTTATTTGCTAGTTGATCCACAAGATATTGAAATTGAGCTGCAGTCAACTTCGTGATGCTCAGTGGAAGCCCAAGATATTTGCACGGGAAGGAGCTGATCCCGCATCCGAGGATCACCTTTGTTATTTCTCTATGATCTAATGAGCAATGCATTTGCATCGCCGTACTCTTCCGGAAATTTACCCGCAATCCGGAGGCCTTTCCGAAGGTCTCCAGGATTTCACCACAACAGCGAAGTTCCACCTCTCTGGGCTTCAAGAATATCATCACACCATCCGCATATATCGAGAGTAGTTGGTGCAAACCTCTCGGCACCAGGGGCTCTAACAAGCCAATTGATGCCACCCTCGAGAATATCCTGTGAAGCACCTCCATGATAAGGATGAAGATCATGGGCGACATAGGATCCCCTTGCCGCATTCCTTGCCTTAGGGAGATGGACATGCCCGGAACACCATTAATCAAGACTCTGGTTGAAGAGATAGCTAGAAGTCCGCATATCCATCCTATCCACTTGGAGGTAAAGCCCATAGCCGAAAGCACCTCAATAAAAAAAGGCCATTGAACTGTGTCAAAAGATTTGAAAACGTCCAACTTGAGCATGATTGTCGGAATCTTCAGAGCATCCAAACGTCTAGCCGTGCCCTGTACCATCATGAAATTATCATGAATGGATCGTCCATGCATGGAAGCACTCTGATGAATCCCAACCAACTGATGCAGTTCATCCATGAGGCGGAGCGACAAAATCTTGGCAAAAATCGTGACGCGCCATGGACAAGGCTCACAAGCCGGTAGTGCCTTATATCAATTGCTCCATCTATCTTGAGAATGAGTGTGAGCAGGGCCTTATTATGTTGTGCATACCTCTCATATCTCCACGGTGAAAAGCGTTTAGTGCACGCATGAAATCCTCCCGGATAATCTTGGAGCAAGCGTAGTAGAAGCGTCCCATGAATCCATCGGTTCCGGGTGCTTTGTCTAGGGGCATGGATTTGATCACCTTTAGCACCTCCTCCACCATGAAAAGCGTGTCCAGGTGAGGCATGTCCCTCACTGGGAGCCCCAACTCTGTGAGATCCAATATTTATTCCCACACCGGTGTATTTCCGAGAACTTCCATGTAGTAGGTATCAGCCGTTGTTGCAATTTCATCCTGTCCTGATAGTATTCGTTTTCTCCGCATTTCAGGGTAGTGATCATGTTCCTCCTCCTCCGATGGAAGGCATGCAGGTGGAAAAATTGTGTGTTATCATCCCCGGCTCTTAACATAGCATCCTCGATCTTTGTCGAGCGATTGATCTCTCAAAGTGACGAGAGGCCCAACAACTTCTTCTTGAGTAGCCGACGTAGTGTCACCTCGGTAGGGGAGAGGTTTCTAGATTCCGCCGCTACATCCAGGCATTGGATCAGTTCTAATGCCAGACTAATCTATAGTTTGTTGTTCCCAATCCACTTGTCACTCCACTGTAGTAGTTTCTTGGTTGTTGCGTGTAGTTTTGCGTCAAGGACTGCATACAGGTTACCAACCGCCGGAATGGAGGCCCACACTACCGCGACCACATCTTAGAAGTCCTCTTTCTTTGTCCAGAAAGCCTCAAACTTGAATCTTTTCCCTGTCTGGAACTCCGCATTGAGATCAAGAATAAGGGGGCAGTGGTCCGACACCGGCGTGCCCAAAGCCGAGAGGAAACTAGAAGGGTAGCTTTCCTCCAAGAAATAGTCGCAAAAACATGGTCAATATTCTCGTGGGTGGCATTCTTCCCTTGACCAAGTGTATCTCCACCCGTTGAGGTACAATTCTTTGAGTTCAAGTTGGTTTAGTTTTGCTTGAAATTTAGAGATCATTCGTTGATTGACTGTACAATTGTTCTTGTCGTCTCGGTTCACCAAAAGGTTGAAATCCCCCAGAACAACCCATGGGACATCATGCAGGTCCCGAACGTCACCAAGCTCGTGCATGAACTCAATCTTATCCGTGTCAACGTGTGGGCCATAGACCCCTATGACCCACCATTGTGGGTCCTCGCCCGACTGGACTAGGGTCATGACTGTATTCATGGTGTAGTGAGGGTTCGATAGTCTGACCAGCGCCACATCCCAAGCTAAGATGATACCACCACGCGTCCCCACTGCAGGTAAATAGAAGAATTTTCCGAATTTGTTACCCAGACACTATTTTACAAAGGCATCCGATATCATCTCCACTTTTGTTTCCTGCAAACAAATGATTGCCGGGTTCGCCGCCATGACCACCTGCAAACCGCATTGCGTCTAGCAGGAGCGTTTAAACAACGAACATTCAACACCAAGAACTTTATCGATTGAGCAGCCATAAGTGAAGCTCACCTGTCTAGCCATCCACATGTGTGGCTCATGTTGCGCCACACAACTCATCTGCGACATCCAGGAGCGTGATCACAAATGGTTCCCATCCAAACAGTCCCAGCAGAGCAACAATGTGCGCGTCACAGAGTGGCTTGGCGAAGAGTTGAACATAAGCTTGCAGAGTTGATTCTTCAATTCGCTCCGCTTTGTTAGACAAAGAGAGCTTCCTCATGATGACCCCTTGCTGCTTAGAGGCTATGTTTTATCCTTTGTGTTTAGCGATTCTAACGCTCCGCCTTGGTGATCCCACCATTTGGTAGTGCTTCTTCGGCGGCCCGATCCCCGTTTCGTCTTGGCAGTTGGGGGCTGCAGGAGGAGTGGTGCGAGGCTTGTCCTTATCACAACAATACTGCCTCTCCTCTCTGGGGTCCCAGCCCCATCCTCATGTGCAGATGGGAAGAAGAGTGCGTGGCTCGGGGTGGGTTGGGTCGGCGTGAGGTGTGCATGGAGAGCATGGAGTGCATGGGCACGTCCCGTCCCCGCCATCCTACACGTTGTCATCTTCCGCAGAAGCGGGCAGGATGACCTGGAAAGTCTCCCAAGGTGCTGATAACCCACAAGTGTAGGGGACCGCAACAGTCTTCGCGGGTAAGTTAACCCAATTTATTGATTCGACACAAGGGGAGCCAAAGAATATTTATAAGCTTTAACAGTTGAGTTGTCAATCAAACCGCACCCAAAAGATACTTGCTTGGCAATGAAATATTAGTAGCAACAGTGATATGGAAGTGATGGTGGCAACGGAAATAATAGTGGGAAGTGATGGTGGCAACGAAAATAATAGTGGCAAAGCAACGAAAGTAAAACGGCAAAAGTAAAGTAACTTGTGACTAGCGGGATTAAAACACTGTAGGCTAAGGAGATGGATGGTTGATCATGGATGAGAGATATCATTTATTTAACTTGGAGCAAGGCACATAGAAAAGTAATGATCATCTAGGCATATATCAAACATTAGGCATGTATCCCGAGGTAGTCGTGCGTGCTTGCAATAAGAACTTGCACAACATCATTTGTCCTACCATCCCGCTATCAATGGGGCCAAAAGTAACTTATGGAGATTAAGGTGCTCCTATCAGAGAGCACCGGAACAAAGCATTAACAATCAATGGATACATGGAATCCTTAAACTATAGCCTATCCCCTTTGGTGTCCCAAGCTGTCACCATTGGGATCGTTGGTTTCGGACTATAATAGGTGCATACTACTCATAGATAGGATCTAGAACACAAATATATTCATGAAAACATAAGGTATTCAGATCTGAAATCATGGCACTCGAGCCCAAAGTGACAAGCATTAAGAGTAACAAGTAGTAGCAAAGATGATAAACACCATAGTAGATGGTAGGCAACATGCCCCCAACAATCCGACGAACTATTACATGATCTAACTCATGCAATACCTACCATCCCCTTCACCTACAACATGGCATTACTCAAACATGAAAGGGTGATGGAGTGGTGATGTGATGACGATGGCGACGATTTCCCCTCTCCGGAGGCCAACGCAGCCTCCAGATTAGCTCTCCCGAAGAAGAACCGAGGGTGGCGGCGGCTCCGCATCGAGAACTTGCAAAACGTCTTCTCTTCTGGGGTTTCTCCGTCGCAGGTAAAAATAGGAGCCAAAATAGGGCACCAGAGGGGGTGGCCCCCACCCAGGCGGCCTCCCGGCGCGGCCAGGGGGCAGGCCGCGCTAGCAGGTCGCCTGGGGGGCCTGTGGCTCCACTCTGGCCCATCTTCTGGCCCATGGTCCCTCCCGGTGCGTGGATTTTCTTTATTTTTATGGGAATTTTCCGGGACGTCTAAATATCCATTTTCCTGCACGCAAGAAAACCATAGAGGCAACTCTGTTGAAAACAGCGTCAGTCTGGGTTAGTTTCGTTCAAATCATGTAAGAATGAGGCCAAAATAACAGCATAAGTGTTTGGAAAAGTCGATACGTTTGAGACGTATCAACTCCCCCAAGCTTAGCATATTGTTTGTCCTCAAGCAATTCAGTTCAATAAACTGAACGTGACAAAGAAAACTTTGACAAACTCTTTTGCTTCATCAGATGTATATAAGCATGCACTACGAACAAGTCCAACAAGTATTGAGGTAATGCTACAAAGACAATGCATGGAGCAATCCTGCGATCATGTGAAGAGTTTCAAATAACTAAGAATGAATAATATGGAACTCAAAATCATAACGAGATCACAATGCACATGACTTGGATATACTAGAGTGGTATCTCACTAGCCCCCATGAGTGAAGAAAAACATAAATGGAGACTCTCCTTCGGAGTATTAAAGGAGACTAGAAATAAATATTTCAGAATAAGCAATGTCACAATCATGCAGAAGACAATGTGTGCTTTGGGACAATGCACATTACACTCAGAATGAAAATTATGCTCTCTATAGTTGGTGCTTTTTATAAGAAGAGGACGGCTCAACATAAAAGTAAAATGGATAGGCCCTTTGCAGAGGGAAGCATTGATTTGCATAGGTGCCAGAGCTTGAGCTTTTAAAATAGAGATAAATCAAAATTTTGGGTGGTATACTTTCATTGTCAACGTAACAACTAAGAGATCTCAATATCTTCCATGCTAAATACATTATAGGCAGTTCCCAAACAGAATAGTAAAGTTTTTACTCCCCCTCCACCAATCGATCACACTCCATGGCGGGCCGAATCCACGGGTACCGTCCATACAAACAACAATCCTGGGGGAGTTTTGTTTCATTAAATTTGATTTGTCTTTTGGACATGGAAGTGGGCATCCCGGTTACCAGCCACTTTCTCGTGAGTGATAGTGAATCAACACATATCTTGAGAATAACCCATTTAGCATGGAAGATACTGATAGCCCATAGTCGCTACATGAGCGATTCGGGCATACAAAACAAAATATTTAATTAAAAATTAAGAATACGACACATGCAAATTTACTTAGGACGGGACATAATTACCGTATATAGGTAGGTATGGTGGACTCATATGGTGCAACTGGTTTTAAAGATTTTGGATGCACAAGCAGTCAGTCCGCTTAGTACAGGTGAAGGCTATCAAAAGATGGGGAAGCGATCAAATAGAGAGCAATAACAGTCATAATCATGGAGAGCGACAAAGCAACATTGAATTGGGAAGCGATATAACTATTCTGAAATAAAAAGATCGTCAAGGCTTGATAGACTTCTAGTCATAAACATGTGTAAGCATGTGCCAAGTCAATTCAAAAACTCTTCGAAGGGAAATACCACTCTAATATGCCAAACCATGAACAATGCAATGCATGCTAAACATTTCAATAACACATTATGCACTCCACCTATTTGAGACTAGTCACAAAGAAAACATGAACTGTTGGGAAAGCATTGTAATCATAGCACTATGTCGTACAAGCTGGTCTCTAGATCATAAGTACATGCATATGTACAAAAGTAGAAACAAATAGAGTTCATACCGGCTTTCCTTGTTACATTCCTTCTGTTGATATTCGTCATTATTGCATCGTCACTTGCACGATCGAACGTAGAAAGATATAATCAAGTGCAATTGCAACCATGGACGTGAGCTGAACTCTGCAAACAAAGCAAACTAAAGAGAGAAAATAAATATTTTTGGGTTTTATAAAGGTTAAACGAAAGCAAAAGAAAAGAGAAATATTATTGTTGTTTTTGCAAAGAAAGAACAAAGAAGAAGAGGCAAAAACTCTAAAAATACTTACAAAGGATACTACGGATGATACAATGAAAGGGGAGAAAGATACGTACTCCCCAAGCTTAGGCTTTTGGCCTAAATTGAGCTCGGCTACTGCGGGCTCCAGGAGCTTCCTCCGGCTCCGCAGTGGTACTGGTGGCTCCAAGAATCATACGAGGCATCAGGCGCGTACACTGATGCCCGAGTGGCCTCCCGAGGAGAAGGCTCTTCTTCCTCAGGAACAACCTCCTCAATTGGGTTGTGGAACTGCTGCTCGATCACGAACTTGTCCAGCTCTGTCGAGGTGAAAGACCACCCGTTCCTGCTAGTGTAGTCAAACAAAAGTGGTGCAGTTAGACGGATCTCGCGAGTAGTAAGCTCGCCAAAATCTCATAATATAAAAAAGGTTACTAAACTCGGAAGTCCTAGTAACAAACTCATGCCTCTTCATAGCGGTAAGATCAAAGCTTATGAATGAAAAAGGCATATCATCCGCGCGCACTGTGCGCCCGAGGTGCTCGAGGATAAGCATGATATAAATTCCACCAAAGTGAGGCCCTTTGCCGCTATTAGCGATGAGGCGACGAGCAATCAAAGCACCAATATAATACATGTTATCTCCTAAGAGGGCGGCTGCCAAGATAGTGATATCCGGAGCCGAAATGTTGCTCGTGTTGTCACGAGATAACACCCCTCGAGCAATATAATATGCGAAATACCTGATGTGGGGAAACAAGATGCTGGATATCTTCCCCCGGTGAATTTCTCGCGGGTCCTTACTGACTCCGCGACAACAAACCTTCCCCTGCAACGGCACCAGAAGAATGCTGCTGCACTCCCCGACAACGAAACTAGAAGAATGTTGGTAACGGCCCACCACCGCATGGGATCGCAGCAGTTTTCGAGGGTAGAGTATTCGACCCAAATTTGTTGATACGCCAAAAGGAGGTGAAAGGATACTCTCAAGTATTAGCAGCTAAATATGTCAGATTCAACCACACCTGAAAGATTAGTATCTGCAAGCAAAGAGTCAGCAGCAAAGTAGTATGATAACAACGGTGTCAGAAATGATCTGTTGACACGACAGACTATTTCTAACGGTCGTATCAATGGCGCCAGAAGTTGCCCGTTGATGGAAATTCTCTGTTCCCGTCAACGACGAGCGAACAAGTATTGTAGCAGGTAGCAGCAGTGTAACGAGTAACAACAATGGCAAGGAACAACAGTAGTGAAAACAGTAGCAAGTAGCAACAGTAGCAAGCGACAGTAGTAACAGCAGTAGCAAGTAGCAACAAGTAACAACAGCAGTGGGACGAACTCGTAGGCAATGGGTTGGTGATTCGTTTGGATGATATTCATCATGCAACGGTTATAACATGGAGAGATATGTGGCTAGCTCCCATTCGTCAATGTGACGTAGGCATGCATTCCGTGTGTAGTCATACGTGCTTAGGGAAAAGAACTTGCATGACATCTATTGTCCATCCCTCCCGTGGCAGCGGGGTCCAAAAGGATACTACGGGATATTAAGGTTCTCCTTTTAATAAAGAACCGGAACAACACATTAGCACTTGGTGAACACATGAACTCCTCAAACTATGGTCATCACCGGGAGTGGTTCCGGTTATTGTCACTCTGGGGTTGCCGGGTCATAACACATAGTAGGTAACTACAACTTGCAAGACCGGGTCTAAAACACACATATATTGGTGACAACATAATAATTTCAGATCTGAAATCATGGCACTCGGGCCCTAGTGACAAGCATTAAGCATGGCAAAGTAGTAGCAACATCAATCTCAGAATATAGTGGATACTAGGGATCAATACCCGTCAAAACTAACTCGATTACATGATAGATCTCATCCTACTCATCACCGCCCAGCGAGCCTTCGAATAGATTACTCACGAACGATGAAGAGCTTCATGGAATTGGAGAGGGAAGAAGGTTGATGATGACGATTTCCCCTCTCTGGAGTCCAAAACGGACTCCAGATCTGTCCTCCAGATGAAGAACAAGATGTGGCGGCGCCTCCGTGTCGCAAACGCGACAAAATCTTCTCTTCTAATTTTTTTCTGGGCGAAAGTGAATTTATAGAGCTGAGATTGGGGGCGGCAGAGCCACGTGGGCCCCACAAGCTTGGTTGCCGCGGCCAGGGGGGTGGCCGCGGCAACAGGGATTGTGGCCCACTGGCTCACCCCCTCTGGTGGATCTTTGCGCAGGTATTTTTCATATTTTCCAGAAAAATTCTCCGTAAATTTTCAGGACGTTCCGAGAACTTTCATTTCTGCACAAAAACAACACCATGGCAATTCTGCTGAAAACAGCGTCAGTCCGGGTTAGTTCCATTCAAATCATGCAAATTAGAGTCCAAAACAAGGCCAAAAGAGTTTGGAAAAGTAGATACGACGGAGACATATCACTTACTGCAAAGGGAAGCGAATAGGGATTTCAACTCGTATGGTTGAACGTTCATTTTGGTTGTCTTCCCGACATTCCGCACACCTATAATATCACAAAATTCTGCCAAAGACATGGTAAAGACATCCTCATATAATCGGAATTCAATGATGGAAGTTTTATCATTATATCTAAACCAGTTGACCAAATAATAGTTGAGTTTTGGATATTGTTGCACATGTCGTGTTACGAGATGTGTCAAACCTGCAGCTACACAGAGGTTATCAAACTCATCCCTAATACCCGCTACCATAAGGAAATCTGAACACGAGTATGTGATACGTCTCAAACGTATCTATAATTTTTGATGGTTTCACGCAGTTATCTTGCCTTCTTTGTATGTTTTATGTACCTTTTTTTATGTTTTTGGTACTAACTTATTAATTCAGTGCCAAGTGCGAGTTCCTGTTTTTTCCGTGTTTTTGACTCTTTTCAGATCTGATTTTGGAACGGAGTCCAAACGGAAGAAAAACCCCGAAATGATTTTTTTCCCGAACGGAAGAAGTCCAGGGGGCTTTTGGGCCAAGCCAGGTGGGCTCCAGGGAGCCCACAAGCCCCCACTCCGCCACCAGGGGGGAGGCGGCGGTCGGAAGGCTTGTGGCCTCCCTCGCCGCCCCCTGACCTAGGCCTTTGGCCTATAAATTCCCAAATATTCCGCAAAAATTAGGGGAGCCTCGAAAATACTTTTCCGCCACCGCAAGCTTCCGTTTCCATGAGATCTCATCTGGAGTCCCTTCCCGGCGCCCTGCCGGAGGGGACTTTGGAGTTGGAGGGCTTCTTCATCATCATCATCGCCCCTCCAATGACTCGTGAGTAGTTCACTTCAGACCTACGGGTCCGTAGTTAGTAGCTAGATGACTTCTTCTCTCTCTTGGATGTTCAATACAAAGTTCTCCATGATCTTCATGGGGATCTATCCGATGTAATCTTCTTTGGCGGTGTGTTTGTCGAGATCCGATGAATTGTGGACTTGTGATCAGATTATCTATGATATATATTTGAGTCTTTGCTGATTTCTTATATGCATGATTTGATATCCTTGTAAGTCTCTCCGAGTCTTGGGTTTTGTTTGTCCAACTAGATCTATGATTCTTGCAATGGGAGAAGTGCTTGGTTTAGGGTTCTCCAATGTGGTGACCTTTCCCAGTGACAGTAGGGGCAGCAAGGCACACATCAAGTAGTTGCCATCAAGGGTAAAAAGATGGGGTTTTTATCATTGGTTTGAGATTATCCCTCTACATCATGTCATCTTGCTTAAGGCGTTACTCTGTTCTTATGGACTTAATACACTAGATGCATGCTGGATAGCGGTCGACGTGTGGAGTAATAGTAGTAGATGCAGAAAGTATCGGTCTACTTGTTTCGGACGTGATGCCTATAGAAATAATCATTGCATAGATATCGTCACGACTCTGCACAGTTCTATCAATTGCTCGACAGTAATTTGTTCACCCACCGTCTACTTGCTTTCATGAGAGAAGCCACTAGTAAACACTACGGCCCCCGGGTCTATTCACATCCATCGTTTACAACTCTGCTTTTACTTTGCTTTGTTACTTTGTTGCTTTCAGTTCTCACTTGGCAAACAATCTATAAGGGATTGACAACCCCTTCATAGCGTTGGGTGCAAGCTTTTGTGTTTGTGCAGGATCTTGAGATACTCCTCCGCCGGATTGATAGCTTGGTTCTCAAACTGAGGGAAATACTTACCTCCGCTGTGCTACATCATCCTCTCCGCTTCGAGGAAACACCAACGCAGAAGGATTCCTGGTGTCGTCAACGTGCCCATTTCTGGCGCCACTGGAAGGTCTTTTGTGCAGCAGCATAACGGACATCAGAAGCATTCCTGCGCCATTGCCGGGGATCCCTTTTGAAACATCAGAAGTATTTCTGGCGCCGTTGCCGGGGAGGAGAAATCAAGATCTATCCAAGTAGGTCTCACAAACTCTTCTCTTGCATTTACTTTTGTTGCCAGTTGCCTCTCGTTTTCCTCTCCCCCACTTCACATTTGCCGTTTTCATTTTCCTTTCTCCTTCGCCGTTTTCTTTTGCTTTTTTTCGTTCGCCCTTTTCTCTCGCTTACTTTCTGTTTTCTTGTGTGCCATGTGCCCTCAATATGCTTGCATCTTCGCTTGTTGAAAATCTAGTGATATGGATCCTCATCCACTTGCTAGTCTCTTTAAGAGACCCACTCGTGTGGAACAAATTGCTAGTGAGTTGAGGGCAATTGACTATTTCTTTGGAGTTTTGCGTAAGATGCGTGAATCTGAAAATTGTGAGGAAGAAATTCATGAAGTGATTCACGAGGGTTCCTTGGATGAAAAGCATGATTGCAATGGTTTCACTACAAATTCTATTAGTGATAATCATGCTAAAATTATGCAAAACCCTAAGCTTGGGGATGCTAGTTTTGATTTGTCCACTACTTGTTGCAATAATCATGATTGGGGTGATGATCTTTCTTATGTTCTTGAAAATTTGTTCAAACCTCATGATGAATATGATATTTTCAACAATACTGAAAGTGGGATTGGAGAAGTCATGACTTTATTTGATGATAATCCCACTATTTTTGAAGAGCGTCAACTTTGCATGCATGTCGATCATGAAAAGAATATCCTATGGGATAGCTATATTGTTGAATTTGAATATGATCCCACATGTAATTGCTATGAGAGAGGAAAATATTTTGGTAGAAACTTTCATGTTACCAAATCACCTCTCGTGATGTTGAGATTGTTCTTGTCTCTTTCTTCTTCCTTGCATATGGCAACTATTGGTTGTATTGACAATCTGTTTTCCTATAAAATGCCTATGCATAGGAAGTATGTTAGACTTAGATGTGATTTTCACATGCTTTATGATGCTCTCGTTGTGCTTCAATTCTTGTCTTTTGTGAGAGCATCATTGAATGCCAAGCTAAGGGCGTTAAACAAAAGCGCTTGTTGGGAGGCAACCCAACGAATATATCCTTTTTCTTTCTGTTTTGTGTTTTTCACACTTTCATAATTCTGTTGTGATTGTGTTTTTTGTGTTTCTTTTTGCGTTTGTGCCAAGCAAAACCGTTATGATTAGTCTTGAGGATGATCGTTTGGTCATGCTGGGAAAGACAGAAACTTTGTGCTCACGAAAATAATTTTAATTTTGTTTGTGTAAGAGATTTTGAGTTGATTCTTTTTGATGCTTATTTCTACGCAAATTCTTCAGACTGTCATGATTTGTAAGAAGTTTTTAAGTACCATAGGTATGCGAAATATACATATTGCTATAGACTGGCCTGCTATTAACAGATTCTGTTTTTGTTGTGTTGGTTGCTTATTTTGATGAAACTATGGATAGTATCGGGGGGTATTAGCCATGGAAGATTGAAAGTACAATAACCCAACATCAGCACAAGTAGAATTTAAGTTTGCTACATTACCTAAGAAAGTGGTGGTTTGCTTTCTTGTACTCATGTTATCACGAGTTTCTGTTTAAGTTTCGTGTTGTGAAGTTTTCATGTTTTGGGTGAAGTTCTTATGGACAAAGAGATAAAGAGTGGCAAGAGCTCAAGCTTGGGGATGCCCAAGGCACCCCAAGAGATTCAAGGATGCCGTAAAAGCCTAAGCTTGGGGATACCCCGGGAAGGCATCCCCTCTCTCGTCTTCAATCCATCGGTAACGTTACTTGGGGCTATATTTTTATTCACCACATGTTATGTGTTTTTGCTTGGAGCGTCTTGTATCGTAGGAGTATTTTATTTTTGTTGTGTCACATTCATCCTTGCTGCACACCTAGAGAGAGAGAGACATGCACACACCGTGATTTTGTCGAGCTTCACTTATATCTTTTGGTAGACAATTCAGCTCACATGTGCTTCACTTATATCTTTTGAGCTAGATACTTTTGCTCTGTGTGCTTCACTTATATCTTTTAGAGCACAGCAGTGCGTGTCTTGGTAGTTGATCTATGCTTTGAAAGTAGTCTCAAAAGGGGTAGTTATCCAAAGGGATACGAAAACTTCCACCTTCATGTGCATTGAATAGTTAGAGAAGTTTGATTCATCTCAATTAGTTTTGAGTTGTGGTTATGGTAATATTGAAGTCATGCTATTAGGTGTTGTGGATCTAGAAATACCTGTGTTGAAGTTAGTGATTCCCGTAGCATGCACATATAGTGAATCGCTATGTGATGAAATCTGAGCATGATTAGTCTATTGATTGTCATCCTTTGCATGGCGGTCGGGATCGCGCGATGGTTTATACCTACCAACCCTTCCCCTAGGAGTATGCGTTGAATGCTTTGTTTCGATTACTAATAAAACTTTGCAACAAGTATATGAGTTCTTCATGACTAATGTTGAGTCCATGGTTTAGATGCACTTTCACCTTCCACCATCACTATCTTCTTAGTGTCGCACAACTTTTGTCGGTGCACAAAACCCACCATTAGCCTCCCTCAAAACAGCCATCATACGTACCTACTATGGCTTTTTCAAAGTCATTCCGAAATATATTGCCATGCAACTACCACCATGACATGTGCCACCACGTCTACATTGCCATTGCATGATCGTAAGATAGCTAGCATGATGTTTCCATTGATGTCTATGCCATGCTAGATCATTGCCACGGTACACTACCGAAGGCATTCCATATAGATTCATAATTGCTCTAAGTTTTGAGTTGAAAGTGTGATGATCATCATTACTGGAGCATTGTCCCATGTGAGGAAATAAAAGAGGCCAAAGAAGCCCATAAAAAAAGAGGCCAAAGAGCCCACCAAAATAAAAAAAGAGAAAAAGAGAGAAGGGACAATGCTACCACTTTTTCCACACTTGTGCATATTAAGCACCATGATCTTCATGATTGAGAGTCTCTCGTTTTTTCACCACCATATAGCTAGTGGGAAATTTTCATTATATAACTTGGCTTGTATATTCCAATGATAGGCTTCCTCAAAATTGCCTTAGGTCTTCGTGAGCAAGCAAGTTGGATGCACACCCACTAGTTTTCTTTAAGAGCTTTCACATACTTGTAGCTCTAGTCCATCATTTGTATGGCAATCCCTACTCATTCACATTGATATTTATTGATGAGCATCTCCACCGCTCATTGATATGCCTAGTTAATGTGACTATCTTCTCCTTTTTTGTCTTGCAACCTCCACCACATTCCACACCATCTATAGTGCTATAACCATGGCTCACGCTCATGTATTGCGTGAGAGTTGAAAATGTTTGAGAAAGTAAAGGTGTGAAACAATTACTTGGCCAATACCGGGGTTGTGCATGATTTAAATTCGTTGTGCAATGATGATAGAGCATAGCCAAACCATATGCTTTTGTAGGGATAACTTTCTTTGGCCTTGTTATTTTGAAAGTTCATGATTACTTTGCTAGTTTGCTTGAATTATTATTGTTTCCACGTCAATAGCAAACTATTGTTTTGAATCTAATGGATCTGAACATTCACGTCACATAAGAGGAATTACAAAGGACACCTATGCTAGTTAGCATGAAAGCATCAAAAATTCATTCTTATCACTTCCCTACTCGAGGACGAGCAGGAGTTAAGCTTGGGGATGCTTGATACGTCTCAAACGTATCTATAATTTTTGATGGTTTCACGCTGTTATCTTGCCTTCTTTGTATGTTTTATGTACCTCTTTTTATCTTTTTGGGACTAACTTATTAATTCAGTGCCAAGTGCCAGTTCCTGTTTTTTCCGTGTTTTTGACTCTTTTCAGATCTGATTTTGGAACGGAGTCCAAACGGAAGAAAAACCCGAAATGATTTTTTCCCGAACGGAAGAAGTCCACGGGGATTTTGGGCCAAGCCAGGTGGGCTCCAGGGAGCCCACAAGCCCCCACTCCGCCACCAGGGAGGAGGCGGCGGTGGGCAGGCTTGTGGCCTCCCTCGCCGCCCCCTGACCTAGGTCTTTGGCCTATAAATTCCCAAATATTCCGCAAAAAATTAGGGGAGCCTCGAAAATATTTTTCCGCCACCGCAAGCTTCCGTTTCCGCGAGATCTCATCTGGAGACCCTTCCCGGCGCCTTACCGGAGGGGACTTTGGAGTTGGAGGGCTTCTTCTTCATCATCATCGCCCCTCCAATGACTCGTGAGTAGTTCACTTCAGACCTACGGGTCCGTAGTTAGTAGCTAGATGGCTTCTTCTCTCTCTTGGATCTTCAATACAAAGTTCTCCATGATCTTCATGGAGATCTATCCGATGTAATCTTCTTTGGCGGTGTGTTTGTCGAGATCCGATGAATTGTGGACTTGTGATCAGATTATCTATGATATATATTTGAGTCTTTGCTGATTTCTTATATGCATGATTTGATATCCTTGTAAGTCTCTCCGAGTCTTGGGTTTTGTTTGTCCAACTAGATCTATGATTCTTGCAATGGGAGAAGTGCTTGGTTTAGGGTTCTGCCATGTGGTGACCTTTTCCAGTGACAGTAGGGGCAGCAAGGCACACATCAAGTAGTTGCCATCAAGGGTAAAAAGATGGGGTTTTTATCATTGGTTTGAGATTATCCCTCTACATCATGTCATCTTGCTTAAGGCGTTACTCTGTTCTTATGGACTTAATACACTAGATGCATGCTGGATAGCGGTCGACGTGTGGAGTAATAGTAGTAGATGCAGAAAGTATCGGTCTACTTGTTTCGGACGTGATGCCTATAGAAATAATCATTGCATAGATATCATCACGACTCTGCACAGTTCTATCAATTGCTCGACAGTAATTTGTTCACCCACCGTCTACTTGCTTTCATGAGAGAAGCCACTAGTAAACACTACGGCCCCGTGGTCTATTCACATCCATCGTTTACAACTCTGCTTTTACTTTGCTTTGTTACTTTGTTGCTTTCAGTTCTCACTTGGCAAACAATCTATAAGGGATTGACAACCCCTTCATAGCGTTGGGTGCAAGCTTTTGTGTTTGTGCAGGATCTTGAGATACTCCTCCGCCGGATTGATAGCTTGGTTCTCAAACTGAGGGAAATACTTACCTCCGCTGTGCTACATCATCCTCTCCGCTTCGAGGAAACACCAACGCAGAAGGATTCCTGGTGTCGTCAACGTGCCCATTTCTGGCGCCACTGGAAGGTCTTTTGTGCAGCAGCATAACGGACATCAGAAGCATTCCTGCGCCATTGCCGGGGATCCCTTTTGAAACATGAGTATGCCATGGCACGTGTCGTGTCCGTCTCGTGGAACAACTCAAGTGGGACGATATCATCATTGTAACTTGTCCTCACGGTAGAGGATGAAGCTGCAACTCTAGTTAGTCTATCAGTAGGCTCGGGTCTCTTCTTCCCAAGCCATCCTTTTGCTTTTCCAAACAAGCTCATTTCTAGAAAGGGGCCCAGGTGGGCCCAGGCGACTTGTGGGCGCACCCAGGGGGTAAGCCGCGCCAGCTGGCCGCCTGGACAAAGGGTGGCCCCCATGGCTGGCTCCAGGTGCCCCTGCGTCTCTTTTTCGATGGAAATTTTTATTATATTTTATTTTTGGAATTTTGTTGACAACTTCACTTTTGAATTTTTTGTGAAATACTAAAAGCTGCAAAATTTACAGAAAGCTCGAATCAATGGTTAAACATATGAAGTTTCAAAAACATTAAACTTTGGTACATCAAGGAGGATGAAAGATAAAGGAAATGAAAACATAACAAGCTTCTCCTTTTACTCATATAAAACATATTTGTTATCAAGGTTGATCAAGTCTCACTACGAAACATGTGTTATATTGAGCAAAAAGTTCTACTTATTATAAAGCAATCATGGTACCTTTATTTCAATGGATATTGTCCCCACCATAATAGTTTTGTATTTGTGGTGCACATGTAGAGGACAATCCCACTCTCCAATCTTCACGGTCTCAATATTCTCAATAGAATTAAGGCCATGCCTTTTATCAATCTTCTTCGGAAAATATACTGTATGCTCCTTCTCATTAACATTGAAGGTCACCTTTCCTTTATTGCAATCAATAATAGCACCTGCGTTGTTAAGAAAAGGTCTACCAAGAATAATAGACATGCTCCCATCATTGGGCATGTCAAGCACAACAAAGTTAGTAAGGATCAAGCAATTAGCAACTTCAACGGGAACATCTCACAAATACCTACAGGAACGGCTGTTGACTTATCAGCCATTTGAAGAGAGATATCTGTAGGGATTAGTTTATCTAGACAAATAATTTTGTAAAGATAAAAAGGCATAACACTCACTCCTGCACCAAGATCACATAAAGCAGTTCTGACATAATTATTTTTTATGGAGCAAGGAACAATGGAATACCTGGATCACCAAGCTTCTCAGGAATCTTTCCACTAAAAGTGCAATTAGCAAGCACAATATATATTGCCTCATTAGGAACTTTTCTTTTATTAGTAACAATATCTTTCATATACCTTGAGTACGGAGGCAACTTAATAGCATCGGTCAAAGGAATTTGAAGAAAAAGAGGTTTCATCCATTCACAAAATTTATTGTAATGCTCTTCTTCTTTAGTTTTGAAAGACTTACCTGGGAAGGGCATTGATTTTTGTACCCATGGTTCTCTTTCCTTCCCATGTTTTCTTGCAACAAAATCTTCTCTAGTATACCTTTTGCGCTTGTCTGGTGCTTCTTATTCTCGTATCTCACGAGGATCGGTCTTCTCATTATCTTTATCAGGTTCAGCACCATCTTCAGTTTCAGCATCAGAAATAGATATACTATTAGGATCAACAATAGGTTCTTCATCAATTATGGGATCATTGGAGTTGTCAGCCTCCTTGTGTTTCTTCTTCTTCTTCGAGAAGCTGACAATGTCTTCTTCCTGCAATTGAGAATCTTTCTCAATCCTCTTTGGATGCCCCTCCGGATAAAGGGGGTCCTGGGTATGTGTACCTCCTCGGGTCTTTATACCATATGCGTGCATATCAACTTGTTTGGCATTGTTAGCAAGCAATTTTTTTGCACATTAGAAATTTGTTCAAGATGAGTTTGAACCATGTGAAAATGCTTAACAAGACCTTTAACATCATTAACAGTTCTACTTAAAACATCAAGCAAACTTTTGATAGCAAGGGAATTATAACGCAATTGGCTTTGAATCCGCTCATTAAAGTGATTTTGCTTGACAATGAAATTATCAAGCTCATCTAAACATTGATCAGGAGGCTTACCATGAGGGACGTCACTTGCATTGGATTCTAAAAGAGAGTGTACCTCTACCATAGGTGGGTGAGCGGTAGGCGCACATAATTCCTCAATAGGAGGTAGATTCTTCACATCTTCGGTTTTAATACCTCTCTCTTTCATAGACTTCTTGGCTTCTTGCATAACTTCTGGGCTCAAGAAAAGCATACCTCTCATCTTGGGTGATGGAGGTGGTTCAGGAACGGACCAATCATCATGATTCTTAGCTATCTTGCTAATTAATTCTTCGGCATCGTCCGGTGTTCTTTCCCTGAAAACACAACCAGCACAACTATCCAGATAGGTTCTAGATTCATCGGTTAGACCAGCATAAAATATATCAAGCTTTCTTAGGGATTTCATGTACCGGTCTAGCCTTAAGAAAAGTGCAATACCTCCCCCAAGCTTTAGGGAGGTGCTCATCCTGCAACTAGTTAAAGTTATAAATTCTTTGTAAAGCAGCACGTTTCTTGATACGTCTCCAACGTATCTATAATTTTTGATCGTTCCATGCTATTATCTTGTCAAACTTTGGATGTTTTGTATGCCTTTTATATATTTTTTGGGACTAACTTATTAACTCAGTGCCAAGTGCCAGTTCCTGTTTTTTCCGTGTTTTTGACCCTTTTCAGAGGAGGATTTTAAATGGTGTCCAAACAGAATAGAACTTCTGGAAAGATTTTTTCGGAACAAAAGATATGCACGGGACGTAAGAACCAAGGCAGAAGCCACCAGGGGACTCCACAAGCCCCCTAGGCGCGGCCAGGGGGGCCCGCACCTAGCAGGCTTGTGGGCCCCCTGTGGCTCGTCTGCCCTACCTCTTCCACCTATAAATTCCTGAAAAATCCAAAACTGCGCGAGAGATCCACGAAAATACTTTTCCGCTGCCGCAAGCTTCTATCTCCGCAAGATCCCATCTGGGGCACATTCTCGTGCCCTACCGGAGGGGGATTCGGATATAGAGGGCTTGTTCATCAACACCATGAGCTCTCCGATGATGCGTGAGTAGTTCACCATAGACCTTCGGGTCCATAGCTAGTAGCTAGATGGCTTCTGCACTCTCTTGGATCTTCAATACAAAGTTCACCATGATCTTCATGGAGATCTATCCGATGTAATCTTCTTTTGCGGTGTGTTTGTCGAGATCCGATGAATTGTGGATTTATGATCAGATTATCTATGAATCTTATTTGAGTTTCTTCTAATCTCTTATATGCATGATTTCATATCCTTGTAATTCTCTTCGAGTTGTGGGTTTTGTTTGGCCAACTTGATCTTTGATTCTTGCAATGGGAGAAGTGCTTGGTTTTGGGTTCATACCGTGCGGTGACCTAACCCAGTGACAGAAGGGGTAGCGAGGCACGCATCGTGTTGTTGCCATCAAGGGTAAAAAGATGGGGTTTACATCATTGGTTTGATTTTATCCCTCTACATCATGTCATCTTGCTTAAGGCGTTACTCTATTCGTCATGAACTCAATGCACTAGATGCATGCTGGAAAGCGGTCGATGTGTGGAGTAATAGTAGTAGATGTAGAAAGTATCGGTCTACTTGTCTCGGACGTGATGCTTATATGTATGATCATTGCCTTAGATATCGTCATGACTTTGCGCGGTTCTATCAATTGCTCGACAGTAATTTGTTCACCCACCGTAATATTTGCTATTTTGGGAGAAGCCTCTAGTGAACACTATAGCCCCCGGGTCTACTTCACACCATATTTTCAGCCTTTCAATTTTACTTCGTTGCACTTTCCGCCTTCAGATCTCACTTTGCAATCTATCTTGAAGGGATTGACAACCCCTTTATAGCGTTGGGTGCAAGCTCGTTTGTGTTTGCACTGGTACTCTGGACACTTGGCTTGATTCTGCTACTGGATTGATACCTTGGTTCTCAAACTGAGGGAAATACTTACTGCTCATGTGCTGCATCACCCTTTCCTCTTCAAGGGAAAAACCAACGCAAGCTCAAGAGGCAGCAGAAGGATTTCTGGCGTCGTTGCCGGGGAGGATCAAGTCAAGAATAGTCTCCCGTCAACGTGCCAATTTCTGGCGCCGTTGCCAGGGAGGATCAAGTTCTAGGTGAAGCTCATCCAAGTAAGTGTCGCAAACTCTTCTCTTGCATTTACTTTTTTGCCTCTCGTTTTCCTCTCCCCCATTTCTGAAAAAGAAAAATTTACAAAAATATTTGCCTTTTTCGTTCGTCCTTTTCTCTCGCTTGCTTTTTGTTCGCTTATGTGCTTGTTTGCTTGCCGAAGTCACCATGACTGAAAACACCAAACTTTGTGACTTATCGAATACTAATAATAATGATTTTATTAGTACTCCGATTGCTCCCGCCACTAGTGCGGAATCATACGAAATCAATGATGCTTTGCTGAATCTTGTTATGAAAGAGCAATTCTCCGGCCTTCCTAGTGAAGATGCCGCATCCCATCTTAATACCTTCATTGAGCTTTGCGATATGCAAAAGAAGAAAGATGTGGATAATGATGTGATTAAATTGAAGCTTTTTTCCGTTCTCGTTGCGAGATCGAGCAAAAACTTGGTTTTCATCTTTGCCCAAAAATAGTATTGATTCTTGGAACAAGTGCAAAGATGCTTATATATCCAAGTATTTTCCACCGGCTAAGATTATCTCTCTCCGTAATGATATCATGAATTTTAAGCAACTTGACCATGAACATGTTGCACAATCTTGGGAGAGAATGAAATTGATGATTAGAAATTGTCCCGCTCATGGCTTGAGTCTTTGGATGATTATACAAATCTTCTACGCTGGCTTGAATTTCGCTTCTAGAAATATCTTGGACTCCGCCTCAGGTGGAACATTCATGGAAATCACATTAGGAGAAGCCACAAAACTCCTAGACAATATCATGACAAATTACTCTCAGTGGCACACTGAAGGTCACCTACTAGTAAGAAGGAACACACTATAGAAGAAATTAACTCATTGAGCGCTAAGATGGATGAGTTGATGAATTTGGTTGCTAGTAGAAGTGCTCCTTTAGATCCTAATGATATGCCCTTGTCTTCCTTGGTTGAGAGTAGCAGTGCGAGCTTGGACGTTAATTTTGTTGGTAGGAATAATATTGGCAACAACAATGCTTTTAGAGGAAACTATGTTCCTAGGCCTTTTCCTAGTAACCCCTCTAATAACTTTGGCAACTCCTACAACAATACTCATGGAAATTACAATAAATTACCCTGTGATATTAAGAGTAATATCAAAGAGTTTATCAACTCGCAAAAGATTTTCAATGCGTCCATAGAGGAAAAACTGCTCAAAATTGACGATTTGGCTAGGAGCGTTGATAGAATGTCTATTGATATTGATGCTTTGAAAGTTAGACGTGATCCTCCCAAGATCAATATGGATGAAACTTTGAAAGCTATGCGTGTTTCCATGAATGATAGCAAAGAAAGAACCGCCCAAATTCGTGCTAGACATGAATGGCTTAAAAAGGCGTGTTCTCGTGATAAGAATCACGAAGATCTTAAAGTGCTTGGTGTGACTCCCATTGAATATTTGTTTTCTTGTGAAAAACCTAATGATGATGGGGCTGGATATGAATCCACTTTGGTTGAAAAACGCCCCAATGATTCGGATTCCATCTATCTTGATGCTAAAAGCATTGTAAGTGGAGTAGAAGATATTAAAACTTTGAGTAGTAATGAAACTACTACTTTGGATTTCAAAGAATTCAATTATGATAGTTGCTCCTTGATTTAATGCATTTCCTTGATGCAATCCATGCTAAACTCTCCACACGCTTATAGCCAAAACAAGGCCTTTACCGATCATATCGTCGAAGCTATGATAAAATCTCTTGAAGAGAAACTTGAGTTGGAAGTTTCTATTCCTGGGAACCTACTATCAAAATCAAAATAAAAAACTATGAATGCAATGCTTTGTGTGATTTGGGTGCTAGTGTTTCGGTGATTCCAAAGTCTTTATGTGATGTTCTAGGCTTTAATGAGATTGAGGAGTGCTCTCTTAATTTGCATCTTGTGGATTCTACTGTCAAGAAACACATGGGAAGTATCAATGATGTTCTTATTATTGCAAATAGGAACTATGTACTCGTGGATTTCATTGTGCTTGATATTGATTGCAATCCTACATGCCCTATCATTCTTGGTAGACCTTTCCTAAGGACTATTGGTGCTATCATCGATATGAAGGAAGGGAATATTAGATTTCAATTTCCTTTGAAGAAGGCATGGAGCACTTTCCTAGAAAGAAAATAAGATTGCCTTATGAATCCATGATGAGGGCTACTTATGGTTTGAGCACCAAAGACGACGATACGTGATTCCGTCACCTTATGCCTAGCTAAGGGCGTTAAACAATAGCGCTTGTTGGGAGGCAACCCAATGAATTTATCTTTTTTCTTTCTGTTTTGTTGCGTCAACACCATCATAATTCTGTTATGATTGTGTTTTTTGTGTTTCTTTTTGTGTTTGAGCCAAGCAAAACCTTTATCACTAGTTTGGTGTTGGTTGTTTGATCCTGCTGGAAAAAGACAGAAACTTTTCGCTCACGAAATTATTTTTCATTTTTATTCAGAAAAAGCTTTTGAGTTGATTCTTTTTTCTTCTAGTTTATATGCCTTTTTCCGAGGCTGTCATAATTTTTCAGAATTTGTGAGGTACCAGAAGTATACGAAGTATACATATTGCTACAGACTGGTCTGTTTTTGACAGATTCTGTTTTTGTTGTGTTGGTTGCTTGTTTTGATGAAACTATGATAGTATCGGGGGGTACTAGCCATGGAAAAGTGAGAATACAGTAACCTAACACCAATATAAATAGAAATAAAGATTTCTACAGTATCTAAAGAGTTGGTAGTTTGTTTTCTTGTGCTAATGATATCACAAGTTTCTGTTTAAGTTTTGTGTTGTGAAGTTTTCAAGTTTTGGGTGATGTTCTCATGGACAAAGGGATAAAGAGTGGAAATATCTCAAGCTTGGGGATTCCCAAGGCATCCCAAGAAAAATTCAAGGACACCAAAAAGCCTAAGCTTGGGGATGCCCCGGGAAGGCATCCCCTCTTTCGTCTTCAATCCATCGGTAACATTACTTGGAGCTATATTTTTATTCACCACATGATATGTGTTTTGCTTGGAGCGTCTTGTATCGTAGGAGTCTTTTCTTTTTGTTGTGTCACAATCATCCCTTCTGCACACCTTTTGAGAGAGACACACACTCATCGTGAATTTGCTAGAATACTCATTGTGCTTCACTTATATCTTTTGAGCTAGACCATGTTTCTCTTTGTGCTTCACTTAGATCTTTTAGAGCACGGCGGTGCGTAACTTGGTAGTTGGCTTGTGCTATGAAACTAGTCCCAAAGGTGATAGGTATCCAAAGAGGATACAATAAAACTTCCATCTTCATGTGCATTGAGTAGAAAGAGAAGTTTGATTCTTCTCAATTAGTTTTGAGACGTGGATTTGGTAATATTAAGAGTTATGTTAGTAGGGTGTTGTGAATCTAGAAGTACTTGTGTTGAAGTTAGTGATTCCCGTAAAATGCACATATGGTGAACCGCTATGTTAGGAAGTCGGAGCATAATTGATCTATTGATTGTCATCCTTTGTGTTGTGGTCGGGATCGCGCGATGGTTTACACCTACCAACCCTTCCCCTAGGAGTATGCGTTTAGCACTTTGTTTCAATTACTAATAAAAAGTTTCGCAATAAGTATGTGAGTTCTTCATGACGAATGTGAGTCCATGGTATAGATGCACTTTCATCTTCCACCATTGCTAGCCTCTCTAGTACCGCGCAATTTTCGCCGGTGCACAAACCCACCATATGCATTCCTCAAAACAGACACCATACCTACCTACTATGGCATTTTCATAGCCATTCCGAGATATATTGCAATGCAACTCCCACCGTTCCGTCTCATGGCTTGTGCCGTCACTCTCATATTGCCATTGCATGATCGTAAGATAGCTAGCGAGATGTTTCAACGTCATATGCCAAGCTAGATCGTTGCACATCCCGGTACACTGCGGGAGGCATTTCCTATAGAGTCATCATCGTTCTAAGCTTTGAGCTATGAGTAAATAAAAGTGTGATGATCATCATTATTAGAGCATTGTCCCATGTGAGGAAAAAAAGAGAGGCCAAAGTTGCCCAAAAAAAGAGAAAAAAGAGGCCAAAGAGCCCAAACAAAAAAAAGAGAAAAAGAGAGAAGGGACAATGCTACTATATTTTCCACACTTGTGCTTCATATTAGCACCATGTTCTTCATGATTGAGTGTTGGTGAACGTCGCATGGGAAACAAAAATTTCCTACGCGCACGAAGACCTATCATGGTGATGTCCATCTACGAGAGGGGATGAGTGATCTACGTACCCTCGTAGATTGTACAGCAGAAGCGTTAGTGAACGCGGTTGATGTAGTGGAACGTCCTCACGTCCCTCGATCCGCCCCGCGAACTATCCCGCGAACAGTCCCACGATCTAGTACCGAACGGACGGCACCTCCGCGTTCCGCACACGTACAGCTCGACGATGATCTCGGCCTTCTTGATCCAGCAAGAGAGACGGAGAGGTAGAAGAGTTCTCCGGCAGCGTGACGGCGCTCCGGAGGCTGGTGATGATCTTGTCTCAGTAGGGCTCCGCCCGAGCTCCGCAGAAACACGATCTAGAGGTGAAACCGTGGAGATATGTGGTCGGGCTGCCATGGCAAAAGTTGTCTCAAATCAGCCCTAATACCTTAGTATATATAGGAGGGAGGGGGAGGGAAGAGGCAGCCTCAAACCCTCAAGGTTTGGCCGAAATTGGAGGTGGAGGAGTCCTACTCCAATCCTACTTGGAGTAGGATTCCACCTTCCCACTTGGAAACTCTTTCCACCTTGTGTTTTTCCTTCTCAAACCTTATGGGCCTTAGTGGGAACTTATTCCAGCCCACTAGGGGCTGGTTTATCTCTTCCCATAGCCCATGAGACCCCTTGGGGCGTGACACCCCTCCCGATGGTCCCCGGCACCCCTCCCGGCACTCCCGGTACACTACCGATGAGCCCGAAACTTTTCCGGTGACCAAAACAGGACTTCCTATATATCAATCTTTACCTCCGGACCATTCCGGAGCTCCTCGTGACGTCCTGGATCTCATCCGGGACTCCGAAAAACATTCGGTAACGAACCATATAACTCAAATACGCATAAAACAACGTCGAACCTTAAGTGTGCAGACCCTGCGGGTTCGAGAACTATGTAGACATGACCCGAGAGACTCCTCGGTCAATATCCAATAGCGGGACCTGGATGCCCATATTGGATCCTACATATTCTACGAAGATCTTATCGTTTGAACCTCAGTGCCAAGGATTCATATAATCCCGTATGTCATTCCCTTTGTCCTTCGGTATGTTACTTGCCCGAGATTCGATCGTCGGTATCCGCATACCTATTTCAATCTTGTTTACCGGCAAGTCTCTTTACTCGTTCCGTAATACAAGATCCCGCAACTTACACTAAGTCACTTTGCTTGCAAGGCTTGTGTGTGATGTTGTATTACCGAGTGGGCCCCGAGATACCTCTCTGTCATACGGAGTGACAAATCCCAGTCTTGATCCATACTAACTCAACTAACACCTTCGGAGATACCTGTAGAGCATCTTTATAGTCACCCAGTTACGTTGCGACGTTTGATACACACAAAGTATTCCTCCGGTGTCAGTGAGTTATATGATCTCATGGTCATAGGAATAAATACTTGACACGCAGAAAACAGTAGCAACAAAATGACACGATCAACATGCTACGTCTATTAGTTTGGGTCTAGTCCATCACATGATTCTCCTAATGATGTGATCCCGTTATCAAGCGACGACACTTGCCTATGGCCAGGAAACCTTGACCATCTTTGATCAACGAGCCAGTCAACTAGAGGCTTACTAGGGACAGTGTTTTGTCTATGTATCCACACATGCACTGTGTTTCCAATCAATACAATTATAGCATGGATGATAAACAATTATCATGAACTAAGAAATATAATAATAATTAATTTATTATTGCCTCTAGGGCATATTTCCAACAGTCTCCCACTTGCACTAGAGTCAATAATCTAGTTCACATCACCATGTGATTCCAACGAATCCAACACCCATATAGTTCTGGGGTCTGGTCACGTCTTGCTCGTGAGAGAGGTTTCAGTCAACGGTTCTGAAACTTTCAGATCCGTGCGTTCTTTACAAATCTTTATGTCATCTTATAGATGCTGCTACTACGTGCTATTCGGAAATGCTCCAAATATCTACTCTACTATACGAATCCATTTCACTACTCATAGTCATTCGGATTAGTGTCAAAGCTTGCATCGACGTAACCCTTTACGACGAACTCTTTAACCACCTCCATAATCGAGAAAAATTCCTTAGTCCATTAGTTACTAAGGATAAATTTTGACCGCTGCTAGTGATTCAATCATGGATCACTCTCTGTACCTCTCAACAGATTTTGAGTCAAGGCACACATCAGGTGCGGTACACAGCATGGCATACTTTAGATTCTACGGCTAAGGCATAGAAGACGACCTTCGTCTATTCTCTTTATTCTGCCGTTGTCGGGTTTTGAGTCTTACTCAAATTCACACCTCACAACGCAACCAAGAACTCCTTCTTTGCTGATCTATTTTGAACTCTTTCAAAAACTTGTCAAGGCATGCATCTTGTTGAAACTTCTATTAAGCGCTTTTGATCTATCTCCATAGATCTTTGATGCTCAACGTTCAAGTAGCGTAATCCAGGTACTCCTTTGAAAACTTCTTTCAAACAACCTTGTATGCTTTACATAAATTCTACATTACTTCTGATCCACAATATGTCAACCACATATACTTATCAGAAATTCTATAGTGCTCCCACTCACTTCTTTGGAAATACAAGTTTCTCATAAACCTTGTACAAAACCAAAATCTTTGATCATCTCATCAAAGTGTATATTCCAACTCCGAGATGCTTGCACCAGTCCATTGAAGGATCACTGGAGCTTGCATACTTGCTAGTATCTTTAGGATCAACAAAACCTTCTGGTTGTATCACATACAATGTTTGCTCAAGGAAACCGTCGAGAAAACAATGTTTTGACATCCTACGTGCAATATTTCATAAATAATGCATCAACAACTAACATAATTCTAACAGACCTTTAGCATCGCTACGAGTGAGAAAGTCTCATCATAGTCAACTGTTTGATCTTGTCGAAAACATCTTTGCGACAAGTCGAGCTTTTCTTAATAGTGACTTATCACCATCATCGTCTGTCTTCTTTTAAAGATCCATCTTTACTCAAATAGTCTTATGACCATCAAGTAGTTCTTTCAAAGTCTACACTTTGTTTTCATACATGGATCCTCTCTCGGATTTCATGGCTTCCAGCCATTTGTCGAAATCTGGGCCCACCATCGCTTTCTCCATAACTCGTAGGTTCACTGTTGCTCAACAACATGACCTCCAAGACAGGGTTACCGTACTACTCTGCAGCAGTACGCGACCTTGTCGACCTACGAGGTTTGTAGTAACTTGATTCGAAGCTCAATGATCACCATCATCAGCTTCCTATTTCAATTGGTGTAGGCGCCACAGGAACAACTTCCTGCGCCCTGCTACACACTGGTTGAAGTGATGGTTCAATAACCTCATCAAGTTCTACTACCCTCCCACTCAATTCTTTCGAGAGAAACCTTTCCTCGAGAAAGGATCCGTTTCTAGAAACAAACACTTTGCTTTCGGATCTGAGATAGGAGATGTACCCAACTGTTTTGGATACCCTATGAAGAAGCATTTATCCGCTTTGGGTTCGAGCTTATCAGACTGAAACTTTTTCACATAAGTGTCGAAGCCCCAAACTTTCAAGAAACGACAGTTTAGATTTCTCTAAACCTCAGCCTATACTGTGTCATCTCAACGGAAATACGCGGTGCCCTATTTAAAGTGAGTGCGGTTGTCTCTAATGCATAACCCATAAACGATAGTGGTAATTCGATAAGAGACATCATAGTATGCACCATACCAAATAGTGCGTGGCTAAGACGTTCGGACATATCATCACACTATGATGTTCCAGGTGGCATGAACTGCGAAACAATTTCCACATTGTCTTAACTGCGTACCAAAACTCGTAACTCAGATATTCATTTCCATGATCATATCGTAGACAGTTTATCCTCTTGTTACGACGAACTTCACTCTGAAACGGAATTGAACTTTTCAACATTTCAGACTTGTGATTCATTAAGTAAATACTCCTGTATCTACTCAAATCGTCAGTGAAGTAAGAACATAATGATATCCACTACGTGCCTCAACACCCATTGGACTTCATACATCAAAATGTATCACTTCCAACAAGTTACTATCTTATTTCATCTCAATGAAAACAAGGCCTTGCTCATGTGGTATGATTTGCATGTCACTAGTGATTCGAAATCAGGTGAGTACAAAGATCCATCAGCATGGAGCCTCTTCATGCAATTTATACTAACATGACTCAAGCGGCAGTGCCACAAGTAAGTGGTACTATCATCATTAACTCGTATCTTTTGGCACCAATATCATGAACATGTGTAACACTACGATCGAGATTCAATAAACCATTGAAGGTGAATATTCAAGAAAATAGAGTAACCATTATTCTCCTTAAATGAATAATCGTATTGCAATAAACACGATCCAATCATGTTCACGCTTAACGCAAGCACCAAATAACAATTATTTAGGTTTAACACCAATCCGGATGGTAGAGGGAGCGTGCGACGTTTGATCATATCAACCTTGGAAACACTTCCAACACGTATCGTCACCTCGCCTTTAGCTAGTCTCCGTTTATGCCGTAGCTTTCATTTCGTGTTACTAATCACTTAGCAACCGAACCGGTATCTAATACCCTCGTGCTACTAGGAGTACTAGTAAAGTACACATCAACATCATGTATATCAAATATACTTCTTTCGACTTTTGCCAACCTTCTTATCTACCAAGTATCTAGAGTTGCTCCGCCTCAGTGACTGTTCCCCTCATTACAGAATCACTTAGTCTCGGGTTTGGGTTTAATCTTGGGTCTCTTCATTAGTGCAGCAACTGTTTTGCCGTTTCACGAAGTATCCCTTCTAGCCCTTGCCTTTCTTGAAACTTAGTGGTTTTACAAACCATCAACTATTGATGCTCCTTCTTGATTTCTACTTTCGTAGTGTCAAACATCGCGAATCTCTCAAGGATCATTGTATGTATCCTTGATATGTTATATTTCATCACGAAGCTCTCACAGCTTGGTGGCAGTGACTTTGGAGAACTATCACTATCTCATCTGGAAGATTAACTCCCACTTGATTCAAGCGATTGTCGTACTCAGACAATCTGAGCACACGCTCAACGATTGAGCCTTTCTCCTTTACTTTGTGGACAAAGAATCTTGTCGGAGGTCTCTACCTCTTAACAAGGGCACAAGCATGAAATCACAATTTCATCTCTTTAGAACATCACTTATGTTCCGTGACGTTTTACAGCGTTTTCGACGCCTTGCTTCTAAGCCATTAAGTATTTTGCACTGAACTATCGTGTAGTCATCAGATACGTGTATGTCGGATGTTCATAGCATCCACAGACGACGCTCGAGGTGCAGCACACCGAGTGGTGCATTAAGGACATAAGCCTTCTGTGCAGCAATGAGGACAATCCTCGATTTTACAGACTCAGTCTGCAAAGTTTGCTACTATCAACTTTCAACTAAATTTTCTCTAGGAACATATAAAAACAGTAGAGCTATAGCGCAATCTACATCGTAATTTGCAAAGACCATTAGACTATGTTCATGACAATTAGTTCAATTAATCATATTACTTAAGAACTCCCACTCAAAAAGTACATCTCTCTAGTCATTTGAGTGGTACATGATCCAAATCCACTATCTCAAGTCCGATCATCACGTGAGTCGAGAATAGTTTCAGTGGTAAGCATCTCTATGCTAATCATATCAACTATACGATTCATGCTCGACCTTTCGGTCTCATGTGTTCCGAGGCCATGTCTGCACATGCTAGGCTCGTCAAGCTTAACCCGAGTGTTCCGCGTGCGCAACTGTTTTGCACCCGTTGTATGTGAACGTTGAGTCTATCACACCCGATCATCACGTGGTGTCTCGAAACGACGAACTGTAGCAACGGTGCACAGTCGGGGAGAACACAATTTCGTCTTGAAATTTTAGTGAGAGATCACCTCATAATGCTACCGTCGTTCTAAGCAAAATAAGGTGCATAAAAGGATTAACATCACATGCAATTCATAAGTGACATGATATGGCCATCATCACGTGCTTCTTGATCTCCATCACCAAAGCACCGGCACGATCTTCTTGTCACCGGCGTCACACCATGATCTCAATCATCATGATCTCCATCAACGTGTCGCCATCGGGATTGTCGTGCTACTCATGCTATTACTACTAAAGCTACGTCCTAGCAAAATAGTAAACGCATCTGCAAGCACAAACGTTAGTTATAAAGACAACCCTATGGCTCCTGCAGGTTGCCGTACCATCGACGTGCAAGTCGATATTATCTATTACAACATGATCATCTCATACATCCAATATATCACATCACATCGTTGGCCATATCACATCACAAGCATACCCTGCAAAAACAAGTTAGACGTCCTCTAATTTTGTTGTTGCATGTTTTACGTGGTGACCATGGGTATCTAGTAGGATCGCATCTTACTTACGCAAACACCACAACGGAGATATATGAATTGCTATTTAACCTCATCCAAGGACCTCCTCGGTCAAATCCGATTCAACTAAAGTTGGAGAAACTGACACCCGCCAGTCATCTTTGAGCAACGGAGTTACTCGTAGCGATGAAACCAGTCTCTCGTAAGCGTACGAGTAATGTCGGTCCGAGCCGCTTCGATCCAACAATACCGCAGAATCAAGAAAAGACTAAGGAGGGCAGCGAAACGCACATCACCGCCCACAAAAACTTTTGTGTTCTACTCGAGAAGACATCTACGCATGAACCTAGCTCATGATGCCACTGTTGGTGAACGTCGCATGGGAAACAAAAATTTCCTACGCGCACGAAGACCTATCATGGTGATGTCCATCTACGAGAGGGGATGAGTGATCTACGTACCCTCGTAGATTGTACAGCAGAAGCGTTAGTGAACGCGGTTGATGTAGTGGAACGTCCTCACGTCCCTCGATCCGCCCCGCGAACTATCCCGCGAACAGTCCCACGATCTAGTACCGAACGGACGGCACCTCCGCGTTCCGCACACGTACAGCTCGACGATGATCTCGGCCTTCTTGATCCAGCAAGAGGGACGGAGAGGTAGAAGAGTTCTCCGGCAGCGTGACGGCGCTCCGGAGGTTGGTGATGATCTTGTCTCAGCAGGGCTCCGCCCGAGCTCCGCAGAAACGCGATCTAGAGGTGAAACCGTGTAGATATGTGGTCGGGCTGCCGTGGCAAAAGTTGTCTCAAATCAGCCCTAATACCTTAGTATATATAGGAGGGAGGGGGAGGGAAGTGGCAGTCTCAAACCCTCAAGGTTTGGCCGAAATTGGAGGTGGAGGAGTCCTACTCCAATCCTACTTGGAGTAGGATTCCACCTTCCCACTTGGAAACTCTTTCCACCTTGTGTTTTTCCTTCTCAAACCTTATGGGCCTTAGTGGGAACTTATTCCAGCCCACTAGGGGCTGGTTTATCTCTTCCCATAGCCCATGAGACCCCTTGGGGCGTGACACCCCTCCCGATGGTCCCCGGCACCCCTCCCGGCACTCCGGTACACTACCGATGAGCCCGAAACTTTTCCGGTGACCAAAACAGGACTTCCTATATATCAATCTTTACCTCCGGACCATTCCGGAGCTCCTCGTGACGTCCTGGATCTCATCCGGGACTCCGAACAACATTCGGTAACCAACCATATAACTCAAATACGCATAAAACAACGTCGAACCTTAAGTGTGCAGACCCTGCGGGTTCGAGAACTATATAGACATGACCCGAGAGACTCCTCGGTCAATATCCAATAGCGGGACCTGGATGCCCATATTGGATCCTACATATTCTACGAAGATCTTATCGTTTGAACCTCAGTGCCAAGGATTCATATAATCCCGTATGTCATTCCCTTTGTCCTTCGGTATGTTACTTGCCCGAGATTCGATCGTCGGTATCCGCATACCTATTTCAATCTTGTTTACCGGCAAGTCTCTTTACTCGTTCCGTAATACAAGATCCCGCAACTTACACTAAGTCACTTTGCTTGCAAGGCTTGTGTGTGATGTTGTATTATCGAGTGGGCCCCGAGATACCTCTCCGTCATACGGAGTGACAAATCCCAGTCTTGATCCATACTAACTCAACTAACACCTTCGGAGATACCTGTAGAGCATCTTTATAGTCACCCAGTTACGTTGCGACGTTTGATACACACAAAGTATTCCTCCGGTGTCAGTGAGTTATATGATCTCATGGTCATAGGAATAAATACTTGACACGCAGAAAACAGTAGCAACAAAATGACACGATCAACATGCTACGTCTATTAGTTTGGGTCTAGTCCATCACATGATTCTCCTAATGATGTGATCCCGTTATCAAGCGACGACACTTGCCTATGGCCAGGAAACCTTGACCATCTTTGATCAACGAGCCAGTCAACTAGAGGCTTACTAGGGACAGTGTTTTGTCTATGTATCCACACATGCACTGTGTTTCCAATCAATACAATTATAGCATGGATAATAAACAATTATCATGAACTAAGAAATATAATAATAATTAATTTATTATTGCCTCTAGGGCATATTTCCAACATTGAGAGCCTCTTGTTTTGCCACCACCATATGCTACTGGGAATCTTCATTATATAACTTGGCTTGTATATTCCAATGATGGGCTTCCTCAACAATTTCCCTAGGTCTTCATGAGCAAGCAAGTTGGATGCACACCCACTAGTTCTCCTTTTGAGCTTTCACATACTTATAGCTCTAGTGCATCCTTTGTATGATAATCCCTACTCATTCACATTGATATCTATTAAAGGGCATCTCCATAGCCCTTTGATATGCCGAGTCAATGTGACCATCTCCTCCTTTTTGTCTCACAACCTCCACCACGCTCTATTCCACCATAGTGCTATATCCATGGCTCACGCTCATGTATTGCGTGACAGTTGAAAAAGGTTTGAGAAAGTAAGAGTGCAAAAACAATTACTTGGACAATACCAGGGTTGTGTATGATCTAAATTAGTTGTGTGGGGATGATGGAGCATAGCCAGACTATATGATTTTGTAGGGATAACTTTCTTTGGCCTTGTTATTTCGAAAGTTCATGATTACCTTGCTAGTTTGCTTGAAGTATTATTGTTTTCATGTCAATAGCAAACTATTGTTTTCAATCTTACGGATCTGAACATTCATGGCACATGAAAGAAGTTACAAAGGACAACTATGCTAGGTAGCATTCCACATCCAAAATTCAGTCTTTATCACTTCCCTACTCGAGGACGAGCAGGAGTTAAGCTTGGGGATGCTTGATACATCTCCAACGTATCTATAATTTTTGATCGTGCCATGCTATTATCTTGTCAAACTTTGGATGTTTTGTATGCCTTTTATATCCTTTTTGGGACTAACTTATTAACTCAGTGCCAAGTGCCAGTTCCTGTTTTTTCCGTGTTTTTGACCCTTTTCAGAGGAGGATTTTAAACATTGTCCAAACGGAATAAAACTTCCGAAAAGATTTTTTCCGGAACAGAAGATATGCACGGGATGTGAGAACCAAGGCAGAAGCCACCAGGGGACTCCACAAGCCCCCTAGGCGCGGCCAGCGGGGGCGCGCCTAGCAGGCTTGTGGGCCTCTTTGGCTCGTCTGCCCTACCTCTTCCGCCTATAAATTCCTGAAAAATCCAAAACTGCGCGAGAGATCCACGAAAATACTTTTCCGCCGCCGCAAGCTTCTATCTCCGCAAGATCCCATCTGGGCACGTTCTGGTGCCCTGCCGGAGGGGGGATTCGGATACGGAGGGCTTCTTCATCAACACCATGACCTCTCCGATGATGCGTGAGTAGTTCACCATAGACCTTTGGGTCCACAGCTAGTAGCTAGATGTCTTCTTCACTCTCTTGGATCTTCAATCCAAAGTTCTCCATGATCTTCATGGAGATCTATCCGATGTAATCTTCTTTTGCGGTGTGTTTTTCGAGATCCGATGAATTGTGGATTTATGATCAGATTATCTATGAATCTTATTTGAGTTTCTTATGATCTCTTATATGCATGATTTCATATCCTTGTAATTCTCTTCGAGTTGTGGGTTTTGTTTGGCCAACTTGATCTATGATTCTTGCAATGGGAGAAGTGCTTTGTTTTGGGTTCATACCGCGCGGTTACCTCACCCAATGACAGAAGGGGTAGCAAGGCACGCATCGTGTTGTTACCATCAAGGGTAAAAAGATGGGGTTTACATCATTGGTTTGAGTTTATCCCTCTACATCATGTCATCTTGCTTAAGGCGTTACTCTGTTCATCATGAACTCAATACACTAGATGCATGCCAGATAGCGGTCGATGTGTGGAGTAATAGTAGTAGATGCAGAAAGTATTGGTCTACTTGTCTCGGACGTGATGCCTATATGTATGATCATTGCCTTAGATACCGTCATGACTTTGCGCGGTTCTATCAATTGCTCGACAGTAATTTTTTTCACCCACCGTAATGTTTGCTATTTTGAGAGAAGCCTCTAGTGAACACTATGGCCCCCGGGTCTACTTCACACCATATTTCCAGCCTTTCACTTTTACTTCGTTGCACTTTCCGCCTTCAGATCTCACTTTGCAATCAATCTTGAATGGATTGACAACCCCTTTATAGCGTTGGGTGCAAGCTCGTTTGTGTTTGCGCAGGTACTGTGGACACTTGCCTTGATTCTCCTACTGGATTTATACCTTGGTTCTCAAACTAAGGGAAACACTTACTGCTTCTGTGCTGCATCACCCTTTCCTCTTCAAGGAAAAAAACCAACGCAAGCTCAAGAGGCAGCATTGCTTATGAGCAGGAAAATATTTAGCAACAAAAGATTGAGCTAAATCTTAGGACTATTAATGGAACCACATGGTAGTGCATCATACCATGCCTTAGCATCTTCCTTCAAAGAGAAAGGAAGTAGCTTAGTAACATAATAATTTCTCTTCTTGTCCTTTGTAGTGAATAGTGCATCATAACATGCCTTAGTGAGTTTGGTAAGGTGTGCAATATCATCGTCATCTTCTCTGTCATAAAAAGGGTCGGCTTCAACTATGGATATAAGTGAATGATCGACAGAGAAATCAAAATCAGCATCCTCAATGCAAATAGGAGATGAAGCAAACTTAGGATCAGGAGTAAACTTGTTCTTCATAGAATGCTTTTCAAGCAGCTTCTTAACAGAAGCAGGGTCAGAGTCAACACACTTTGTAAGTTCCCTGCATAAATCATCATCAAGTTCAATATAATCATCATCAAGAATTCTTTCCTTGAGACCACTCAAGTCCGGGTAAGCAAAAGATCTACTAATGGTATATGCAATTCAAGTCAAGACAATAACAAGCAAGAGTCTATATCTAGTATTGAATTTAGCAAAGTAAGAACATAAAGGTGCAAGAGTTCTCGCTGTCCGTGACTCGAATGTCTCCAAATGGTGTTTGCGTGCAAGAAGTGGGAGATGGGTTCAGAGATAATACATTTTTAAATTGAGAACTCAATCTACTAAACCTCACACTTAGTCTCCTTTGGAATCTTACTTTGACTCATCCCCAGACCACTTGTCAGGCACAAGTCAAAATGATCCTCTCCCTTTCGACTTTGATCACTCATGCGATGGATGAGCGTAAGCAAGATATGTTGGCACTTAGGATGGAAAATAGAGTAATGATGGGGAAGGAAGAAAAAAAGGTGTGAAAGGCTCACATCAATGAGGACAACCATAGGCGAGAGAAAGCCAAATGATAGATATGATGTGAGGAGTAGGGATTGCCATGTAACGGATGCACATATGAGCTAAGGTAAGCTCTCCAATGGAACTAGTGTGGTGCATCCAACTTGTTTGCCCATGTAGACCTAGAGCTCATTTGAGGAGGCCCATCATTGGAATATGCAAACCAGGTTCTATAGTGTAAGGATCCCCACATAGTTATACATGAATCATAATCTGTATGTAGTACCAATATAGTAATGGAGTACGAGTGTGGGTCTTTCAAAAGGAATAGTAGTGTTGCCCCCTTCTATCTTTTTATTTTTTTTCTTTTTTTCTTTTTATTTTTTTGTGGCCTCTTTGGCTCTTTCTTTTTATCTCTCATTTATCCTCTTTGGGATCTTTTGTTTGTCCTCTTTGGGATCTTTTCCTCACTTAAGGGCAACACTCTATATTTTACATGAATAGAAAGAAAAATCATCACACTTTATAATAAGTACTCAACATAAAGACAAGTGAAAACTATCATGATGTATGAAAATGTATGCCTCTGCCAGTGTAGCAGGATATGCAATGATACTAGCGCGCCATGTAGCAGTAATGAGGGCAAGGCCCAACTAGCATGCGACTCTATGATCAAGCAAAAGCATGTATAACCTGAAGATCAAGTCATGAGATGATGGATGTTACATGGCAATGTATCTCGGAAAGGCTATGGAAATGCCTTAATAGGTAGGTATGGTGGCTGTTTTGAGGAAAGATATAATGAGGCTTATGTATGACAGAGCGTATCATGTCATGGGTTTGGATGCACCGGCGGAGTTTGCACCAACTCTCAATGTGAGAAAGGGCAATGCACGATACCGAAGAGGCTAGGAAAATATGGATGGTGGAAGTGCCAACAATCAAATACTCACATTAGTCCAAAGAACTCATACACTTATTATCAGTAACTCTCTATCTAGTTAGGAAATTCACAAAGAGACAAGTACCCCGAGGAGGAATGTTTGGAGGTTTGGTTATCCTTGCACATCCTCGACTCTTGGTAACGTGAGGGTACTCTATATATTCCAACCCCTCTAGAGGTTAGCGATCAATTTAGTAGCTAGAGTTCTCAACTAATTTTTAATTTTTGAAAAACACACGGATTTCCCAAAATACGACACCTATCGCTAATAGGCTCAAGCTATTGGCACCAATAGTCCAAACATTACTCAAATCAATACCTCAAAACTATTGCAAGTTACTACTATACTTAAATATCAACCTCAGTTACCTACTTATGCAAGACACACAACTCAGTGCAACAAGCCAACTCTCTAAACAAGATAAGCATGATAACCCAAGAGAGTTCCAAAATCAACATAAATAAAAGCTCTTAAAAAAGGTAAGCATGAAAACTAAGAACTAAGCATGACAGTAGCTACGAAAAGATGAAGAACACACAAAAAGAATAAGCATGAAAACCTATGTTGTGTTCTAGAGTGGAATGGAGCGTGTCTCTCTCCCAAACAAGGTACGCTAGGTTCTGACTTGTTATGAACAGCAAGCAAAACTAAAACAAAATAAAAAGAAAATAGCGGGACGCTCCAAGCATAGCACATATCATATGAAGTGATAAAAATATAACATGGAGATGGATGACCTGATGATTGTTGATAGAGAAGGGGATGCACGGGGTCATCCCTAAGCTTAGACGCTTGGGTCTCCTTGAATATTTCTTGGGATGCATCGGGGCATACCCAAGCTTGAGCGTTTGACACTCCTTTATCTTCTTTCATCATCTCTCCCATCGCAATACTTGAAAACTCCCTTCATACAAAACTCATCATAAGCTCATTAGAGTAGTTAGTTCCCTTAATAAAATAATTCAATACCTGCTGGAAATAAATATTCTCATCAAAAGCTACTGCTTCTCATGAATTCCAAAAGATGTTTCCAAATAAAAAGCAAGATTAGGATTCGCAAAACAATGAAAACACAAAACATGGCAGAATCTGTGGAAAACAGAACATAAGGTAGTAAATAATTTATTTGGGACACTTCTGCAACTCAAATATAAAAAATCAGAACAGATGCTATAAAGACAATTATATAGAGCATGTTTCCAAAAAAATTCAGATCAAAAAGATGATCTGGTGATTTTTGGCGATTGTTTCCGTCAAGCAGACAGAATCTGTTTCTGGACAACATGTCAAATTTTTTGAACTTTCTTGCAATCGAAGGCTATAACTTGGCACAAAGCTTAAAAATAAAGATACAATGATGTTGCTAAAGTAGTAACACACATTAAGACCACTAAAACATAAAGTAAAAACATATTGGGTTGCCACCCAACAAGCGCTTTCTTTTATGCCTTTGAGCCAGGCATAATGCAAGAAGATCAAGTGTTATCAACTCCAAAAGAATAGCTTGCTCGTGTAACGGACTCATAAGGTAACTTAATCTTATTTCTAGAGAAGTGTTTCATTCCCTTTTTAAGAGGAAATTGAAATTTAATAATTCCCTCTTTCATGTCAATGATAGCACCAGCGGTGCGGAGAAAAGGACGTCCCAAAATAACTGGACATGAAGGATCACATTCAATGTCCATAATAAGAAAATCAACGGGCACATAATTATCATTGACAATAATAAGCACATCATCAATTCTCCCTAAAGGTTTCTTTATGGAAGAATCAACAAGACGAACACCAAAAGAACATGGATCATAAGGTTCCCAATCAAGCATATCATACATTCTTTTGGGCATAACGGAGGCACTATCTCCAACATCACACAAAGCAAAGCAAGAGATATTATTCAATTTAATTTTGACCATAGGATCTCAACCATCTTCTAGATTCCTAGGAATAGAAGTCTCTAGCTTGAGCTTCTCCTCCCTAGCTTTGATAAGAGCATTGGTAATATGCTCGGTGAATGCAATATTAAGTGTACTAGTGTGGGGGTCTTTAGCCTTTCTTTGCAAAAAGGTGATGACTTCAGAGAGACTACAATTGTGAAAATCAAGGTTACTACCATTAATTAAAGTGGTAGTAATGTCATCTAGGCTCATTCTTTTGGTAGTCTCTAAATTCATAGGACCTTCTTGTCCTATAGTTGAGGTATTAGCATCACCAATAATAGGCCCACTTGGACTAGGAGTGCGATGGGTGCTAAAAGTTTTGAGATCCTCAACAACTTGTATAGTAGCAATGGTAGTGTGTGTAGGAAGGCTCTTAATTCTCCCTTCCTCTTCCTTTTCTCTAGTCCATATCTCTTTAAGTTTGGCTAGCATTCTTATGCTCTCATTAATTTGGACTTGGATAGCATTCATGGGTGTGGTGTTACTTTCCTCAAGTGGGGAAGTTCTAATTTTAAGCATCTCTACATCATGAGCTATGTTGTCCACCTTCAAAGAGAGACTATATAATTTCTCTAGTTTCTCTTCTACACTCTTGTTGAATGCTTTTTGATAAGTGATAAAATCTTTAAGCATGCTCTCTAATTCAGAAGTGGAGTTTTTGGTGCTAGGATAATTGTTGTTGTTCCCATAGTTGTTGGATGGGAACGGTCTAGGGTTGCTACCAAAATTACTCCTATAGGCATTATTATTGAAGTTGTTCCTAGAAATAAAATGAACATCCACTTGCTCGCTTTCTTGAGCAACCAAAGAATTTAAAGGAACATCATGAGGATCAATAGGAGCTTGCTTAGTAAGTAGAGTCATGATCATGTCAACCTTATCATTAAGGCAGGAAATCTCCTCAACAGAGTTTACCTTCCTACCTGTTGGAGCTCTCTCGGTGTGCCACTGAGAATAATTTGTCATCATCTTGTCCAATAGCTTTGTGGCAACACCAAGTGTAGTTGACATAAAGGTTCCTCCCGCGGCCGAGTCTAACAGATTCCGTGAGGTAAAGTTCAATCCTGCATAAAAAGTTTGGATAACCATCCAAGTAGTCAAACCATGAGTAGGGAAATTTTAACAAGAAATTTCATTCGTTTCCAAGCTTGAGCAACATGTTCAATATCCAATTTCCTAAAATTCATAATGTTACTCCTCAACTGGATAATCTTAGCAGGCGGGTAATACTTCCCAATAAAAGCATCTTTGCACTTATCCCAAGAATCTATGCTATTCCTAGGCAAAGATTGAAGCCACACTTTAGCTCTTCCTCTCAAGGAGAAAGGAAAAAATCTTAAGTTTAACAATATCACCATCTACTTCTTTATATTTTTGCATATCACAGAGCTCAACAAAATTGTTCAAGTGCAAAGCAGCATCATCTCCAGCACCGGTAATTGATCTTTCATAGCTAGGTTCAGCAAAGCAGGTTTAATCTCATAGGACGTGGCTCTAGTGGTGGGAGCAGCAATAGGAGTGCAGATAAAGTCATTGTTGTTTTGACTAGTGAAGTCACACAACTTGGTGTTCTCAGTGGAACCCATAACAGCAGCAACAAGCATGACCAAAGCAACTAATTTTTTTGTGGTTTTTGGTATAGGACTCTAAAGAAAAAACTAGCAAGCAAACTAACAAGATTAAAAAGAAAAGGTAAAAGATAGTGTGCAACTGCCCTATCTTGAAGAGTGGAGTCCCCGACAACGGCACCAGAAATTCGCTTGATGACAAGGTGATGTATATGCTTATCGCCCCTCGTTGGACCCCAACTGGAAGGTGGAGATGTAGTGAGAAGCAAACTTCCCTTACACGGAGACTGTAAGGTTTATCAAACCAGGAGGACTCCTAGGCTCAACAAGTAGGTGTCTTCCACCCTGGCGCTAGCAGAAGACGTGGACCTGCACACACAACAAATAACTTTGCTCCCAACGAGTACATAGAGGTTGTCAATCTCTCCGGCCTTGTAGTTTGCAAAGGATCAAAACATAAGCGGGAAGGTAATAGTGATTGTAACGGAAAAGTAAATAAAGCGGTAAACAGTGGAGGTGTAAGCAATGATGGTGATATGGACCGGAGTCACATGACGTTCACTAGTGATGTCTCTCTCCCAAAATATGATAACAACTATGCTAGGGTAAACAAATCACAGTTGGGCAATTGACAGAGTTATGATCGCACCGCAATGCTAATTATGCTCCTTGATAGTTAGAGGTTCAATAATAATGGGCAATACACCGAGACAAGTAGACCATTTATTCATCAGCATCTACTTACTAATCATCTACCTTGAGATATCTATCCAGAACATGTCTCCGGTATTAAGTTGAGAGCCCCACCCAAAGTGTAAACTCAAAGCCACGGACAACTGCATTAACGAACTATGCATAAGGTAAACAATCCTTGCAACCTTGGTCACAAGCACCGTTGTTTTCTCCCTGGTGGCAACAAGCACATCCCCTAGTCTCATGTTTTTGTCACTCAAGCTAGACATCGAGGGGCCCGAACCCGCAATCATGCATAATGCTCCCTCTTTGATTTACGATCTACTACTTGGCCAAAGCAATAAAAAGCAATAGAGAAAATGCATGAATCACTAAGGAACATAATATAAAAGGATAATCAAATATATAACTCATAACAATCTGAACATAATCTCATAATCCATCGGATCCCGACAAACCGAGCATAGCAATAGCAAGAGAATTACATAGATGCCTTGATCATGTAGGGAAGCTCATAAGGAATAACCATTGAGGCACAAGATTGGAGATAAGACATCACATAGCTACTGGTCATGGACTGATGGTCCAAGGGAAACTACTCACAGCACATCCGAGAGGCGTCCATAATGGTGGAGAAGCTCTCGGAGGTCAATCCTCCCTCCGGCAGGGTGCCGGGAGGAGGTCTCGTGACGCTCCCAATCTCGGAAGCGCTGCGGCGGTGGAACGATGGAGAAATTCGCGATTCCAGATAGTCTACGAGGGTTTCCTCACATAACACTAAATATAGACCAAAGGAGGGCATCGGAGGAGGTGGGGCCGACCCAGGCGACCTCCTGGCGCGGCCTAGGGCCAGGTCGCGCCAGCAGGCCGCCTGGGAGGCCCCTGCCCCCCTCTGGCCCTCCTTCGGCGATCCCGATGCTTCTGTTTTGCCGATTGTTTTATATATTTTTCTGGATTTTTTTGAGCTTCAGAAACTGGGTAAAAGCCCCTGCAAAAAAGACATCAGCAGACAAAAACTAGCACTCGGTGTACTGAGTTAGTAGGTTAGTCCAAATATGTGTAAAATGATATAAAACTGTAGAAAAACGTATAACAATGTCACCCAAAAGATCATGGAACAAGCAGAAATTATAGATAGGTTTGGGACATATCAGTTAGTAAAACCACTAGTTTCAAGAAGGGCAAGGGCAAGAAAGGATACTTCATGAAACGGCAAAATAGTTGCTGCTCTACTGAAGAAACCCAAGGTTGAACCCAAACCCAAGACTAAGTGCTTCTGTTATGAGGGCAACGGTCACTAAGGCGGAACTACCCTAGATACTTGGTAGATGAGAAGGCTGGCAAAGTCGACAAAAGTATATTGGATATACCTGATATTGATGTGTACCTTACTAGTACTCCTAGTAGCACCAGGGTATTAGATACCGGTTCAGTTGATCAGTGTTAGTAACTCAAAATTATAGCTACGGATTAAATGGATACCAGCAAGGGTGAGGTGACGATGTGTGTTGGAAGTAATTCTAAGGTTGACGTGATCAAACATCGCACACTCAATCTACCATCGAGATTAGTGTTAAACCTAAATAATTGTTATTTGGTGTTTGCGTTGAGCATGAACATGCTTATATCGTGTTTATTGCAATACTATTATTCATTTAAAGAGAATAATGGTTATTCTATTTGCTTGAATAAATACCTTCAATGGTTTATTGCATCTCGATCGTAGTGCTACACATGTTCATAATATTGATGCCAAAAGATACAAAGTAGTAATGATAGTACCACTTACTTGTGGCACTGCCGCTTGAGTCATGTCGGTACAAAATGCATGAAGAAGCTCCATGCTGATGGATCTTTGTACTCACTCATTTTTGAAACATTTGAGACATGCAAACCATACCTATTGGTATAAACGCACGAAGAAACTCCATGCAGATGGATCATTTGGACTCACTTGATTTTGAATCACTTGAGAAATGCAAATCATACCACATGGGCAAGATGACTGAAGGCCTCATTTTCTAGTGAGATGGAACTAGAAAGTAACTTATTGGAAGTAATACATTTGGATGTATGCAGTCCAATGAGTGCTGAGGCACGCAGTGGATATCGTTATTTTCTTACTGCACATATGATTTGAGTAGATACTAGTGTATTTGCTTGATGAAACACACGTTTGTATTATTGAAAGGTTCAAGTAGTTTTGGAGTGAAATTGAAGATCGTCGTGACAACAGGGTAACATGTCTACGATATGATCATAGAGATGAATATCTGAGTTGCGAGTTTGGTACGCAATTAAGAGAGATGTGAAAATTGTTTCACATCTCATGCCACCTAGAACACTATAGTGTGATGGTGTGTCCGAACGTCATAGCCGCACCCTATTTGATATGGTGCATACTATGATGTCTCTTATCGAATTACCACTATCGTTTATGGGTTATGCGTTAGAGACAACCGCATTCACTTTAAATAGGGCACCACGTATTTCCGTTGAGATGACACCATATGAACTATGGTTTGGAGAAACCAAAGCTGTCGTTTCTTAAAAGTTCTGGGTTGCGATGCTTATGTGGAAAAGTTTCAGCATGATAAGCTCGAACCCAAAGCGGATAAATGCATCTTCATAGGACACCCAGAACAGTTGGATATACCTCCTATCTCAGATCCAGAAGCAAAGTGTTTGTTTCTAGAAACGGGTCCTTTCTCGAGGAAAGGTTTCTCTCGAAAGAATTGAGTGGGAGGGTGGTGGAACTTCATGAGGTTATTGAACCGTCACTTCAACCAGTGTGTACCAGGGCGCAGGAAGTTGTTCATGTGGCGCCTATGCCAATTGAAGTGGAAACTGATGATAGTGATCATTAAGCTTTGGATCAAGTTACTATAAACCTCGTAGGTCGGCAAGGTCGTATACTGCTACAGAGTGGGACGGTAACCCTGTCTTGGAGGTGTTGGAATTATGCCCTAGAGGCAATAATAAATGTAGAATTATTATTATAATTCCTGCATCAAGATAATAGTTTATTATCCATGCTATAATTGTATTGAATGAAGACTCATTTACATGTGTGGATACATAGACAAAACACCGTCCCTAGCATGCCTCTAGTTGGCTAGCCGGTTGATCGATGATAGTCAGTGTCTTCTGATTATGAACAAGGTGTTGTTGCTTGATAACTGGATCACGTCATTAGGAGAATCACGTGATGGACTAGACCCAAACTAATAGACGTAGCATGTTGATCGTGTCATTTTGTTGCTACTGTTTTCTGCGTGTCAAGCATTTATTCCTATGACCATGAGATCATATAACTCACTGACACCAGAGGAATGCTTTGTGTGTATCAAACGTCGCAACGTAACTGGGTGACTATAAAGATGCTCTACAGGTATCTCCGAAGGTGTTAGTTGAGTTAGTATGGATCAAGACTGGGATTTGTCACTCCGTGTGACGGAGAGGTATCTCGGGGCCCACTCGGTAATACAACATCACACACAAGCCTTGCAAGCAATGTAACTTAGTGTAAGTTGCAGGATCTTGTATTACGGAACGAGTAAAGAGACTTGCCGGTAAACGAGATTGAAATAGGTATACGGATACTGACGATCGAATCTCGGGCAAGTAACATACCGAAGGACAAAGGGAATGACATACGGGATTATACGAATCCTTGGCACTGAGGTTCAAACGATAAAGATCTTCGTAGAATATGTAGGATCCAATATGGGCATCCAGGTCCCGCTATTGGATATTGACCGAGGAGTCTCTCAGGTCATGTCTACATAGTTCTCGAACCCGCAGGGTCTGCACACTTAAGGTTCGCCGTTGTTTTATGCGTATTTGAGTTATATGGTTGGTTACCGAATGTTGTTCGGAGTCCCGGATGAGATCACGGACGTCACGAGGGTTTCCGGAATGGTCCGGAAACGAAGATTGATATATAGGATGACCTCATTTGATTACCGGAAGGTTTTCGGAGTTACCGGGAATGTACCGGGAATGACGAATGGGTTCCGGGAGTTCACCGGAGGGGGGCAACCCACTCCGGGGAAGCCCATAGGCTTTGGGGAGACCCACCAGCCCTTAGTGGGCTGGTGGGACAGCCCCAAGGGAGCCTATGCGCCAAGATAAGAAAATCAAAGGAAAAAGAAAAAAAAGGGGGGGGGGAAGTGGGAAGGGAGGGGGACTCCTCCCACCAAACCAAGTCCAACTCGGTTTGGGGGGGAGTCCTCCCCCCCCTTGGCTCGGCCGACCCCTTGGGGATCCCTTGGACCCCAAGGCAAGGTCCACCTCCCTCCTCCTATATATATGGGGCTTTTAGGGCAGATTTGAGACGACTTTCTCACGGCTGCCCGACCACATACCTCCATAGTTTTTCCTCTAGATCGCGTTTCTGCGGAGCTCGGGCGGAGCCCTGCTGAGACAAGATCATCACCAACCTCCGGAGCGCCGTCACGCTGCCGGAGAACTCTTCTACCTCTCCGTCTCTCTTGCTGGATCAAGAAGGCCGAGATCATCGTCGAGCTGTACGTGTGCTGAACGCGGAGGTGCCGTCCGTTCGGTACTAGATCGTGGGACTGATCGCGGGATTGTTCGCGGGGCGGATCGAGGGACGTGAGGACGTTCCACTACATCAACCGCGTTCTCTAACGCTTCTGCTGTACGATCTACAAGGGTACGTAGATCACTCATCCCCTCTCGTAGATGGACATCACCATGATAGGTCTTCGTGCGCGTAGGAAATTTTTTGTTTCCCATGCGACGTTCCCCAACAGTGGCATCATGAGCTAGGTTCATGCGTAGATGTCTTCTCGAGTAGAACACAAAAGGTTTTGTGGGCGGTGATGTGCGTTTTGCTGCCCTCCTTAGTCTTTTCTTGATTCCGCGGTATTGTTGGATTGAAGCGGCTTGGACCGACATTACTCGTACGCTTACGAGAGACTGGTTTCATCGTTACGAGTAACCCCCTTTGCTCAAAGATGACTGGCAAGTGACGGTTTCTCCAACTTTAGTTGAATCGGATTTGACCGAGGAGGTCCTTGGATGAGGTTAAATAGCAACTCATATATCTCCGTTGTGGTGTTTGCGTAAGTAAGATGCGATCCTACTAGATACCCTTGGTCACCACGTAAAACATGCAACTACAAAATTAGAGGACGTCTAACTTGTTTTTGCAGGGTATGATTGTGATGTGATATGGCCAATGATGTGATGTGATATATTGGATGTATGAGATGATCATGTTGTAATAGAAATATCGACTTGCACGTCGATGGTACGGCAACCGGCAGGAGCCATAGGGTTGTCTTTATACTAACATATTTGTGCTTGCAGATGCGTTTACTATTTTGCTAGGATGTAGCTTTAGTAGTAATAGCATAAGTAGCACGACAACCCCGATGGCAACACATTGATGGATGATCATGGTGTGGCGCCGGTGACAAGAAGATCGTGCCGGTGCTTTAATGATGGAGATCAAGAAGCACGTGATGATGGCCATATCATGTCACTTATGAATTGCATGTGATGTTAATCCTTTTTGCACCTTTTTTTGCTTAGAACGACGGTAGCATTATGAGGTGATCTCTCACTAAAATTTCAAGACGAAATTGTGTTCTCCCCGACTGTGCACCGTTGCTACAGTTCGTCGTTTCGAGACACCACGTGATGATCGGGTGTGATAGACTCAACGTTCACATACAACGGGTGCAAAACAGTTGCGCACGCGGAACACTCGGGTTAAGCTTGACGAGCCTAGCATGTGCAGACATGGCCTAGGAACACATGAGACCGAAAGGTCGATCATGAAACATATAGTTGATATGATTAGCATAGGGATGCTTACCACTGAAACTACTCTCGACTCACGTGATGATCGGACTTGGGATAGTGTAAGTGGATCATGAAACCACTCAAATGACTAGAGAGATGTACTTTTTGAGTGGGAGTTTAGCATAAAATTTGATTAAGTTGAACTCTAATTATCTTGAACATAGTCTAAGTCCACTTTGAATATATTTGTGTTGTAGATCATGGCTCACGCAAGTGTCATCCTGAATTTTAATACGTTCCTAGAGAAAGCTAAGTTGAAAGATGATGGAAGCAACTTTGTAGACTGGGCTCGTAATCTTAAGCTAATCTTACAAGCTGGGAAGAAGGATTATGTCCTTAATGCTGCGCTAGGAGATGAACCACCCGCTACGGCTGATCAGGATGTTAAGAACGCTTGGTTAGCGCGTAAGGAGGACTACTCAATAGTTCAATGTGCAGTCTTGTATGGCTTAGAACCGGGACTTCAACGTCGCTTTGAGCGTCATGGAGCATTTGAGATGTTCCAGGAGTTGAAGTTTATCTTTCAGAAGAACGCCCGGATCGAGAGGTATGAGACCTCCGATAAATTCTATGCTTGCAAGATGGAGGAAAACTCGTCTGTCAGTGAACATGTGCTCAAAATGTCTGGGTACTCAAACCGTCTAGCTGAACTGGGGATTGAACTCCCGCAAGAAGCTATCACTGACAGAATCCTTCAATCACTACCGCCAAGCTATAAAGGCTTTGTGCTGAACTACAACATGCAAGGGATGAACAAGTCTCCCGGCGAGTTGTTTGCGATGCTGAAAGTCGCAGAGTCTGAACTCCGTAAAGAGCATCAAGTGTTGATGGTGAGCAAGACCACTAGTTTCAAGAGAAACGGCAAAGGCAAGAAGGGCAATTCGAAGAAGAGCGGCAAGCCTGTTGCCAATCCGCCGAAGAAACCCAAGGCTGGACCTAAGCCTGAAATAGAGTGCTTCTATTGCAAGGGTATGGGTCACTGGAAGTGCAATTGCCCCAAGTATCTGGCAGATAAGAAGGCGGGCAAAGAAAAATCAGGTATATTTGATATACATGTTATTGATGTGTACTTAACCAGCTCTCGTAGTAGTGCCTGGGTATTTGATACCGGTTCTGTTGCTCACATTTGCAACTCGAAGCAGGAACTGCGGAATAGACGAAGGCTGGCGAAAGACGAAGTGACGATGCGCGTAGGAAACGGTTCCAAGGTTGATGCAATCGCCGTCGGCACAGTGTCACTTCAGCTACCATCGGGATTAGTGATGAACTTAAATCATTGTTATTTAGTGCCTGCGTTGAGCATGAACATTATATCTGGATCTTGTTTATTGCGAGACGGTTACTCTTTTAAGTCTGAGAATAATGGTTGTTCTATTTCTATGAGTAACATCTTTTATGGTCATGCACCCAATGTGAGAGGATTGTTCATATTGAATCTTGATGGCAATACACATATACATAACATTGAGACCAAAAGAGTTAGAGTAAACAATGATAGCGCCATATTTTTGTGGCACTGCCGCTTGGGTCATATTGGTGTAAAGCGCATGAAGAAACTCCATGCTGATGGACTTTTGGAGTCACTTGACTTTGATTCACTTGACACGTGCGAACCATGCCTTATGGGCAAGATGACTAAAACTCCGTTCTCCGGAACAATGGAGCGTGCAAGTGACTTGTTGGAAATCATACATACCGATGTGTGTGGTCCGATGAGCGTGGAGGCACGCGGCGGATATCGTTATTTTCTCACATTCACTGACGATTTAAGTAGATATGGTTATGTCTACTTGATGAAGCACAAGTCTGAAACATTTGAAAAGTTCAAGCAATTTCAGAGTGAAGTAGAAAATCATCGTAACAAGAAGATCAAGTTCCTACGGTCTGATCGTGGGGGTGAATATCTGAGTTTCGAGTTTGGTACTCACTTAAGACAATGTGGAATTGTTTCGCAGTTAACACCGCCTGGAACACCACAGCATAATGGTGTGTCCGAACGTCGTAATCGTACTTTGTTAGAGATGGTGCGATCTATGATGTCTCTTACTGATTTGCCGTTATCATTTTGGGGTTATGCATTAGAAACAGCTGCATTCACTTTAAATAGGGCACCATCAAAATCCGTTGAGACGACACCATACGAATTGTGGTATGGCAAAAGACCAAAGTTGTCGTTTCTTAAAGTTTGGGGATGTGATGCTTATGTCAAAAAGCTTCAGCCTGAAAAGCTGGAACCCAAAGCGGAAAAGTGTGTCTTCATAGGTTACCCAAAAGAGACAGTTGGGTACACCTTCTATCTCAAATCCGAGGGCAAAGTGTTTGTTGCTAAGAACGGAACTTTTCTCGAGAAGGAGTTTCTCTCGAGAGAATTGAGTGGGAGGAAGATAGAACTTGACGAGGTTGTCGAACCTCTCATCCCTCTGGATGGTGGCGCAGGGCAAGGGGAAACCTCTGTCATTGCGATGCCGGTTGAGGAGGAAGTTAATGATGATGATCATGAAACTCCAGTTCAAGTTTCTGTTGAACCACGCAGGTCGACGAGATCACGCGCTGCTCCAGAGTGGTACGGTAATCCCGTCTTATCAATCATGTTGTTAGACAACAATGAACCTGCAAATTATGAAGAAGCAATGGTGGGCCCAGATTCCAACAAATGGCTAGAAGCCATGAAATCCGAGATAGGATCCATGTATGAGAACAAAGTGTGGACTTTGGAGATACTGCCTGAGGGCCGCAAGGCTATTCAGAACAAATGGATCTTTAAGAAGAAGACGGACGCTGACGGTAATGTGACCGTTTATAAAGCTCGACTTGTGGCAAAAGGTTGTTCACAAGTTCCAGGAGTTGACTACGATGATACCTTCTCACCCGTAGCGATGCTTAAGTCCGTCAGAATCATGTTGGCAATAGCTGCATTTTTCGATTATGAAATCTGGCAGATGGATGTCAAAACGGCGTTCCTTAACGGTTTCCTTAAGGAAGAGTTGTATATGATGCAACCCGAAGGTTTTGTCGATCCTAAAAATGCTGACAAGGTGTGCAAGCTCCAACGATCCATTTATGGACTGGTGCAAGCATCTCGGAGTTGGAACAAACGCTTTGATGAGGTGATCAAAGCATTTGGGTTTATACAAGTGGTTGGAGAATCTTGTATTTACAAGAAAGTGAGTGGGAGCTCTGTGGAGTTTCTAATATTATATGTGGATGACATATTACTGATTGGAAACAACATAGAGCTTTTGGAGAGCATAAAAGGTTACTTGAATAAAAGTTTCTCTATGAAAGACCTAGGAGAAGCTGCTTACATTCTAGGCATTAAGATCTATAGGGATAGATCAAAACGCCTGATAGGACTTTCACAAAGCACATACCTTGATAAAGTTTTGAAGAGGTTCAAAATGGAACAATCCAAGAAAGGGTTCTTGCCGGTGTTACAAGGTACGAGATTGAGTAAGACTCAGTGCCCAGCAACTGATGAAGATAGAGAGCATATGCGCTCCGTCCCCTATGCTTCAGCAGTAGGCTCTATCATGTATGCAATGCTGTGCACTAGACCGGATGTTAGCCTGGCCATAAATATGGCAGGTAGGTTCCAGAGTAATCCAGGAGTGGATCACTGGACGGCGGTCAAGAATATCCTGAAGTACCTGAAAAGGACTAAGGAGATGTTTCTCGTGTATGGAGGTGACGAAGAGCTCGCCGTAAAAGGTTACGTCGATGCAAGCTTTGACACAGATCCGGACGACTCTAAGTCGCAAACCGGATACGTATTTATTCTTAATGGGGGTGCAGTAAGCTGGTGCAGTTCCAAGCAAAGCGTCGTAGCAGATTCTACATGTGAAGCGGAGTACATCGCTGCCTCGGAGGCGGCTAAGGAGGGTGTCTGGATGAAGCAGTTCATGACGGATCTTGGAGTGGTGCCAAGTGCACTGGATCCAATAACCTTGTTCTGTGACAACACTGGTGCCATTGCCTTAGCAAAGGAACCAAGGTTTCACAACAAGACCAGACACATCAAACGACGCTTCAACCTCATCCGCGACTACGTCGAGGAGGAGGACGTAAATATATGCAAAGTGCACACGGATCTGAATGTAGCAGACCCGCTGACTAAACCTCTTCCACGGTCAAAACATGATCGACACCAGAACTGTATGGGTGTTAGATTTATTACAATGTAATTCACATGGTGATGTGAGGGCTAGATTATTGACTCTAGTGCAAGTGGGAGACTGTTGGAATTATGCCCTAGAGGCAATAATAAATGTAGAATTATTATTATAATTCCTGCATCAAGATAATAGTTTATTATCCATGCTATAATTGTATTGAATGAAGACTCATTTACATGTGTGGATACATAGACAAAACACCGTCCCTAGCATGCCTCTAGTTGGCTAGCCGGTTGATCGATGATAGTCAGTGTCTTCTGATTATGAACAAGGTGTTGTTGCTTGATAACTGGATCACGTCATTAGGAGAATCACGTGATGGACTAGACCCAAACTAATAGACGTAGCATGTTGATCGTGTCATTTTGTTGCTACTGTTTTCTGCGTGTCAAGCATTTATTCCTATGACCATGAGATCATATAACTCACTGACACCGGAGGAATGCTTTGTGTGTATCAAACGTCGCAACGTAACTGGGTGACTATAAAGATGCTCTACAGGTATCTCCGAAGGTGTTAGTTGAGTTAGTATGGATCAAGACTGGGATTTGTCACTCCGTGTGACGGAGAGGTATCTCGGGGCCCACTCGGTAATACAACATCACACACAAGCCTTGCAAGCAATGTAACTTAGTGTAAGTTGCAGGATCTTGTATTACGGAACGAGTAAAGAGACTTGCCGGTAAACGAGATTGAAATAGGTATACGGATACTGACGATCGAATCTCGGGCAAGTAACATACCGAAGGACAAAGGGAATGACATACGGGATTATACGAATCCTTGGCACTGAGGTTCAAACGATAAAGATCTTCGTAGAATATGTAGGATCCAATATGGGCATCCAGGTCCCGCTATTGGATATTGACCGAGGAGTCTCTCAGGTCATGTCTACATAGTTCTCGAACCCGCAGGGTCTGCACACTTAAGGTTCGCCGTTGTTTTATGCGTATTTGAGTTATATGGTTGGTTACCGAATGTTGTTCGGAGTCCCGGATGAGATCACGGACGTCACGAGGGTTTCCGGAATGGTCCGGAAACGAAGATTGATATATAGGATGACCTCATTTGATTACCGGAAGGTTTTCGGAGTTACCGGGAATGTACCGGGAATGACGAATGGGTTCCGGGAGTTCACCGGAGGGGGGCAACCCACTCCGGGGAAGCCCATAGGCTTTGGGGAGACCCACCAGCCCTTAGTGGGTTGGTGGGACAGCCCCAAGGGAGCCTATGCGCCAAGATAAGAAAATCAAAGGAAAAAGAAAAAAAAGGGGGGGGGGGAAGTGGGAAGGGAGGGGGACTCCTCCCACCAAACCAAGTCCAACTCGGTTTGGGGGGGGGGAGTCCTCCCCCCTTGGCTCGGCCGACCCCTTGGGGATCCCTTGGACCCCAAGGCAAGGTCCCCCTCCCTCCTCCTATATATATGGGGCTTTTAGGGCAGATTTGAGACGACTTTCTCACGGCTTCCCGACCACATACCTCCATAGTTTTTCCTCTAGATCGCGTTTCTGCGGAGCTCGGGCGGAGCCCTGCTGAGACAAGATCATCACCAACCTCTGGAGCGCCGTCACGCTGCCGGAGAACTCTTCTACCTCTCCGTCTCTCTTGCTGGATCAAGAAGGCCGAGATCATCGTCGAGCTGTACGTGTGCTGAACGCGGAGGTGCCGTCCGTTCGGTACTAGATCGTGGGACTGATCGCGGGATTGTTCGCGGGGCGGATCGAGGGACGTGAGGACGTTCCACTACATCAACCGCGTTCTCTAACGCTTCTGCTGTACGATCTACAAGGGTACGTAGATCACTCATCCCCTCTCGTAGATGGACATCACCATGATAGGTCTTCGTGCGCGTAGGAAAATTTTTGTTTCCCATGCGACGTTCCCCAACAGGAGGTTATGTTGTTGAACAACAATGAACCTACAAGCTATGGAGAAGCGATGGTGGGCCCGGATTCCGGCAAATGGTTGGAGGCCATGAAATCCGAGAGAGGATCCATGTATAAAAACAAAGTGTAGACTTTGGAAGAACTACTTGATGGTCGTAAGACTATTAAGTACATAGGGATCTTTAAAAGGAAGACAGACGATGATGGTGAAAAGTCACCATTAAGAAAAGCTCGACTTGTCGCAAAAATGTTTCCCACAAGTTCAAAGAGTTGAGTATGATGAGACTTTCTCACTCGTAGCGATGCTAAAAGTATATTGGAATTGTGTTAGAAGTTGTTGCATTATTTATGAAATATTGCACATAGGATGTCAAAACATTGTTTCCTCGACGGTTTACTTGAGGAAAGGTTGTATGTGATACAACCAGAAGTTTTGGTCGATCCTAAGGATGCTAACAAGTATGCAAGCTCCAGCGATCCTTCTATGGACTGGTGCAAGCATCTCGGAGTTGGAATATATGCTTTTATGAGATGATCAAAGCTTTTGGGTTTATACAAGGTTTATGAGAAACTTGTATTTCCAAAGAAGTGAGTGGGAGCACTATAGAATTTCTGATAAGTATATGTGGTTGACATATTGTTGATCGGAAGTAATGTAGAATTTCTGGAAAGCATAAAGGGTTGTTTGAAAGGAGTTTTTCAAAGGAAAAGATGGATAGAGCTACTTGAACATTGAGCATCAAGATCTATAGATATAGATCAAAACACTAAATAGAACTTTCAATGAAATGCATGCCTTGACAAGTTTTTGAAGGAGTTCAAAATAGATCAGCAAAGAAGGAGTTCTTGGCTGTGTTGTAAGGTGTGAATTTGAGTAAGACTCAAAGCCCGACCACGGCAGAAGAAAGAGAAAGGACGAAGCTCGCCCCCTATGCCTTAGCCGTAGGGTTACATCGATGCAAGCTTTAACACTAATCCGAATAACTCTGAGTAGTAAACCAGATTCGTATAGTGGAACAGTCATTTGGAATAACATAGAGATTTGTAAAGCTCACACGGATTTGAAAGGTTCAGATCCGTTGACTAAAAAAAACTCTCTCACAAGCAAGACATGATCGAACCCCAGAACTGTATGGGTGTTAGATTCATTACAATCACACAGTGATGTGAACTAGATTATTGACTCTAGTGCAAGTAGGAGACTGTTGGAAATATGCCCTAGAGGCAATATGTGACAGCCCGATGCCGACATTCCAGAAGATTCCCCTTCTATTCCGTTTTCGTCGTGTGTCTATTTTATTTTGTCGCATCATCTGCATTGGATCGGCATCTCCGGTGCCGCCAGTTTTCAAACGTTGCATCCGTTGTTAGTTGTCGGTTATCGTCGTTGTTCGTTCCGAGCCTGACCGCACTCGCACGCGCCCGCGGCATCGTCGAAACCCTGTTTTTAAAGTGCGTTTAAAACTTTCTCTGATCGAGGTGGAACTTGGCATGCGGTCGTAATTAGATATAGCTAGGCTGCCAGTCGAATTTCGTCGCGATCGAAGTTCGTCTGGTACCCGAACGGTCGACCGTATTGGCACCGTATTCGGTCTACCGTAAGACGTGTTCCGGTGTTTTAAAATTGCGTTGCCGCGCCGCCCGTTCTTCCTCTCGTCTCCGGATATCCACTCTACGGGGTCATTTAGCCGACCCCGCGTTTGAGTTCGTTCGTTTACGATCGCGTGGGCGAAAACGGGGCCGAATTCGGATAACCCTAGCCCCGTGTCTATAAATAGGCAGCCTCCCCTTCCTAATCTGGCCCTAGCCCCTCCCCACCTCAATTCCCGTGCGAATCAGTGGGCAACCGCCACCCCCAACGCCCTTGTCTCCCTCCTCGCGCCAGGCCCTCCCGGCCCAGATCGGGGCCCGCCCGAGCCCATCTGGGCCCGGACAAGCCCGTTGGTGGTTGCAGTTCTCCTCCTCCCGAGCTCCCTGCCGCCTCCTCCACCCGCGCCTTCCTCGTTGCCGCGCCGCCACCAAGCCGCAGCCCCGCCTCGCCCCTTGCTGCCGGAGCCCGCGTTCCACCGCTGGCCGCCGGCCTTCCCCTGCGCCGCCGCCTTGAGCCTCGTGCCGCCGCCAGAGCTTCCAGCCCAGTGCAGCACCCACCGCAGCTTGCCCCGTCGCCGGCCTCCCGAGGCTTCCCCTCGACGGATCTGGACGACGCCAGCCGGATCCGCCGCCCGCCGTTCGCCTGAGCCTTCGCCCGAGCTCGCCGGCCTTTCCTCGCCGAGGTCGCCGCCGTGACGCGCCGCCAGCAGCCCCTGGTCGGGAGCGTCGCCCTGCTCCCGCAACCGCCCCGCTCCCCACCGCACGTGGCGCTCGACTGGGCCCCGAGCCGGCCCAGCTACGCGCCTCCAGCAGCCCCGGCCTCCTCCCGCGGCCCAGAAGGCCCCGACCCATCTCCAGCAGCTCCAACCGCCGGCCCAAGAGGCTTTTCCCCGGTGAGAGCCATGTTCTCTATCTCCGCCCAGGCGCGTTTTAGTTGTTTTGCGCCTGAGTTTCGGCCCAGTAGCCATTATAGGATTTATTTTCGGAATTACAATTAATTCCAGAAAATAGCTATATATTAAAACGTTCGTAACTTTTAAACCGTATTTCGGATTGCGACATATAGTATATGAAAATCGTGTAGTTTTGCGCGTAGAATCCGAATTTGCAACTTGCACAATTGTTTGACGTTGTTTGGCGTGCCGGATGCCTAGAATAACGTGCTGTTTTAATAGGATACGTCCCGTATTTAATTTTCGCGCAAGTCCGGGTTGCTCGGATGCCATAGATAAAATGCCCATGTTTTAGGAACCATTTTTCCATTTATTCTAGAGTAGACTTTGGTATTTTTGCATGTAGGGTTTGCCGGTAGTTTATTTTCCCGTGTATAGATTATTTTCTCGCATTTTCGTGTGGCATTATTTTTGTGTTGCAACCCCATATATTTTATATGTTTTCGGGGTAGAAAAATCCATGGGATTTTTTTGTGCAATTAGTTTCAGCATTAGAGCAAATTAGTTCGCGCGATATTTTGCCATGTTGCCCTCTTGTCTTTTTCGTAGGATTTATTCCGTGCTTCGTTTGACGGAGTTGTCAACTAGAGAGTTGATCTTGGGTGTTTAGACTAGCCCCTGGTATTTTTGGTTGCAATATAAATGCATGTTTAGGTGTGATTTGCTTGCTCTCAAGTTGCTAGAAATAGTGCTGATTTGGAGGAGCTGAAATATTTCTAAGTCTGGAATCTGATATAATTTGATGCTGTTTTGTTTTGCTTCTAGCTTTTGATTTGTAGCACTTTTGAGGTTGGTCCAATGGAGTTAGTTGTACCCCTTGTGTTTCTCTAGCATGCTGTAAATTCTCATGCCATTTGGAGTCCTGTAGATATTGGTTTTGTTGCTGTCAATATGGCTTCAGATCGAAAACTGCACTTTCATGAGGTGTAATTTTCACTAAGTCTGAAATAGTGTGTGGGAAGCCATTTTGTGACTTCTTTTCCTAGTGTTCAATGATGCCATGCTAGTTGTTGTTAGTTATTCGTAGTAGTGCTTCTTGCCCTCTTTTGTGTCATGCCTTGGTTGATTATATCGGAGTTGTGTAGCTCGTAGTTGTGGGGCGTAGAAAATGCTACGTGGCTGATTTTGGCACATCGTAGTGACTTCTTGTTTTGCCCGTAGTTGTTGATCCGTAACTCCGATTTGATCGTGTACTATATGAAACTTGCTTAGAATCTCGTTTAGTTTCATTTTCTCTTGCTGGTTGTATGATTTGAAGTGCTCGTAGCCGTCGTTGCACACATATTGCATTCATGCCATCATATCTTGCGGTACTTGTATCTTTTGATCCGTAGCTCCGTTGGAGATGTTCTTTATGTGTAGATTGCATGCCTTGACGCGTAGAATCACGTGAACCTATTTGTTTTGCTGTTTAACAACTAATTAAAAGCATTAGTTCAGATCTGGACAGAACTGTAAATTAACATATGAGGTCGTCTCGGAGATGCTATATGTCATTTCCGACCTCATTTAAAATGCCTAGATAGATAGTTTAATTACGCTTCACCTGTTGCCATGTTTAATCACATTTAATATTGTGGTGTACCTAATCGGGATAGAACTAAATAATTAAACGTGGAGTTTCGTCAATATGCAACCCGTTGCATATTGAACTTCACTTAATGTGTAGTGTTTGTTTGTCGTGAATTGTCATGCCATGTCTTGCATGTTTTCAGCTGCTCATGCATCATTTGTGTTGTTGCATCCTGTGGTGAATTTCGTGTGTTGATGCTTGTATCCGGTTTTCCCCGTCTCGATAGAGTTCCGCAAGCGTGTCGGATGTGAGGACCCGTTCGACTACGTCGGTTCGTCTGCTTCACGGAGGCATTCTTCTTCCAAGCGGGATCTCAGGCAAGATGACCATTTCCCCAGATACCATTACTATCATTGCCATGCTAGTTTATTCGCTTCTATCGATTATGTCTCGTTGCCTACCACATGTTAAATATTAGCCTCTCAACAATGCCATGAAAACCTTCAACCTGTTCGACCTAGCAAACCACTGATTGGCTATGTTACCGCTTGCTTAACCATGTTGTTAGCGTTGCTAGTTGCAGGTGCAGTTGCTTCCATGTGATAACATGGGTCCCTTGTCATATCACCATATTAAATGCTATTTAATTTAATGCACCTATATACTTGGTAAAAGGTGGAAGGCTCGGCCTTTCTAGCCTGGTGTTTTGTTCCACCTTTGCCCCCTTAGTTCTCGGCTACCGGTGTTATGTTCCATAAATGAGAGCTCCTAACACGATCGGGGTTCTTATGGGGACCCCCTTGATAATTCGTTTTAGATTAAAGCTGGTCTGGCAAGGCCCAACTTTGGTTTTACATTTGCCCAACATAATAATTCTGATAGCACTGAAATGCATAGGGAGTTAGCGCTACCCGAGGAGTAATTCTACATAATACAGGAGGGGCCAGTGCTGATGGTGTTGGTCCCAAACGGTCTGCCTGCGGGGCCACCGCGAGGAAACTCGAGGTTTGGCACCCGTAGCTAGTTCCATCCATCGTGTCCTGAGAACGAGATACGCGGCTCCTATCGGGTACGTCGACACGTCGGGCGGCCTTGCTGGATTAGTTTTACCTTTGACGAGATATCTTGTGCATCGGGATTCCGGTGATGCTTTGGGTAAACTCAGAGTTGAGGTTTTCCACTAAGGAATCCGACGAGATCGCGAGCTTCGTGATTGAGGATTTCTATGCGGCTTGTGGTAATTTGTGATGTACTAGTTGGAGCACCCCTGTAGGGTTAAATCTTTCGGAAAGCCGTGCCGTGGTTATGTGGCAACGTGGAAACTTTGTTTAACACTAGTTCTAGATAACTCGAAGTTAAGTTAATTAAAACTTGCCAACTGTGTGCGTAACCGTGACTGTCTCCTTCGTGAGTTCTTACTCCGATCGAGGACACGGTGGGGTTATGTCTGACGTAGGTAGGTGTTCAGGATCATTCATTTGATCATCAGTAGTTCACGTCCGCTATGCGTAGATCTTCCCCCTCTTATTTCTGGTATTCGTAAGTTAGCCACCAAATATATGCTTAGCCGCTGGTGCAACCTCACCACTTAACCATACCTCACCCATAAGCTTTGCTAGTCTTGATACCTTTGGAAATGAGTTTGTTGAGTCCCCTGTAGTTCACAGATTACTACAACACCAGTTGCAGGTACACGTAAAGGTTACTTGACACGAGCGCGTTGATTGTTCATTTGGAGTTGCTTCTTCTTCTTCATCGATCTAGGATGGGTTCCAGGCCGGCAGCCTGGGATAGCAAGGATGGACGTCGTTCTTCTTTTCTCGTTTGTGTTCGTCCGTAGTCAAACCCTGCTCTTACTCTTGATAATTATGTAATGTACTCATGTGACTCTGATGTAGCTTGTGGCGAGTGTAAGCCAATTCTTTATATACATCTCTTCTTTTCAGTACCTGTACTTGTAACAATATCCATTCTTGCGACACGACGAGATGCGCTTCTATCCCTGACGAGGCCTTCGTGCCAAATTGAGGATAGGGTCGCATCTTGGGCGTGACACAATAATAATTTGATTATTATTATATTTCCTTGTTCATGATAATCGTTTATTATCCATGCTAGAATTGTGTTGATTGGAAACTCAAATACATGTGTGGATATATAGACACCACACTGTCCCCAGTGAGCCTCTAGTTGACTAGCTCGTTGATCAAAGATGGTCAAGGTTTACTCGTCATAGCAAATGTTGTCACTTAATAACGGGATCACATCATTAGGAGAATGATGTGATGGACAAGACCCAAACTATAAACGTAGCATATGATCGTGTCAGTTTATTGCTACTGTTTTTCTGCATGTCAATGTATCTGTTCCTATGACCATGAGATCATGCAACTCCCGGACACCAGAGGAATACCTTGTGTGTATCAAATGTCGCAACATTACTGGGTGACTATAAAGGTGCTCTACACGTATCTCCAAAGGTGTCTGTTGGGTTGGCATGGATCAAGACTAGGATTTGTCACTCCGTGTGACGGAGAGGTATCTCGGGGCCCACTCGGTAATACAACATCACAACAAGCCTTGCAAGCAAAATGACTAAGGAGTCAGTTACGGGGTCTTGTATTATGGAACGAGTAAAGAGACTTGTCGGTAACGAGATTGAACTAGGTATGGAGATACCGACGATCGAATCTCGGGCAAGTAACATACCGAAGGACAAAGGGAACAACATACGGGATTAACTGAATCCTTGACATAGAGGTTCAACCGATAGAGATCTTCGTAGAATATGTAGGAGCCAATATGGACATCCAGGTCCCGCTATTGGTTATTCACCAGAGAATGTCTCAGGTCATGTCTGCATAGTTCTCGAACCCGCAGGGTCTGCACACTTCAAGTTTCGGTGACATTTCGGTATAGTTGAGTTATAGGTGTTGGTAACGGAAAGTTGTTCGGAGTCCCAGATGAGATAGCGGACGTCACGAGGAGATCCCGAATGGTCCAGAGGTAAAGATTGATATATAGGAAGTCCTGGTTTGGTCACCGGAAAAGTTTCGGGCTCATTGGTAGTGTACCGGGAGTGCCGAGAGGGTACCGGGGACCATCGGGAGGGGTGTCACGCCCCGAGGGGCCTTATGGGTTGTGGTAGGATACAAACCAGCCCCTAGTGGGCTGAAATAAGCTTCCACTAAGGCCCATGAGGTTTGAGAGGCAAAAACCCAAAGGTGGAAAAGGTGGAAAGGGTTTCCAAGTGGAAAGAAGGAATCCTGCTCCTAGTAGGATTGGAGTAGGACTCCTCCACCTCCAATTTCGGCCAAACCTTGAGGGTTTGAGGCTGACACCTCTCCTCCCTCCCTCCTATATATACTAGAGGTATTGAGGGTTTTTGAGACACACAATTTCAGCCACGTGCTACACTCTCCTCTAGTTTGTAGTTCTTTCTCTAGATCGGATTTCTGCGGTGCTTAGGCGAAGCCCTGCAGGAATAGATCACCACCTTCACCGGCGCGCCGTCACGCTGCCGGAGAACTCATCTACTTCCCCGTCTCTCTTGCTGGATCGAGAAGGTGGGGGTCGTCATCGCGTTGTACGTGTGCTGAACGCGGAGGTGTCGTTTGTTCGTCACTAGATTGGGATGGATCGTGATGGGATCGCGGGACGGATCGTGATGAGATCGCCGGACGGGCTGCAATTTGAATTGCGAAGATGTTCCACTACATCAACCGCATTATATACGCTTCTGCTTAGCGATCTACAAGGGTATGTACATTCACTCTCCCCTCTCGCAGATGATCATCACCATGGATAGGTATTGCGTGTGCGTAGGAACTTTTTTGTTTCTCATGCTATGTTACCCAACAGGTGATACAAGTGTAGTAATGATAGTAGATATAGTTTTTTGTAATATGAAAATATAAAAATAGCAAGGTAGCAAGCAACAAAAGTAATCATAAACGGTATTGCAATGCTTGAAAATGAGGCCTAGGGCCCGTAATTTCGCTAGTGCAATCTCTCAACAATGTTAACATAGTTAGATCATATAACCATCCCTCGACATGCGTAAAGAATCAGTCCAAAGTTTCTATCTAACACAGAACATAAGAAGAAATTGTGTGTAGGGTACGAAACCACCTCATAGTTTTTCTTTCCGATCAATCTTTCCAAGAGATCGTACTAAGATAACATTTTATCCTTTCCGAATGATCTATCAAGAGTTTATTCTAAAATAACACCATAACAAATTCAGATTTATAATACTCAATCCAACATAAAGAACTTCAAGGAGAACACCAAGATTTCTACCGGAGAATATAGTATGAAAAACGTGCAATCAAACCCTATGCCTAGATTACCCCATTGCCACCTCGGGAATCCGCTAGTTAATGCCATAACATATATGAAGTGAATCACTTGAATACCCCAATGTCACTACGGGTATACGCATGCAAGACATATATTATGTGCTCTCAAACCTGAATATTCAATCCAACATAACGAGACCTTAGAGTGAAAGATTCAATTCATCACAACAATAGCATGGGACAAACACCATATGATCCAACTATATTAACAAGGCCCATGATATATCAAGATCATGACATGTTAAGAACACGCACGAGAGAGAGAGAGAGAGAGAGATTAAACACATAGCTACTGGTACAAACCGTCAGCCCCGAGGGTGGACTACTCCCTCCTCATCATGGCCTACGGCGGGTTGATGAAGATGGACATCTAAGATTATTTACCCTCTCCGGCAGGGTACTGGAACGTCTCCAGATTGGTTTTTCATAGCTACGAAGGCCTGCGGCGACGAAACTTCTCGTCTAGGGTTATTTCTCGAGTTTCTATATTTATAGTTTTTAGAGCATATTTCTCTATATGTGGTTTTGGTAATTGATGACAATCCCTATGGACTAATGGTTGCATTGACTTATATTTGAAGGATTTGTCCATAGGAACTTCATAAAGACACAAGGTTGATCAAGACTAACCAAAGAGTAAATCAAAATGATCAACACACAAAGTGTACACGATGTACCAAGAGGGATCAAGTGATCCCATGGTATGGTAAGCATTGTCCATAAGGCTATTGTGTACTAACCCATGGTCTTCGTGAGAGTTCTGTGTGGGGTTAGGTGTGTTTCCATGGGTTTGCGTCAAGAGGAAGATCTCATTCAACCTATGAAGGATGACATCAAGTGGTGATCGTCATCAAGATTCCGATGTGCAAGTTCAAGTGGAACATCACGAAGATATCATGCTTGAAGCTTGCCGTACATTGTGGTGGCAATGGACTTGTGAAGATGTGCTGAAGAGTGGCTCACCATAGTGAGTATAGGGGAGCAATCAACTGGTCTTCATCAAAACAATACAATCAAGAAAGGTGGTCCATTTTGAGGAAGCCAACATCATCGTCATCTAGCTCAAGAGGACTAGGTGCAAGGTACATGTTTACCCTTGATAGGTTTCTCTATTTTAGGATAGATTGTCGTACTATCAAGGGGGCTCTCAAGTGAGTAGCTTGATCGTATCGTTCGTTGAGAGCTCAAACCATTTGCATCCTTACATCATATTTCTTGGTTATTGTTTGGTGTTTCTCTTTGTGAGTTTTAGAGCTTATGGTCATCTTCATGACAAGCTCGAGTTCATCGAAAATGGAGTCCATATGCATCTTCTATGATGTTTTCGATGTTGCAAGTTTTTGTCGGTTCTTCATTCGTAGAGGTCTCACATATCTGTATCATTGGCATTTTCACATCTGCATGTTCTTAAGATTTCCAACAAGCTTGATTTGCTCGATTCAGTGCTCGTATGCGAAAGTTATGGCAGTTTCAGTGGCCAGCGGTAGTACCGCTCTTGGAGCGGTAGTAGTTATTTACTACCGCTCTCTGGCGGTAGTACCGTCCGGTACTACCGTGCCATCAGACTTTTGCACAACCGCATCCTCAGCAGTGGTAGGCACAGAAGTAATTTTTTACTACCGTGGTTGGTGAACCTACCGTGCGATAGTACCGCTCCTAGCAGCGGTAGTACCTCTCTGCTCAGGCTATGAGTGGGGGTAACAGTTGGATTCTTTCCCCCACTATATAAAGGGGGTCTTCTTCCCTATTGGACTTAATCCATCCATTGAGCTTGCATTCTTCCCCCATTGTTGACCTTCTTAGAGCTTGCTAACTGTCAACCCTCCAATGATTCTTGCTAGTTCTTGAGGGAAAAGAGAGAGGAGATCTAGATCCACATCTCCACCAATCACTTTCTTCTCTATGTGAGGGGAACCCCTTGGATCTTGATCTTGGAGTCCTTTCTGAGCTCCTTGTTCTTGCTCTCATATTTCTCCATAGCTTTTGTTGTTGTGGAGGGATTTGAGTGTGAGGGACTTGACCACTTCGTGTGTTCTTGCCATTGCATTAGTTGCATCAGTTTGAGTTCTCCACGGTGATACGTGGAAGTGATAAGTTGAGAATCTTATTACCCTTGGGTACTTGGTACCCCTAGAGATTGTTCTTCGTGGATGCTTTGGTATCCTAGAAGCTTGGTGGTGCCTTGGAGCTCAATCATTGTGGTGTAAAGCTCCGGGCAAGCGTCGGGGTCTCCAATTAAGTTGTGGAGATTGTCCCGAGCATTTGTGATCACCTCGAAGCCATATGCCATTGTGGTGAAGCATTCCCGGTGTTGTTGGGATCCTCCAATTAAGTTGTAGAGATTGCCCCAACCTTGTTTGTATGGGTTCGGTGACCGCCCTCAAGGGTCCCTTAGTAGAATCACGGCATCTTGCATTGTGCGAGGGCGTGAGGAGATTACGGTGGCCTTAGTGGCATATTGGGGAGCATTGTGCCTCCACACCGCTCCAAACAGAGATTAGCATCCGCAAGGGTGTGAACTTCGGGATACATCATCGTCTCCTCGTGCCTCGGTTATCTCTTACCCGAACCCTTTACGTATGCACTTTACTTTGTGATAGCCATATTGTTTCTTGTTATATATCTTGCTATCACTTAGCTGTTTATCTTTCTTAGCATAAGTTGTTGGTGCACATAGGTGAGCCTAGTTGTTTTAGGTTGTGTGCTTGACAAATTAAACATTAGTTTTATTCCGCATTTGTTCAAGCCTAAACCGTAATTATTTTAAAGCGCCTATTCACCCCCCCTCTAGGCGACAACCACGTCCTTTCAATAGTATTTTTGGGCATTGGAATCACGCCAAGATGGGCCACGAGTGGCCCACTAGACACCATGCTACGCCTAGGGTGACTGATACGTCTCCAACGTACCTATAATTTTTGATGGTTTCATGCTATTATCTTGTCAAACTTTGGATGTTTTGCATGCCTTTTATTTATTTTTGGGGACTAACTTATTAATCCAGTGCCAAGTGCCAGTTCCTGTTTTTTCCATGTTTTTGACCCCTTTTAGAGGAGATTTTGAAACGGAGTCCAAACGGAAGAAAATCCTCGAAAAGATTTTTTCTGGAACGGAAGAAGATCAGAGAGCTTGGGGGCCAAGCCAAAAGAGCCCCAGGGGCCCCACAAGCCCCCACCCCACGGCCAGGGGGCGCGCCATGCAGGTTTGTGGGCCCCCTGGAGGTCCCCTGACCTAGATCTTGCACCTATAAATTCCCAAATATTCCCAAAAAATCAAGGGAGCATCGTAATCACTTTTCCGCCGCCGCAAGCTTGTGTCTCCGCAAGATCCCATATGGGGCATGTCCTGGTGCCCTGCCGGAGGGGGATTCGGACACGAAAGGCTTCTCCATCAACACCATGACCTCTTCGATGATGCGTGAGTAGTTCACCATAGACCTACGGGTCCATAGCTAGTAACTAGATGGCTTCTTCTCTCTCTTGGATATTCAATACAAAGTTCTCCATGATCTTCATGGAGATCTATCCGATGTAATCTTGTTTTGCGGTGTGTTTGTCGAGATCCGATGAATTGTGGATTTATGATCGGATTATCTATGAATCTTATTTGAGTTTCTTCTGATCTCTTTTTTGCATGATTTCATATCCTTGTAATTCTCTTAGAGTTGTGGGTTTTGTTTGGCCAACTAGATCTATGATTCTTGCAATGGAATAAGTGCTTGGTTTTGGGTTCATACCGTGCGGTGACCTCACCCAGTGACAGAAGGGGTAGCGAGGCACGCATCATGTTGTTTCCATCAAGGGTAAAAAGATGGGGTTTTCATCATTGGTTTGAGATTATCCCTCTACATCATGTCATCTTGCTTAAAGCGTTACTCTGTTCGTCATGTACTCAATACACTAGATGCATGCTGGATAGCGGTCGATGTGTGGAGTAATAGTAGTAGATGTAGAAAGTATCGGTCTACTTGTCTCGGACGTGATGCCTATATGCTAGATCATTGCCTTAGGTATCGCCATGACTTTGCGCGGTTCTATCAATTGCTCGACAATAATTTGTTCACCCACCGTAATACTTGCTATTTTGAGAGAAGCCTCTAGTGAACACTATGGCCCCTAGGGTCTAGTCCACACCATATTTTCAGCCTTACTCTTTTTACTTCGTTGCACTTTCCGCCTTCATATCTCACTTTGCAAACAATCTTGAAGGGATTGACAACCCCTTTGAAGCGTTGGGTGCAAGCTTGTGTGTGTTTGCGCATGTACTTTGGACTTGACGAGACCCTCCTTCTGGATTGATACCTTGGTTCTCAAACTGAGGGAAATACTTACTGCTCCTGTGCTGCATCACCCTTTCCTCTTCAAGGGAAAAAACAACGCAAATCAGAGAAGTAACAAGAAGAATTCCTAAGCGCCAGGGAAGGACTTTTGTTGCCGCAGCAGGGACTAGCGCGCCCTCGTGTCTAGTGGGCACCAGTGGGCCCACCTCTGGTGGTTATATGCTCCAATATTTCTCTTTTCCTCCAAAAAAAATCATCAAAAATTTTCGTCCAATTCTGAGAACTTTTATTTTTGCACAAAAAAACAACACCACTGTAGTTTTGCTGAAAACAGCGTGAGTCCAGGTTAGTTCTAAATAAATCATCTAAAGTGCAGCAAAACCATATAAAGGTATTGTAAACATAGGAACCATGGCATGAACGCGTCATAAATTATCGATACGTCGGAGACGTATCACTATCCCCAAGCTTAATTCCTACTCGTCCACGAGTAGGTAAATGATAAAAGAAATAATTTATGAAGTGTGCATGCTAGCATAGTGCATAAGTTTGATCAATGATAATTTCAATCACTTCTGCTAGCATCATGACAACAACTCTTTCTTATAAAATTCATCACGATAGAGTGGCAATTGAAAACAGAATTTTTTATGTGCAATGCTACCTATCATATTCATCATATTGTTTTCTTTATAGCATGGACATGTGGACTTGTAGATGATTCAAAGCAATAGTATATAATTTGACATGAAAACTTTAATACTCAAGCATATCAACAAGCAACAATGTCTTTCAGAATATCAATGCTAAAGAGCGCTATCCCTAGCCCATCATGCTCAATCATTGATCCATTCATGCAACACACCCAAATATTACCTACATCCAATGCTCAAGTATGATAATAGTGTTCCTTAGTTGGTGCTTTATAAGAGAAGATGGAGACTAAAATTCAAAATAAAAATTGCATAAAGTAAATAGATAGGCCCTTCATAGAGGGAAGTAAGGATTTGTGGAGGTGCCAGAGCTCGAAGCTTAAATTGAGAGATAAAATTATTTTGGGTGGCATGCTTCTCATGTCAACTAAAATGACTAAGAGTTTCGAGTATCCTCCATGCTAAACAAATTATAGGCGGTTCCCAAACTTAAAATAAAGTTTATTTCTTTTTCCACCATTCTTTCACATTCCACGGCTGGCCGCATCCACGGGCAGTGTCCATACCAATACTTTCCAAGGAATTTATTATTTGACAACATAAAATAAATTTCCTTTTTTATTTTGGGATTGTGCATCCCTATTATCTCCATACTCTCATGCAATGACAAGTGAATAAACACTAATCATTAGAATAACCTATTTAATGTGGAAGATATCGGCCACCCCTCACCGCTTCATGAGCGGTACGGGCACACAAAACAGAAGTTTATTTCGAACATTAGAGTTGGCACATACAAATTTACTTGGAACGACACACAAATAACACATATAGATAGGTATGATGGACTCATTTGGCACAACTTTGGGTTTAGGATTTGGATGCACAAGCGGCATTCCCGCTTAGTACAAGTGAAGGCTAGCAAATAGATTGAGAAGCGCCCAACCAAGGAACGAAAACCATCATAAGCGAACATTAAACATATCTAACACCAAATAATGCAACACAAGTAGGATGTAATTTCATAGCATAATTATTGACTTCATGTGCATGCATAGGGTATCACAAACCTAAACACCAATATTCTTACTAAAGCATAATTACTCATCAATATAACCCACATATCACTATTTTCATATGGCAAAACTATTGGAAGGAATCAAACTTATCATATACAATGATCTTCATGAAAGTTTTTATTATATCCTTCTTGGATATCTATCACTTTGGGACTAATTTCATTAAAATCAAATTATCATTGCTAATAACAAGCTCTCAACAAATATAAGTGAAGAACGATAACACATGTTTCTTTAAAATTTTCAACTCTCAAAATAATATAAGTGAAGCAAGAGAGGATTTCTTCAAAGTTTCTAATAACTCTCAAAATAATCCAAGTGAATCATGAGAGCATATCTCTTCAAAATAACAGCACCACCATGCTCAAAAAGATATAAGTGAAGTACTAGAGCAATTCAATTAAACTACTTTCAGAAGATATAAGTGAAGATCAATGAGTAGTAAACAAATAAGTAGCTATGTGAGGACTCTCTCTGAAAAATGTTTTCATAACTGATATTTTATTTCAAACAGCAAACAAAACAAAAGACACTCCAAGAATAGCACATATCATGTGGAAAAGTAAAAATTTAGGCTCAACATAGGTTAACCGATATTTTTTAATAAAGAGAGGTGGGATATGTAGCATCCCCAAGCTTAGATGCTTGAAACTTCTTGAAATATTTACTTGGGGTGCCTTGGACATCCACAATCTTGAGCTTTTGTATCTCGTTCAATCATCTCATATCCTGGTTTCACCTAAGTCTCATAAACTTCATCCACAAAATACTTGAAAATAACTCGTGAGATAGGTGTTGGAAATATGCCCTAGACGCAATAATAAATTAGTTATTATTATATTTCTTTGTTCATGATAATATTTTATTATCCATGCTATGATTGTATTGATTGGAAACTCAAATACATGTGTGGATACATAGGCAAAACACTGTCCCTAGTAAGCCTCTAGTTGACTAGCTCGTTGGTCAAACATGGTCAAGGTTCCCTAACCATAGAAAAGTGTTGTCACTTGATAACGGGATCACATCATTAAGAGAATCATGTGATGGACAAGACCCAAACTATGAATGTAGAATATTGACCGTGTATTTTTATTGCTATTGTTTTCTGCTTGTCAAGTATTTGTTCCTATGACCATGAGATCATATCACTCACTCGCACCGGAGGAATGCCTTGTGTGCATCAAATGTCGCAACGTAACTGGGTGACTATAAAGGTCTTCTATAGGCATCTCCGAAGGTGTCCCTTGAGTTAGTATGGATCAAGACTGGGATTTGTCACTCCGTGTGACGGAGAGGTATCTCGGGGCCCACTCGGTAATACAACATCACACACAAGCCTTGCAAGCAAGGTGACTAAGTGTAAGTCACAGGATCTTGTATTACGGAATGAGTAAAGAGACTTGCCGGTAACGAGATTGAAATAAGTATGCAGATACCGACGATCAAATGTCGGGCAAGTAACATATCGAAGGACAAAGGGAATGACATACGGGATTATATGAATCCTTGACACCGAGGTTCAACCGATAAGATGTTCGGAGAATATGTAGGATCCAATATGGGCATCCAGGTCCCGCTATTGGATATTGACCGAGGAATGCCTCGGGTCATGTCTACATAGTTCTCGAACCCACAGGGTCTGCACACTTAAGGTTCGGCAATGTTTTAGTATAGTTGAGTTATATGTGTTGTTACCGAATGTTGTTCGGAGTCCCGGATGAGATTACGAACGTCACGAGGGTTTCCGAAATGGTCCGGAAATGAAGATTGATATATATGATGGTTTCATTTGGTCACCAAAAAGTTTCGGGCAATTCCGGTAGTGTACCGGGAGTGACGAATGGGTTCCGGGTGTTCACCGGGAGGGGCCCACCCACCCGGGAGTGAGCCCAAGGCCCTAGGGTGGCGCCACAAGTACATAGTAGGCTGGTGGAGTCATCCCAAGAGGGCTATGGTACCACATAAGAAAATACCAAAAAGAAAAGAAAAAGAAAAGGAAAAAGGAAGGTGGGAAGGAAGGAGTGGACTCCTTCCCCACCAAACCGAATTAGGGTCGGAGTCCAACTCCTCCCCCTTGGATGGCGCACCTTGAGGCCTTGTGCCTCAAGGCTAGCCCCTCCCCTTCCTCCTATATATATTGGTGGTTTAGGGCTGATTTGAGACACAACTTTGCCACGTGCAACTCTAGCCTAAACCACACAGTTTCACCTCTAGATCGGATTTTCGCGGAGCTCGGGCGGAGCCCTGCATGAATATATCATCACCACCACCGGAGCGCCGTCACGCTGCCGGGGAACTCATCTACTTCTCCGTCTTGCTTGCTGGATCAAGAAGGCCGAGATCATCGTCGAGCCATTCGACACTAGATTGGAACGGATCGCGGGACAGTTCGTGGGACGGATCGTGGGACGGTTCGTGGGACGGTTCAGGGACGTGAAGACGTTCCACTACATCAAATGCGTTTCCTAAACGCTTCCTGCTGTGTGATCTATAAGGGTACGTAGATCTAATCTCCACTCGTAGATGTACATCACCATGATAGGTCTTCGTGTGCGTAGGAAATTTTTTGTTTCCCATGCAACGTTCCCCAACAGTGGCATCATGAGCTAGGTTCATGCGTAGATGTTATCTTGAGTAGAACATAAAAGGTTTTGTGGATGGTGATGTTCGATTTGCTGCCCTCCTTAGTCTTTTCTCGATTCGGTGGTATTGTTGGATTTAAGCGGCCCGGATCTAATCTCCACTCGAAGATGGACATCACCATGATAGGTCTTCGTGTGCGTAGGAAATTTTTTGTTTCCCATGCAACGTTCCCCAACAATAGGTTGTTACACATAGAAGTAAATCAAATATTTTTGTACTTTGAAGACAAATTTAATAATAATTTTCAAAATTAGGCACTTTATACTATCATTTCCACAATTTATATATACCAATATAAGCTATGGAACTATAGGATAAGTAGATAATAAAAATATGACAACAATTTGTCCAAACAGAACAGTCTGTAGAATTTTTTTAAACAAGTGTACTCATGTATCTCAAAAAATTCTAACAATTTTGTAAGTGATAAATAATTTGTGATACAATACTGTGTAAAAATTTCAGAAACTTTCCATGTTTCGGCAAAATAGGATAATTCAAATACTACATCAAAAGTTTCTGTTTTTGTATAGCACACATCACACATGCAATTCAAGCATTCTAAAGGCCAATTCCAGGAACTTTTTACTAAAAAACAAGATTATAAATAACATCTAACAGAGAAAGAAAAATAAAATGACGCTCCAAGAAAAACACATATCATGTGATGAATACAAATATAGCTCCAAGTAAGATATATCGAGAATGTTGGAGATGAAAGAGGGGATGCCTTCCGGGGCATCCCCAAGCTTAGACGCTTTAGTCTTCCTTGGATATAACCTTGGGGTTTCTTTTTCATCCCCAATATTAGGTTCTTGTAGCTCTTTATTCTCCTCATATTGGTATCCCATCGAAAACTTGAAAACCTCAATCACAGAAAACTTAACGGAACTTCGTTAGATGGGTTAGTATGATAAATATAGATCATTCACTTAGGTACTGTCAAGACAATATTCATAATTTTTCTCACATAATACCTACTTTATTATATCATTACGATAATTTATATCACTCAATATAAGTTATAGAACTACTAAAATAAGCAAACCATGCACGCAAAACAGAATCTATGAAAAACAGAACAATCTGTGAAGACCTGAATTAAAAACATACTTACCTGACTCTAAAAATTCTGAAACATAGGAATACACAAATAATATTCATGAAAAGGCCGTGTAAAAATTTAACCATTTTTTGACGCTCGAGTAAAATCATAGAAATTCCGCACTCGACGCAAAAGTTTCTGTTTTTGCACAGAATCAAACAAGCAAGTATCCACACTATCCCAAAGGCTTTACTTGGAACTTTATTGAATTAAAAGCTATAAAACATGATTAATACAATATCTTAATCATGTTAACACTCAAAAATGGAAAGGGTAAATATTGGGTTGTCTCCCAACAAGCGCTTTTCTTTAATGCCTTTTAGATATGCATGATGATTTCTATAATGCTCACATTGGAATAGTAATTGAAACATGCAAAAAGAGCATCATGAATCAGATGACAAGAACATTTAAGTCTAACCCACTTCCTATGCATAGGGATTCTGCAAGATTTTTTTTATGGGAGCAAGAATCAACTTTCATAGGAAGGCAAAACAAGTGCAATTTCAAAACTTTGAACACATAGGGAGGAAACTTGCAATTACTACAATTCCTACAAGCATATATCCCCCCTTATAATAATTTTCAGTAGCATCACGAAGGAATTCAACAATATAACTATCACACACAACATTCTTTTCATGATGCACATGCATAGAATGTTTATTACTCTCCACATAATCAAATTTCTTCTCATTCATAATAGTGGGAGCAAACTCAACAAAATAACTATCATGAGACACTTGATTGGCATAATCCAATTTAAAAATAAAATCATGATGACTAGTTTCATGTTTATCAATATTCTTTATAGCATACATATCATCACAATAATCATCATAGATAGCAACTTTGTTGTCATAGTCAATTGAAGCCTCTTCCAAAATAGTGGACTCATCATTCAATAAAGTCATGACCTCTCCATGTCCACTATTATTATTATGTCAATCGAATTTAACACCCTAAAAATAGTGGGATCATTAGTACCTAGAGTTGACACTCTTCCAAACCCACTTTCATCAATATAATCATCATAAATAGGAAGCATGATTTCATCATAATAAATTTGCTCATCAAAATTTGGGGGACTAAAAATGTCACCTTCATCAAACATAGCATCCCCAAGCTTGTGGCTTTGCATATCATCATCATCATGAATATTCAGAGAATTCACACTAACAATATTTCTATCATGCTCCTCATTCAAGGAATTCACATTAAGCATTTTCATGGATTCTTCCTCTAGCAATTGAGCACAATTTTCCTTTCCATCATTTTCACGAAAGACATGGTAAAGATGAACAATATGAGACCACCTCAATTCCTTTTTTTGTATTTTTATTTTTATAAACAAACTAATAAAAAACAAGAAACTAAAATATTTAATTACAGGATCTAAAGATATAGATTCAAGCACTCACCTCCCCAGCAACGGCGCCAGAAAAGAGCTTGATGTCTACTACACAACTTGTTCTTGTAGACTCGTGTTGGGCCTACAAGCACAGAGTTTTGTAGGACAGTAGAAAATTTCCATCAAGTGGATGACCTAAGGTTTATCAATCTGTGGGAGGTGTAGGATGAAGATGGTCTCTCTCAAACAAGCCTGCAACCAAATAACAAAAAGTCTCTTGTGTCCCCAACACACCAAATACAATGGTAAATCGTATAGGTGCACTAGTTTGGCAAAGGGATGGTGATACAAGTATAGTAATGATAGTAGATATAGTTTTTTGTAATCCAGAAATATAAAAACATCAAGGTAGCAAGTAACAAAAGTGAGCATAAATGGTAGTGCAATGGTTAAAAATGAGGGCTAGGGTACGTACTTTCACTAGTGCAATCTCTCAACAATGCTAACATAGTTAGATCATATAACAACCATCAACATGCGATAAAGAATCACTCCAAAGTTCCTGTCTAATGGAGAACATAAGAAGAAATTGTTTGTTGGGTACGAAACCACCTCAAAGTTATTCTTTTCGATCAATCTTTCAAAGAGATCGTACTAAGATAACATTTTATCCTTTCCGATCGATCTATCAAGAGTTTGTTCTAAAATAACACCATAACAAATTCAGATTTATACTACTCAATCCAACATAAATAACTTCAAGGAGAACACCAAGGTTTCTACCGGAGAATATAGTACGAAAAACGTGCAATCAACCCCTATTCCTAGATTACCCCATTGTCACCTTGAGAATCCGCGAGTTGATGCCACAACATATATAAAGTGAATCACTTGAATACCCCAATGTCACTATGGGTATACACATGCAAGACATATATTATGTGCTCTCAAACCTGAATATTCAATCCAACATAACGACATATTAGAGTGAAAGATTCAGTTCATCACAACAATAACATGGGACAAACACCATATGATCCAACGATATTAACAAGGCCCGTGATATATCAAGATCATGACATCTCAATAACACGAGTGACCGAGAGAGAGAGAGAGAGAGAGAGAGAGAGAGAGAGAGAGAGAGAGAGATTAAACACATAGTTACTAGTACAAACCCTTAGCCCCGAGGGTGGACTACTCCCTCCTCGTCATGGCCTCCGTCTGGGTGATGAAGATGGCTATCGGAGATTATTTGCCCTCTCCGGCAGGGTACTTGAATGTCTCCACATTAGTTTTTCGTGGCTACAGATGCATGCGACGGTGTAACTTCTCATCTAGGGTTATTTCTGGAGGTTTCTATATTTATATGATTTTTGGGTGTTGGAATCACGCCAAGATGGGCCATGAGTGGCCCACTAGACACCACACTGCGCTTGGGGGGGGGGGGCTGGCGCACCCTGGTGGTTCTTTGCTCAAATATTTCCCTTTTCCTCCAAAAAATCGTTAAAAAGTTTCGTCCAATTCCGAGAACTTTTATTTCTGCACAAAAAACAACACCACGGTAATTCTGTTGAAAACAACGTCAGTGTGGGTTAGTTCTAAATGATTCATATAAAGTGCAGCCAAACCATATAAAAGTATTGTAAAAATTGGCAAACATGGCATGAATACTTCATAAATTATCAATACATTGGAGACGTATCACCACCCTCCACTTCTGACCCCACTTCCACTTATTTTAAGCTCTTTGATGTCTTCGGCACTCAGGCAAATTTTGAGCGGCAGTAATAAGCATAAGTACCGCTCTGAGCGGTACTACCATGCAACCCTCCTCATTTCTGCTAAGTTCGGGCTTCCTAAAGTGCTAAGCGGAAGTACCGCTCGTAGGAACGGTAGTACTGCTCCGGCGGAACTACCTCTTCCTTACTATGTCAAACTACGTGTGAAGCCCGGTACTTCTGTGCAATCGGAAGTACCACTCCCTTGAGCGATACTACCACTTATCCATGTCTTGTGGGCAGAAAACAGTCAGATTCTCCACTCCTATATAAGTGGGTCTTCTTCTCCAAGAGACCTCACCTTTTCCCCGAAAAGTCCATTATTTCTCCTAAGCTTATTCTTGTCCGATCTCTCTCCCTAGCCATCGATTCTTATTGATGCTGAAGGGTTTGGAGCAGAAGGCTTTGATCTACACTTCCAACAAGATAAATTTGATTCTCCCACAAATCCCTTGTGGATCTTGTTACTATTGGGTGTTTGAGCACCCTAGACGGAAGAGTTCATCTCGAAGCCATATTCCATTGTGGTGAAGCTTTGTGGTTTCATTGAGAGCCTCCAATTAAGTTGTGGAGATTTCCTCGACCTTTTTTGTAAAGGTCAAGTTGCCGCATTTAAAGTGCACGACTAGTGAAATCACAACATCTAGCATTGTGTGAGGGCGTGAGGAGAATAAGGTGGCTTTAGTGGCATCTTGGGAGCATTGTGCCTCCACACCACCCCAACGGAGACGTACTTCCCCTCAAAGGGAGGAACTTCGGTAACACATCATCGTCTTCATCGCTTACACTTGTGGATACTTCTTACCTTTACTTTGTATTTGCTCTTGCTTGTAAAGTTTGTTGTTAGAATCATATAGGTTGCTCACCTAGTTTCATATCTAGACAACATATTTGTTGCTAAACTTAATTTGTTAAAGAATAGTTAAAAATTGGTAGTTGCCTATTCACCCCCCTAGTCAACCATATCGATCCTTTCAGTTTCCTTCACCCATTTCAAGGAATCAAATGTACCCACAAAAACTTATTTTCCATCACGAAGAATCTAAACATTGCAGTCTTCCATAACATTTAGTGCATAAACCATTTGACAAAGACAAATAACATGTTTGACCTCTATGTTAGGCAACATCCCAATGCGTTTTTAGACGCTTTCCACTCCATTTGGCATAGAAGTGCAAAAATGATTGTGTGCTATCTCGGCAAGTTCAAGAAGCCTTTCAATAGCATTGTGAAAAAACCATCTATCAAATCTCTGGTCACTTGTACATTGAATATCCACACTTTTCTGCTTACCATGTGACTTACCGGCCCAGAGTAAAACCAAATACGATCCATTCTTAAGAATCAACCAAATCAACATCACTCACACTCACATCTCAATGAGAAACACATAGATATGCGGAAGGACAAAGGCTGAAACCCGCACTAGCCCGTCACTCCACTTGCTCGACCCAAACGCAAAGAAGGGTCGCGAAAGCATCCAAACAAAGATGGTGAAAAGAGACCCACCCCACCGAGCCTTAGTCAGTGGGGCGAAGTTAAGCCCCCCCAAAAAACACATTTGTAGAATCTCCTTACGACGCGGGAAAGCAACAAAAAACCATGCTCGAGAGCAATAACGAAACAACAACCATTATGTCATCGTATCTTCCTAGATCTATTTGCATGTCACATTACAAGAAATATGCTAACTTGCGACCTTCAATATTGGTCACCGAATGGGCATTGATTTCCATTTGCAACCTTTTTACAACCAAAAACAGACGGTCAAATGCTGAGGGTCTCTAATGAACTGTAAAGACCTTTCTGTTGGAATAATTTGGCCTTTTATTTTCTAGGATGGATTTTGTTTACCAACTATTGTAGGGAATCACCCCACAATCTTTTCTTTTATTCCAACATAAAGAGAGTTTATGTACATGAGAGGATTAGAATATACAATAGGGGTGGAGGTGGGTGCAGATATACAAACCTCGGGGAGGTAGGAAGGAGATCTACTTAGGGAGATCTTCCTTAAATCTAGCCTTAATCCTATAGGCTAAAAGAGAGATATCATGAGTGAAGCTAGACTTCCATTTATTGGATCTGGGACGCTCATTATTGAAAATCCTTGCATTTACGACTATCCAAATATTCCAGCAGGCAGTGAACACTACTTCAGAGAAGAAAGGATGCTGAAAATCTTTACTGGCTGCTAATGAAGTGTCCCATATGGAAGTACCATGCCAGGTTATCTGAAGATAGTTCCAAACCCTGGTGCTGAATATGCAGTTGAAGAAGAGATGATCCCTATCCTCTTTGACCCTTGCATGACATAGAACACATAGGTTTGAATCAGAAACTTTCCACTGGCGTCTCTCAAGCATATCATGGGTGTTCAGCCTGTCCATAATGAGCATCCAGGCAAACATTCTGATCTTCATGGTGCAACAACTCTTCCAAATCCAACTTAGGAGAGGGTTGGGTATAATGGGCTGATGGATATGAATGTAATATTTATGAGCAGAGTAAACCTTACTGTCACTACTCCAAAGCCAGACATCTTTGCTTAACTGTTCTCTGTTAAGGTTTTGGAGCAAGCAGGTGACCGTTTCCAACTCCTGGAAGGCCCTGTCAGAAAGTGGCAAGTGAAACATGATGGTCATGCTATTTGTATCAAATGCTTGGAAAACCTCCTCAGTAGTGCATAATGTATCAATAGCAAAAGAGAACAGTCGTTGGAACCGATGATCTAGGGGTAGGGTTGAGTCGCCTAGTGCCCAGGAATCATACCAAAAGAGGAAAGTATCTCCTCTGTTTGGTTGTACATAGGTGACATCTCCGAAATTGTCCATTCTCTTGCAGATATCCTTCCACTAGAATTATCCACAAAGGGAGGTACCGTGTGGAACTGTGTTGTGGTAGTAAGTGCTCCATATTAAATCAACCCAGAACACTTCTGCTTTATTCAAGAACGTATCTACATGCTTAAGAAGCAGAGCCTCATTCTGGACAAACAGATTCATAATCCCCAAACCACCTTTCATTTTTGATTTGCACACCAAGTCCCAGGCCGCAAGAGAAGGTGCATGGTCTTGGCCATTTTTTTTGCCACAGACATTGTCTTTGTATCCTTTCCAACTGCTTAATGATCCCTGGTGGTATGTCCAGAGTACATAGGAGAAAAATGGGAACAGAGGACAAAGCTGAGTTGAGATATTGCAAACGACCACCCTAAGCCAGGAAGGAGGAGCTAGCAGACAGTCTCCTTTCCATATTATCCACCGACGGCATTATATCAATAATCCTTGGTTTGGCTGTCCCAACAGGCAAACCAATATAGGTGAAAGGCAGTGATCCTACCTTACACCCAATAGAGGCAGCTAGCCTTTGAAGTTCTCCTTGATCAATATTGATAGGCAAGAGAGCAGACTTGTGATAATTCACTTGAAGACCAGTGGACTGGGAGAAAAGCATAAGCATCTTTTTGAACTCCAGTAGCTAGGACTCCTCAACAGGCAATATGATAAGAGTGTCATCTGCATATTGGACTATTGGAAAGTCTTTATCATGGCAAGGTATTGGCGGCTGAATGAGCCCATTTTCTAACAACTGATTTACCAAGGTTTGAAGAAAGTCAGCACCAATGGCAAAAAGGAGAGGGGACATGGGATCTCCCTGCCTGACACCCTTCTTCCACATGAATTTTTTTACTGAGCAAATTTTTTATTAGTCCACTTTTGTTATGGGCCACATCCTTTTTAGTCCAGTTCTTGTTTGGGCCTTGGCCTTTTAACTATATTTTTTTACAGTCGATTATTTTTTTAGGCCCAAGCCTTTTTAGTCTAATTCTTGTTTGGGCCTTGGCCTTTTTGTAGTCCAAACTCAAATAATTCATAGGTCCAAACAAAATGGTCCAAAAAAATCTCAAATAATTCACAACTTCACAGGTTCAGAAACTGCTACAGCTTCACAAAATACTTCACAGGTTCACATGTTAAAAATACTTCACATGTTCACAAGTTCAACATCACCAGAATGACCCATCAAGTAAGCTAACTTCTCATCCGTTCTTGAGAAGTTAGCCCACTTCATAGGTTCTACGGCAGGTTTACGACATGTTCAATGATGCAAGACAAACTAAAAAGAGCCATCGCATAAAGCTTCTACGATGCTTTAGGTCCAAAGAGAGCCATCAAGTGGGGTAACTTCTCTTCCTGTTCTGTAGACCTCCTGCACAGCAACTCAAGTTCCTTGTCGCATGCAGCTTCATATTCTTCCGCCTTCATCTTGATTGCTGCCATTTCTTCTTGCATCATTTCAGCTTGAAGCTCCGACCTCTCCAGCTTCTGCTCAAGATCACGAACATGGGCAGCCAGAGCAGCAGTTACTTTGCTAGAGTTGTACCTAGATGACTGTAGCCCAACATTCCTGAGGAATGTGCTTTGCTTGGCTTCGGTCTTGAGCACTTCTTCAACAATTTCAACATCAGACTTTGGCTCTTCACCTTCTGGTACCGGTGCGTCCTTCCTTTTTTCCATCTCGAGCTAGCATATGGAGGAAAATGATAGACATTAGTGACAGACATATTTCACATTTTGCAAGAGAAACCAAACCAGAATGCCACCAAACCATACCACAAAATGGATTACTTGAAGTAACCAAACCAGCACACAAAATCTATACGTAGATATTTTACTCAAACAAGCTTTTATGCACAACAATCCAATTTATATGCAGATCAGTATGTGCCATTAATTATGAACCTATATTTAGTACTGACTGCCAAGGCCATTTTTGCCGTGACATGCACAACCCATGTCACGAACCTAGCACAACACAAACCTAGCACAACAACCAAAAAACCATGTCAAATTAGTGTCTCTCACTAGCTGGCGAAATGGCCCACCAAGCAAAAGACCACAGCGTTCAACTCCCTAGAAAATAGGGAGCTTAGAAACTACGGGGACTCATACTATTATTCAATTTTTTGGTTTCTCTAGGGTTGGGTCAAGTATGAATCTTAAAATTCATGGCATGTCAAGTTTAATTATTTTCAATCATATGCATGTATCAATGAATTCAGTTTATCCAAACATTGGTGGATGGTTGGCATATAATCAACTTGCAACCGCTCCCCGCTCCACTTGTTGTAGATCATTGTCATCTCGGTGCATGACTTGCACCGCCACCGTTGGAATCTAAGCTATGTCGTCACATAGACTGACAACACATACAAGTTGCACATTGACATGAACCTTGCGAATACCGATATCAATGCAACTGCAACAAGTGTGGTTTCTCTAGCCTTATGGCATCCTAAAAGTGAGGGTGACCCTACTCCGTGCAACACCGCTCCAGTAAATTAGTGGACACTGGCCCTCAAAAAGTTTAAATACACACATATTATTTATTTAGAATAAACTTTTATATTTCTGTACAATTGAAAATTATCTTTTTAACTTTTCCTGTTACAATTGTGAAGTACGTAATGTCACAACTAACTATTAAGATAGAATGTTGTTACTATATAATTTTAACATTTGTTTGTTAAAATTGCGATATCACTACATTTTAATTTATTAGGATATTATAACAATGTGACATAGTTGTTCCTTTTGAGACACGACATCTTATTAATTTTGTGATTTAACCAAATTCTTCTAGATAAGAGAAAACAAATAAAAAATAAAGCACAAATCATAATAACTTAATTATGTTTCTTTGATGAAATTGCAAATGTATGTAGGAGTCATATCTATTATAGTTTCCCTAAATATCAAAGCAGAGAACTACAAAGCTGATTGAGGTTCTAGAATGCATGCTGGTCTCTTCTGTGTGCAGGTAAATAAAAAGAAGATACATATCTATTTAGTAAATAAATAAATATAGAATATGAAAAATATCTCTAACTCGTCTGGCTAAATATGTTTTCCATGTTCTTTGGTTTAACAATCAGCTGGTAATCAACTCATAGACTTGGCACGACTGTTCGAATTTCATGATTTTTTTTGAGGATTTTAGATGCTATTACTTCGGTTGTATGGTGTTCGCGTTGACTTCTGTCACGCCCAAGATGCGATCCTATCCTCAATTTGGCACGAGGGCCTTGTCAGGGATAGATGCGCATCTCGTCGTTTCGCAAGAATGGATATCGTTACAAGTACATGTAGTGAAAAGATGAGATATATAAAGAATTGGCTTAAACTCGCCACAAGCTACATCAGAGTCACAGCAGTACGATACATAAACATCATGAATAAGAGCAGGGTCCGACTACGGACGAAAACAAACAAGAAAAGAAGAACGGCGTCCATCCTTGCTATCCCAGGCTGCCGGCCTGGAACCCATCCTAGATCGATGATGAAGAAGAAGAAGCAACTCCAAATGAACAATCAACGCGCTCGCGTCAAGTAACCTTTACCTGTACCTGCAACTGGTGTTGTAGTAATCTGTGAGCCACATGAGACTCAGCAATCTCATTTCCAAAGGTATCAAGACTAGCAAAGCTTAATAGGTGAGGTAAGGTTAAGTGGTGAGGTTGCAGCAGCGGCTAAGCATATATTTGGTGGCTAAACTTACGAGTACAAGAAATAAGAGGGGGAAGATCTACGCATAACGGACGTGAGCTACTGATGATCAAATGAATGATCCTGAACACCTACCTACGTCAGACATAACCCCACCGTGTCCTAGATCGGAGAATGAACTCACGAAAGACACAGTCACGGTTACGCACACAGTTGCCATATTTTAATTAAGTTAACTTCACGTTATCTAGAATCAGTGTTAAACAAAGTTTCCACGTTGCCACATAACCGCGGGCACGGCTTTTCGAAAGATTTAACCCTGCAGGGGTGCTCCAACTAGTCCATCACAAATTACCACAAGCCGCATAGAAATCCTCGATCACGACACTCGCGATCTCGTCGGATTCCTTAGTGGTAAACCTCAACTCTGAGATTACCCAAAGCATCATCGGAATCCCGATGCACAAGATATCTCGTCAAAGGTAAAACTAATCCAGCAAGGCCGCCCGACGTGTCGACGATCCCGATAGGAGCCGCGTATCTCGTTCTCAGGACACGACGGATGAGCGATGGTTACCACGCCAAACGCCGAGTTGCCCCGGGTAGCGTTAGTAAGCTGCTCTGTTTTGGACCAGCACCATCAGCACTGGCCCTCCCTGTATTATGTAGAATTACTCCTCGGATAGCGCTAACTCCCTATGCATTTTAGTATTAACAGAATTATTCTGTTGGCAAATATAGAACCAATGTTGGGCCTTGCCAGACCAGCTTTAATCTAAGACGAATTATCAAGGGGGTCCCCATAACAACCCCGATCGTGTTAGGAGCGCTCAGTTATGGAACGTAACACCGGTAGCCGAAACTAAGGGGGGCAAAGGTGGAACAAAACACTAGGCTAGAAAGGCCGAGCCTTCCATCTTTTACCAAGTATATAGGTGCATTAAATTAGATAGCATTTAATAGGGTGATATAACAAGGAACCCATGTTATCACATGGAAGCAAATGCACGTGCAACTAGAAACGCTAACACAGGGTTAAGCAAGCGGTAACATAGCCAATCAGTGGTTTGTAGGTTGAATAGGTTGAAGGTTTTCATGGCATTGTTGAGAGGTTGATATTTAACATGTGGTAGGCAACGAGACATAATCGATAGAAGTGATAAAACTAGCATGGCAATGATAGTAATGGTATCTGGGGAAATGGTCATCTTGCCTGAGATACCGCTTGGAAGAAAAATGACTCCGTGAAGCCGACGAACCGACGTAGTCGAATGGGTCCTCACATTCTGACACGCTTGCGGAACTCTATCGAGACGGAACAAACGGGAAACAAGCATCAACACAGATATTCACCATGGCAAATGCACGACATGATGCACAACCTAATATGATGCATGATCAGTTCAATAATGCAAGACATGACATGGCAATTCACCTCACGCAAACACTACACATTAAGTGAAGCTCGATATGCAACGAGTTGCCTATTGATGAAACTCCACGTTTAATTGTTTAGTTCACTCTAGTTTAGGAGCACGGCAATATTAAAATGTAGTTAACATGACACGGGGTGAAGCACAAATTAATCTACCTATCTGGGCATTTTAAATGAGGCCGGAAACTACTTATAACATCTCCGAGATGACCCCACGCGCTAAATTCTAATTCTGTCCAGATTTATCCTAATCACCTTTTATGTTTGTTAAACGGAAAAACAAAGTGGTTCACGTGATTCTACTCATCGTTCTAGTCCATTTACATATATGGCTCGTCTCCAACGAAACTATGGTTCAAAAGTTACGGATAAAACGGTATTAAAACAGCACGACATACAAAACGATACAAACATCAAGCTTAGCAGTTTTTATCCTACATGAGACATGAAAAAAATTATTCTACGCGAAATTCTAGCCAGGTTACATATCTAACTTATTTCGATCCGATGCACGGTCTAAAAGCTACGGATGTTTGAAAATCGATGTTTTTTCTGAAATTCGCAAAAATCCTAATGCAGCAAAAAATAGAGAGGGGAAAAGAAATATCTACGGATTTTTGAAAATCGATGTTTTTTCTGAAATTCGCAAAAATCCTAGTGCAACAAAAAATAGACAGGGGAAAAGAAATATGGGGCAAAGCTGGGATTCGATCCCAGGAGCCCTTGCTAGCCAACCCACCTAGCACGCCGCTCATTAACAGAAGCAACACCCACCGTAAACAACCTATACTTACCCGAACGGATCTAAGAAAAACAACAACATAGATCAGATACGGGGGTTGCTCACATCGGGGTTTAGAGTCCAGCGGCCATCAGATTCAGAGGCGGGCGAGGGAAACCGGGAAGGAGGGTGGTGCTGGGAACTTGCTGGTTGGGAATGGCATGGATGGTGTCCCTGGTTGGAGGCGAGGCTGCAACTTCCTCCCACGAAGGTGAAGCTCCAAGGACGGGGTTGCACTGGCCTCTCCATGGATCGGTCTCCTGGTCAAGCAGAGAGGAGAGGGAGAGAAATAAGGAGAAGGAAAGACAGAGAGGGAGGAGAAGAGAGAGGAACGGGGCACCTGCAACTAGGCTCGGGTAGGAGGCCGCGGCTCCGGCGTCTGGTGCTGCTACTGGTGGCGCGGAGTTGCTTGCCGCCCCAAGCAGCAGATCGAGCGGGAGGAGCTGACCTGGAGCAGCTCCAAGTGACGCGGGGTCGCTGCACCGGCCTCCGAGGCAGCGGGGTCGCGAGGCTCGGGCACGCTCATCTTCAGAACAACAGAGGAGGCAGCTCGGGGAAAATCCTGATCCATCCAGCGGGTGGCTCGGGCACTGGCTAGAGCTTAGATAGGCGATGGGAGAGGGAGGAGAATGGGAAAACAAAGCTAGGAGGGAACCCTAGGCGCAACGATCTCCCTTATACATCTCGAGGAGGAAGGGATGGCCGTCTGATTGAGCTATAGGAGATCAATGGTGATCCCCTGGTTCGTACAGGAGGTGACGTAGGAAGAAGAAGGAGTGGTGGGCTTGACGCGCCAGGAGAAGGAAGATGGGCCAGGAGCCCATCCTGTTCCCTCACTTCCTATGAAAACTAAACACATGGTGGCTTTTAATATAAAAACAAACCAGGTTTTGAAATAAAAGCCAGGGAGGAAAAATAGAAAAAGAATAAAACTGAAAATGAAACTAAGCTTCTAGAACGTTCCTCTTATTTATAAAAATAGATGGGACATTTTTGGGTAAGAAAAATAAATTGTTTTATTTGAAATTAGCTTTATTTTAAATAAGAACAAAGGGAAAATAAATCCAAATAGGTCAGTGTTGCCACCCACAAATATTTGAAAGGATTTTTCAAAGGAGATGAACATTTTTAATGGCCCAATACAGAAACTTTAGAACAACCATAATAATTGAAAAGAGAGGGAAGGGTTTTATGGTCATGGTGCAACAAGGCTTTTGAAGTGGCTCTTGTTGCCCCCACTCTCATCACACAAACAACACAAAGCCACACTCACAAGGCACTCACACTTTCAATCACCAAAGGTGCAACACAAAACAACAAGACAAGACAAAGGAAGATGCCATGCATGATGTCTAATGCACATGGAATGAAGACACAGTGACGGGCTCACATCACAAATAATACCATATCAAGGTTGCCAAACAAGGAAAGAATAACAAAAGGGAGAAGAATTGCATTGGGGCTGTCACAACTTCTTCGCAAAAAAATGGTGTTCACGTTGACTACAAGGTGTCTCAAGATCGACTGGCTCAATTTTTCAAATGTACTCATTGGGGTAGTGTGTGCTGCGATCATTCATACGTTCATAGGAACAAGTGAACGTACATGTATGTGAGCATCTATCCGTACCGTGCTTCTAAAACTGGCTGAACTATGTAGACATATTTGTAGACGAACCTTTCAAACATCTTGAACAAGATTGAAAACATAAATCTTATCAAACCATATGAAACCAATTTACTACGTACCAGTCCCAAAATAGCAAATCCAAACTTTGCAAAGATTTCAAAAATTATCATGTTTATATGCGAAATTTATGCTCCAATGGAAATATACAATTCTTAACAAGATTTGATTTTTTTTGTTTATCTAGTTTTTGATCAAGTATGAATATAAAAGTTTACGATGTTATAAATAATGGCGCGTGTACACAATAAAGTATCTGCAGTTTACAATTATATTCTTTAGATCTTTCTTTTGTTTAGTGTGCAATGGTTGCATCACAAGAGGGGAGTTTTTTTCGAAACGGAGACAAAAAATTTGCCCTATATCATTAATTAAGAAGAAGAGAATTATTCAATTAATTAACGCAAAATCGGACAAAAACTGTTACACCACGCCTGCAAAAACAAGTCATACTGGATGACCTGACAACCCATACAAAAACGCACATACACCGCCGAGTAGTTTTCATTGTAAGGTGATCCTTGATAGAGGCAAGGGAAAGAAAACCAGCAAAATCTAAATTCTAGGGAGGGTTATTTTTCTACCATAACTCGTACATGGATCCGTTGTCTGTGGTTGCTTTGACATTGGTACTAGTTTTTGGCTGTTGTCAAAATTTATGTTGTTCCGTTTTTTCTGGTTTTAAAATGTACCGTCATAGTTCATTGTGTACCAGCGAAAAAGGATGCATTTGTGTCGGATCGGGTTTGCTGATACACAATGAAATATTATGTTACACTTGGAAACAAGAGGGAAACAAAATCTAACTTAACATTTGAAATCAAGGAATAATTAGCCAAAAAAAAACTTGATCTAAAGCAACCAGGAATGTTCGATCCAATGGAGCCTGAAAATTTCGAAACACCACCAAACACAAACAGACGAACGTGAAAACATGCACTCCAAGAAAGAAATAGAAATGGAATTTTGTAAATGCTAATAGCTAGCGCTATCACAGCACACGTTCCAAATTTAATCTTGCCAGAAACATGCCAAATTTAAAACGCCGTAGCTGTAGCCAACCCTTACCCGCAAAGGATCCACCCTAAACTTGGACGCGTCCCCTCCGCCGCTCCCTTAAATTTCGCCTCCACCGTACCTCGTCGCAACCGACACCGACCAACCAACGAGCTTCGCTCCGCGCCGGCCAAGCTCGCCGCCATTCTTTCTCCCATGATTGTCCGGGTGTCCTGACGATCTTCTTCCCCCATGTCGGCGATCGTCGCGCACCACGATGACGGCTCGCCGCCGTCCCCGCCGCTCTACCTGCTGGAGGTGACGGTCATCTCCGCGCAGGACCTGCACCGGCGCCGCCGGCTCAGCCACAGGGTGCGGGCGTACGCCGTGGCGTGGATCGACGGCGCGCGGAAGCTGCGCACGGAGGTGGACCTCGCCGGCGGGGCTGACCCGACGTGGAACGACCGGTTCCTCTTCCGCGTGGACGCCGGGTTTCTCAAGTCGGAGACCGCCGCCGTCGTCGTCGAGGTGCGCGAGACCCGGAGACTCGGCTCCGACGTCGTGCTTGGCCGCACGGGGATCGTGGTGAGCACCTTCCTGCGCGTGCACTCTTCCAGCAGGCTCACCGCCGCTGCCCCGGCGGTGGCCGCGGCGCCCACGGGCCGGCAGGTGGCGGCGCTGCAGCTCAGGCGCCCGCGGTCCCTCCGGCCGCAGGGCGTGCTCAACGTGGCCGTGACGCTGCTGGGCGCCGCCCAGGCGCGCGCCGTCGCGCCCATCTACCACATGCCGGGGTCCCCGGACGCGTTCGCCATGAAGGACCTCGTCGCGATGAGGCCGGCGCCGTTCCTGTGCGAGATCACGGAGGAGGGCGCGACCGAGGCGAGGGAGCTGGAGCACCACGCGCGCCGCCAGCGGCCGTTGGTTGAGCACTCCGGGCCGCTGGACCCGAGGGGCGCAGCCATCGAGCAGAGCAAGCTGGCGATGAAGCTGGAGAAGTGGAGGGTGGATCTGTCCCCGGACCACGGGGATCATGACGGTCGCGGCGGCGGCAAGTCGGGGAGGTGGCTGCGCCGGAGCTCCTGCTTCCGCCGGCAGGAGAGCTGGGAAAGGTAACTGGTGATGAGTCAATCAAGGTGGCCGGGTGGCATGGCTGCATGCATGGCTGGCAGGATGTGTGCATAGTACGAGAGAGATCAATTGCTTGCCCGATTAGTACGTTTTTGCTCGCTATGAGCCAGCTTAATTTGTTATTAATATTCTTATCACATCGTGTAGCACAAATAGCATGAGGAAGAAATTTATTTTAGGCCCTATGACAACTCCAAGTTTACTTTTACCCACAAAGAAAATAACAACACCCCTCCCTTCTCCGAATCGATTGATGCACGCGAACATACTCAGAGCATCTCTAACAAATGCCCTATCCTATATTCAGTTTTTAGTGTTATAAAGCATTTGTTTTAGCATTTTAGGACATCAATTTTTATTGTTTTTTCAGATGCCCGATTTTAGAGCACACATTCTTCAAGAGATGCCCTATTTTAAACACATTCGATTAACATTCAAACATTTTTTCGAACTTGATTTCAAACTTATGAACTACAAACCATCATTCGAACTCGATTTCAGACCCTAAACTCGATTTCATAAACCTAAACTCGATTCTACATAACTAAACTCGATTCTACGCCAATCAAAGTCATCCGACGAATCGGATGATCCGTTCGATGTCCACTCGAAGGAGGAGCTCAACTCGATCACCGTCTTCACCGTTGATGGTCCAGCCTCGTCGAGCTTCTTCTTCTTCTCCATCTCGCGCTTCTAGAAGACCTCGCGCTTGTACTGCACGTACTTGGGATGCTCCCGAGCAAACCGAGCCATTGCCTCGTCGTCGGTCTCAATCACCCTCGTCGGCTCCTCCTTCATCAACCGGGTCTTCACTCGGTTCTTCATTGGGGGCCCGACAAAGATGGCGTCTTGCAGGGAGGTGATGTCCTGGAAGTTGAGCTCCTCCCGGGAATGCCGAGCCGCCACCCGACGATGTCGTACGCTCGAGCAGCCAAATCAACGGTGTTGAAGGTGCCGAGGTAGTAGCGTACGCTCTCGTGCTGCAGCTCCGCGCTCCACCGGCCCGACGGCCTCACCTGCACGCCCTTGTAGCCGGAGCTAGCCTTCATCTTTTCGGCGCCACCATGGCGGAGGCGACGGCTAGGGTTTGCGTGCGGGGGTAGGGAGCGGCGGTGGTTGAGGGCGGAACACGGGAGCAGGCTAGGGAGCACGAGAGCGGCGGCAGCAAACCCGATTTGGGGGCAGGGGAGCTCGGGAGCGGCGGCGGCAGCGGACGGGATTTTGGGGCGGCTCCTAGGGTTTATGGGCGTCGACGGATGTGATTTGGCGCGGTGGCGGGTGCGGACGATGACGGGGAAGCGATTGGGGGCGGCGACGCGTCGGAGGATGGCCGAATGTGAGCGGCGGCGGTGGATTTGGCTGGTCGGGCGGTGGCGATAGGTGGAGAGCGGGAGGAGGAAGAGCGGTTGGGCGTGCGCGGGGGGGGGGGGGGGGGGGGGGATGGATGGAAAGAATAGGGCACGTCTCCGCGCGGTCCTCTCTGCCCCAAATAAAGGGCACGGAGGGTCAAAATTTAGGGCTGCCCCATTTTAGGGCATTGCTTAGGGCACCTGCTGGAGCTGTGTGTTTTGCCCACCGGTGCCCTAAAAAGCGGTTTTCTGGGCACGAAGACTAAAATAGGGCATCTATTGGAGATGCTCTTAGAGAAAGACATGATTGATGTACGTTGAGTGCAACTTAACAGCTAATATAATTATTTAATCACAAAAAAGGATTTCCCCCCTTTGTATTGCAAAGCAACCAACCGAAACAACAATGATGGGTGCTCGGACGAAAGCAGCACACTCATGCTAAAAAATACAAATGAAACAAATGACGACACAAGCGGATCGACAAAAACGAAAAAGCCTCGTGTCCAATGTGCCCACCAGGGATCTCTCTCCATGCTTCAAGACTCCGAAGCGCCAGTACCAATTAACACCTTCAAGAAGGACCGCGAAGATGACGACGCTGCTGTCAAGGGTTTCCACCCGGTACGCGACGAGACGCGAGGAAGGGTAGCCCCCTACACCCTCGAGAAAGGTTCGGCGGCAACCACAGACGCCATCGCGTCGGTGTTGGCCAGGACGACAGGAGTTTCCCCCAATCCCAACCTGCACCTCGGGTGCTCAAGAGCCTACCACCCAACCGTTCTCCACCCTGCGCCAACACGGTCTTGAAGCCCTCACACCGTCCCACCATGACACCGCAAGGTAAGGCCTACACAACGACGAATAGGAGTCGGAACTAGGGGCAACAACACCATCGGCATGCGGGAGGGATCAACCTCCACCATTAACCACAGTAGCTGACCGGACGCAAGAGCAGGAGCATACCAGGCCCGTGGGTCCACAGGCCTGGCCGGGACCTCAAAGCTCGTAAAGCTCCCGCCCTCGCGCTGCAACAGGCACACCATCAACGTCACCACCCCCGTCTGAGCTGCTCCTCCTCCTCACCACGCAGAAAATATCGAAACCGCGCTGGTGGTCGGCCGGCTAGAACCCAGATGGGGCGCATAGGGCCCAGATCTGGGCCCGGGGCACGCCGCCGACAACCGCATACCACCGCGTCACCCCGCCACCTCGCCCGCCGCCGACCACCGCACACCACCATGTCACCCCGGCACCTCGGCCGACGCCGGCCCCCTCCGCTGGGTCGCCGGACCGCCGCCTACCCGAGTACCACCCCTTCACCGAGAAACTTTAGAAAACAGGAGCAACTATTTTTATGGTTCTGTCTTCAATTTCAGAGATAAATTTCTCAAACAACAATCCAACTGTAACAGCATGCACATCAAGAAAAAAATACATCACATACACACTGCATTCCTAGATTTAGTGTTATCAAGGAGTAAGCTTATCTGAATCATGTACACCAAGGATATAATCATAACCCACACACCACAACAACAATATTTGTTTCTCTGACATTTTCCATTCAAAGGAGCAGACCAAGCTCTTGAAAGGGTTGTGGCTAAAAACATGAAATAATTTTCAACAAAGATTAAGATAATATGATCAAATTATCGTGCATGCTAATTCTGTGCATTTGTTGTTAAATAAAGGGTTTATACTTGTGACTATTCCGTATTAACCCGTTTAACACTATGCACAAAAAAAGTAAATCCGCTATACATAAGATTTCAGAGTATTGAGTCGTCTCGTATCAAACAAATATTCTAAAAACAATTCCTACTGGCCTAGCACTAAGAGACCAGCTTATAGGGCGTTAACATATCTTATAAAACTTGATCTGAAGTTACTCATATACATATGTAAAATGATGATCAAGTATATCAGAATAGGTATGTGTTTTTTTTCTTAAACTTTGCATCTCAGGAGCTAGTTGCTGAAAAAATAGGAGTCTAATCTTTTCGTAATAGATGTCTTTTCAAAAGCGATGATCGAATATCTGAATGACTAAATAGTAGCTTCCTCGTTATTATCGCACCTCCAGATGTGAAATTGACATACAATATTGGAATCAAAAGTGAAAAGTTACCATGTCTCCTAAACTTTTAGCACAAGCTTTCTATTTAACACGAAGATAGGTCTCATAACATTTGCATAAAATCCATATTTTGATGGACCATTTATATAAATAGATTCACCCACTGGTGGAAAAAGGGCCTTTGGTCGCGGTTCGCAACTGCCATTAGTCGCGGTTGCGCAACCGCGACCAAATAGGCGCGACTAAAGGCCCCCCTCTTTAGTCGCGGTTGCTTAAGAACCGCAACTAAAGGCCCGTCCACGTGGGCGCCAGGCGGCCGTCGGGGCGGAGGACCTTTAGTCGCGGTTCTTCTGGCCAACCGCGACTAAAGGCCGCCGCAGGTTTAGGTAGCCCCCCCCCCCTAAACCTGTTTTCTGTTTAATTTGTATTGTTTTATTTCTTTTGTGCTTTATTTTAATTTTGAAGGAGTTTCACATATTCTACGGTTACAAATTTTATCACAATGGGGCAAATAATATACCATTGAAAGCTACAAAAAATGCAAAACCTTTACAAGTAGTTTTTACAAACTTTTTTCCGTAGTTTTTACAAATTCTAAGAACTGAGAGAGGCGCGCGCGTGCGCGCGCGGCAGTGCCGGCCGGCCGGCGGCGTTGAGGGCGGGCGAGCGAGGCGGCGCGCGTGCGGTGGGCGAGGGAGGCCGGTGATACCGGCCGGCGGCGCCGTACGTGGGCGAGAGGGGGCGGCGTCGAGGGCGAGGGCGACGGCGGGCGACGGCGGGCGGCGTCGGGCGGCGTCGAGGGCGAGGGCGACGGCGGGCGGCGTCGAGGGCGAGGGCGACGGCGGGCGGCGTCGAGGGCGAGGGCGACGGCGGCAGGCCTTCGGCGCGGCAGAGATCGGAGAAGACGAGAAATGGAGGCGACGGTTCGGGCCCTTGTATTTATAGCCCCCCCCTTTAGTCGCGGTTGGGGAGGCGACCCGCGACTAAAGGGTAACCTTTAGTCGCGGTTGGCCAGACCAACCGCGACTAAAGGGTTTTTTGGCGGGTTTTTGCGTTCCCGCGCGCAACGACCTTTAGTCGCGGTTGGGGAGGCGACCCGCGACTAAAGGGTAACCTTTAGTCGCGGTTGGCCAGACCAACCGCGACTAAAGGGTTTTTTGGCGGGTTTTTGCGTTCCCGCGCGCAACGACCTTTAGTCGCGGTTGGCCAGGCACGACTAAAGCCCCTCACGTGCACCAGCTGGCCACCGAGCGCCCTGGGCCCAGGCCTTTGGTCGCGGTTCGTATTCCGAACCGCGACTAAAGAATTCATTAGTCGCGGTTCCTACAGTTTCGCGACTTATGGGGCTGGACGGAAGCCTCTTTTTCTACCAGTGACCTATACCTGGTCGTCCAATCAACTGTTTTTTTCACTCCTGCATGCAAAAATATGCTTAGTAAATAATAAGCGAGCTGGTTGTATCAGTTGGTTGCAGTCCAACGAGCTAGTTCTATCGGTTGGTTGTTATTTTATAATAAAAAGCGGGAAAACTCTATTTCGTCTATTTGGGTATGAGTAAGACACTCGATTATATCGTATTTGTGAACTAGAATCATCTTACTCCCAACTCATACACCTACAACAACACATTTCTTTTCCTTTGCACAGTCTCTTGATCTGCCCTGCCTTCTAGAGACCGAGTGTACAAGACATGCGCGTGTAAGCAACACACTTACATTATTGGGTACAAACAACATATGATTTGAAAGGTCGTAACAAGAGTAGGAAAATCACCACCTACGATTGCAAGATATTGAAAGGTAGCAGCGGCATACGGATGGTGACCTCGCAGCAATCAGAAGGCCACTTCCGCCTTGGCAAACTCCTCTCTCTTCTGGGTCACGTCCGGCACCATCTCGCCGAACCTGCAGGGCGGGCTGACCACCGGCACCACCGTGCCCCGCGCGTACCGTCCACCACGCCCGTTGCCAAGTCCATACTCGTGCACGTCGTTGCTCTTTTGTGCGATGATGACGGAGTTCACCACGTCGTCGTCGGGGTGACAAACGGCGAGCACCTCCAACCCGCCTCGACCAATGTCCTGGGGATCGACGATCGGGTAGATATGCGCGTGTAAACATCTCAATCCCCTGTAAGTCAAATTTCATCTCAATCCCCTTCAATCCTCTTCAATCCTCTTATGATGGGGATTAACCGAACAAGCCCTTAGTGGAGCTTGTCGAGCCATGGGCGGATTCCGTGGTCAAAAGCAACATGCATCGCCCGTCAGACATAGCGACCAACTTGAGAACGGGACAAACGTACTCGGGTACGAATACGACACCGATTAGACATCGTATTTGTGAACAAAAATAATCTTATTCCCAACACATACACCTTCAACCCCCGCACAAAAAAAACAAAAAACAAAACACATACACCTGCAACAACACTTGCTGTTCCTTTGCACACTATCCTGATCTGCCATGCCTTTCAGAGACCGAGTATACAAGATAGATATGCGCGTGTAAACATCTCACTTACATTATTGGATACAAATAACACACGACTTAAAATGCATACATAGGTGATAGGTGGTGGTAGGAAGAGAAGGAGTAGAAAAATTACCACGTACGATTCAGCAGCGGTGTACCTCGCAGCAATCAGAAGGCCACTTCCGCCTTGGCAAACTCCTCTCTCTTCTGGGTCACGTCTGCCACCATCTCGCCGAACCTGCAGGGTGGGCTGACCACCGGCACCACCGTGCCTCGCGCGTACCGTCCACCACGCCCGCTGCCAAGTCCATACTCGTGCACGTCGTTGCTCTTTTGTGCGATGATGACGGAGTTCACCACGTCGTCGTCGGGGTGACACACGGCGAGCACCTCGAACCCGCCTCGACCAATGTCCTGGGGATCGACGATCGGGTAGAGGAACCCACGCGCCCCGTGCGCGCTGCGCACGACGAGGGCCGCCCCGTCCGCCATGTGCGCGCCAAGGTGCGCGATCACCTTGGCCTTGTCCTCGGCGGCCATGCCAACGAGCGCGGCCAGGAAGACGACGTCGTACGTAGCGAGCTCGTCGGTGAGGTCCGCGACGTCGGCGGTGTGGAACGACATGCGGGCGCCGACGTCCTTGTCCGCGCGGAACAGCCTGCTCGCGCGGTCGTTGGCCGCGCCGCACAGGTCGTAGTTGTCGAACACGGTGTCGGGCAGGTGGCGCGCGGCGAGGACGTAGGAGCTGAACGGCAGCGGGCCGGAGCCGATGAAGGCGACGCGGGCCGGGGCGATGCCGCCGGGCACGTAGCGCGCGAGGAGCTCGTACTCGAGCTTGCTGAGGTTGATGTAGTTGCTGTAGTAGGGGAAGACGCCGAGGTGGTCGAGCGGGTTGTCGAAGGCGGCGAGCATGTCGGAGTAGTGCGCCTCCAGCTTGCCCTCGGCCTCGGAGCAGAGGCGGATGAGGCCCTCCCGCATCGCCTGCGCCTCCGGGGCGAGCTTGGTCACGTCCACGGGGCTCGGGGGCACGCACGCGGTGACCAGGTCGGTGAAGAGCGCGTCGACGTCCGGGGACGGGCTGAGCGAGGGCAGCTTGGCGATGGCGGCGTGGAGGCCGGTGATCTTCTGGACAAGGGCGTCGACCTCCTTGCTCTGGGCGTCCATTTTTATGTCTTCTTGGTACCTGACCAGTGATGAGCTCTGAGGCACGGTACTACGGTAGTGGTGCGGTCGATCGAGCTGCTTGATGAGCTATGGGACGAGCAGTACGGGGTATATGTAGCAGCCGTCTAGAGCGAACATTGATCGACGGAGCTGGAAATTGGAAAGCATTGCATGCATGCAAGCTTCACGCGTCCGTGCTGAATATGGCTGGTTTCATGCCTCTGCTCTGACGTGTTCACGTCCCGACGTCCGGCTTTGAAGTGGACAGCGTTTTCCATGCCCTTTTCCTCTAGATCACCTTTTTGACATAATATAAAGGCTGTGCAAATTGCATCCAATAATGTACTCTCTTCGATTTTAAATAAATATTTTTAGAGATTTAATTATAAGACTACATATAGAACAAAATAAGTAAACATATATACTTAAAAATATATCTACATACATACCTATGTAATTCTCTAGTCAATCCTTAAAAAGACATATTTAGGAAGGGGGAAAGTATGTGTGATGTTTACACACACATGTCTTGTACTCCCTTCGTTCCTAAATATAAGACCTTTTAGAGATTTTATTATAGACTAAATACGAAACAAAATGAATGAATTTACATCGTCAAATATGACTACATATATTTGTATATAGTTTATAATGAAATCTTTAAAAGATCTTATATTTAGAGACGTAGGGAGTATAATCGATCTCAGAAAGGCAGAGCATATCAAGATAGTGTACAAGTGTATGTGTGATGTTTACACGCGCATATCTTGTACATTTATCCCGTTTTCAAGTTGCCCGCTAAGTGTAATGGGTGATGCTCTTGCATTTCAGCACGGAATCCAATCCGCCAATGGCTCGACATGCTCCGTGAGGGGACCAACTTTATTAAGGGCATCTCGAACAACCTTTGTATATTTGGCTAGTATTGATAAAAACTACAAATATAGCAACTTGGTCCAAAAATGTCGCTCCAACAGCCTTTGTAGAGTTCGTGGAACGTTTGTAACGCCCGGGGACCCAGAATCAGTGAGTAATAGCATAAAAAATTGGCCAGAAAGGACAAAATCTACGAATTTTGACGAAGTCCCTGTAACCGGTCCCAGGAGTTCGCGAAACGTTCAGATCGGCCCGGGAACCAAAATTAATAAGTAGCATAGAAAACTGGCCAGAATGGACTAAATCTGCGAGATTTGACGGAGTCCCCGTAACCGGTCTCCGAATTTCCCCGAACGTTTGTAGCACCACGGGAACTTAAATCAGTGAGTAATATCATATAAAACTGGCCAGAATGGACCAAATCTTCGAGTTTTAACAAGGTCCCCGTAAACGGTCCTTGGAGTTCATGGAATGTTCGGATCTCACTGGGAACTAAAATCAATGAGTAATAGCATAGAAAACAAACGAGAATGGACCAAGTGTGTGAGTTCTGACGACGTCCGTGTAACCGGTCCCCGGAGTTCGCGGAATGTTCGTATCGCCCCGGGAACCAAAATTAGTGAGTAATAGCATAGAAAACTCGCTAGAATGAACCAAATTTGTGAGTTTTGACGAGGTCCCCGAAGTTCCCCGAATGTTTGTGGCGCCACGGAACCCAAAATTAGTGAGTAATAGCATAGAAAACTGGCCAGAATGGATCAAATCTATGAGTTTTTACGATGTCCCCATATAACCGGACCCCAAAGGTCCCTGAACGTTCGTGTCGCCCCGGGACCCAATATCAGTGACTAATAAAATAGAAAACTGGCCAGAATGGACCAAATGTGTGAGTTTTGATGAGGTCCCCATAACCGGTCCTCGGAGTTCGTGGAACGTTTTTACCGCCCCGGGACTCAGAACGAGTGTGTAATAGCATAGAAAATTGGCCAGAATGGACCAAATCTGCGAGTTTTGACAAGGTCCCCGTAACCGGTCCCCGAAGTTCGCGGAACGTTCGGATCGCTCCCGGAGACCAAAATCAGTGAGTAATCGCATAGAAAACTGGATATAATGGACCAAATCTGCGAGTTTTGACAATGTGCCCATAACCGGACCCCGAAGTTCCCCGACTGTTCGGATCTCTCCAGGATCTAAAATCAGTGAGTAATAGCATAGAAAACTGGCTAGAATGGACCAAATTTGCAAGTTTTGACGAGGTCCCCGAAACCGGTCCCTGAAGTTCCCCGAATGTTTGTGGCATCACAGGAGCCATAATTAGTGAGTAATAGCATAGAAAACTGGCCAGAATGGATCAAATCTGCGAGTTTTGACGAGGTCCCCGTAACTGGTCCCCGGCGTTCGTTGAATGTTTGTAGCGACCGGGGACAAAGAATCACTTAGTAATAGCATTGAAAACTGGCCAGAATGGACAAAATTTACGAGTTTTGACGAAGTCCCCGTAACAGGTCCCCGGAGTTCGCGGAACGTTCGCATTGGCCTGAGAACCAAAATCAGTGAGTAATAGCATAGAAAACATGCCATAATTGACCAAATATGCGAGATTTGACGCGGTCCCCGTAACCGGTCCCCTAATTTCCCCGAACGTTTGTTGCACCACGGGCCCCTGAATTAGTGAGTAATAGCATAGAAAACTGGCGAGAATGGAGCAAATCTGCGAGTTTTAACGAGGTCCCCGTAACTAGACCTTGAAGTTCCCCGAACATTCGTATCGCCCCGGGTCCAAAATCAGTGAGCAATAGCATAGAAAACTGGATAGAATGGACAAAATCTGTGAGTTGTGACGAGGTCCTTGTAACCGGTCCCTGAAGTTCGCGGAACGTTCGGATCGCTCCAGGAACCCAAAAATAGTGAGTAATCACATAGAAAACTTGCTAGAATGGACGAGATCTACGAGTTTTGACACTGTCCCCATAACCGAACCCCGAAGTTCCCCGAATGTTCGGATCTCCCCAAAACCCAAAATTAGTGAGTAATAGCATAAAAACTGACCAGAATGGATCAAATCTATGAGTTTTCACGATATCCACATAACCGGACCCCGAAGTTCCCCGAATGTTCGTGTCGCCCCGGGACCCAAAATCAGTGAGTAATAGCATAGAAAACTGCCAGAATGGACCAAATCTACGAGTTTTGGCGAGGTCCCCGTAAACGGTCCCCGAAGTTCGCGGAATGTTTGGATCTCACCGGGAACGAAAATCAGTGAGTAGTAGCACAGAAAACTGGCCAGAATGGACCAAATCTACGAGTTTTGACGAGGTCCACATAACTGGTCCCCGGAGTTCGTGAAACGTTTGTAGCACGCGGGGACCCAGAATCAGTGAGTAATAACATAGAAAACGGTCCAGAAAGGGCAAAATATACTAGTTTTGACGAAGTCCCCGTAACTAGTCCTCGGAGTTCGCGGGACGTTCGGATTGCCCCGGAAACCAAAATTAGTGAGTAATAGCATAGAAAACTAGCCAAAATGGACCAAATCTGCAGGATTTGACGAGGTCCCCCTAACCGGTCCCCGGAGTTCGTGGAACATTTGTAACGCCCGGGGACCCAGAATCACTGAGTAATAGCATAGAAAATTGGCGAGAAAGGAAAAAATCTACGAATTTTGACGAAGTCCCCGTAACCGGTCCGAGGAGTTTGCGGAACAATCGGATCGGCCCGCAAACCAAAATCAGTGAGTAATAGCATATAAAACTGGCCAGAATGGACCAAATCTGTGAGATTTGACGAGGTCCCGTAACCGGTCCCCGAATTTTCCGAACGTTTGTAGCACCACGGGACCCTGAATAAGTGAGTTATAGCATAGAAAACTGACCAGAATGTACCCAATCTTTGAGTTTTAACGAGGTCCCCGTAAACGGTCCCCGGAGTTCATGGAATGTTCGGATCTCCCCAGGAACCAAAATCAGTGAGTGAATAGCATAGAAAAGAGGCTAGAATGGACCAAATATGCGAGTTTTGACGAGGTCCCTGTAATTGGTCCCCGGAGTTCACGGAACGTCCGGATCGCCCCGGAAACCAAAATTAGTGAGTAATAGCATAGAAAACTCGCCAGAATGGACCAAATGTGCGAGTTTTGATGAGGTCCCCGAAACCGGTCCCCGAATGTTTGTGGCGCCTGATACGTCTCCTTCATATCTACTTTTCCAAACTCTTTTGCTCTTGTTTTGGACTAATTTGCATGATTTGAATGGAACTAACCTGGACTGACGCTGTTTTCAGCAGAATTGCCTTGGTGTTATTTTTGTGCAGAAATCAAAGTTTTCAGAACGTCCTGAAAATTTACGGAGAACATTTTTGGAAAGTATGAAAAATACGTGTACCAAGATCCACCTGAGGGGGTGGGCTAGTGGGCCACAAGCCCCGCGTCTGCCACCCCCTGGTGGCGGTGGGCAAGCTTGTGGGGCCCACACGGCTCTGCCGCCCCCAATCTCAACTCTATAAGTTCACTTTTGTCCCAGAAAAAATAAAAAAAGAAGATTTCGTCGCGTTTGCGATACGGAGGCGCCGCCACAACCTGTTCTTCATCTGGAGGGAAGATCTGGAGTCCGTTTTGGGCTCCGGAGAGGGGAAATCGTCGCCATCGTCATCATCAACCTTCTTCCCTCTCCAATTCCATGAAGCTCTTCGTCATTCGTGAGTAATCTATTCATAGGCTCGCTGGGCGGTGATGAGTGGGATGACATCTATCATGTAATCGAGTTAGTTTTGATGGGGATTGATCCCTAGTATCCACTATGTTGTGAGATTGATGTTGCTACTACTTTGCCATGCCTAATGCTTGTCACTAGGGCCCGAGTGCCTTGATTTAAGATCTGAAATTATTATGTTGTCACCAATATATATGTGTTTTAGATCCGATCTTGCAAGTTGTAGTTACCTACTATGTGTTATGATCCGACAACCCCGGAGTGACAATAACCGGAACCACTCCCGGTGATGACCATAGTTTGAGGACTTCATGTGTTCACCAAGTGCTAATGCGTTGGTCCGGTTGTTTATTAAAAGGAGAACCTTAATATCCCGGAGTTTCCTTTTGGACCCCGCTGCCATGGGAGGGATGGACAATAGATGTCATGCAAGTTCTTTTCCCTAAGCACGTATGACGACACACGGAATGCATGTCTACACAACATTGACGAACGGGAGCTAGCCACTTATCTCTCCGTGTTATAACTGTTGCATGATGAATATCATCCAAACAAATCACCGACCCATTGCCTATGAGTTTGTCCTACTGCTGCTGTTACTTGTCTTGCTCTGCTGCTACTGTTGCTACTTGCTACTGCTGTCACTACTGCTGCTCCTTGCCACTACCGTTACTCGCTACTTTGCTGTTACTATTTTGCTTGCAGATACTAATCTTTCAGGTGTGGTTGAATCTGACACATTTAGCTGCTAATACTCGAGAGTATTCTCTCACCTCCTGTTTGGCGATCAACAAATTTGGGTCGAATACTCTACCCTCGAAAACTGCTGCGAACCCACGCGCTGGTGGGCCATCAACAACATTCTTCTAGTTTCGTTGCCGGGGAGTGCTAGCAGCATTCTTCTGGTGCCGTTGCAAGGGAAGGTTTGTTGTCACATAATCAGCATTCGTCTAGATATTGCCAGAGAGTGCCAGTCAACATTTTTCTGGCGCCGTTGCCGGGGAGGTATTGCTATATTCTCTGAGTCACTTGGGATTTATATCTGCTGATCACTATGAAGAATCTGAAGGATCCAAAAACCAAAGTCTTGCCCTCAACTACGAGGGGAGGTAAGGAATTGCCATCTAGCTCTGCACTTGATTCACATTCAGTTATGAGTAAGTTTGCGACATCACCTCCTGCTAGAAATCTTGATATGTCGCGTGTGCTTGATGATGCTTATGATGCTTCTGCTAGAGATGCTATGCTTGATACTATGCCTGATACTGCTTTGCCTGTTGATGCTAGAGATGCTATTTTGCCTAATACTGCTTTGCCTGATGATGCTAGAGATGCTACTTTGCCTGATGTTCCACTAGGGGTGTTCCTTGATGCTCATATTGCTAGAGTTACTGCCAATGCTCGTGATGCTTCTGAAACAGCCGATACTATTGAGATAGAACCTGCTTTTGCTCCTGTTAGATCTAGTTCCCCTAGATATGAATTGCCTGATATACCTGAGGGTTACGTTATGGAGGGAGAGATATGCCTATGATGCTGAGAAATTACTTCTCAAGTGGAAGGAAAAATCTCTGAAAGCTAGGATGAAATACGACCCGAAGTTTGCCACTTCACCTATCTTTATCACCGATAAGGATTATGAATTCTTTGTCGATCCTGAGATAATCTCTCTAGTCGAATCTGATCCTTTTCACGGTTATGAGTCTGAGACGGTCGTAGCCCATCTTGCCAAACTACACGATATAGCCACCCTTTTCACTAATGAGGAGAAGATCCGCCACTACTATATCCTTAAGCTGTTTCCTTTCTCTCTAAAGGATGACGCTAAAGCCTGGTTCATCTCTCTTGCTCCTGGATGTGTGAGTAGTCCCCAGGATATGGTCTATTACTTCTGTGAGAAATATTTCCCTGCCCATAAGAAGCAAGCTGCCTTGCAGGAAATATACAACTTTGCTCAACTCCAAGAAGAGAGTCTTCCACAAGCTTGGGGGAGGCTCGTCCAGCTACATAATGCTTTGCCTGATCACCCTCTTAAGAAGAACGAGATACTTTATATCTTCTATAACGGACTTACCGATGACTCTAGAGACCACCTAGATAGTTGTGCCGGTTGTGTTCTTAGGGAACGAACTGTAGAACAAGCTGAGACTCTACTGAATAACATCTTGATCAACGATAATGCTTGGACTATTCCCGAACCATCTCCTAAGCCAACTCCTAAGAAAAGAGGTATTCTATTCCTCAGTCCCGAAGATATGCAAGAAGCGAAGAAATCTATGCAAGAGAAAGATATTAGATCTGAAGATGTCAAAAATCTACCACCTATCGAAGAGATCCATGGTCTCGATAACCCGCAGGTAGTAGAAGTGAATCCTCTGCGTAGGTTTGATGAGAGTGATATTCCTTTTGACAAACCTGCTAGCCTATGCTTTGATGAATTTGACAACTTTGCTGCCAAACAACAGAGTTTCAATGATTATGTTAGCAGACACTTGGAACAAAGTACTCGTATGCTTATCCATTTAAGTGCTTGTGTAGACAGAAATGTCAATGATCTGAAGCTTCTGAGTAAACATGCCTCTATGATTACTACTCAGGTAGAACAAGTACTTAAAGCTCAGAATGACCTGCTCAATGAACTAAATGACAACTATGTCAGAGTCATTACTAGAGGAGGCAAAATGACTCAGGAACCTTTGTATCCTGAAGGTCATCCTAAGAGAATTGATCAAGATTCTCAAGGAATTAATGCTGATACACCTAGTCATCCTAAGGAGAAGAAGAAGGATGATAGAAACCTACATGCCAGTTCACCAAATACTGTCAAACCTGAAGAACCTAATGATATTTCTACGTCTGATGCAGAAACACAATCTGGTGATGAACATGAACCTGGTGACAAAATGGACAGTGATGTTCATAATAATGCTCAACCTAGCAATGATGAGGATGTGGATATTGAACTTTCGGTTAATCCTGATAACCCACAACCTAAGAGATACGATAAGAATGACTTTACTGCTAGGAAGCATGATAAGGAAAGGGAGCCATGGGTTCAGAGACCTATGCCCTTTCCTTCTAAGCCATCCAAGAGAAAGGATGATGAGGATTTTGAGCGCTTCATTGAGATGATAAGACCCATCTTTCTGCAGATGCGGTTAACTCATATGCTCAAAATGTCTCCGTATGCCAAGTACATGAAAGATATCGTGACTAATAAACGGAAGATACCAGATCTTGAGATCTCCACCATGCTTCCAATTACACTTTCAAAGGTGGAACTCCTAAGAAACTTGGTGATCCTGGAGCGCCCACTATACCTTGTTCCATTAAAGGAAACTACGTAAGAATTGCCTTATGTGACCTTGGAGCCGGTGTTAGTGTTATGCCGCTCTCTCTTTATCGTAGACTTGAGTTGGATAAGTTGACACCCACTAAAATTTCTCTGCAAATGGCCGACAAATCAACTGCTTTCCCTATCGGCATTTGCGAGGATGTGCCTGTTGTGGTTGCTAACACCACTATCTTAAGAGACTTTGTTATCTTGGATATTCCCGAGGACAATGCCATGGCTGTCATCCTCGGAAGACCCTTTTTAAACACTTCAGGGGCTGTTATAGATTGCAACAAAGGCAATGTCACTTTCCATGTCAACGGTAATGAGCACACAGTGCACTTTTCGAGTAAACGATATCAAGTACATTCCATCAATGCTATCGAAAAGACTTCATCAATTCTTATTGGGAGCTTTGAATGCCCTATTCCTCGTGTCAAGATGAAGTATGATTTGCTTGTTGGGGAGATACATATACCCATTGAGGTGACTTAGTGGCTATTTGAAAATTCTCCGTTCTCTCTTGCGATTCGAGAAGGTTTTATCATGAGGATTTGATCAACCCCATTGATGGATTTCTTTCGATGACCATGAGATGGATGAATCGAGGAGTCACAAACCTCTGTTCTAAGCTTTCACTTTAGGTTGCTTAGAAGAAAAGTGATGGATTTAGTTTAGTTTTTCCTGTTTTATGTTTTAGCGTCCCGGAGAAAATACCTCGAAAATAAAAGTTCTCCGATGGTCCTGAAAATTTAGTATGATTTTTTCTGGAATTTTTGAAAATTACTGGGCCTGAGAGCTGGCCTGGGGGCCAGACCAGGTGTCCACAAGCCCTGCCACCGCCACCCCCTGGTGGCGGAGGGCAAGCTTGTGGGGCCCACAGGTACCCCCTCCAGTCATTCCAGCTCCCAGCCTCTTGTTCCACCTCTAGAAAAAATTGTTTCGCAGCTCAAACCCGTGTTCTTGCTCATTTGGGTGTGATTTTCGATCTCCTTGCTCAAAGCACCATTCTCCGAATCGTTTTGGGGAAATTACTCCTTGGTAAGTGACTCCTCCATTGGTCCAATTAGTTTTTGCTCTAGTGCTTTATCCTTCGCGTATTCTTGCTACCTTGGTGACCCTATTCTTGAGCTAGAAAGGTTGATTTTAGCTGGTCCTAAGTAGTTTTAGCGCGTGATACGGTCTCTAGGCACTAGTAGGAGTAATTGCTACAAGGTATGGATGTCTTCATTCACTTTTCTCTTGAACTTCAAAAATTTTAGCAAAAAGAAATTATGTTTAGGAGGAAGTTTCATGGTGGTTCCTCAAGTAAGAAGGGTCCCCGTCTTTCTTTTCGGGAGCCCGAACCTTTTCAACTAAGGGACGCACCGGTGCAATCATGTGAATGGCCTTCCGATGAGTTTATGATCGAAGCAGGTTTCAAGGATGAGTTTGATACACTTGTCCGCAATGCCGGGTTAGAAGAATTCCTCTCAGATAAGTGTGAACAGTATGCTATGCTCACTGCCTCTTTCGTGCGTAGATTTAAATTTTCAGTTGGCCGTGACTCATCCATACTGTTTGATCTTTACGATAAATCCTATACCATGGATTTGGAGGATTTCAATAGGATTTGCAAGATACCCGATGGGGGTAGTATTAATGATCCTTCGAAATCTTCGGTCAGAGACTTTGTCTCCAGTATAACTGTTGGAGAAACCAGAGATATCACGCAAGCCACCATAGAAAGCATCAATTTCCCTGCGTTGCACTACTTTGCCCTCTTCATAGGTAGGTGCATTAACGTCAAGGGTGCACATTGTCACCTATGCGCTTCTGACCTTAGTATCCTTAAGAGCGCAGTAACAGGTGACAATAGCTTCAATATGGGAGCTATAATAGCAAGGAGGCTGAATAAAAATGCCAGTGAGGGGGATTTATTTGGTGGAGTTTATGATACACGCTTAGCAAATTTTCTTGGAATATCCATCCATTCAGAAGACCCTCCTCTCCGTACAGCCTACCTTGATCGTGTCGCTCTAACACGCTACCAGTTCCTTGAGAGAGATCGTGGATCCCTCCTATACCGCTTGATATTTAACCGGCAGCGTGTTTTCCATATTACCCTTCCTGCTCCTGCTTTGTTTGACTTTCAGGTAAAACGAAGATACTACATAACCATAGGAGAGGCAGAGGAGTATGAGAGGGAGGCGACGGCTGCTCGACTTCGCGAGATAGCTATTCAGGCAGTGGCTGCAGCACTCCCGTATAACACCCATTATGATTTTGGGTTTCGCCAGGACCATCCATGGGAGTAGACCAAGCTAGGCCAAAAGCCTAAGCTTGGGGGAGTACGTGTTCTCACCGACTTTATATTCATGCTTATGCTTTCACTTTGTTAGCCGGTGTTTATACTTTGCCACTGTATTATCCATGCTAGTTTATTTTCATTTTCTGGTTTTCTTGTTTTGTGTCCTTTTGAGAAAACCCAAAAAGATTTTCCTTTCTTCTTTTGCTTGCTGGGAGCTTTCCCGTGTAAATAGTTTTCTTTTCTTTGGGTCAAGGTAGAAGATATTGGTTACAATGTTTAGTGGTTCTTGCATGCATACCCGTTTAGCTTTCAAAGAGCCATATTACTTTGTCTTCTCCTTTGTGTTTCCCTGCAGATTCAGCTTAGTCCAATGCATGAGTACTCTTATTATTGTTCACATCATTCGGTCGTGCAAATGAAAGGCAATAATGATGATATATGATGAAGTGACTGAGACTGAAAAGCTGGTATGAACTCTATCTCTTTTGTTTTTGTAAATATGACTAGCTTGTCGATACAGATTCAGCTTTGTTGTGAGAGAACCGTGTTTGCAATGACAACTTAGAGATCATAGTTTCTGCTGCCATGCTTATTTAGCTGAGAGTTTATAATGGTTTGTCTTGAATGCCAAAATAGATTTTGAGATGACTATGATGTAGTATGATAGGATGGTATTCTCCTTTGAATGTTTCAAGTGGCTTGACTTGGCGCATGTTCATGCATGTAGTTGAAACAAAATCAACATATATAGCCTCTATGATGTTCGTGTTCATGGTGATTTATATCCTGTTCATGCTTTCATTCAATGTTAGTCAAACTCATTGCATCTTGATGACTGTTGTCGCTCTCTAGTTGGTCGCTTCCTAGTCTTTTGCTAGCCTTCACTTGTTCTAAGTAGGAATACTGCTTGTGCATCCACTTCCATAAACCCAAAAGTTGTTCCATATGAGTCCACCATACCTACCTATATGCGGTATCTACCTGCCGTTCCAAGTAAATTTGCATGTGCCACTCTCTAAACCTTCAAGAAATAATCTGTTTTGCATGCCCGAACCGCTCATGTGGTGACAGGGGGCTATTGGTATCTTCCATGCTAGGAGTGTTATCCTCGACATGTGTTTATTCACTGTCATTCACGAGAAAGGGGCCGGTAATTGGAATGCCCAGTTCCACGCTTAAATCGAAAACATAACTGTAAAACAAGACTCCCCCCGGATTGATGTTAGTATGGACGGTACCCGAGGATTCGGCTAGCCGTGGAGTGTGATTGATTGGTGGTGGGGGAGTTAAAACTTTACTTTTCTGTTTGGGAACCACCTATAGCATGAGTAGCATGGAAGACATTGAGAACTCTTGGTCATTGCGTTGACAATGAAAGCATGCCACCCAAAATTATTATCTCTGTTTTCAAAGCTTGAGCTCTGGCACCTCTGCAAATCAATGCTTCCCTCTGCGAAGGGTCTGTCTATTTATTTTCCTGTTGAGTCATCCTCTTCTTATATAAGCACCAATTAGAGAGCACCTCTGTCATTTTTATACTTTGCTTTTGATTGATATTGAGTATGACCATGACTGGATCTTCGTTGCTATGAATTACAATGTTTAGTCAGCCCTTGATCTTTGAAAGTGCGCTGCATTTATGTTTCGAGGTCTCGGAAAGAGCTAGCGAGATACCACCTATTCATATTACTTCATGCTTGTTTTGATTGAAGTGTTGGTATTTGAAACTCATTATTATTTGCTCGTTAGCTGATTATGCCATTGATAATAGTTTACCGTGAGACCTTTGTGTCACTTGCTTATGTGGTTAACTTGTGATCCTGCTGAAATTCTGGTTATGAGTTAGACATAGTTGCAACAACAAGATCAAACAGAGTTTGTCAACGTTTTTCTTTCTCTCTCAGTTTGTCAACTGAGTTGCTTGAGGACAAGCAAGGTTTTAAGCTTGGGGGAGTTGATACGTCTCCATCGTTTCTACTTTTCCAAACTCTTTTGCCCTTGTTTTGGACTCTAATTTGCATGATTTGAATGGAACTAACCTGGACTGACGCTGTTTTCAGTAGAATTGCCTTGGTGTTATTTTTGTGTAGAAATCAAAGTTCTCAGAACGTCCTGAAAATTTACGGGGAACATTTTTGGAAAATATGAAAAATATCTGCGCCAAGATCCACCTGAGGGGGTGGGCCAGTGGGCCACAAGCCCTACCTCCGCCACCCCCCTGGTGGCGGTGGGCAAGTTTGTGGGGCCCACACGGCTCTGCCGCCCCCAATCTCAGCTCTATAAGTTCACTTTCGTCCCAGAAAAAAATAAAAAGATAAGATTTCGCCGCGTTTGCGATACGGAGGTGCCGCCACAACCTGTTCTTCATCTGGAGGGCAGATCTGGAGTCCGTTTTGGGCTCCGGAGAGGGGAAATCGTCGCCATCGTCATCATCAACCTTCTTCCCTCTCCAATTCCATGAAGCTCTTCGTCATTCGTGAGTAATCTATTCGTAGGCTCGCTGGGCGGTGATGAGTGGGATGACATCTATCATGTGATCGAGTTAGTTTTGATGGGGATTGATCCCTAGTATCCACTATGTTCTGAGATTGATGTTGCCACTACTTTGCCATGCTTAATGCTTGTCACTAGGGCCCGAGTGCCATGATTTCAGATCTGAAATTATTATGTCGTCACCAATATATGTGTGTTTTAGATCCGATATTGCAAGTTGTAGTTACGTACTATGTGTTATGATCCGGCAACCCCGGAGTGACAATAACCGGAACCACTCCCGGTGATGACCATAGTTTGAGTTCATGTGTTCACCAAGTGCTAATGTGTTGGTACGGTTCTTTATTAAAAGGAGAACCTTAATATCCCGTAGTTCCCTTTTGGACCCCGCTACCACGGGAGGGATGGACAATAGATGTCATGCAAGTTCTTTTCCCTAAGCACGTATGACGACACACGGAATGCATGCCTACATCACATTGATGAACGGGAGCTAGCCACTTATCTCTCCGTTTTATAACTATTACATGACGAATATCATCCAAACAAATCACCGACCCATTGCCTACGAGTTTGTCTTGCTCTTGTCTTGCACTGCTGCTGTTAATTGTCTAGTTATGTTGCTATTGTTGCTACTACTGTCGCTTGCTACTGTTGCTACTTGCTACTGCTGTCACTACTGCTGCTCCTTGCCACTGCCGTTACTCGCTACTTTGCTGTTACTACTTTGCTTGCAGATACTAATCTTTCAGGTGCGGTTGAATCTGACACATTCAACTGCTAATACTCGAGAGTATTCTCTCACCTCCTGTTTGGCGATCAACAAATTTGGGTCGAATACTCTACCCTCGAAAACTGTTGCGAACCCACGCGCTGGTGGGCCATCAACAACATTCTTCTAGTTTCGTTGCTGGGGAGTGCTAGCAGCATTCTTCTGGTGCCGTTGCAAGGGAAGGTTTGTTGTCACAGAATCAACATTCGTCTAGCTATTGCCAGAGAGTGCCAGTCAGCACCCTGGGACCCATAATTAGTGAATAATAGCATAGAAAAATGGTCAGAATGGATCAAATCTACGAGTTTTCACGATGTCCCCATAACCGGACCCCAAAGTTCCCCCGAATGTTCGTGTCGCCCCGGGACCCAAAATGAGAGAGTAATAGCATACAAAACTGGCCAGAATGGACCAAATCTGCGAGTTTAGGCGAGGTCCCCATAACCGGTCCGCGGAGTTCGTGGAACGTTCGAATTGCCCCGAGACTCTGAACCAGTGTCTAATAGCATAGAAGATTGGCCAGAATGGACCAAATGTGCGAGTTTTGACAAGGTCCTCGTAACTGGTCCACGAAGTTCGCGAAACATTTGGATCGCTCCGGGAACCAAAATTAGTGAGTAGTCGCATAGAAAACTGGCTAGAATGGACCAAATCTGCAGATTTTGACAATGTCCCCATAACCGGACCCCAAAATTCCTCGAACGTTCGGATCTCCCCTGGACCCAAAATCAATTAGTAATATCGTAGAAAGATGACCAGAATGGACCAAATTTGCGAGTTTTGACGAGGTCCCCGTAACCGGTCCCAAAGTTCCCCAGATGTTTGTGGCGCCACGGGACCCATAATTAGTGAGTAGTAGCATAGAAAGCTGGCCAGAATGGATCAAATCTATCAGTTTTCACAAGGTCTTCATAACCAGACCCCGAAGTTCCCCAAACGTTCGTGTCGCCCCGGGACCCAAAATCAGTGAGTAATAACATAGAAAACTGGCCAGAATGGACCAAATCTACGAGATTTGACGAGCTCCCCGTAACCGGTCCCCGAATTTCCCCGTACGTTTGTAGCACCACGGGACCCTGAATCAATGAGTAATAGCATAGAAAACTAGCCAGAATGGACCAAATCTGCGGTTTTAATGAGGTCCCCGTAAATGGTCTCTCGAGTTCGCGGAATGTTTGGATCTCTCCATGAACCAAAATCAGTGAGTAATAGAATAGAAAACAGGCCAGAATGAACCAAATGTGCGAGTTTTAACGAGGTTCGTGTAACCGGTCCCCGGAGTTCGCGGAACGTTCGGATCGGCCCGGGACCAAAATCAGTGAGTAATAGCTTAGAAAACTGGCCAGAATGGACCCAATCTTCGAGTTTTCACGAGGTCCCCGTAACCAGACCCTGAATTTCCCCGAACATTTCAATCGCCCCGGGTCCAAAATATTTGAGTAATAGCATACAAAACTGGACAAAATGGAGAAAATCTGCGAGTTGTGACGAGGTCCCCGTAACCGGTCCCCGAAGTTCGCGAAACGTTCGGATCGCTCCGGGAACCAAAATCAGTGAGTAATCACATAGAAAACTGGCTAGAATGGACCAGATCTGCGAGTTTTGACAACGTCCCCATAACCGGATCCCGAAGTTCCCCGAACGTTCGGATCTACCCAGGACTCAAAATCTGTGAGTAATAGCATAGAAAACTCGCTAGAATGGACAAGATGTGCGAGTTTTGACGAGGTCCCCAAAACAGGTCCCCGAAGTTCCCCCAATGTTTGTGGCGCCACGGGACCCATAATTAGTGAGTAATAGCATGAAAAACTGGCGAGAATGGATCAAATCTACGAGTTTTCACGATGTCCACATAACCGGACCCCGAAGTTCCCTGAATGTTCTTGTTGCCCCGGGACCCAAAATCAATGAGTAATAGCTTAGAAAACTGCCAGAATTGACCAAATCTACGAGTTTTGGCGAGGTCGCCATAAAGAGACCCCGGAGTTCGCACAATGTTTGGATCTCCCTGGGAACGAAAATAAGTGAGTAATACAATAGAAAACTGGCCAGAATGGACAAAATCTACGAGTTTTAACGACGTCCCCGTAACTGGTCCCCGAAGTTCGTGGAACGTCTGTAGCGTGCGGGGACCGAGAATCAGTGAGTAATAGCATAGAAAACTGGCCACAAAGGACGAAATCTACTAGTTTTGACGAAGTCCCCGTAACTAGTCCCCGGAGTTCGCGGGACGTTCGGATCGACCCGGAAACCAAAATGAGTGAGTAATAGCATATAAAACTGGCCAGAATGGACCAAATCTGCGAGATTTGACAAGGTTCCCGTAACCGGTCCCGGAGTTCGTGGAACGTTTATAACGCTCGGGGACCCATAATCAGTGAGTAATAGCATATAAAATTGGCCAGAAAGGACAAAATCTATGACTTTTGACGAAGTCCCCGTAACAGGTCCCAGGAGTTCGCGGAACGATCGGATCGGTCCAGGAACCAAAATCAGTGAGTAATAGCATAGAAAACTGGCCAGAATGGACCAAATCTGCGAGATTTGACGAGGTCCTCGTAACCGGTCCCCGAATTTCCCTGAACGTTTGTAGCACCACGGGACCCTGAATTAGTGAGTAATAACATAGAAAACTGACCAGAATGTACCAAATCTTCGAGTTTTAATGAGGTCCCTGTAAACGGTTCCCGGAGTTCGTGGAACGTTCGGATCTCACCGGGAACCAAAATCATTGAGTAAATAGCATAAAAAAGAGGTCAGAACGTACCAAATGTGCGAGTTTTGACGCGGTCCCTCTAATCGGTCCTCGGAGTTCGTGGAACGTTCGGATCACCCCGGGAACCAATATTAGTGAGTAATAGCATAGAAAACTCGCCAAAATGGACCAAATGTGCGAGTTTTGACGAGGTCCCCGAAACCGGTCCCCGAAGTTCCCCGTATGTTTGTGGCGCCACGGGACCCATAGTTAGTGATTAATATCAAAGAAAACTGTCCAGAATGGATCAAATCTACGAGTTTTCACGATGTCACCATAACCGGACCCCAAAGTTCTCCGAACATTCATATCACCCCGGGACCCAAAATGAGTGAGTAATATCATACAAAACTGGCTAGAATGGACAAAATCTGCGAGTTTTGACGAGGTCCCCGTAACCGGTCTGTGGAGTTCGTGGAACGTTCAGATCGCCCCGAGACTCGGAACCAGTGTCTAATAGCGTAAACAATTGGCCAGAATGGACCAAATGTGCGACTTTTGACAAGGTCCCAGAAGTTCGCGAAACGTTCGAATCACTCCGGGAACCAAAATCAGTGAGTAATCACATAGAAAACTCGCTAGAATAGACCAAATCTGTGGGTTTTAACAATGTCCCCATAATCGGACCCCAAAGTGTCCCGAACGTTCGGATCTCCCCTTGACCCAAAATCAATTAGTAATATCATAGAAAACTGGCCAGAACGGACCAAATTTGCGAGTTTTGACGAGGTCCCCGTAACCGGTCCCAAAGTTCCCCAAATGTTTGTGGCGCCACGGGACCCATAATTAGTGAGTAATAGCATAGAAAACTAGCCAGAATGGATCAAATCTATGTGTTTTCACGAGGTCCCCACAACCAGACCCCGAAGTTCCCCAAACGTTCGTGTCGCCCCGGGACCCAAAATCAGGGAGTAATAGCATAGAAAACTCGCAAGAATGGATAAAATATGAGAGTTTTGACGAGGTCCCCGGAACCGGTCCTCGTAATTCGTGGAAGGTTTGTAGCGCCCGGGGAGCCAGAATCAGTGAGTAATAGCATAGAAAACTGGCGAGAAAGGACAAAATCTACGAGTTTTAACGAAGTCCCCGTAACCGGTCTCAGGAATTCGCAGAACGTTCGGATCGGCCCGAGAACCAAAATCAGTGAGTAATAGCATAGAAAAATGGTCAGAATGGGCCAAATCTGCGAGATTTGACGAGGTCCCCGAATTTCCCCGAACGTTTGTAGCACCACGGGACCCTGAATCAGTGAGTAATAGCATAGAAAACTAGCCAGAATGGACCAAATCTGCGAGTTTTAACGAGGTCCCCGTAAATGCCCCTCGGAGTTCGTGGAATGTTCGGATCTCCTAGGAACCAAAATCAGTGAGTAATAGCATAGAAAACAGACCAGAATGGACCAAATATGCGAGTTTTGACGAAGTCGCTGTAACCGGTCCCCGGAGTTCGCGGAACGTTCGGATCGCCCCGGGACCAAAATCAGTGAGTAATAGCATAGAAAACTGGCCACAATAGACCCAATCTGCGAGTTTTCACGAGGTTCCCGTAATCAGACCCTGAAGTTCCCCGAACATCCGTATCGCCCCTGGTCCAAAATGACTGAGTAATAGCATAGAAAACTGGACAGAATGGACAAAATGTGCGAGTTGTAACGAGGTCCCCGTAACCGGTCCCCGAACTTCGCGGAATGTTCGTTTTGGTCCAGAAACAAAATCAGTGAGTAATCACATAGAAAACTGGCTAGAATGGACCAGATCTGCGAGTTTTGACAATGTCCCCATAACCGGACCCCGAAGTTCCCCGAACGTTCGGATCTCCGCAGGACCCAAAATGAGTGATTAATAGCATAGAAAACTAGCTAGAATGGACCAAATGTGTGAGTTTTCACGAGGTCCCCGAAACCGGTCCCCGAAGTTCCCCGAATGTTTGTGGCGCCACGGGAACCATAATTAGTGAGTAATAGCATACAGAACTGGCCAGAGTGGATCAATCTACGAGTTTTCACGATGCCCACATAACCGGACCCCAAAGTTCCCCAAATGATCGTTTCGCCCCAGGACCCAAAATCAGTGACTAATAGCATAAAAAACTGCCAGAATGGACCAAATCTATGAGTTTTGGCGAGGTCTCCGTAAACGGCCCCCGGAGTTCGCGGAATGTTTGGATCTCTACGGGAACGAAAATTAGTGAGTCATAGAAAGTTGTCCAGAATGGACCAAATCTACGAGTTTTGACGAGGTCCCCGTAACTGGTCCGCGGAGTTCGTCGAACGTTAGTAGCAGAGGGGACCTAGAATCAGTGAGTAATAGCACAGAAAACTGGCGAGAAAGGACAAAATCTACTAGTTTCGATGAAGTTCCTGTAACAGTCCCCGAAGTTCGCGGGACGTTCGGATCAGCTCGGGAACCAAAATCAGTGTGTAATAGCATAGAAAACTAGCGAGAATGGACTAAATCTGCGAGATTTGACGAGGTCCCCTTAACCGGTCCCCGGAGTTCATGGAACGTTTGTCGCGCTCGGGGACCCAGAATCACTGAGTAATAGCATAGAAAATTGGCCAGAAAGGATAAAATCTATGAATTTTGACGAAGGCCCCGTAACCGGTCTCAGGAGTTCGCGGAACGTTCGGATTCGCCCGGGAACCAAAATCAGTGAGTAATAGCATAGAAAACTGGCCAGAATGGACCAAATCTGCGACATTTGATGAGGTCCCCGTAACCGGTCCCCGAATTTCCCCAAACGTTTGTAACACCACGAAACACTGAATCAGTGAGTAATAGCAAAGAAAACTGACCGGAATGGACAAATCTTCGAGTTTTAACGAGGTCCGTGTAAACGGTCCCCGGAGTTCGTGGAATTTTCGGATCTCCCCGGGAACCAAAATCAGCGAGTAAATAGCATTGAATAGAGGGCAAAATGGACCAAATGTGCGAGTTCTGACGAGGTCCGTGTAATCGGTCCCCGGAGTTTGGGAACGTTCGGATCACCCCGGGAACAAAAATTAGTGAGTCATAGCATAGAAAACTCGCCAGAATGGACCAAATGTGTGAGTTTTGGTGAGCTCCCCGAAACCGGTACCCGAAGTTCCACGAATGTTTGTGGCATCACGAGATCCATAATTAGTGAGTAATAGCATAGAAAACTGGCCAGAATGGATCAAATCTACGAGTTTTCACGATGTTCCCATAACCGGACCATAAAGTTCCCCGAACGTTCGTGTCGGCCCGGGACCCAAAATGAGTGAGTAATAGCATAAAACTGGACAGAATGGAAAAAATCTGCGAGATTTGACGATGTCCCAGTAACTGGTTCCCGAATTTCCCAAATCATTTGTGGCACCACGGGACCGTGAATCAGTGAGTAATAGCATAGAAAACTGGGCAGAATGGACCAAATATGCGAGGTTTAACGAGGTCCCCGTAAACGGTCCCCGGAGTTCGCGGAATGTTCGGATGTCCCCGGGAACTAGAATCAGTGAGTAATAGCATAGAAAACAGGCATGAATGGACTAAATGTGCGAGTTTTGACGAGGTCTCTGTAACCGGTCTCCGTAGTTCGTGGAACATTCAGATCGCCCAGGGAACCAAAATCAGTGAGTAATAGCATAGAAGACTAGCTAGAATGGACCAAATCTGCGAACTTTAACGAGGTCCCCGTAAATGGTCCCCGGAGTTCGCAGAATATTCTGATCTCCCGAGAAACCAAAATCAGTGAGTGATAGCATAGAAAACTGCCCAGAATGGACCAAATCTGCGAATTTTGACACGGTCCCCGTAACTGGTTCCCGGAGTTCGTGGAATGTTTGTAGCGTGTGGGGACCCAGAATCAGTGAGTAATAGCATAGAAAACTGTCCAGAAAGGACAAAATCTACGAGTTTTGACGAAGTTCCCGTAAACTATCCCCGGAGTTCGCGGAACGTTCGGATCGGCCCGGGAACCAAAATCAGTGAGTAATAGCATAGAAAACTGGCCTGAATGGACCAAATCTGCGAGATTTGACGAGGTCGCCGTAACCAGTTCCGGAATCTCCCCGAACATTGTAGCACCACGGGACTCTGAATCAGTGAGTAATAGAATAGAAAACTGGCAAGAATGGACCAAATCTGCAAGTTTTAGCGAGGTCCCCTTAAACGGTCCCCGGAGTTCGCGGAATGTTCGGATCTCCCCGGGAACCAAAATCAGTGAGTAATAGCATAGAAGACATACCAGAATGGACCAAATGTGCGAGTTTTGACAAGGTCCGCGTAACCGGTCGCCGAAGTTCTCGAAACGTTCGGATCGCTCCGGGAACCAAAATCAGTGAGTAATCGCATAGAAAACTGGCTAGAATGGACCAAATCTGCGGGTTTTGACAATGTCCCCATAACCGGACCCCAAAGTTCCCCGAACGTTCGGATCTCCCCTGGACCCAAAATCAATTAGTAATATCAAAGAAAACTTGCGAGAATGGACCAAATTTGCGAGTTTTGACGAGGTCCCCGTAACCGGTCCCAAAGTTCCTCAAATGTTTGCGGCGCCACGGGAACCATAATTAGTGAGCAATAGCATAGAAAACTAGCGAGAATGGATCAAATCTATGAGTTTTCACGAGGTCCCCATAACCAAACCCGAAGTTCCCCGAACGTTCGTGTCGCCCTGTGTTGGGGATATTATCTGTTGTGTGACCCGCCCTGGTTGGGCCTGGTCACCAAGCGGGCGACTCATTCATTGGCGATTCAAGCTTTGGCCCAATAAAGCCCAGGAGCGAGATGGCGGTTCAAGATCTTGGGGAAGAGTCGATCATTGGGAAGGTCTTCGAGTCTTGGAAAGCACGGTGACTTAGAGATAGAAAGAATCATGACCTGCGTAATGGCAAGGACTCTTGTAAACCCTAAGGGCTTGACCTGTATATAAAGGCGAGTCCCGGGGAAGGAGAGGGGAGGTTAGAAATCATCGAGAGCTAGGTCAGGCGAGTTACGCCCTCCTTGTAATCGAAACATCATGAATACAACACAAAGCAGGACGTAGGCTTTTACCTCCTCACGAGGGGCCGAACCTGGGTAAATCTCTGTCTAGCTCCCGTTCAACCCCTTTGAGTCGCCACCAAGGTGCGATGGCTCCAACAGTAAGTCCTTTCACGAGGACATCTGCCATGACAAAACCACGACAGTTGGCGCCCACCGTGGGGCCTGCGCACGGTGGAGTTGAGTTCTCTAAGGGAGCCCTACCAGGGTCAGGGAGCTACGCGGCTGGGCTCATGACTCAGAGCCGCCGCGGAAAGTACTACATCAACAACTCGCTGTGGGGGCCCGAGGCCGATTCAATCAAATCCGGCTACAGAGTCCCCTTCGGCAAGATCAACATTTTTGTCGGCATGGTTGGGTCGCCTGCGCTTGAGCCAGACATCTTCACCGACATCGTCGAGCCGGCCAGGTATGTCCTCCCTGTTGCGACGCCAAACCTAACCCTCCCGGTTTTTCTTTCTTTCACACAGGGATCTGAGGAGCCAGAACGATCGGCAACTCAGGAGACTACGCCGGTCAACACTGATGACGAATCATCCATGGGCGACTCAGATTCAATTCAGTCTCTACATGGGGGCTGCCTCGGAGGCCTGTCACTGGCAATGGACCCCGAGGTCCTCGACCGGACCCGCCGTCAGATCGCCGTGTACATGGCAGGGGCGACTCAACCCCAGCAAAACCCCACAGGCAATGGCGGGACTGGCGAAACATCCAGGAGCCCAGCTGCAATCTTGGTGGACTTGATGGCGGAGATAACAAGGATCATGGCGACCCCTGTAACAGCAGAAAACCAGGGCATGATGAATGCCGAGTTGGCAAAACTAAGAGATGGGGTGGCAAAGGCTCAGCGAGATGCTGAAGCAGAAGCCGCCAGGATCGAGACCCGGCAAGCTCAAGTCACCACTGAGACAGCCCGCTTTGACACCGAAAACTGGTGGCTTGAGAGGCATTAGCGCGCATCCGACGTTGTTCATCAGAGGAGGCACCAGGGGCCCTTACCCCCTGATCTCAACCCTACACGCCTTTTCGACACTCCACGCACCCCCGGGGGAGGAGACGCTCTAGGAGGAGGGCCGGGTCAGTTGCCAAACCTGCCGCTTCAACCACCAGTTGATCGCATTCCCCATTTCCAAAAACCTCGGGGTCACTTTTCCAACCCCGTGGACAACGTGCTCGCTGCGACTCGCCATTTAGAATCCCTTCCGATTCATGGCAACACCCCGACGAAATAGAAGCAAGAAACGCCATTGAGATGTTGAAGACGGCGGTGGTTCAACGCCCAGTTCTCGCACAGCCTTGATCGGCTACACTCCACCCCCAAGCAAGCCGCACCTGGAGCCGGTCGGAGGACCAGCCCGCCATAACCAGCGGACCGCGACCCCTGCCCCAGGTTAACCCGCCTTACCATCGGGACCCGCCGGGTCGAGATCACCCGGACATTCAAACCAGCCCAGCACCACTTGTTGGAGGCGGCAGGCAGGTAGGGGTGCCATGCTTGGCCCCTGCCCTTCGCAATGATCGGATGTCAAAGGATTTTAAAGGACCAAGGAAGGTGGCTAATTACACCCCGGATCTTGAGCCGGCGTCATGGGTTGAGAGTTACGAAATCGCCATGGACATGCTCGATGTAAATGAAGCAGTCTGCGCCAGGTACTTCACAATGATGCTCGAGGAGACGACGCGTACTTGGTTGAAAAACCTGCCACCCAACTCCATCCGAACTTGGGCTGAACTGAAAGAGCGTTTCATCAAAAAAAAATTGGGAACTTGCAAGCGCCCAATGACAATAGTCGATTTACAGCACTGCGTTCAGCGCCTCGATGAGTCGGCTCACCACTGGACGCGGCGGGTCGCAGAAATCATCCACTCGTCGGACGGCATCACAGCGGCTCAGGATGTGCTGATCTTGGAGCAAAACTGCCACTATGAACCCTTGGTACAGAAGTTGGGGCGACTCAAGCGAAAGGTCCAGGATATGGGGGAACGGATGAACACCCTCACTAGGTAGGCCGAAGCGGACGATACCAAAGATCCAGGAGAGGATGGCAGCAAGGCCAACTCGCCGAGGAAAGGCGAGTCATCCAAAAATCAGACCCGGCTTCAGGGACGCGCCCACCATAATCATGGGGGGAACGACAAAAGAAGGCAACAAGAAGGATCCACGGACTTCGTCGCCAACACCAATGCCAACAACGGCAACCAGCGCCAGAAGAAGAGGGGTTACAGTGGCAAGAAGCCGCACAATTATAATGAGATACTCAAGGGCTCCTGCCCGCACCATGCCATGGCGGACGGGCCGGCGACTCACTCTTGGGAGGACTGCTACGTGATGCAGGAATTTCGGGCGGAGGCAATTAAAAAGGGCCAAAACGGTGACCAGGGCCAACGACAGGAACAGTTCGGTGCACCTAATCAACGCTAGAACCCGTTCGGCGGCTTCCCCGAACCGGGGGCTTAGGGTGGCTCGCAGCCAAGCAGCGGCCAGTATCCAGTGCATAACCAACAACGGTATAACCCGCCCGGAGTATTTCAGCAGCCACCCCCGTAGGGGGCTCCACATGGGCAAGATGATCACGGTGGGTTCCGCAACAACCCCAAACAATTAAGCAACGGGCAATACCACGTGTTCACCACCAATGCCTGCAAGCATGATAAGAAGGTGAGTCACCGAGCGTACAGTGTATCTGAGCCAGCGCTCCCCAGGTACCTCTACTGGTCCGAGCAGACTATCTCGTGGAGTAGGGAGGATCACCCGCCCAGAATTGACAACCCCGACGACTTAGCATTGGTCGTGGCTCCTCAAGTCAGGGGATATACCCTATCGAAGGTGCTGATGGATGGTGGTAGCAGCATCAACATATTATACTTCGACACCTTTCGAAGGATGAACCTGCTGGAGAAAGACCTAATGCCGTCAACCACGGTATTCCATGGAATTGTCCCACGTAAGTCGGCATACCCCATAGGCCGGGTTAAACTCACAGTGGCGTTTGGAACTGCATCCAATTACAGGAGTGAGTCACTTATATTTGAGGTGGTCAAGTTAAAGAGCCCTTATCATGCGTTGTTTGGGCGACCGGCTTACGCCCGTTTCATGGCTCGCCCCTGCTATGTTTACCTTAAACTCAAGATGCCTGGTCCTAAGGGACCCATCACGGTTGATGGTGACAGGAGGATAGCAAGAGAGTGTGAGGAAGGGGATGCGGCTTACGCAGAAGTCGCATGTGCTGCAGAAGAGCTCAAGTATCACCAGGCCAATGTTGATCCAGCAGATATGTCACCTCTCAAGAAGCCGACAACAGACGCTGAGCCGCCCCTCAAGTTCAAACCAACGGATGACACTAAGTTGGTGGATTTCGTTCCTGGCGACTCATCCAAGCAGTTTACTATCGGGGCGGGTCTGGATCCTAAATAGGAAAGCGCGCTCATCGAATTCATCCATGAGAATCGGGACATCTTCGCGTGGAAACCTTCTGACATGCCTAGTGTACCGAGAGAATTCGCTGAGCACCACCTTAATGTTGACCCAAAAGCAAAGCCGATTCAGCAATATCTTCGCAGGTTCAATAAGAAACGACGCAAGGCAACCGGGGAAGAAGTCGCCCGTCTTTTGGCCGCCAGATTCATTGTAGAGGTCTTCCACCCCAAGTGGTTGGCTAACCCGGTCCTGGTGCTCAAGAAGAACGGCACCTTCCGCATGTGCATTTATTACACAGATCTTAATAGAGCTTGTCCAAAGGACCCTTTCGCCCTTCCCCGCATCGATCAAATCATTTATTCAGTGGCGGGCTGCGAGCATCTGTGTTTCCTGGACGCTTATTCCGGATATCACCAAATCAAGATGGCTGTGGAAGATCAGGAGAAGACAGCTTTTATAACCCCCTTCGGGGATTTTTGTTATGTGTCCATGCCGTTCAGGATCAAAAGCGCTGGGGCGACTTACCAGCGTTGCATCCAAAATTGTCTTTGTGGCCAAATCGGACGCAACTTCCACGCTTACGTTGATGACATTGTGGTTAAAACTCATAGGAGGGAGACGCTCTTGGAAGACCTAAGGGAAACTTTTGACAACCTGCGGGTATATCAAATGAAGCTTAATCCCACCAAGTGTGTCTTTGGCGTTCCCGCAGGAAAGTTGTTGGGTTTCTTGGTGTCCGAACGCGGCACTGAGGCCAACCCGGACAAAATTGAGGCAGTTACTTCGCTTGGGAAACAATCGAATATAAATCAAGTTCAACGAATGGCGGGTCATATCGCGGCTTTAAGTCAATTCATAAGCCGCCTGGGGGAGAAAGCTATTCCCCTCTATCAGTTGCTTAAGAAATCTGACCGTTTTGTTTGGACAGACGAGGCCAATGAAGCTTTTGAAGCCTTAAAGCAGCAACTGGTCAACCCGCCAGTTTTGGCTGCCCCGACTGAAAAAGAACCTATGCTTCTGTACATCGCGGCGAACTCCAAGGTGGTGAGCGTGACAATAGTTGTCGATCGGAAGGAAGAAGGGAAGGAATATCCGGTACAACGCCTGGTGTACTTCGTTAGCGAGGTGCTAACCCTCTCCAAGAAACGTTACCCGGACTGGCAGAAGCTGGTCTATGGGGTCTTTATGGCGAGTCGGAAGCTCAAACACTATTTCCAAGAGCATCCCATCACGGTGGTTAGCTCCGCTCCTCTCGGGGACATCATCCAAAACGAGGCGACAGGGCGAATCGCCAAATTGGCGATCGAGCTTGGGTCACACCACGTGCGGTACACCCCTCGCAAGGCCATCAAATCCCAGGCATTGGTCGACTTCGTCAACGATTGGACCGAATTGCAGATTCCGGAAGACAGGCCTGACCTCACGTACTGGACTATCTACTTTGATGGGTCTAGGCAATTAGAAGGCTCGGGGGGCTGGCGTGGTGTTGGTTTCGCCCCAGGGAGACAAATTCTGTTATGTTTTCCGACTCATGTTTCCATGCACCAACAACGCTGCAGAATATGAAGGCTTGCTTCATGGTTTGCGACTTGCCAAGGAGATGAACGTCACGCGTGTCAGATGTCTTGGCGATTCTCATCTGGTGGCCCAACAAGTTTCAGGTACCTGGGATTCTCGGGACCCCTGATGGCGGCTTACAGAAGGGTTGTGTGTGATGTGGCGGGTCATTTCCATGGCTACCAAGTTGATCATATCGACCAGCGCCTTAACGAAGGGCTGACGCCCTTTCACGTCTCCGCTCACAACGTAAGCCGGTTCCTCCCAATGTTTTTCTGGATATTTTGCATAATCCTTCCGTGAGGTTGCCCTCAGAAGAGGAGTTGGCAATACCAGACCCTGAGTCCCAGTTTGTGGCGGCTCTCCGTGTTACGCCAGATTGGGTTCTCCCTTATTTGGCATATCTTGCACGAGGCGAGTTACCTTCGGATGAGGTGTTGGCTCGCCAAATCGTTCGTCGGAGAAAATCCATGGTCATCATCAATGGCGAATTATATAAGTGAAGCACTTCTGGGGTATTCCAACGATGCGTTTCTTCTGAAGAAGGATGCGTAATTCTGAACGACATCCATGCCGGAGATTCTCGGCATAATGCCGGGTCACGTTCCCTGGTCTTAAAGGCGTTCCGTCACGGATTCTTTTGGTTGATGGCTCTTGCAGACGCAGAAGAGATAGTTCGTCGATGTGATGGTTGCCAGCGTTACGGACGACATGCTCATGTGCCGGCTCAAGAACTAAGGATGATACCTATTACTCGGCCTTTTGCGGTCTGGGGGCTAGACATGGTTGGCCCCTTTAAGATGTCATCCAACAAAAAAACTCATCTACTGGTGGCGGTTGATAAATTCACCAAGTGGGTCGAAGCAGAACCTGTTGGTGCTTGTGATGCGGAAACAGCGGTCAAGTTCTTGAAAAAACTGATCTTCCGGTTCGGATATCCACACATCATTATTACTGATAATGGTACTAATCTATCACAAGGAGCGATGCACGAGTTTTGCCACCGTGAGCACATTCGGCTTGATATATCTGTGGTTGCTCATCCACAATCTAATGGGCAAGCGGAACGGGCGAATCAGGTAGTTTTGTGAGGAATCAAGCCCCGACTTATGGTTCTCCTGGAGCGCACCCCAGGGTGTTGGGTTGAGGAGTTTCCTTCAGTACTGTGGAGCATCGGTACCACCCCAAACCGTTCTACGGGTTTTACCCCCTTTTTCCTGGTATACGGAGCAGAAGTTGTTCTTCCCACTGACATTAGGCATGACTCGCCCAGAGTTGATGCTTATGTGGAACAGGGTAACGAGTTGGCGCGTCAAGATTCTTTGGACGCTTTGGAGGAAGCACGCGACTTGGCTGCCGCACGATCGGCTATTTATCAGCAGGACTTGCGGCGTTACCATAGCCACCGGGTCAAGAGCCGAACTTTTCAGGAGGGCGACTTAGTTCTTCGATTGATCCAAGATCGCATTGGCATGCATAAGTTATCACCACCATGGGAAGGACCGTTCGTCGTCAGCATAAGCCTTGGCAACGGGTCATACTATCTGTTGGATCTTCGGCCTGATCGGACAACCACGGAGGCTGAGTCAACTCGCCCGTGGAACATAGCCCACTTGCGGCCTTATTACACTTGAGCTATTGGTTATGTTTTTTTCTTCTCTTGGAAATTGTAAGTCTTTCATTTTTATAAATCAATAAAATTGATGCCCACGAATTGTGGGGGCTTTCTAGCTATTTCATCTTATTGAAAGTATGGATTTTTATTGCTCTTTGACAAGTCGCCCAGGCATGGACGCTATCCGTACCAGAGAGCATAAGTCGCCATGTTGCACTTATCACAACACTGGGTATCGATAAGCCAAAGAGGATCAAGTCGCTACGAGCGCGCAATTCAAACATAGACGCCTTATATGATTCTGTGGATTAGGCCGGCTTACTTGGGGGTTATTTGCTCCCAAGTCGTTTTGTGGTAAGAGCGTATACGCTTCTACAATCCTATGACCGGTCTTTCCCCTAATCATAGGTCACTTGGGGGCTTCCTCTCATTGAGATCAGCCTTACTACCCATTTGGCCTGCGAAAAATTACCGCATTACAAATGCTTATACTGGACTATGTGTTGGCCGAATCGCCATATGGACCCATGAACTCTTGGCGAGTTACTCCGCTTTATGGACCCTGAACTCGCCTTGGTTAAAACATGCATGGTACCGGCTAGCACCCCACATGGAAAATAGAGAAACCATTGGTTCACTGAACCTGCTTCATTGAAGCTTGACTCGTGCCTGATCAGCCGATCTAAATACTTGAGCTTTTTTACACAAAAAGTCTCCCTCGGGTAGAACTTGAGTTTATATAACTTGTCCTATCCTGTCGCGACTTGAACGAGCCGACGAAATTCTTACTTTCACCTTCCTGGCACTGCCACATGTTTTGCAAATTTTTCCGACTCACCGGAACATCCTGAGTTGGTTATCATTTATTATCATCCATTACTCACTGAGGTGGTTTGATGTATATTTTTAGCCTAATAGGTTGATGATCAAAATCTCTACTGACATGGCGGGTCAAGCATCATAAGGCGCCCTGAGGGCGACACAAGGGTGTTAAAGAAATCACGGAACAAGGTTGTTTTCTACAAATAACCTATTACATGGCTCTGATGGCCAACTCCATGAAGAACTACTCTGCTGATGTCCCCGGGTCAGTTTGCTTTGAGCTCTGGCCGACTTCAAGTTGTAAGTCGCCCAACACCCAATTACACTTGGATAAGGCGGCGAATTCGTCTTCATCATTCAAAAATGTCGAGAGGTCCGCCTCCAAATCAAAAGGGTTCTTGGGTCGACGCGGAGTCAATCTGGTTGTCACAAAGGTTGGCGGATTTATTTTCTTATTCTTGTCATCATAAGCAGCTTGATACTTTGACAAATCCAAGCTTGCTGCAAGCCGAGTCGCCGCCGAGCGAGATTCTTTGACAGCGCGCTGATAATCATCTTGAGTAAATTCTGACCCGTCGTCCTTGAGCTGGGGGAAGCCTGCTGCTACCTCTTCGGGTTTTAGCTCTGGAGCGTATGCTAAGCACCGACTCAACATAGTCAGTACCCCTTTCCGGGCAGCTGATCGGGTTAGCTCACCTATCTGAGGCGGAAGGGTGGATAAGCAACCAAGCATCTTTTTGATTGATGTTAGGGGTTCCTTGGCGCCCATCATCGCCTTCACGGTCAGCATGCTTCCGGTATACAGTTGCTCTGTTAATGTGTAAATCGCCTTTAGCATCAAGATACAGTCATCCTGAAGGTTGGCGGCTCTCGGACCTATATAAGGGATAATGATGCTAAGTAACTTCTTCATACTAAGTTTTTTTTACAAAGTACAAGATCAGGATTTGCTTCTTACCAAAGATAGCCTACGCCATGTTGGAGATATGTTGCATTAAGCTCGCCAGCTCTTGTTGCACGGTTTCCAGTTTTACTTCAGCTTTTTCCGCTCGCTTTACCGCGGCGCCTTGATCAGCTCGAGCCTTCTTGTGGGCGGCCTTCAACTTCTCCATCTCAGATAACATCACTTGACATTTTTCTTATGATTTAGCCCGCGCATCTTGATGGTCGGCTAAACTTTTCTTTAAGTCGCCCAACGCCGACTCATCTTGGGCAAGAGATTCCTATCAAAATATATTATCAAGGGGCAAGTCTCAGAATTATTGCAAGCAACATCTCTGACACTTGGGGGCTAATGTATAATTTTTTAGACAAAACTATACAAGATCAAGACCCGACTCATCTTTTAACAGATGACCCGGCCCTTGGGGGTTACAGGTCGAAAGATTTTTCTAAATATCAAGACCCGACTCATCTTTCAACAGATGACCCGGCCCTTGGGGGTTAGAGGTCGAAAGATTTTTTCTAATATCAAGACCCGGCTCATCTTTAAACAGATGACCCGGCCCTTGGGGGTTACAAGTCGAAAGATTTTTTCTAATATCAAGACCCGGGTCATCTTTCAACAGATGACCCGGCCCTTGGGGGTTGCAGGTCGAAAGATTTTTCTAATATCAAGACCTGGCTCATCTTTCAACAGATGACCCGGCCCTTGGGGGATATTAAGGATGGTATGCATTAAGACGTACTTCATGTCTATTCTTCATCATAAGGAGTAGACTCTTCTCCATTTCATAACTCGCCTCCAAGCGACTTGCAAAGCCGGAGCAGAGCTCTTTAAATTCAAGATTTTCGTAATGGGATAGTTTGGCCTTGGAAATCTCATGTCTACTAGAAGGCTGGGTTGATGTTGATACATGCTTCGACAAGACTGCTGAAGCCGGCTTAGAGAAGCTAGTACCAGTGACGATTACAACATCTGGATCCTCTGCCGTTTTCAACGGACTCGGCGGATTGGGCGTTTCCGTGCCTTCCTTGGGAGAACTTGGGAGGTCCACTTGGTCATCAGGTTTTCCTTTGCCGGGTTAGCCTGAGTCGGCGTCGGTTTTTCAATAGGTTCCGGAGCTGTAGTGGAAGTTGATCCGCCAGTTTTCCTTTTTTTCGCTTGTGCCCTAAAAAGAGAAGAGGATATGCTTAAAAACAAATATCATCATCAGGATAAATGTAAGTATTATAAGTACTTACCCTGGAACGTGGATCATTGGCGGAAGAGCTGACATCACTGAGTCGCTTGACGAAGGGGGAGAATTCTGCAAAAGTAATACCTCAAGATATGAGCAAGTTATAAGTATGATCCAAAAGGAAGCAAAGGGGGACGCTGCTAGACGGATACCTCATTGTGCCTCTTCTTGGTAGGAGTTTTCGCTGGTAACCCGGACACCAAGTCTCCAGAGTGACTTCGAGTCTTCCGATAGGAAGCATGTTGCGCTTAATTCTAAAGGAAATTAGGATCCAGACAAGCATTTGGGTGAGACATGGGAACCTTCCCACAAACCCGCCTGGCCGGCTTAGGCGGAGGAGAAGATGAGTCGAAAGAAATAGAAATTACCTCTATGTAGTCTTCTTGGCTCTCATTGCCATCATTCTATACATAAGAGATACAGAGGTATAAACACAAATTATAGCAATGGGTGTCAAGACAAAGAAGAGAGAATTTTACCTCTCAAGATACGTCGCCGATTTGGGATTCATCCACATCAGACGGTTCAGTGATGGCGGCTTTGCTTTTGCTCTTGGATTTATTTTTTGGAGGCGGCCTGGCTTGCTTCAGGGCCATCTTTTTCGGCCTCTTGGACCAGAATCGGTCACCTTTCCGTATTGGAATTTTTATTATGCGGATCTGAATTTAAGTAAGTCGGAAAGAATAAATCAAAGGCGGGTTAAGTTATTTACCTTAGGAGTCGGGTTGATCTTGCAGAATGTTTTAAGCCCTATTTGGCTACACTTGGCCAAGGGTTCGCCGGTCAGCTTCTTGATGATGGTCACGATATCATTTTCCGTCAGGGCTGTACGGAAGTAGCATTGGGGATGGTCCAAGGTGCCATCAAACTCACACATTAAGCCGTCTCAGCGACTTAAGGGAAGGATGCGCCATTCTACCCAGCAAAGGATCAAATCAATCCCAGTGAGACCATTGTTTGTCAAAGATCGTAACTCGGATAGCACCGGAATAAAATCCGACTCCTCTTCTTCAGTTAGCTTGTTTGGAAGTTTAAAGTTTGTAGGAAGGTGTTCCTCCCTATAGCCAAGGAGCTTGTTTTCACCCTCAGGAGAAGTTTCTTGGCAATAAAACCAAGACTCGCCCCAGCCTTTGGGATGGCTTGGCATGGCGAGTGATGGGAATGAGCTGTCCCTATGGCGTTGAATGTTGACGCCTCCAAGCTCTAAGCTAGGGCCATTGGAAAATTCGGTCTGGCGATTCAAATGAAAAAAGTACCAGGACAAAGGAACTGAAGGTTCCATCCGCAAGTAGACTTCGCAGAACACTTGGATCTGACATAATTCTTGGAGGCGGACGTTCATGAAAGTCATGGCATCTCTGAGGAATTTTTACCCTGGCGGCTTAAACCCCCGTTCGAGGTGTTCAGTAAAGACAACTATTTCCCCTTCCTTCGGGTTGGGAATTTCTTCTCTTTCGGGTCGAGATTTCCCGTCTTCACACAGTCGTTGAGAAATGCTTCATCAACTTTGGTCGGGAGCCAGTCGGCTTTGAAAACGGTACCCATGGCTACAAAGGAAAAGATTATGGATAAATTAACTCTGCCAAGCGCTTAATGAGTGGTTAAAAGGATCAATTAACTCGCCGAACATTGGTCAGATGACTAAAGGAGTCCGTTGACTCGCCAACAAGGGACCGGGTCAGGATACACGGGCGATTTAGGAGTTTCCTACTTTTTAAGGGAGACAACTGAGAGCTTCAGAGATGTTCGCTGAAATGTTGAAGTATGGATCTACAAACAGGTTTTATACAACAGACAGTAAAACATAGAACTACAGAGGAGGCAAAATTAAATGGAAAAAGGCCTGGATAAAATAAAACAGCCTATGGCTAGGGTAAAAACAGTAAAGCTGATTTAACAGAAGCCCTTTTAGTTCCTTGGCATGAGTTAATCGGTTGAGGGTGTGGTTGAAATTACCGCGCCTAGCACTACTGCAAATTAATCAGCATGTAAATGAAAGGATTCAAGGTGCGCTAAGGAACCGGCGGACGATGAACACCGAAGAGCTTGGATCTGTTTCTAATGGAGAAAGGCTGACCTGATGGTGGTGTCCGATGGCGACCAAGAGAAATCCGCGGTGAGTGCAGCGTCCTAGGGCGGCCTGGAGACGCGTCACACGAGGGGGCCGGAGAAGGAGTTTTCCTCGGGCGGCGGTGAAGCTCTCGATGTGGTCGCGAGGAAGAAGAAGACCAGCAAAATGGGTAGGTGGGGATGCGCCCTGCCTCCTTTCCCGAGCCTATTTATTGGGTCAGGCGCTGGAATCAAGGCGCCTTGCGCGGGAATTGAAAACAGGGTAAAGATTCACTTTAATAGCGCCAAGATTTTTAGGATATCTGTGCCGAAAGATCTGTTGGAGATTGCGTCATCATTTCTTCCGAGATTAAAGGGATAAGATGGTGTCCTCAAGAAACGGTTCGGCGACTTGGATATTTCCATGAAAGATGGTGGATTAAGCGTATGATGCGTAAAAAGAGCAGAGTGAGTCACCCTTAACTAGGTAAGAGTTGGCGTGAACAGGTTCAAGTCAATCTGGGGCCTAATGTTGGGATATTATCTGTTGTGTGACCCGCCCTGGTTGGGCCGGGTCACCAAGCGGGCGACTCATTCATTGGCGATTCAAGCTTTGGCCCAATAAAGCCCACGAGCGAGATGGCGGTTCAAGATCCTGGGGAAGAATCGATCATTGGGAAGGTCTTCGAGTCTTGGAAAGCACGGCGACTTAGAGATAGAAAGAATCATGACCTACGTAATGGCAAGGACTCTTGTAAACCCTAAGGGCTCGACCTGTATATAAAGGCGAGTCCCGGGGAAGGAGAGGGGAGGTTAGAAATCATCGAGACCTAGGTCAGGCGAGTTACGCCCTCCTTGTAACCGAAACATCATCAATACAACACAAAGCAGGGCGTAGGCTTTTACCTCCTCACGAGGGCCTAACCTCGGTAAATCTCTGTCTCGCTCCCGTTCAACCCCTTTGAGTTGCCACCAAGGTGCGATGGCTCCAACACTAAGTCCTTTCACGAGGACATCTGTCGTGACAAAACCACGACACCCTGGGACCCAAACTCAGTGAGTAATAGCATAGAAAACTGGCCAGAATGGATAAAATCTGCGAGTTTTGACGAGATCACCGTAACCGGTCCCCGGAATTCGTGGAACGTTTGTAGCACCCGGGGACCCAGAATTAGTGAGTAATAGCATAGAAAACTATCCAGAAAGGACAAATCTACGAGTTTTAACGAAGTCCTCGTAACCGGTCCTAGGAGTTCGCGGAACGTTCGGATCGGCCCGGGAACCAAAATCAGTGAGTAATAGCATAGAAAACTGGCCAGAATGGACCAAATCTGCGAGTTTTAACGAGGTCCACGTAAATGCTCCCCGGAGTTCGCGGAATGTTCAGATCTCCCCAGGAACCAAAATCAGTGAGTAATAGCATAGAAAACGGGCCAGAATGGACCAAATGAGCGAGTTTTGACGAGGTCCCTGTAATCTGTCCCCGGAGTTCGCGGAACATTCGGATCGCCCCGGGACCAAAATCAGTGAGTAATAGCATAGAAAACTGGCCAGAATGGGCCCAATCTGCTAGTTTTCACGAGGTCCTCGTAACCAGACCCTGAAGTTCCACGAACATTCGTATCGCCCTGGGTCCAAAATCAGTGTGTAATAGCATAAAAAAAATGGACAGAATGGACAAAATCTGCGAGTTGTGACGAGGTCCCCGTAACCGGTCCACGAAGTTCGCGAAACGTTCGGATTGCTCCGGGAACCAAAATTGGTGAGTAATCACATACAAAACTGGCTAGAATGGACCAGATCTGCGAGTTTTGACAATGTCCCCATAACTGGACCCCGAAGTTCCCGAACGTTCGGATCTCCGAGGACCCAAAATCAGTGAGTAATAGCATAGAAAACTGGCTAGAATGGACCAAATTTGCGAGTTTTGACGAGGTCCCCGAAACCGGTCCCCGAAGTTCCCCGAATGTTTGTGGCGCCACGGGACCCATAATTAGTGAGTAATAGCATAAAAAAATGGCCAAAATGGATCAAATCTACGAGTTTTCACGATGTCCACATAACCGGACCCCGAAGTTCCCCGAATGTTCGTGTTGCCCCGGGACCCGAAATCAGTGAGTAATACCATAGAAATCTGCCAGAATGGACCAAACCTGCGAGTTTTGGCGAGGTCCCCGTAAACGGTCCCCGGAGTTCGCGGAATGTTTGGATCTCTCCGGGAAGGAAATCAGTGAGTAATAGCATAGAAAACTGTCCAAAATGGACCGAATCTACGAGTTTCGACGACGTCCCCGTAACTGGTCCCCGAAGTTCGTGGAACGTTCGTAGCACGCAGGGACCCAGAATGGGTGAGTAATAGCATAGAAAACTGGCCAGAAAGGACAAAATCTACTAGTTTTGACGAAGTCCCGGTAACCGGTTCCAGGAGTTTGCGGAACGTTCGGATCGGCCCGGGAACCAAAATCAGTGCGTAACATGATAGAAAACATACCAGAATGGACCAAATGTGCGAGTTTTGACGAGGTCCCCGTAACCGGTCCCCGGAGTTCACGAAACGTTCAGATCGCCACGGGAACCAAAATCAGTGAGTAATAGCATAGAAAACTGCGAGAATGGACCAAATATGTGAGTTTTGGGGAGGTCTGCGTAAACGGTCCCCGGAGTTCGCGGAATGTTTTGATCTCCCCGAGAACGAAAATCAGTGAGTAATAGCATAGAAAACTATCCAGAATGCACCAAATCTACGACTTTTGACGAGGTCCCTGTAACTGGTCCCCGGAGTTCGTGGAACGTTTGTAGCGCGCGAGGACCCAGAATCAGTGAGTAATAGCGTAGAAAACTGGCCAGAAAGGACAAAATCTACGAGTTTTGACGAAGTCCCCGTAAACAGTCCCCGGTGTACGCGGAATGTTCGAATCTCCCGGGGAACCAAAATCAGTGCGTAATAGCATAGAAAACATACCAGAATGGACCAAGTGTGCGAGTTTTGACGAGGTCCCCGTAACCGGTCCCCGAATTTCCCCAAACGTTTGTAGCACCACAGGACCCTGAATCAGTGAGTAATAGCATAGAAAATTGACCAGATGGACAAATCTTCGAGTTTTAACGAGGTCCATGTAAACGTTCCTCGGAGTTCCTGGAATGTTTGGATCTCCCGGGACCAAAATCAGCGAGTAAATAGGATAGAAAAGAGGCCAGAATGGACCAAATGTGCGAGTTTTAACGAGGCCCGTGTAACTGGTCCCCGGAGTTCGGTAACGTTCGGATCGTTCCGGGTTTAAATACTAGAAAAAGGTCTATAGCTAGTATGGACATTAATGGCGCACCATGTATGTGGTGCGCCACTACTATATAGCGGTGGCGCGCCACATACTAGTGCGCCATTGATGTCCATATTACTAAGGCGCACCTTGTGTGTGGTGCGCCATTACTATCTTTGTCCTGGCCCCACACCCTTTCCTACACTTATCAGTGGTGCACCATGGAAAGTGCGCCATTACTAGTTTTAACCAGTAATGGCGCACCACATCCATGGTGCGCCACTAATAACATTCTTTTCAGTTTTTTTTCAAAACTACTAATGGCGCATTCTTACGAGGTGCGCCATTAGTAACCCTGGTTACTAATGGCGCATTCTTACAAGGTGCGCCATTAGTAACCTGGGAGCAGTAGATATTTTTGACAGCCCCACTTCACACTCACTTTCCCCCCACTTAACTCTCTCCACCTCTACCAACCTTGTTGGTCTCGGCTGCCTCCGCCTCCTCACCTCATTTTCACCATAGATTCACCCAAATTAAGTGGTTAAATTTCCTTTTTTTGATAGGTAAGTAAGGGGAATGCTTTCTTTATGTTCTAGATCTACTTTTTTCTCCCTCCAATGTGTACACACTTTTTATGGCCTAGATCTACGTATGTTTGTGGTGTTGCGTATGTTTGTGTTTGCAGGTACCGGTATTTGAAATGCGATAGTTGCCAATATTTTGCCGGAATGTTGATTCATTTCCATTTCTGCGAGAATTTGGCACTATGCATTCTTTTTGGTCTTATTTTTAGGCAAAGTCATGCCAAATTTTTTTTGGTTCTAACATATCGTTTTGCTCTACCCCACAGGTGACGATGGTCCGCCTGATGACCGAAGGCATCGTGAATAGGTTTTTGAGCTCCGCGAAGGCCGAGATGCTTCAAAAGAACGAGACAGAGATAAGATGTCCGTGTCGAAGATGCAAGCTGAAGAGCCTTATGGACCCGGATTCCAGACAGGTGCGGGACCACCTGCTCGTGCGTGGTTTCATGGATGGCTATCAGTGGCAAGGTGATGAAGATGATTATGAAGTTGTCCATGGGGGCCGGGCAAGAAAAAAGGTAGGGCTGCAAGACAATAGCGGCGAGGGCGGGCGAGAAGACGAAGAATCTCGAGGACATGATCACGAAGTAGATGCAGGACACAGTCATCATGTAGAAGATGCCGGACATGATGATGAGGAAGATCAAGACAAAGGGCATGATCATGAAGATGAATTTGCCGGAGCAGACGACGATGGACCATCGATGGGCTGGGTGTAGGACCCTCAGATTCAAGAGCTGCTTCTCAAGCAGACGGGTAACGCAAGAGCTGCCGCCCGAGAGAAAGCCAAGCTGGATCAACTGGAGATAGACGCAGTTACTCCATTGTATGAAGGATGCAGGCCCGAGGATACCCTCCTGAAAGTAACTCTCATGGCTCTGGAGATGAAGGTAAAACACAAAATGACCGACACATGCTTCGACGAGAACATGTCATTCTGGTACGAACGTCTTCCCATGGGGAACAAGTGCCCGAACAGTTTCGAGGAGGCGAAGAAAATCATGTGTCCTCTGGATTTACCGCACGTGAAATACCATGTGTGCATGAACGATTGCATCATTTATCGGGACGAGCACGCGGAGTCTACCATATGTCCGGTGTGCGGCGTCACTCGATACAAGAAGAGGAAGAAAGCTCCTCGAAAAGTGGTGTGGTACTTTCCGATCACTCCTCGTCTGCGGCGGTATTTCGCGGACCCTAAGCAAGCAGAGCTCGTGCAATGGCACGCGGATAGGGAGGAGAAGAAGCGAGAAGATGACGAAAATGATCCAGAGATAAATAAAAAAGACAAGATGCTGAGTCACCCTAAGGATACGAGCCAGTGGCAAGCGTTGAACTTCAAACACCCAGAATTTGGGGACGATACAAGGAACATCTTGCTGGGCGCGGGCACCGATGGAGTCAATCCGTTTGGCAGCCAGAGAAGCACACATAGCGCCTGGCCTGTGTTTGTGTGGATGTACAACCTTCCCCTCTGGATGTGCATGAAGAGGAAGTACATTCACATGAGTACGCTAATTGAAGGGCCGAAACAACCAGGGAAAGACATCAATCTGCATCTGAGGCTGCTGAAAGAGGAGCTAGACAGGCTGTGGAAAATGCCAGCCAATATGTGGGACGCTGCAGCGAAACAATATTTACCTATGAGAGCCGCACTGCTCACAACGGTTTACGACTATCTCGGTTACGAATATGTCGCGGGGCCTGTGGTCCACGGATTTTGCGCATGCCTTAGGTGCATGGATGACACAACGTATCGCCAGCTAGATAGAGATCCTGGGTCTTCGAAAACCGTGTTCATGGGACATCGAAGGTGGCTTCGCGACAATGACGCATGGAGAAAACGCAAGGATCTGTTCGATGGTGAAACCGAACCTCGAAGACCCCCACGTACGAGGAGCGGCGAGGAAATAGATGAGCTGCTGAAAAATTGGAAAGAGTTACCATCGCCGGGAAAGAAGCAAAAGGCGCCAGAGCCGCTTGTGAAGGTATGGAAAAAGAGGTCTGTTTTCTGGGACGCCATACTGGAAGATCCTCCGTGTGCCTCATAGCCTTGATGTCATGCATATCATGAAGAATGTGTGCGAGAGTCTGCTTGGTACCCTGCTCAACATGCCAGAGAGGACCAAAGATGGGCCAAAAGCAAGGGCAGACTTGCAATCAATGGGCATCAGGGAGGAGCTTCACGCAAAATGCCCTGATGATGATGATGATGATGATGATGATGATGAGGCGAAGGACACGGAAAGTCGTCGGAAAGGAAAAAAGGCCAACAAGATCGAATATGACTGCCCTCCTGCATGCTTCACTCTAAGTCAGAAGGAGATCGATCAGTTTTTCACCTACCTCGTAGGAGTAAAACTTCCTTACGGTTACGCGGGGAAGATAAGCAGATACCTAGACTCAGCGAAAGAGAAGTTCAGCGGGATGAAGTCTCACGACTGTCACGTGCTGATGAAGCAGATACTTCCAGTTGCAATCCATGGGATCATGGACGTGCATGTCCGTGAAACGCTATTTGGCCTATGCAACTTTTTCGACGTCATCTCTCGGAACTCGGTTGGCGTGAGGCAACTCAGAAGGCTACATGAATAGATCGTGGTGATACTATGCTAGCTTGAGATGTACTACCCGACCGCATTCTTCGACGTTATGGTTCATCCGCTGGTCCATATCGTGGAGGATATCATCCAACTCGGGCCGACGTTCCAGCACATCATGATGTCGTTCGAAAGGATGAATGGTGTCATCAAAGGATACGTTCGCAAGAGGGCACATCCAGATGGAAGCATAGCCCAGGGCTTTCTGACTGAAGAGTGCATGTCCTTCTGCACGAATTATCTAGGAATTGAGAACCCCGTTGGTCTGCGCGTCAACAGGCACCTCGGCTGGCTCACTGGATGGGGTCACCGCGAGGGTCGCCGCGAAATGCATGTCGACTTCAAGGGTCAACTCGCCGACTTTGAAAGAGAAAACCTAGTCGCACTACAACACATAGATGTGGTCGATCCTTGGGTGGTAGAGCACAAAACCTTTATTGCGAAGACGTATAATGAGCAAGGCCAACAGAGGACGAACGGAGATATAATCAAAGAGCACAACTCATATTTCACGCGTTGGTTCAACGATAAGCTTCTGTCGTACCCTTTACACGAGGATTCTTCCACGGACGAAAAACTCATATTCGCCTTGTCACAGGGCGCCGAGCACAACCTGATGACCTATGAGGCGTACGATATCAATGGCTACACATTCTACACCGAGGAAAAGGACATGAAGAGCGATTATCAGAACTCCGGGATAACAATGGAATCCTACACCGGTAAGGACAAGGACATATACTATGGAAGGATCGAGGAGATCTGGGAGCTGAGCTACGCTGGAGAGAAGGTTCCGATGTTCCGTGTCAGATGGGCCAAGAGCGTCCTACAATAAGACCGGTATTTCACCACCATGGTTATACACGAAGCCAATCGAAGACCGCGGGCGCAAACGTCACCGCGAAAAATGAGCCATGGGTACTGGCTTGCCAAGTGCACCAATGCTTCTTCATTACAGACCCGTCAAAGCCCAGTCGTGTTGTCGTGAGGAGAGGCAAAAGGAACATCATCGGAATGGATGAAGTCGCCAATGAGCAAGACTTCGACAAGTACGGCGACCCGAAGATGGAAGATGACGACGACGATGAAGTAGCACACAGCACAAGAAGAAGCAGGACCACCCTACCTAAAGGACGTCCGTTCAAGAGAAGAATTCAAGGGGTTCCGGGGCTAAATTATTCAACCGCGAGAAAGAAATGCAAGAAGATCATTGTGAAAAGATAGCTAAGATCGAATCATGATGTGTCGGCCGCGTGTGTGTGTCAGTGGCAAGCTCAATCTTTGATGGCTGTTATTTGACGTCACTTGATTTCAACCATGTCATGTAATTCTAAATCTTTGCACAATGAGATATCACCTCATAACATGATTTTTTGTAAGTGTCTCTCTCCATGAGCTTTATGGATGGGTTAGGTGTAAAACATGCTTTCCTCGGGCTACTCGTAAAACACATTAGCTCGTTTGGCTAAACAAGTGGAAATGAGTGATTGGCTCTTTTCATAGTTCTTAGTAAGAAAATAGATGAAGTAAATACAAAGTATACTAGATAGGCGGCGAAACTATAATTATATGCATGCAACTAAAAATCAAAAAAATAAATAAAAAGTTAGTAATGGCGCACCAGGCGAAGGTGCGCCATTGCTATCACCTTACTTATGGCGCACCACTAGAAGGTGCGCCACTGCTATCACCTTACTTATGGCGCACCACTAGAAGGTGCGCCATTGCTATCACCTTACTTATGGCGCACCCCTAAATGGTGCACCATTGCTAACCCTCCCCCACTATACCAATTCATTCCCTCTCACCTAACTCTCCCCACAGCGCGCCCGTCGTTTCTCCCCCCACCTCTCCTCAATCTCGCTGGAACTGCACCGCCACCACGGGGACTACGCCGCCGGTGACTCCCTCCTCCTCCTCCACGGGGACTGCGGCGCCGGGGACTCCTCCTCCTCCACGGGGACTGCGCCGCCGGGGACTCCCTCCTCCCTCCACAGCAGTGGCCCCCTCAACGGCAACGGCCCCCTCAACTGCGGCGACCCCCTCTCCGACAGCCCGCCCGTCTCGCTGGATATCGACGACAACCTCTCTGACAGCCCGCCCATCTGCGCCGCCGGTATACAGTGCTATCTCATCACCCCCAACATAATAGCCGACATCTGAGCCGTCTTACAAAATACCACTCACTTGTGCAAACCATGGTCCCTGCAGCAAGAACATATGTAGAGCAATAAAATGCATTGAACAATTTTCCTTGCTCCAATTTTGTGTCATGCTGAAGCTATATTTTCCTTGCTCCAGTTTTGCATTTAGATGGACAGTAAGACAAATATGCTAATTTATGGGGCAGTTGCATATACGCTGTGACAGATGCTTTACTAGATGAAAAGGATGGGATGGAATGCAGTACCTAGACAATAAATAACAAAAAATTGACAATATCTGCCAAACTTCTTGCCAAATGAGTTGAAATATTCACAAATGATTGTGGCAGACGTTGATGGTTTGCTAGATTATCCATATTTTTTCTTCTGAAAATGCTGGATTTTGAACCAAAATTTGAATAAAAAAAACTTGGACTTCCAATATCTACAAAACGGTTGGTCCAAATGAGTCGTGTTTTCCCAAAATAGTGCTGGATTTTCTTGCATATTCTGGAGATGTGGAATTTGGGTTAAAAAAGGTTGAATGGACCAATTGTAACTTGAATAAGAATACATCATTTTGACATGCTGGTTTAAGTGGCTGATATTCTTCACCATGAACTTGCTGCTACCTACAAGAGGGACCACCATTTGTCATGTGCAAACCCGTAGAGTAGGTGTTTCGAGCAAAATCCAGTACTCTTTCTTGTGTTTTGCCTCTACGAATCTGGGCGCTTCGTTTCTTGTGAGGGATCGATTTAGTTTTTGTGATCGATTTCGTTGCTAGTCTATTAGTTCCAGACATGTCCAGTTCGTGGCGTATCGGTGATTCTCAGATATGCTTTGCTTCATTTTCCACTCTCAATGCATCGCTATGTGCCGATATTGGCAGCTATTCCTCAGATCTCAAATACGCATCGGACTTCTTACTTGCAAAATCTTTGTTACAATATCCTTGTTGTTGCTCAAGATCTGTATAGAGGAGGAGTTGGACCTTACTGCCTGTAATTTGGAGGAGAAATTTGAGTTCTTTGATTGTAATAGCATGCTGTTTGATTTGTTCTAAGCTCCCAGCAACTTTGATGATACGCATGTAGTCCGAACCAGTGAACATATACAGGGGAAAACGATGCGGTTTCTGAAACTTAACTTGCATCTAAACAGAGGCCACTCTGTAGTGTTTCTGGATCACATTTCTGTCAAATTAAATCGAATGTGGTAACAAATGCACCAAAAGATTAGGCAGGGTCACTGTTGTAGACTGTAGTGGCATGGAAGTTTACACCACATGTCTTGTTGACATTTCAAACGACAATACATCAGGCCTTAGAGATGCATGACAACTTCATGAAAGTTTGAATTTGCATACTACAGTAGCTAACAAATAGGTTTACACCAACCATAGTCATATAGCATAGAGTACTATATAACAGCAAAACCATGGACTGAAGAGGCTCAGCAACATAGTCACCTGTTTGAGTGATTCTAGTTTATTCTATGCATCCAGCTGTGGCTCAGAGCACCATTAGGCAAAACTTACTCCCTATATTATTTTACAGGTTTCGGAGGAATTACTGTGGTAGTTGCTTGTCCAAGAAGGCCCTGTTGGTAAGTAGCATGTCCACAATGGGATACTTTTATGTCCTATAGTAGTATGGTTTATTCTTGTTGTGAACTATCTTCCAGCATTTTGCTCTACTTGATTTATATGTTTGGTTTAGGAGCTTCAGTCACAGTCTCACACGCTCGTAGCCGGAAGTGTGATATATTGCTGACTGTCCTGGCCTAGAGTTGCTGTTGGTTGGACTCATCATTATAACTGTTTGCTTAACTGTATCTGTTCCGAACTCATGCAAATAGTGAGAGAAAACGTTTTTCTTCGCGCGGATCTGCATGTTGGTTTGTAGTCAGGTGATATGTTCCATGTGGTTGCGTATCGTTGCAGCCGGAAATATGTAACTGGACCTTTTGAACTTACTGCTTGTGTTCTGAAGGTTACCCCTTTCTCATGAAATGTTGATTAATTTATGTTTCGGTTGAGAATGGGGCATTCCTAGGTCAAGAAAATTAGCAAAGGTCATGCCTAATTTTCTTGACCTAGAAGGTGCCCTATTCTCAACCGAAACAAAAATTAATCAACATTTAGAGACAATGTTATTTCTACAAAGCAGGTATTTGTAAGCGTCCATTTTTCAAAAAGAAGGGAATTCAACGTCCATTTGCCTTTCCTGCTAATTGATAATTGTAGACACAAGACCATCTACCCTACTGTTCTCCAAGCCAAGTATGAGTGTGCAAACCCGCACATCTATTTGTCCCCATGTCTCCTAAGCCCAAATAATGGATAAGGCAGCGAGCTAGGAAATGATAACACCACTCTCATCATTTCTGTTGTTGATCAAACTAGTCACTATAGGCAGAGCAACCGAAATATCTGAAATATAACAACATGTGACTAAAGACGAGGGAAGGACAGGAAGGAAACTTGCATAAATAAGAAGAGCAATTGGAGGGTAGGAAAATAACAACATGTGACTAATTCCTCAATATGTTGATCTCCGCATCTTCTCTAACCTAAGCTCTGCTCCCAAATCTTCATCTCCATCATATTAATTTGCATGTTTTATTCTCATTTTTCCTCTAAATCTGAGAAGAACAGCTACTACCCTGATCTCATCCAATGACTCTAGTAGCCTTTTTCCTATTTAGAGCGAACATGGCCAACAACGATGAGGCCGGCGGTTTGGGCAAGCCATTCTGGGAGCTGTCCCAGGAGCTGGAGGAAGAACCTCACCGCTATGAGGACGCCGTGGAAGATACCGATCATGACTACACAACCCCTAGTGGCGTCGGGGATGACACCACTGATGGTGCCGCCAGGGATGCCACCACTGATGATGGCAGCGAACGCATAGATGGCAGCCAACCAAAGAAGCAACGGAAGGACCGGCGCCCGAACGTGCTCGGCACCGTCAGGGAGGAATTTACTGAAGTGTCCTCCGGTGGGCATCCAACGGCGCCCAAAGAATTAGTCGGTGGGTACGCGGGACAACTCGGGTGCATTCTACGGAGCACCGCCTCGATCAACACTGAGAACCTAAGGCATCAAGGCCGAGAGAATTTGCGCAACCTCCTCTTCACGAAGCTGTACGAACGATACAAGTTCCCCAGTGACATCGCAAACACACGCCTCGCAGGGAATACAATGAACAGTGCCGCCCTCACGAAGATGAGCATGGCCCTGGCTACTTGGAGAGCCTCAGTGAGAGAAGGATTCTAAGAGGTGATAGTTATGAGAAGATCAAGGAGACAAATCCTTCGATCAACGAAGCTGACTACCAGGATTTCAAGATCAAGTGCGAGAGCAACACATCCGCGGAATGAAGTCAGTGGGGGAAATATATGCGGGACTTGAACTTAGGGGTCCACAAACTCTGTCCCTGCGGTTACAGAGTGGCGGAACCTAAATGGGACAAGGAGGACGCGGAGCGTGCCGAGCAAGGTCTACCGCCCCTCTTCGATAAATACCCTGAAAAGCAGACCAGGAACTATGTCAAGGCCCGGTACAAGGTGGACCCGGTAACAAAGGAGCTTACCACGGATCTGAAGGTGAAGGAGCTTGAGCGTGTTCTGGTAAGGAATACACCCCCACGTAATTAGCTCCATATGGTTGCATCCTAATTATTGAAGCCAAATTTCTAAATGATTCATGTTCCTTCCGCAGGAAACTGAAAGCAGTAGCGCGGGGTCTCCGAGCTCCCCGTCAGCCCCTTGGGACAACACTTTAAATAGGGCTTTGAATGTAATGAAACACAAGGATAAGCTCAGTAAGCCGTCGTCAGCTGGCCCTGTGGCCGGCGAAGGCTTGTCCACGAAATGGTCGGAATACTATAAGGCTGGGCGAAAGCACAGAAAGACCATCTCGAAAAGCCAGGAGCGCGAGGTTAAAGAACTCAAGGCACAAGTGGCACGGATTCCGGAGATAGTGCAAGAGCAAGTGCGAGACCAACTTGGAGCGACGATCACCTCCATTATGACTTCCTTGCTTGAGGGGTTGCGGGGGTGGATTGCGAGCGGACAACAGGGGCCGCCCCGATTCCATGCTTCACGGACAGCAACTCACACAACGCGCCGACATCGGTATCTCCGGCGGAGGCGGCATTGCAGGTGCCCCCGGCGTCGGCGCCGGTATTGGAGGTTAATGCACCCATGTGTGGGAAGAATACGCCAGCCGGCACCTCGGCATCAAGAGGCCCCTCCGTCACTTGCACGCCCTCCGTTGGCGGTGCCTCGACATTAGCCGAACTCGACGCCATCACGGTAACTATAAGCCTTGGCCGATGACTTCATCTCCTTTCCTTTTTGACTGGGCATCCCTGACACCCTACATGTTTTTGCAGGGCGCCCCAACGTTCCATGCACTCTCCTGCACTTCGTTGACGGCGACTTGATCGATGTTGCCAAGGCCAAAATCGTTGAACGGGGCAACCGCGTGTTCCACGGTAATCCGGTGCCACCCACCGTATAGGGTTCAACTAGTTCGGGTGCTGTGGGGCTGCGATGACTTGTTACCTCCGTATTGACCCGCTGGGGCCAACGAAGATGATGTCATGACCCTCAGCGCCTGCTTAAACAGTCCATGCTTTGGCCGAAGAGCCAAATTCGTTTGGGGGCGGGGGACATCACCCCACAGACTACACCGCCAGTCGTGCCGGCGCCAAGCCATGGCAAGACCGCCGCAACGCTACCGCCGTCAGCTGATCCGGACATGCATATGGCACAGGATCCGAACGACGACGACGATACAATTTCCAACATCGATAAGTACATCAACGAACATGGGTACGGTGACGATGATGACTTGTTCGGGCCTCCTTCTCAAGAACCCAACCCTGCAAAAGATGATGGCGATCTAGCTGGTATCGCGGAGAAACCCAATTTCAACAGGCATCGGCTGTTCAGTTCTCAGGAGACTCCTCCATCTCCCGCCTTCACCGAGACTCAAATCGCCGAGGTGCGAAATATTATCAGCCCCAAGACACTCAAGAAGGTGGTCTCTGAGAAGAACTCGATCCCATTAGAGCAGAAGAAGTAGAAGGGACGGAAAAGAAAAACTAACAAGGGTGCGAGCCAGCTGGCACCGAGTATGATCCATGCTTAGGACGGGCCACCGATATCTAAGGATATTGAGAGAAGGGTGCATGTGGCGGGTAGGCCGATGCTACCGAATAATCTGCTCAATGCCGCAACCAGTGCTATGCGGAGTCTGCATGACGTTGTTCTTTATATGGAGAAGCGGCGTCTCTCCGACAATGATGCGGCATACCCGGTTTTTGTGGCCAAGGTGCCAGAGGGCAAGGGCTTTGTCGATAACACCATCGGGCGTATGATCGTCCTTCGGTTTGATGACATCTTCGCTATGCTTAACCTTTATCCGCTGCACTACACCTTCATTCGGCTCTTTTTGCTCAGTATGGAGATGCGAATCATTAGAGACAAGACCCCGAACATTGTGATAGTCGACCCCTTCTACATGCGTGCCAAGCTCTTGGACGGCGCTGGGGACCGGCAAGTCGCGAGTTCATACCTTGAAGGCGTCATTCTGGCGAACGCATATAAGGATAACTTCCTCGTGCCTTACTTTTATGAGTAAGTCATCCCCTCATCACCCCGTAACATATGATTTCTTAGATTTCGATCGTTCTTTTTTTTCTAACATTCCGAGTTTTGTGCAGTGACACGCATTGCACACTCATACTCTTAAGCCCGAAATATTCCATATCCACGTATTTCGACTCGGACCATCAGTCGAAGAAAGACTACACAAATATCAAGAAAGTTCTTGATGATGTCCTCCCCGGCTACGCCAAATCTGGAGGCACCTTCAGGAGGCCAATTCTTAGGTATGGCAAGCACGTGTTCACCCACGTTATGATGTTCCCCTGCGTCAAGCAGCCGCCTGGCAGTCAGAAGGATGCCTACTACGCCCTATGCTACAAAATGAGCTCAAAGATTGGGTCGCACACTTGTCGGCAATCCAGGACGAGGACATCACACAAGAATTCTTTCGCATCCAGTCGGAGTTGGCGGAAATCATCTATCAAGATGTCCTTGCTAGATCGGGGCAGTTCTACCTAAACTGTCAACCGTCCAACAGTGAAATTGACACAACGCTACAAATGCAGGCTGACAACGACCGCACATTCATGACCATCACGAAAGACGGCGGCTTCATCCATGCTCCGGTCCCTGAGTCGAGTCGAAAGTACTGATGCTATGTTGTAATTAAACTTGAATGAACTTGTATGTCTCTTTAGTTTGGACACTCGTTCAACTTATATGTGTAGTCGATGCTATTTATTAGTAGGACCATGAATCGTGCTATTAATGTGTTGCTTTTCTCTTCCGATCCTTTTGTTGCATACTTATATATTGCTTATATATTATCTGTGAACTGCTTTTGTCTATCTAGTGCATAGAGATGTCGTTGTATGTCGTGTACAAGGGTGAGGTTCCCGGAGTCTACGACGACTGGGAGGAGTGTCGGAGATAGGTTCACCGTTTGAGTGATAACATTTACAAAAAGTACACCACTAGGGCGGAGGCGGAAGCTAGATACACGCGCTATCTAGCGGGAGAGAGGGAGTGGAGGAGGAACCGGATTAAGATCAGTTTCATCGCGATGATGCTCATCGTGACCGCAACCCTCTTCTATGTGATGGTAGTTTAGATATCGACTTGTAATGTGAAGACAAACTCGCTACTCGCAGTCTCGAGACTTGTAATGTTCTAACTTTGTTCGGTATTTTGAATTCAGAGACTAATATGATGAATTGTATTCGGAGACTAATCTTCTATTGTATTCGATAAATCTGCTGTTTATATATATGTTGTACTGTTTATATTCTGTGCTATAATGTATATTTTAACCTGTACAAATATAAGAAAAGAAAAAAAATCCTAATATTCATAGTAGTGGCGCACCAAGTTGCACCCTAGTGGCGCACCACGTGGTGCGCCATTAGTATCAGTGAGTAATCGCATAAAAAACTGGCTAGAATGGACCAAATCTGTGGGTTTTGACAATGTCCCCAGAATCAGACCCCAAAGTTCCCCGAACGTTCGGATCTCCCCTGGACCCAAAATAAATTAGTAATATCATAGAAAACTGGCCAGAATGGACCAAATTTGCGAGTTTTGACGAGGTCCCTGTAACCGGTCCCAAAGTTCCTCAAATGTTTGTGGCTCCACGGGACCCATAATTAGTGAGCAATAGCATAGAAAATTGGCCAGAATGGATCAAATCTATGAGTTTTCACGAGGTCCCCATAACCAGACCCCGAACTTCCCCGAACGTTCGTCTCGCCCCGGGACCCAAAATCAGTGAGTAATACCATAGAAAACTTGCCAGAATGGATAAAATCTACGAGTATTGACGAGGTCCCCGTAACCGGTCCCCGGAATTCATGGAACGTTTGTAGCGCTCGGGGACCCAGAATCAGTGAGTAATAGCATAGCAAACTGTCCAGAAAGGACAAAATCTATGAGTTTTAACGAAGTCCCCGTAAACGGTCCCAGGAGTTCGCGGTACGTTCGGATCGGCCCGGGAACCAAAATGAGTGAGTAATAGCATAGAAAACTGGCCAGAATGGACCAAATCTATGAATTTTAACGAGGTCCCCATAAATGCTCCCCGGAGTTCACGGAATGTTCGGATCTCCCCAGGAACCAAAATCAGTGAGTAATAGCATAGAAAACGGGCCAGAATGGACCAAATGTGCAAGTTTTGACGAGGTCCTTGTAACCGGTCCCCGGAGTTCGCGGAACCTTCGGATCGCCTCGGGACCAAAATCAGTGAGTAATAACATAGAAAACTGGCCAGAATGGACCCAATCTGCGAGTTTTCACGAGGTCCCCGTAACCAGACCCTGCAGTTCCCCGAATATTCGTATCGCCACGCGTCCAAAATCAATGTGTAATAGCATAGACAATTGGACATAATGGACAAAATCTGCGAGTTGTGACGAGGTCCCCGTAACCGATCCACGAAGTTCGCGGAACGTTCGGATTGCTCCGGGAACCAAAAGCAGCGAGTAATCACATAGAAAACTAGGTCGAATGGACCACATCTCCAAGTTTTGACAATGCCCCATAACCGGACCTCGAAGTTCCCCGAACGTTCGGATCTCCCTGGACCCAAAATCAGTGAGTAATAGCATAGAAAACTCGCCAGAATGGACCAAATTTGCAAGTTTTGACGAGGTCCTTGAAACCGGTCCCCGAAGTTCCCCGAAGTTCCCCGAATGTTTGTGGCGCCACGAGACCCATAATTAGTGAGTAATAGCATAAAAAAACTAGCCAGAATGGATCAAATCTACAAGTTTGCACGATGTCCACATAACCGGACCCCGAAGTTCCCCGAATGTTCGTGTCGCCCCGGGACCCAAATTTCTGTGAGTAAACGCATAGAAAACTGCGAGAATGGACCAAATCTGCGAGTTTTGGCGAGGTCCCCGTAAACGGTCACCGGAGTTCGCGGAATGTTTGGATCTCTTGGGGAACGAAAATCAGTGAGTAATAGCATAGAAAACTGTCCAGAATGGACAAAATCTACGAGTTTTGAGGAGGTCCCCGTAACTAGTCCCCGGAGTTCGTGGAACGTTTGTAACGCGTGGGGACCCAGAATCAGTGAGTAATAGCATAGAAAACTGGCTAGAAAAGACAAAATCTACTAGTTTTGACGAAGTTCCCATAACCAGTCCTCGGAGTTCGCGGTGTTGGGATTATGCCCTAGAGGCAATGATAAATAAGTTATTATTATAGTTCCTGTATCAAGATAATCGTTTATTATCCATGCTATAATTGTATTGAATGAAGACTTACATACATGTGTGGATACATAGACAAAACACTGTCCCTAGCAAGCCTCTAGTTGGCTAGCTAGTTGACCAAGGATAGTCAGGGTCTTTTGACTATGTACAAGGTGTTGTTGCTTGATAACTGGATCACATCATTGGGAGAATCATGTGATGGACTAGACCCAAACTAATAGACATAGCATGTTGATCGTGTCATTTTGTTGCTACTGTTTTCTGCGTGTCAAGTATTTATTCCTATCACCATAAGATCATATAACTCACTGACACCGGAGGAATACTTTGTGTGTATCAAACGTTACAACGTAACTGGGTGGCTATAAAGATGCTCTACAGGTATCTCCGAAGGTGTCCGTTGATCAAGACTGGGATTTGTCAGTCCGTGTGACAGAGAGGTATCTCGGGGCCCACTCGGTAATACAACATCACACACAAGCCTTACAAGCAATGTGATTTAGTGTAAGTTGTGGGATCTTGTATTACGGAACGAGTAAAGAGACTTGCCGGTAAACGAGATTGAAATAGGTATGCGGATACTGACGATCGAATCTCGGGTAAGTAACATATCGAAAGACAAAGGGAATGACATACGGGATTATATGAATCCTTGGCACTGAGGTTCAAACGATAAGATCTTCGTAGAATATGTAGGATCCAATATGGGCACCCAGGTCCCGCTATTGAATATTGACCGAGGAGTCCCTCGGGTCATGTCTACATAGTTCTTGAACCCGTAGGGTCTGCACACTTAAGGTTCGACGTTGTTTTATGCATATTTGAGTTGTATGGTTGGTTACCGAATGTTGTTCGGAGTCCTGGATGAGATCATGGACGTCACGAGGGTTTCCGAAATGGTCCGGAGACGAAGATTGATATATAGGATGGCCTCATTTGATTACCGGAAGGTTTTCGGAATTACCGGGAATGTACCGGGAATGGCGAATGGGTTCAGGATGTTCACCGGGGGGGCGGGTTGCCCACCCTGGGGAAGCCCATAGGCCTTAGGTGTACCGCACCAGCCCTTAGTGGGCTGGTGGGCAAGCCCAGAGAGGCCCCTGCGCATGGAGATAGAAAATCAAAGGAGAAAAAAAGGGGAAGTGGGAAGGAAGGGAAGGATCCAGCTTCCAATCCTAGTTGGACTAGGATTGGAGGAGGACTCCTCCTTCCCCTCATCGGCTGAACCCCTTGGGGCTCCTTCAGGTTTTAGGGCTGATTTCAGACAACTTTTCCACGTCAGCCCGACCACATACCTCCACGGTTTTTCCTCTAGATCGAGTTTCTGCGGTGCTCGGGCGAAGCCCTGCTGAGATTAGATCACCACCAACCTCCGGAGCGCCGTCACGCTGCTGGAGAACTCATCTACCTCTCCGTCTCTCTTGCTTGATCAAGAAGGCCGAGATCATCGTTGAGCTATACGTGTGCTGAACACGGAGGTGCCGTCCGTTCGGCACTACATCGGAGCGGATCGTGGGACGGATCGCGGGACGGTTCGTGGGACGGTCCGCGGGGCGGATCGAGGGACGTGAGGACGCTCCACTACATCAACCGCGTTTATTAACGCTTCTGCTATGCGATCTACAAGGGTACGTAGATCTGAAATCCCCCTCGTAGATGAACATCACCATGATAGGTTTTCGTGCGCGTAGGAAATTTTTTGTTTCCCATGCGACGTTCCCCAACAGTGGCATCATGAGCTAGGTTCATGCGTAGATGTCTTCTCGAGTAGAACACAAAAGTTTTTGTGGGCGGTGATGTGCGATTTGCTGCTCTCCTTAGTCTTTTCTTGATTCCGCGGTATTGTTGGATGGAAGCAGCTCGGACCGACATTACTCGTACGCTTACGAGAGATTGGTTTCATCGCTACGAGTAACTCCGTTGCTCAAAGATGACTGGCGAGTGTCAGTTTCTCCAACTTTAGTTGAATCGGATTTGACCGAGGAGGTCCTTGGATGAGGTGAAATAGCAATTCATATATCTCTGTTGTGGTGTTTGCGTAAGTAAGATGCGATCCTACTAGATACCCATGGTCACCACGTAAAAGATGCAACAACAATTAGAGGACGTCTAACTTGTTTTTGCAGGGTATGCTTGTGATGTGATGTGATATATTGGATGTATGACATGATCATGTTGTAATAGTTAATATCGACTTGCACGTCGATGGTACGGCAACCGGCAGGAGCCATAGGGTTGTCTTTAAAACTAGCGTTTGTGCTTGCAGATGCGTTTACTATTTTGCTAGGATATAGCTTTAGTAGTAATAGCATGAGTAGCACGACAACCCCGATGGCGACACGTTGATGGAGATCATGGTGTGGCGCTGGTGACAGAAGATCATGCCGGTGCTTCGGTGATGGAGATCAAGAAGCACGTGATGATGGCCATATCATGTCACTTATGAATTGCATGTGATGTTAATCCATTTATGCACCTATTTTTTCTTAGAACGACGGTAGCATTATGAGGTGATCTGTCACTAAAATTTCAAGACGAAATTGTGTTCTCCCCGACTGTGCACCGTTGGTACACTTCTTCGTTTCGAGACACCACATGATGACCGGCTGTGATAGACTCAACGCTGACATACAACGGGTGCAAAACAGTTGCACACGCGGAACACTCGGGTTAAGCTTGACGAGCCTAGCATGTGCATACATGGCCTCGGAACACATGAGACCGAAAGGTCGATCATGAATCATATAGTTGATATGATTAGCATAGGGATGCTTACCACTGAAACTATCCTCAACTCACGTGATGATCGGACTTGAGCTAGTGGAATTGGATCATGAACCACTCAAATGACTATAGAGATGTACTTTTTGAGTGGGAGTTTAGCAAGCAATTTGATTAAGTTAAACTCTAATTATCTTGAACATAGTCTAAGTCCACTTTGAATATATTTGTGTTGTAGATCATGGCTCATGCGACAGTCACCCTGAATTTTAATACGTTCCTAGAGAAAGCTAAGTTGAAAGATGATGGAAGCAACTTTGTAGACTCGGCTCGTAATCTTAAGTTGCTCCTGCAAGCTGGGAAGAAGGATTTTGTCCTTGATGCTGCGCTAGGAGATGAACCACCCGCTACGGCTGACCAAGATGTTAAGAACGCTTGGTTAACACGTAAGGAGGACTACTTAGTAGTTCAATGTGCAGTCTTGTATGGCTTAGAGCCGGGACTTCAACGTCGCTTTGAGCGTCATGGAGCATATGAGATGTTCCACGAGTTGAAGTTTATCGTTCAGAAGAACGCCCGGATCGAGAGGTATGAGACCTCCGATAAATTATATGCTTGCAAGATGGAGGAGAATTCGTCTGTCAGTGAACACGTGCTCAAAATATCTGGGTACTCGAACCGTCTAGCTGAGCTGGGGATTGAACTCCCGCAAGAGGCTATCACTGACAGAATTCTGCAATCACTGTCGCCAAGCTATAAGGGCTTTGTGTTGAACTACAACATGCAAGGGATGAACAAGTCACCCGGCGAGTTGTTCGCGATGCTGAAAGTCGCAGAGTCAGAACTCCGTAAAGAACATCAAGTGTTGATGGTGAATAAGACCACTAGTTTCAAGAGAAACGCCAAAGGAAAGAAGGGTAATTCAAATAAGAGCGGCAAACTTGTTGCCAATCCGACGAAGAAACCCAAAGCTGGACCTAAGCCTGAAACGGAGTGCTATTATTGCAAGGGTATGGGTCACTGGAAGCGCAACTGCCCCAAGTATTTGGCTGATAAGAAGGCGGCCAAAGAAAAATCAGGTATATTTGATATACATGTTATTGATGTGTGCTTAACCAGCTCTTGTAGTAGTGCCTGGGTATTCGATACCGGTTCTGTTGCTCATATTTGCAACTCGAAACAGGAATTGTGGAATAGGCAAAGGCTGGCGAAAGATGAAGTGACGATGCACGTGGGAAATGGTTCCAAGGTTGATGCAATCACCGTCGACATATTTTCACTTCACTTACCATCAGGATTAGTTATGAACTTAAATAATTGTTATTTAGTGCCTGCGTTGAGCATGAACATTATATCTGGATCTTGTTTATTGCGGGACGGTTACTCGGTTAAGTCAGAGAATAATGGTTGTTCTATTTCTATGAGTAATATCTTTTATGGTCATGCACCCAATGTGAGAGGATTGTTCATATTAAATCTTGATAGTGATAATACACATATACATAACATTGAGACCAAAAGAGTTAGAGTTAACAATGATAGCGCCATGCTTTTGTGGCACTGCTGCTTAGGTCATATTGGTATAAAGCGCATGAAGAAACTCCATACCGATGGACTTTTGGAGTCACTTGACTTTGATTCACTTGACACGTGCGAACCATGCCTCATGGGCACGATGACTAAAACTCCGTTCTCCGGAACAATGGAGCGTGCAAGTCACTTGTTGGAAATCATACATACCGATGGGTGTGGTCCGATGAGCGTGGAGGCACGTGGCGAATATCGTTATTTTCTCACCTTCATTGACGATTTGAATAGATATGGTTATGTCTACTTGATGAAACACAAGTCTGAAACATTTGAAAAGTTCAAGAAAGTTTAGAGTGAAGTTGAAAATCATCGTAACAAGAAGATCAAGTTCCTACGGTCTGATCGTGGGGGTGAATATCTGAGCTTCGAGTTTGGTGCTCACTTAAGGCAATGTGGAATTGTTTCAGAGTTGACACCGCCTAGAACACCACAGCGTAATGGTGTGTCCGAATGTCGCAATCGTACTTTATTAGAGATGGTGCGATCTATGATGTCTCTTACCGATTTCTCCTTATCGTTTTGGGGTTATGCATTAGAAACAGCTGCATTAACTTTAAATAGGGCACCATCAAAATACGTTGAGACGACACCATACGAACTATGGTATGGCAAAAGACCAAAGTTGTCGTTTCTTATAGTTTGGGGATGTGATGCTTATGTCAAAAAGCTTCAGCCTGAAAAGCTGGAACCCAAAGCGGAAAAGTGCATCTTCATAGGTTACCCGAAAGAGACAGTTGGGTATACCTTCTATCTCAAATCCGAGGGCAAAGTGTCTGTTGCTAAGAACGGAGCTTTTCTCGAGAGAATTGAGTGGGAGGAAGATAGAACTTGACGAGGTTGTCGAACCTCTCATCCCTCTGGATGGTGGCGCGGGGCAAGGGGAAACCCCTGTCGTTGCGACACCGGTTGAGGAGGAAGTTAATGATGATGATCATGAAACTCCAGATCAAGTTCCTGTCGAACCTCGCAGGTCGACGAGACCGCGTACTACTCCAGAGTGGTACGGTAATCCCGTCTTATCAATTATGTTGTTAGACAACAATGAGCCTGCGAATTATGAAGAAGCAATGGTGGGCCCGGATTCCAACAAATGGCTGGAGGCCATGAAGTCCAAGATAGGATCTATGTATGAAAACAAAGTATGGACTTTGGAAGTACTACCTGAAGGCCGCTAGGCTATTCAGAACAAATGGATCTTTAAGAAGAAGACGGACGCTGACGGTAATGTGACCGTTTATAAAGCTCGACTTGTGGCAAAGGGTTTTTAACAAGTTCAAGGAGTTGACTACGATGAGACATTCTCACCCGTAGCGATGCTTAAGTCCGTTAGAATCATGTTAGCAATAGCTGCATTTTTCGATTATGAAATCTGGCAGATGGATGTCAAAACGGCGTTCCTTAACGGTTTCCTTAAGGAAGAGTTGTATTTGATGCAACCCAAAGGTTTTGTCGATCCTAAAAATGCTAACAAAGTGTGCAAGCTCCAGCGATCCATTTATGGACTGGTGCAAGCATCTCGGAGTTGGAATAAACGCTTTGATGAGGTGATCAAAGCATTTGGGTTTATACAAGTGGTTGGAGAATCTTGTATTTACAAGAAAGTGAGTGGGAGCTCTGTGGCGTTTCTAATATTATATGTGGATGACATATTGCTAATTGGATACAACGTGCAGTTTTTGGAGAGCATAAAGGATTACTTGAATAAAAGTTTCTCTACGAAGGACCTAGGAGAAGCTGCTTAGATTCTAGGCATTAAGATCTATAGGGATAGATCGAAACGCCTGATAGGACTTTCACAAAGTACATACCTTGATAAAGTTTTGAAGAGGTTCAAAATGGAACAGTCCAAGAAGGGATTCTTGCCAGTTTTACAAGGTACGAGATTGAGTAAGACTCAGTGCCCAGCAACTGATAAAGATAGAGAGCATATGAGCATCGTCCCCTATGCTTCAGCCATAGGTTCTATCATGTATGCAATGTTGTGCACTAGACCGGACGTTAGCCTGGCCATAAGTATGGCAGGCAGGTTCCACAGTAATCCAGGAGTGGATCACTGGACGGTGGTCAAGAATATCCTGAACTACCTGAAAAGGACTAAGGAGATGTTTCTCGTGTATGGAGGTGACGAAGAGCTCGCCGTAAAAGGTTACGTCGATGCAAGCTTTGACACCGATCCGGACGACTCTAAGTCGCAAACCGGATACGTATTTATTCTTAATGGGGGTGCGGTAAGCTGGTGCAGTTCCAAGCAAAGCATCGTAGCCAATTCTACATGTGAAGCGGAATACATGGCTGCCTCGGATGCGGCTAAGGAGGGTGTCTGGATGAAGCAGTTCATGACGGATCTTGGAGTGGTGCCAAGCGCACTGAATCCAATAACCTTGTTCTGTGACAACACGGGTGCCATTGCTTTCGCAAAGGAACCATGGTTTCACAAAAAGACCAGACACATCAAACGACGCTTCAACCTCATCCGCGACTACGTCGAAGGGGAGGACGTAAATATATGCAAACTGCACACGGATCTGAGTGTAGCAGACCAGCTGACTAAACCTCTTCCACGGGAAAAGCATGATCAACACCAGAACTGTATGGGTGTTCGATTTATTACAATGTAATTCGCATGGTGATGTGAGGGCTAGATTATTGACTCTAGTTCAAGTGGGAGACTGTTGGAATTATGCCCTAGAGGCAATGATAAATAAGTTATTATTATAGTTCCTGTATCAAGATAATCGTTTATTATCCATGCTATAATTGTATTGAATGAAGACTTAGATACATGTGTGGATACATAGACAAAACAATGTCCCTAGCAGGCCTCTAGTTGGCTAGCCAATTGATCAAGGATAGTCAGGGTCTTCTGAATATGTACAAGGTGTTGTTGCTTGATAACTGGATCACATCATTGGGAGAATCATGTGATGGACTAGGCCCAAACTAATAGACGTAGCATGTTGATCGTGTCATTTTGTTTCTACTGTTTTCTGCGTATCAAGTATTTATTCCTATAACCATAAGATCATATAACTCACTGACACCGGAGGAATACTTTGTGTGTATCAAACGTCACAATGTAACTGGGTGGCTATAAAGATGCTCTACAGGTATCTCCGAAGGTGTCCGTTGAGTTAGTATGGATCAAGATTGGGATTTGTCACTCCGTGTGACGGAGAGGTATCTCGAGGCCCACTCGGTAATACAACATCACACACAAGCCTTGCAAACAATGTGACTTAGTGTAAGTTGCGGTATCTTGTATTACGGAACGAGTAAAGAGACATGCCGGTAAACGAGATTGAAATAGGTATGCGGATACTGACGATCGAATCTCGGGCAAGTAACATACCGAAGGACAAAGGGAATGACATATGGGATTATATGAATCCTTGGCACTGAGGTTCAAATGATAAGATCTTCGTAGAATATGTAGGATCCAATATGGGCATCCAGGTCCCGCTATTGGATAATGATTGAGGAGTCCCTCGGGTCATGTCTACATAGTTCTCAAACCCGCAGGGTCTGCACACTTAAGGTTCAACGTTGTTTTATGCCTATTTGAGTTATATGGTTGGTTACAAAATGTTGTTCGGAGTCCCGGATGAGATCACGGACGTCACGAGGATTTCCGGAATGGTCTATAGACGAAGATTGATATATAGGATGGCCTCATTTGATAACTGGAAGGTTTTCGGAATTACCAGGAATGTACCGGGAATGACGAATGGGTTCCGGATGTTCACCGGGGGGGCAGCCCACCCCGGGGAAGCCCATAGGCCTTAGGGGTGCCGCACCAGCCCTTTGTGGGCTGGTGGGCAAGCCCAGAGAGGCCCCTGCGCAGGGAGATAGAAAATCAAAGGAGAAAGAAAAAAAAAGGGGGAAGTGGGAAGGAAGGGAAGGACTCCACCTTCCAATCCTAGTTGGACTAGGATTGGAGGAGGACTCCTCCTCCCCCCCCCCCCATCGGCCGACCCCTTGGGGCTCCTTGATCCCCAAGGCAAGGCCCCTCCCCTCCCCCCTATATATACGGAGGTTTTAGGGCTGATTTGAGACAACTTTTCCACCGCAGCCCGACCACATACCTCCACGTTTTTTCCTCTAGATCGCGTTTCTGCGGAGCTCGGGCGGAGCCCTGCTGAGATTAGTTCACCTCCAACCTCCGGAGCGCCATCACGCTGCCGGAGAACACATCGACCTCTCTGTCTCTCTTGCTGGATCAAGAAGGCCGAGATCATCGTCGAGCTGTACGTGTGATGAACGCGGAGGTGCCGTCCGTTCCGCACTAGATCAGAGCGGATCGTGGGACGGATCGCGGGACGGTTCGTGTGACGGTTCGTGGGGCAGATCGATGGATGTGAGGACGTTCCACTACATCAACCGCGTTTATTAACGCTTCTGCTATGCGATCTACAAGGGTACGTAGATCTGAAATCCCCCTCGTAGATGAACATCACCATGATAGGTTTTCATGCGCGTAGGAAATTTTTTGTTTCCCATGCGACGTTCCCCAACACGCGGGATGTTTGGATCGGCTCGGGAACCAAAATCAGTGAGTAATAGCATAGAAAACTGGCCAGAATGGACCTAATCTGCGAGGTTTGACGAGGTCCCGTTAATCGGTCCCCGGAGTTCGTGGAACGTTTGTAGCGCTCGGGGACCTAGAATCAGTGAGTAATAGCATAGAAAATTGGCCAGAAAGGACAAAATCTATGAATTTTGACGAAGTCACCGTAACCGATCTCAGGAGTTCGCGGAACGTTCGGATCGGCCCGGGAACCAAAATCAGTGAGTAATAGCATAGAAAACTAGCCATAATGGACCAAATCTGCGAGATTTGACGAGGTCCCCGTAACCGTTCCCCGAATTTCCCCAAACGTTTGTAGCACCACGGGACCCTGAATCAGTGAGTAATAGCATAGAAAATGACCAGAATGGACAAAATCTTTGAGTTTTAACGAGGTCTGTGTAAACAGTCCCCGGAGTTCGTGGAATTTACGGATCTCCTCGGGAACCAAAATGAGTGAGTAAATAGCATTGAAAAGAGGCCAGAATGGACCAATTGTGCGACTTTTGACGAGGTCCCTCTAACCGGTTCCCGGAGTTTGGGAACGTTCGGATCGCCCCGGGTACAAAAATTAGTGAGTAATAGCATAGAAAACTCGCTAGAATGGACCAAATGTGCGAGTTTTGACGAGCTCCGCGAAACCGGTCCCCGAAGTTCCCTGAATGTTTGTGGCGCCACGGGACCCATAATTAGTGAGTAATAACATAGAAAATAGGCCAGAATGGATCAAATCTACGAGTTTTCATGATGTCCCCATAACCGACCCTAAAGTTCCCCGAACGTTCTTGTCAGCCCGGGACCCAAAATGAGTGAGTAATAGCATAGAAAATTGGCCAGAATGGTCCAAATCTGCGAGATTTGACGAGGTCCCTGTAACCGGTTCCCGAATTTCCCCGAACGTTTGTAGCACCACGGGACCCTGAATCAGTGAGTAATAGCATAAAAAACTGGCCAGAATGGACCAAATCTGCGAGTTTTGACGAGGTCCGTGTAAACAGTCCCCAGAGTTTGCGGAATGTTTCGATCCCCCCGGAAACGAAAATCAATGAGTAATGGCATATAAAACTGGCCAGAATGGACCAAATCTGTGAATTTTGACACGGTCCCCGTAACTGGTCCCCGGAGTTCGTGGAATGTTTGTAGCACGCGGGGACCCAGAATCAGTGAGTAATAGCATAAAAAACAAGCCAGAAAGGACAAAATCTATGAGTTTTGACGAAGTCCCCGTAAACAGTCCCCGGAGTTCGTGGAATGTTCGGATCGGCCCGGGAACCAAAATCAATGAGTAATAGCATAGAAAAGTGCGTGAATGGACCAGATCTGCGAGATTTGGTGAGGTCCCCGTAACCGGTTCCCGAATTTCCGCGAACATTGTGGCACCACGGGACCCTGAATCGGTGAGTAACAGCATAGAAAACTGGCCAGAATGGACCAAATCTGCGAGTTTTAATGAGGTCCCCTTAAACAGTCTCCGGAGTTCGCGGAATGTTCCGTTCTTGTCGGCAACCAAAATCAGTGAGTAATGGCATAGAAAACATGCCGGAATAGACCAAATGTGCAAGTTTTGACGAGGTCCGTGTAACCGGTCCCCGGAGTTCGCGGTACGTTGAGATCGCCAAGGGAACCAAAATCAGTGACTAATAGGATAGAAAATTGGCCAGAATGGACCCAATCTGCGAGTTTTAACAATGTCCCCATAACCAAACCCCGAAGTTCCCCGAACGTCTGGATCTCACAGGACCCAAAATGAGTGAGTAATAGCATAGAAAACTGGCCAAAATGGACCAAATTTTTGAGTTTTGACGAGGTTTCCGAAACCGGGCCCCGAAGTTCCCCGAATGTTAGTGGCGCCACAGGACCCATAATTAGTGAGTAATAGCATAAAAGCTGGCCAAAATGGATCAAATCTACGTGTTTTCACGATGTCCACATAACCGGACCCCGAAGTTCCCCGAATGTTCGTGTCGCCCCGGGAGCCAAAATTAGTGAGTAATAGTATTGAAAACTGCTAGAATGGACCAAATCTCCGAGTTTTGACGAGGTCCCCATAAACGGTCCCCAGAGTTTGCGGAATGTTTGGATCTCCCCGGGAACGAAAATCAGTTAGTAATAGCATAGAAAACTGTCCAGAATGGACCAAATCTACGAGTTTTGACGAGGTCCCCGTAACTCGTCCCCAGAGTTCGTGGAACGTTTGTAGCGCGCGGGGACCCAGAATTAGTGAGTAATAGCATAGAAAACTGGCCAGAAAGGATAAAATCTACTAGTTTTGACAAGGTCTCCGTAACCGGTCCCAGGAGTTCGCGGAACGTTCCGATCGGCCCGGGAACCAAAATCAGTGAGTAATAGCATAGAAAATTGGCCAGACTGGACCAAATCTGCGAGATTTGACGAGGTCCCCATAATCGGTCCCTGAATTTCCCCAAACGTTTGTAGCACCACGGGACCCTGAATCAGTGAGTAATAGCATAGAAAACTGACAAGCATGGACAAATCTTCGAGTTTTAACGAGGTCCGTGTAAACAGTCCCTGGAGTTCGTGGAATGTTCGGATCTCCCAAGGAAACAAAATCACTGAGTAAATAGCATAGAAAAGAGGCCAGAATGCACCAAATGTGCGAGTTTTGACGAGGTCCCTCTAACCGGTCCCCGGAGTTCGGGAACGTTAGGATCGCCCCGGGAACAAAACTTAGTGAGAAATAGCATAGAAAACTCGCAAGAATGGACCAAATGTGCGAGTTTTGACGAGCTCCCTGAAACCGATCCCCGAAGTTCCCCGAATGTTTCTGGCGCCACGGGACCCATAATTAGTGAGTAATAGCATAGAAAACTGGCCAGAAAGGATCAAATCTACGAGTTTTCATGATGTCCCCATAACCGGACTCCAAAGTTCCCCGAACGTTCGTGTCGGCCTGGGCCCAAAATGAGTGAGTAATAGCATAGAAAACTGGCCAGAATGGACCAAATTTGCGAGATTTGACGAGGTCCCCGTAACCGGTTTCCCTAATTTCCCTGAACATTGGTAGCAGAACTGGACCCTGAATCCTGAATCAATGAATAATAGCATAGAAAACTGGCTAGAATGGACCAAATCTATGAGCTTTGACGAGGTCCCTGTAAAAGGTCCCCGGAGTTTGCGGAATGTTTCGATCTCCCTGGAAACGAAAATCAGTGAGTAATAGCATAGAAAACTAGCCAGAATAGACCAAATCTGCGAATTTTGACGCGGTCCCCATAACTAGTCCCCGGAGTTCATGGAATGTTTGTAGCGCGGGGGGACCCAAAATTAGTGAGGAATAGCATAGAAAACTAGCTAGAACGGAGAAAATCTACGAATTTTGAAGAAGTCCCCGTAAACAGTCCCCGGAGTTCGCGGAACGTTCGGATCGGCCCGGGAACCAAAATCAGTGAGTAATAGCATAGAAAACTGGACTGAATGGACCAAATCTACGAGATTTGACGAGGTCCCCGTAACCAGTTCCCGAATTTCCCCGACCATTGTAGCTCTAGGGACCATCAATCAGTGAGTAATACCATAGAAAACTGGCCAGAATTGACCAAATCTGTGAGTTTTAACGAGGTCCCCGTAACCGGACCCGGAGTTCGTGGAATGTTTATAGCGCCCGGGGACCGAGAATCAGGCATAGAAAACAGGCCAGAATGGAAAAAATATACGAGTTTTGACGAAGTCCCCGTAACCGGTCCCCGGAGTTCGAGGAACGTTCGGATTGGCCCGGGACCAAAATCAATGAGTAGTAGCATAGAAAACTGGGCAGAATGGACCAAATCTGCGAGATTTGACGAGGTCGCCGTAACCGGTCCCTGAATTTTCCCGAACGTTTGTAGCACCACGGGACCCTGAATCAGTGAGTAATAGCATAGAAAACTGGCCAGAATGGACCAAATATGCGAGTTTTGACGAGGTCTGATACGTCTCCAACGTATCTATAATTTTTGATGCTTTCATGCTATTATCTTGTCAAACTTTGGATGTTTTGCATGACTTTTATTTATTTTTTGGGAATAATTTATTAATCCAGTGCCAAGTGCCAGTTCCTGTTTTTTCCATGTTTTTGACCCCTTTCAGAGGAGATTTTGAAACGGGGTCCAAAGGGAAGAAAATCCCCGAAAACATTTTTTTGGAACGGAAGAAGATCGGGGGACTTGGGAGCCAAGCGAGAAGAGCCCGAGGGGCCGCACAAGCCCCCACCCCGCGGCCAGGGGGCCGCGCCATCCAGGTTTGTGGGCCCCCTGGAGGTCCATCTTGCGCCTATATATTCCCAAATATTCCCTAAAAAATCAGGGGAGCATCGTAATCACTTTTCCGCCGCCGCAAGCTTCTGGCTCCGCAAGATCCCATCTGGGCACGTCCTGGTGCCCTGCCGGAGGGGGGATTCGGACACGGAGGGCTTCTTCATCAACACCATGACCTCTCTGGTTATGCATGAGTTGATCACCATAGACGTACCGGTTCATAGCTAGTAACTAGATGGTTTCTTCTCTCTCTTGGATCTTCAGTACAAAGTTCTCCATGATCTTCATGGAGATCTATCCGATGTAATCTTCTTTTGCGGTGTGTTTGTCGAGATCCGATAAATTGTGGATTTATGATCAGGTTATCTATGAATCTTATTTGAGTTTATTCTGATCTCTCTTATGCATGATTTCATATCCTTGTAATTCTCTTCGAGTTGTGGGTTTTGTCTGGACAACTAGATTTATGATTCTTGCAATGGGATAAGTGCTTGGTTTTGGGTTCTCACCGTGCGGTGACCTCACCCAGTGACAGAAGGGGTAGCGAGGCACGTATCGTGTTGTTGCCATCAAGGGTAAAAAGATGGGGTTTTCATCATTGGTTTGAGATTATCCCTCTACATCATGTCATCTTGCTTAAAGCGTTACTCTGTTCGTCATGAACTCGATACACTAGATGCATGCTGGATAGCGGTCGATGTGTGGAGTAATAGTAGTAGATGCAGAAGTTATCGGTCTACTTGTCTCGGACGTGATGCCTATATGCTAGATCATTGTCTTAGATATCGTCATGACTTTGCGCGGTTCTATCAATTGCTCGACAGTAGTTTGTTCACCCACCATAATACTTGCTATTTTGAGAGAAGACTGTAGTGAACACTATGGCCCCCAGGGTCTAGTCCACACCATATTTTCAGCCTTACACTTTTTACTTCGTTGCAGTTTCCGCCTTCAGATCTCACTTTTCAACCGATCTTGAAGGGATTGACAACCCCTTTTGAAGCGTTGGGTGCAAGCTTGTTTGTGTTTGCGCAGGTACTCTGGACTTGACGAGACCCTCCTTCTGGATCAATACCTTGGTTCTCAAACTGAGGGAAATACTTACTGCTCCTGTGTTGCATCACCTTTCCTCTTCAAGGGAAAAACCAACGCAAGCCCAATCTCCGTCAACGTGTCAATTTATGGCGTTGTTGTTTGAAGAGTGGTAGAAGGATTTCTGGCGCCGTTGTCGGGGAGGAAGATTAAGTCAAGAACTCATCCAAGTAAGTGTCGCAAACTCATCTCTTGCATTTACTTTTTCTGCCAGTTGCCTCTCATTTTCCTCTCCCCCACTTCACCAATTTTCCTTTTTCGTTCGCCTTTTTCGTTCGCACTTTTCTCTCGCTTGCTTTCTGCTCGTCTGTGTGGGATAGTCTGTCCTGATGGCTAGATCCACCACTTCGAACGATACTCCCGAGAGCGAAGTTCTAAATTTCAAACAAATTAAGGGAGAAAACTTAAAGGACGCTTGGTATAGGATTTGCAATGCTCAGAGTAGATCTACTCATAAGCAATCCACTACCGTCTTGCTTTGCAGTTTTTATTTGGGTATTTCTGCTTGGAATATGTATATTCTTGATACCACCGTAGGTGGAAATTTCTTGGGTAGCCATACCATTGATTCTTACCATGCTGTGATAAATTTGGTAGGCTCACCCCCACTCATGGTTAATGGAACTACCTTAACTCTGGAACATGTGATGCGTAGGCTGGACGCTATTGAAAATAAAGTTGCCACGATTGAGCTCATTGAGAATTTGGATAAAAAGTTCCACAATCAAATCACTCAGTATGGATCCAAGGTGGGAAAGGTTTTGAAAAATTTAAAGGAGAAGGAACCCACAGTTAACGAAAAGCTAGGTCATGATTCCGCTAGGATTGGCAAACTAGAGGATGTTATAACCAACTTGGGTTCCGCTTTTGCCGCTGTGCAGAATACTCCAAATTTTGCCCACAGTAAAATCACCAAGTCCGTCTTTGTTCCTAAAAGTAGTGGTGAATCATCTAGCAAGAAAGATCAAAACCTCAAGATGGTAAGTGATCACGCCACTTATGGTTTGAGCACCAAGGACGACGATACGTGATTCTATCACTTCTATGCCTAGCTAAGGGCGTTAAACAACAGCGCTTGTTGGGAGGCAACCCAATGAATTTATCTTTTTTATTTCTGTTTTGTTGCGTCCACACTTTCATAATTCTGTTGTGTTTGTGTTTTTTGTGTTTCTTTTTGTGTTTGAGCCAAGCAAAGCCTTTATGATTCGTCTTGGTAATGGTTGTTTGATCTAGCTGGAAAAAGACAGAAACTTTTTGCTCACGAGATAATTTTTCATTTTTATTCAGAAATAGCTTTCGAGTTGATTCTTTTCTCTGCTGATTGATATGCTTTTTCCCCAGACCGTCGTAATGTTTCAGATTTTTTGAGGTACCAGAAGTATACGAAGTATACAGATTGCTACAGACTGGTCTATTTTTGACAGATTCTGTTTTTGTTGAGTTGGTTGCTTGTTTTGATGAAACTATGGTTAGTATCGGAGGGTACTAGCCATGGAAAAGTGAGAATACAGTAGCCCATCATCAATATAGATGGAATTCAAGTTTTCTACAGTACCAAAAGAAGTGGTAGTTTGTTTTCTTGTACTAATGTTATCACAAGTTTCTGTTTAAGTTTTGTGTTGTGAAGTTTTCAAGTTTTGGGTGATGTTCTCATTGACAAAGAGATAATGAGTGGAAAGAGCTAAAGCTTGGGGATGCCCAAGGCACCCCAAGCCAAATTCAAGGACACCAAAAAGCCTAAGCTTGGGGATGCCCCGGGAAGGCATCCCCTCTTTCGTCTTCAATCCATCGGTAACATTACTTGGAGCTATATTTTTATTCACCACATGATATATGTTTTGCTTGGAGCGTCTTGTATCGTAGGAGTCTTTTCTTTTTGTTGTGTCACAATCATCCTTGATGCACACCTTTTTGAGAGAGAGAGACATGTACTCATCGTGATTTTGCTAGAATACTCATAGTGCTTCACTTATATCTTTTGAGCTAGATACTTTTGCTCATGTGCTTCACTTATATCTTTTGAGCTAGATACTTTTGCTCTAGTGCTTCACTTATATATTTTGAGCTAGATACTTTTGCTCTTGTGCTTCACTTATATCTTTAGAGAACGGCGGTGCGTGATTTGGTAGTTGGCTTATGCTATGAAAGTAGTCCCATGTGCTAGGTACCTAAAGAGGATGCAAAAACCTCCATCTTCATGTGCATTGAGTAGAAAGAAAAGTTTCGATTCCTCTCAATTAGTTTTGAGACATGGACTCGGGAATATTAAAAGCTATGTTAGTAGCGTGTTGTGAATCAAGAAATACTTGTGTTGAAGTTAGTGATTCCCGCAGCATGCACGTATGGTGAACCGCTATGTTAGGAAGTCGGAGCATAATAGATCTATTGATTGTCATCCTTTGTGTTGAGGTCGGGATCACACGATGGTTTACACCTACCAACCCTTCCCCTCGGAGTATGCGTTTAGCACTTTGTTTCGATTACTAATAAAAACTTTTGCAACAAGTATGTGAGTTCTTTATGCCTAATGTTGAGTCCATGGTATAGATGCACTTTCACCTTCCACCATTGCTAGCCTCTCTAGTGCCGCGCAATTCTCTCCGGTGCACAAACCCACCAAATTCCTTCCTCAAAACAGCCACCATACCTACCTACTATGGCATTTTCATAGCCATTCCGAGATATATTGCCATGCAACTACCACCGTTCCGTCTCATGACTCGTGCCGTCACTCTCATATTGCCATTGCATGATCATACTAGATCGTTGCACATCCCGATACACTGCCGGAGACATTTCCTATGGAGTCATCATCATTGTGATCTTTGAGCTTTGAGTAACTAAAAGTGTGATGATCATCATTATTAGAGCATTTTCCCATGTGAGGAAATAAAAAAAGGCCAAAGAGCCCAAAAACAAAACAAAAAGTGAGAAAATAAAAAAAAAAAGAGGCCTAAGAGCCCAAATAAAAAAAACAGAAAAAGAGAGAAGGGACAATGCTACTATATTTTTCCACACTTGTGCTTCATGTTAGCACCATGTTCTTCATGATTGAGAGCTTCTTGCTTTGTCACTACCATATGCTAGTGGGAATCTTTTATATAACTTGGCTTGTATATTCCAATGATGGGCTTCTTCAAAATTGCCCTAGGTCTTCGTGAGCAAGCAAGTTGGATGCACACCCACTAGTTTCCCTTTTGAGCTTTCATATACCTATAGTTCTAGTGCATCTCTTGTATGGCAATCCCTACTCATTCACATTGATATCTATTAATGGGCATCTCCATAGCCTATTTATACACCATGTTAATGTGACCATCTCCTCCTTTTTGTCTCACAACCACCACCACACTCTATTCCACCTATAGTGCTATATCCATGGCTCGCGCTCATGTATTGCGTGATAGTTATAAAAAGTTTGAGAAAGTAAGAGTGCGAAAATAATTACTTGGCCAATTCCGGGGTTGTGCATGATTTACATTAGTTGTGTGAGGATGATGGAGCATAGCCAGACTATATGATTTTGTAGGGATAACTTTCTTTGGCTTTGTTATTTTGAAAGTTCATGATTACTTTGCTAGTTTGCTTAAAGTATTAATGTTGTCATGTCAATAGCAAACTATTGTTTTGAATCATACGGATCTGAACATTCATGCCACGTGAAAGAAGTTGCAAAGGACAACTATTTTAGGTAGCATTCCACATAAAATATTCAATCTTTATCACTTCCCTACTCGAGGACGAGCAGGAGTTAAGCTTGGGGATGCTTGATACATCTCCAACGTATCTATAATTTTTGATGGTTTCATGCTATTATCTTGTCAAACTTTGCATGTTTTGCATGCCTTTTATTTATTTTTTGGGACTAACTTATTAATCCAGTGTCAACTGCCAGTTCCTGTTTTTTCCATGTTTTTGACCCCTTTGAGAGGAGATTTTGAAACGGAGTCCAAACGGAAGAAAAGCTCCAAAAAGATTTTTTCTGGAACGGAAGAAGACCGGGGGACTTGAGAGCCAAGCCAAAAGAGACCCAGGGGCCCCACAAGCCCCCACCCCGCAGCCAGGGCGCCGCGCCATCCAGGCTTGTGAGCCCCATGGAGGTCCCCTGACCTAGATCTTGCATCTATATATTCCCAAATATTCCCAAAAAATCAGAGGAGCATCATAATCACTTCTCCGCCGCCGCAAGCTTCTATCTCCACAAGATCCCATCTGGGGCACGTCATGGTGCCCTGCCGGAGGGGGGATTCAGACACGGGGGGCTTCTTCATCAACACCATGACCTCTCGATGATGCGTGAGTAGTTCACCATAGACCTACGGGTCCATAGCTAGTAACTAGATGGCTTCTTCTCTCTCTTGGATCTTCAATACAAAGTTCTCCATGATCTTCATGGAGATCTATCTGATGTACCTTCTTTTGCAGTGTGTTTGTCGAGATCCGATGAATTGTGGATTTAGGATCAGATTATCTATGAATCTTATTTGAGTTTCTTCTGATCTTTCTTATGCATGATTTCATATCATTGTAATTCTCTTCGAGTTGTGGGTTTTGTCTGGCCAATTACATCTATGATTCTTGCAATGGGAGAAGTGCTTGGTTTTGGGTTCATACTGTGCGGTGACCTCACACAGTGACAGAAGGGGTAGCGAGGCACGTATCGTGTTGTTCCCATCAAGGGTAAAAAGATAGGGTTTTCATCATTGGTTTGAGATTATCCCTCTACATCATGTCATCTTGCTGAAAGCGTTACTCTGCTCGTCATGAACTCAATACACTAGATGCATGATGGATAGCGGTCGATGTGTGGAGTAATAATAGTAGATGCAGAAAGTATCGGTCTACTTGTCTTTGACATGATGCCTATATGCTAGATCATTGCCTTAGATATCGTCATGACTTTGTGCAGTTCTATCAATTGCTCGACAGTAATTTGTTCACCCACCGTAATACTTGCTATTTTGAGAGAAGCCTCTAGTGAATACGATGGCCCCCAAGGTCTACTCCACACCATATTTTCAGCCTTACACTTTTTCCTTCATTGCACTTTCCGCCTTCAGATCTCACTTTGCAAACAATCTTGAAGGGATTTACAACCCTTTTTGAAGCGTTGGGTGCAAGCTTGTTTGTGTTTGCGCAGGTACTCTGGACTTGACGAGACCCTCCTTCTGGGTCGATACCTTGGTTCTCAAACTGAGGGAAATACTTATTGCTCCTGTGCTGCATCACCCTTTCCTCTTCAAGGGAAAAACCAACGCAAGCCAATCTCCGTCAACGTGTCAATTTATGGCGCTGTAGTTTGAGAAGTAGCAAGATACGTGTAATCGGTCCCCGGAGTTTGCGGAATGTCTCGATCTCCCCGGAAACGAAAATCAGTGAGTAATAGCATAGAAAACTGGCTAGAATGGACTAAATCTGCGAATTTTGATGCGGTCCCCGTAACTGGTCCCCGGAGTTTGTGGAATATTTGTAGCGCGGGGGCCCAGAATTAGTGACTAATAGCATAGAAAACTGGCCAGAAAGGACAAAATCTACGAGTTTTGACGAAGTCCCCGTAAACAGTCCCAGGAGTTCGCGGAACGTTCGGATAAGCCCGAGAACCAAAATCAGTGAGTAATAGCATAGAAAACTGTCTGAATGGACCAAATCTGCGAGATTTGACAAGGTCCCCGTAACCGGTTCCCGAATTTCCCCAAACATTGTAGCACCACGGGACCCTGAACCAGTGATTTATACCATAGAAAACTGGCCAGAATGGACCAAACCTGCGAATTTTAACGAGGTCCCTTAGACGGTCCCGAGAGTTCGCGAAATGTTCGGATCTCCCCGGGAACCAAAATCAGTGAGTAATAGCACAGAAAACTGGCCACAATGGACCAAATCTACGAGATTTGTTGACGTGCCCGTAACCGGTCCCCGAATTTCCTCAAACGTTTGTAGCACCACGGGACCCTGAATCAGTGAGTAATAGCATAGAAAACTGACCAGAATGGACAAATCGTCAAGTTTTAACGAGGTCCATGTAAACGGTCCCCGGAGTTCGTGGAATGTTCGGATCTCGCCGGGAACCAAAATTAGCGAGTAAATAGCATAGAAAAGAGGCGAGAATGGACCAAATTTGCGAGTTTTGACGAGGTCCCTGTAACCGTTCCCCGGAGTTCGGTAACGTTCGGATCGCCCCGAGAACAAAAATTAGTGAGTAATAGCATAGAAAACTTGCCAGAATGGACCAAATGCGCGAGTTTTGACGAGCTCCCCGAAACCGGTCCCCGAAGTTCCCGAATGTTTGTGGCGCCACGGGACCCATAATTAGTGAGTAATAACATAGAAAATTGTCCAGAATGGATCAAATCTACGAGTTTTCACGATGTCCCCATAACCGGACCCCAAAGTTCCCCGAACGTTCGTGTCGGCCCGAGACCCAAAGTGAGTGAGTAATAGCATAGAAAATTGGCCAGAATGGACCAAATCTGAGAGATTTGACGAGGTCCCCGTAACCGGTTCCCAAATTTCCCCGAAGATTTGTAGCACCACGGGACCGTGAATCAGTGAGTAATAGCATAGAAAACTGGCCAGAATGGACCAAATCTGTGAGTTTTAACGAGGTCCCCGTAAACGGTCCCCAGAGTTCGCGGAATGTTCGGATCTCCCTCGGAACCCAAATCAGTGAGTAATAGCATAGAAAACAGGCCAGAATGGACCAGATGTGCGAGTTTTGACGTGGTCCCTCTAACAGGTCCTCGGAGTTCGCGGAACGTTCAAATCGCCACAGGAACCAAAATCAGTGAGTAATAGCATAGAAAACTAGTCAAAATGGACCAAATCTGTGAGTTTTAACGAGGTCCCTGTAAATGGTCCCCGGAGTTCGCAGAATGTTCGGATCTCCCCATAAACCAAAATCAGTGAATAATAGCATAGAAAACTGGCCAGAATGGACCAAATGTGCGAGTTTTGACGAGGTCCCTGTAACCGGTCCCCGGATTTCGTGGAATGTTTGAAGCGCTCGGGGACCGAGAATCAGTGAGTAATAGCATAGAAAACTGACCAAAATGGACAAAATATACGAGTTTGGACGAAGTCCCCGTAACCGGTCACCGGCGTTCGCGGAACGTTCGGATTAGCCCGGGACCAAAATCAATGAGTAATAGCATAGAAAAATGGACAGAATGGACCAAATCTGCGAGATTTGATGAGGTCGCCGTAACCGGTTTCCCTAATTTGCCCAAACATTTGTAGCACAACGGGACCCTGAATCAGTGAGTAATAGCATAGAAACTGGCCAGAATGGACAAAATCTGCGAGTTTTGACGAGGTCCCTGTAAACGGTCCCCGGAGTTTGCGGAATGTTTCGATCTCCCTGGAAACGAAAATGAGTGAGTAATAGCATAGAAAAGTGCCAGAATGGACCAAATCTGCGAATTTTGACGAGGTCCCCGTAACTGGACCCCGGAGTTCGTGGAATGTTTGTAGCGCGGGGGGTCCCAGAATCAGTGAGTAATAGCATAGAAAACTGGCCAGAAAGGACAAAATCTACGAGTTTTGACGAAGTCCCCGTAAACAGTCCCCGGAGTTCGTGGAACGTTCGGGTCGACCCGGGAACCAAAATCAGTGAGTAATAGCATAGAAAACTCGCCCGAATGGACCAAATCTGCGAGATTTGACGAGGTCCCCGTAACCGGTTCCCAAATTTCCCCGAACATTGTAGCACCACGGGACCCTGAATCAGTGAGTAATAGCATAGAAAACTGGCCAGAATGGACCAAATCTGCGAGTTTTAACGAGGTCCCCTTAAACGGTCCCCGGAGTTCGCGAAATGTTCCGATCTCCCCGGGAACCAAAATAAGTGAGTAATAGCATAGAAAACATGCCAAAATGGACAAAATCCGCGAGTTTTGACGAAATCTCCGTAACCGGTTCCCGAAGTTCGCGGAACGTTTGGATCGCTCCGGGAACCAAAATCAGTGAGTAGTAGCATAGAAAACTGGCCAGAATGGACCCAATCTCCGAGTTTTGTCAGTGTCCCCATAACCGGACCCCGAAGTTCCCCGAACGTTCGGATCTCCTAGGACCCAAAATTAGTGAGTAATAGCATAGAAAACTGGGCCAGAATGGACCAAATTTGCGAGTTTTGACGAGGTCCCCGAAATCGGTCCCCGAAGTTCCCCGAATGATTGTGGCGCCACGGGACCCATAATTAGTGAGTAATAGCATAAAAACTGGCCAGAATGGATAATATCTACGAGTTTTCTCGATGTCTACATAACCGGACCCCGAAGTTCCCCGAATGTTCGTGTCGCCCCGGGACCCAAAATCAATGAGTAATAGAATAGAAAACTGCCAAAATGGACCAAATCTGTGAGTTTTGGCGAGGTCCACGTAAACGGTCCCCGGAGTTCGGGAAATGTTTGGATCTCACCGGGAATGAAAATCAGTGAGTAATAGCATAGAAAACTGTCCAGAATGGACCAAATCTACGAGTTTTTACGAGGTCCACGTAACTGGTCCTCGGAGTTCGTGGAACCTTTGTAGCGCGCGGGGACCCAGAATCAGTGAGTAATAGCATAGAAAACTGGCCAGAAAGGATTAAATCTACTGGTTTTGACGAAGTTCCCATAACCAGTCCCCGGAGTTCGCGGGACGTTCGGATCGGCTCGGGAACCAAAATCAGTGAGTAATAGCATAGAAAACCGACGAGAATGGACCAAATCAGCGAGTTTTGACGAGGTCCCCGAAACCGGTCCCCGAAGTTCTCCGAATGTTTGTGGCGCCACGGGACCCATAATTAGTGAGTAATAGCATAGAAAACTGGCCAGAATGGATCAGATCTATAAGTTTTCACGATGTCCCCCTAATCGGACTCCGAAGTTCCCCGAACGTTCGTGTCGCCCCGGGACCCAAAGTCAGTGAGTAATAACCTTGAAAACTGGCCAGAATAGAACAAATTTGCGTGCTTTGACGAGGTCCCCGGATTTCGTGGAACGTTTATAGCGCCCGGGGAACGAGAATCAGTGAGTAATAGCATAGAAAACTGGCCGGAATGGACCAAATCTATGAGTTTTGACGAAGTCCGCGTAACCGGTCACCAGAGTTCGTAGAACGTTCGGATCGCCCGGAACCAAAATCAGTGAGTAATAGCATAGAAAACTAGCCAGAATGGACCAAATCTGTGAGATTTCACGAGGTCCCCGTAACCGGTCCCCGAATTTCCCCGAACGTTTGTAGCACCACACGACCCTAAATCAGTGAGTAATAGCATAGAAAACTGGCCAGAATGGACAAAATCTACGAGTTTTGACGAAGTCCCCGTAACAAGTTCACGGAACGTTCGTATCTGCCCGGGAACCAAAATCAGTGTGTAATAGCATAGAAAACTGGCCAGAATGGACCAAATCTATGAGATTTGACGAGGTCCCGTTAACATGTCCCCGGAGTTCGTGGAATGTTCGAATCGGCCCGGGAACCAAAATCAGTGAGTAATAGCATAGAAAACTGGCCAGAATGGACCAAATCTGCGTGATTTGACGAGGTCCCCGTAACCGGTACCCGAATTGCCCGGAACGTTTGTAGCACCACGGGTCCTTGAATCAGTGAGTAATAGCATAGAAAACTAGCCAGAATGGACCAAATCTGCGAGTTTTCATGAGGCCCCCGTAACTAGACTCTGAAGTTCCCCGAACATTCGTATTGCCCCGGGTCGAAAATCAATGAGAAACATCGTAAAAAACTGGATAGAATGGACAAAATCTGCGAGTTGTGACGAGGTCCCCGTAACCGGCCCCCAGAGTTCGTGGAACGTTTGTAGCGCCCTGGGACCCAGAACCGATGAGTAATAGCATAGAAAACTGGTGATAATGGTTCAAATCTACGAGATTTGACGATGTCATCGTAACCGCTCCCCGAATTTCCCCGAATATTTGTAGCATCACGGGACCCTTAATTAGTGAGTAATCGCAGAGAAAACTGGCTAGAATGGACCAAATCTGCGAGTTTTCATAATGTCCCCATAACCACACCCCAGAGTTCCTCGAACATTCGGATCTCCCCCCGGACCCGAAATTAGTGAGTAATAACATAGAAAACTGGCGAGAATGGACCAAATTTGCGAATTTTGACGAGGTCCCCGTATCCGTTCCCCGAAGTTCCCGGAATGTTTGCGGTGCCACGGGACCCATAATTAATGAGTAATAGCATAAAAACTGTCCAGAATGGATTGAACCTACAAGTTTTCACGAGGTCCCCATAACCGGACGCCGAAGTTCCCCGAACGTTGGTGTCGCCCCGGGACCCAAAATCAGTGAGTAATAGCATAGAAAACTGGCCCGAATGGACCAAATCTCCGAGTTTTGACAAGGTCCCCGTAACTTGTCCCTGGAGTTCGTGGAAAGTTTGTAGAGTGCGGGGACCCAGAATCAGTGAGTAATTGCATAAAAACTAGCTAGAAAGGACAAAATCTACGAGTTTTGACAAAGTCCCCGTAATTAGTTAGCGAAACGTTCGGATTGGCCCGGAACTAAACCTGTGAGTAATAGCATAGAAAACTGCCCAGAATGGACTAAATCTGCTAGATTTGACAAGGTCCCCGTAACTGGTCCCCGAAATTTCCCGAACGTTTGTAGCACCACTCGACTCTGAATCAGTGAATAATAGCATAGAAAACTAGCCAGAATGGAACAAATCTGCGAGTTTTGATGAGGTCCTCGTAAAAGGTCCCTGGAGTTTGCGGAATGTTTGGATCTCCCCGAGAAACAAAATCAGTGAGTAATAGCATCGAAAACTGGCCAGAATGGACCAAATGTGTGAGTTTTGATGTGGTCAACGTAACCGGTCCCAAGAGTTCGCGGAACGTTCGGATCGCGCCGGGAACCAAAATCACTCAATAATAGCATAGAAAACTAGCTAGAATGGACCAAATCTGCGAGTTTTCACGAGGTCCCCGTAACCAGATCCAGAAGTTCCCCGAACATTAGTATCGCCCCGGGTCCAAAATCATCACGTAATAGCATAGAAAACTGGACAGAATGGATAAAATCTGCGAGTTGTGACGAGGTCCCCGTAACCGGTCCCCGGAGTTCGTGGAACGTTTGTAGCGCCCCGGGACCCAGAACAGTGACTAATAGCATAGAAAACTGGTGAGAATGGACCAAATCAGCAAGATTTAACGAGGTCCCCATAACCGGTCCCCGAATTTCCCCGAACGTTTGTGCACCACGAGACCCTGAATTAGTGAATAATCGTAGAGAAAACTGGCTAGAATAGACCAAATCTGCGAGTTTTGATAATCTCCCCATAACAGGACCCCAAAGTTCCCCGAACTTTCGGATCTCCCCGGGACCCAAAATTAGTGAGTAATAGCATAGAAAATTGGCCAGAATGAACCAAATTTGTGACTTTTGACGAGGTCCCCGTATCCGGTCCCCGAAGTTCCCTTAATGTTTGCAGCGCCACGGGACCCATAATTAGTGAGTAATAGCATAGAAAACTGGCGAGAATGGAGCAAATCTGTGAGTTTTCACGAGGTCCCCATAACCGGACCCCGAAGTTCCCCGAACGTTCGTGTCGCCCGGGACCAAAAATCAGTGAGTAATAGCATGGAAAACTGCCAGAATGGACCAAATTTGCGAGTTTTGACGAGGTCCTCGTAACTGGTCCCCAGAGTTCGTGGAACATTTGTAGCGTGCGGGGACCCAGAATCAGAGAGTAATAGCATAGAAAACTGGCCAGAAAGGACAAAATCTACGAGTTTTGACGAAGTCTCCGTAACGAGTCCCCGGAGTTCGCGGAACGTTCGGATCGGCCCGGAACAAAAATCAGTGAGTAATAGCATAGAAAACTGGCCAGAATGGACTAAATCTGCAAGATTTGACGAGGTCCCCGTAACCGGTCCCCGAATTTTCCCGAACGTTTGTAGCACAACGGGTCCCTGAATCAGTGAAAAATAGCATAGACAACTAGCCAGAATGGACGAAATCTGCGAGTTTTGACGAGGTCCCCGAAAAAGGTCCCCAGAGTTCGCGGAATGTTTGGATTTCCCCGGGAAACAAAATCAGTGAGTAATAGCATAGAAAACTGGCTAGAATGGACCAAATCTGCGAGTTTTCACGAGGTCCCCGTAACCGGTCCCTGGAGTTCGCGGAACGTGCACATCACGCCGGGAACCAAAAATCACTTAGTAATAGCATAGAAAACTGGTCAGAATGGACCAAATCTGCGACTTTTCATGAGGTCCCCGTAACCAGACCCAGAAGTTCCCCGAACATTAGTATCGCCCCGGGTCCAAAATCATCGAGTAATAGCATAGAAAAATGAACAGAATGGACAAAATCTGCGAGTTGTGACGAGGTTCCCGTAACCGGTCCCCGGAGTTCGTGGAACGTTTGTAGCGCTCCGGGACCCAGAATCGGTGAGTAATAGCATAGAAACCTGGCCAGAATGGACCAAATCTGCGAGTTTTGACAAGGTCCTCGTAACTGGTCCCCGAAGTTCGCACAACGTTCGGATCGCTCCGCGAACCAAAATCAGTGAGTAATCGCATAGAAAACTGGCTGGAATAGATTAAATCTGCGAGTTTTGACAATGTCCCAATAACCGGACCCCAGAGTTGCCCAAACGTTCGGATCTCCCCGGGACCCAAAATCAGTGTGTAATAGCATAGAAAACTGGCCAAAATAGACCAAATTTGCGAGTTTTGACGAGGTCCCCGTAACCGGTGCCCGAAGTTCCCCGAATGTTAGCGGCGCCACGGGACCCATAATTAGTGAGCAATAGCATAGAAAACTGGCCAGAATGGACCAAATTTGCGAATCTACAAGTTTTCACGAGGTCCCCTTAACCGGACCCCGAAGTTCCCCGAACGTTCGTGTCGCCCCGGGACCCAAAATCAGTAAGTAATAGCATAGAAAACTGGCCATAATGGACCAAATTTGCGAGTTTTGACGAAGTCCCTGTAACCGGTCCCCGGATTTCGTGGAACTTTTGTAGCGCCCGGGGACCCAGAATCAGTGAGTAATAGCTAAGAAAACTTGCCAGAATGAACAAAATCTACGAGTTTTGATGAGGTCCCCGGAGTTCGCGGAACGTTCGGATTGGCCCAAGAACCAAAATGAGTGAGCAATAGCATAAAAAACTGATGAGAATGGACCAAATCTGCGAGATTTAACGAGGTCCCCGTAACCGGTCCCCGAATTTCCCCGAACGTTTGTAGCACCACGGGACCCTGAATCGGTGAGTAATAGCGTAGAAAACTAGCCAGAATAGACCGAATCTACGAGTTTTGACAATGTCCCCATAACCGGACCCCAAAGTTCCCCGAACGTTCAGATCTCCCCGAGACCCAAAATCAGTGAGTAATAGCATAGAAAACTGGACAGAATGGACCAAATATGCGTGTTTTGACGAGGTCCCCATAACCGGTCCCCGGAGTTCGTAGAATGTTTGTAGTGCCCGGGGACCCACAATCAGTGAGTAATAGCATAGAAAACTGGCCAGAATGGACAAAATCTATGAGTTTAGGCGAAGTTCGCGTAACCGGTCCCTGGAGTTCGTGGAACATTTGTAGCGCCCCGGGAACGAGAACCAGTGAGTAATAGCATAGAAAATTGGCCAGAATGGACCAAATCTACAAGATTTGACGAGGTCCCGGTAACCGGTCCCCGAATTTCCCCGAATGTTTGTAGCACCACGGGACGCTGAATCAGTGAGTAATGATGTTTGTTGTGTACCCTTGGCAATTGTGCCAGAAATACTCCTACTTCGGCACGTTGGTATTCCCTCGAAGCGGAAAGGGTGATGTAGCACAGCGATGGTAAGTATTTCCCTCAGTTTGAGAACCAAGGTATCACTCCGGCGGAAGAGTATCTCACTAACCTGCACAAACACAAAGCTTGCACCCAACGCTATGAAGGGCTTGTGAATCCCTTATAGATTGTTTGCGAACTGAGAACTGAAAGTAACAAAATAACAAAGCAAAGTAAAAGCGGAGTTGTAAAGGATGGATGTGAATAGACCCGGGGGCCGTAGTGTTTACTAGTGGCTTCTCTCATGAAAGCAAGTAGACGGTGGGTGAACAAATTACTGCCGAGCAAGTGATAGAACTGTGAAGAGTCGTGATGATATCTATGCAATGATTATTTATATAGGCATCACGTCCGAAACAAGTAGACCGATACTTTCTACATCTAGTACTATTACTCCACACATCAACCGCTATCTAGCATGTATCTAGGGTACTAAGTCCATAAGAACAGAGTGATGGGGTTATAGTCCCAGGGTAGGGTCGTAGGCCTTCCCTATAGGTCCTACCCAAGGACTACCCTCCATAGAGGGCAAGGCCCTTAGACAGTTCCGACTGAACTAAGGACCCCCCATCATCCAGTCGGTGACGAGCATTCAGAGCATATTTATCGTACCGACTGAATTCCACTCGGTACATCGTAACCTCCCAGGAGGGCAACGGTCATACGTTTGCATACACCATTATTAGCATTTAAGGCATACGTTACCTATAACGTAGGCATTTATTCGCCACTACTCCACCCCTGTCCACCGGGCCGTTGTGAAGGGCAGCGCACTCTATATAAGCCGCCCTTCCCCACTGGTGCAGGGGTGGGCATTTACTGTAATCCTATATTCCACTCGACACTAAGCTCCCAAGAGCACTGATACGTAGGGCTTTTACCTCCACCGTAGAGGGGCCTGAACTCATACAACCTCGTCGTCGCTAAGGATCTGCCCATCCTTTCGTACCCTACACATCTAGTGTCAGACTTATACCCACGACAGTTGGCGCCCACCGTGGGGCAGGCGTCTAAGCGACTTCCGGCGAGTTTGCAGCTTCATCTTTTCATCATGTCGTCCGGCGGAGATTTATGCATGGGTCGGGAGATCCTCTTCGGTGCACTCTCTTTCATCGTCGATGATTCGGCATGGCTTCGTGTTGGGGAACGTTGGGTGGGAAACAAAAATTTTCCTACGCGCACGAAGACCTATCATGGTGATGTCCATCTATGAGAGGGGATTTCCGATCTACGTACCCTTGTAGATCGCACAGCAGAAGCGTTAGTGAACGCGGTTGATGTAGTGGAACGTCCTCACATCCCTCGATCCGCCCCGTGAACCGTCCCGCGGTCCGTCCCACGATCTAGTGTCGAACGGACGGCACCTCCGCGTTCAGCACACGTACAGCTCGACGATGATCTCGGCCTTCTTGATCCAGCAAGAGAGACGGAGAGGTAGATGAGTTCTCCGGCAGCGTGACGGCGCTCTGGAGGTTGGTGGTGATCTGATCTCGGCAGGGCTCCGCCCGAGCTCCGCAGAAACGCGATCTAGAAGAAAAACCGTGGAGGTATGTGGTCGGGCTGCTGTGGCAAAAGTTGTCTCAAATCAGCCCTAATACCTTTGTATATATATAGGTGGGAGGGGAGGGGCCTTGCCTTGAGGCTCAAGGAGCCCCAAGGGGGTCGGCCGAGCCAATGGGGGAAGTCCTCCCCTTCCAAACCGAATCCAACTTGGATTGGAAGGTGGAGTCCTTCTCTCCTTTCCCACCTCCCCTTTTTTTTCTTTCTCTTTGATTTCTTATCCTTTGGCGCATAGGGCCTTCTTGGGCTGTCCCGCCAACCCACCAAGGCTGGTGCGCCACTCCCAAGGCCTATGGGCTTCCCCAGGGTGTGTCCCCCCCCCCCGGTGAACACCCGGAACCCATTCGTCATTCCCGACACATTCCCGGTAACTCCTAAAACCTTCCGGCAATGAAATGAGGTCATCCTATATAACAATCTTCATTTCCGGACCATTCCGGAAACCCTCGTGATGTCTGTGATCTCATCCGGGACTCCGAACAACATTCGGTAACCAACCATATAACTCAAATACGCATAAAACAACGTCGAACCTTAAGTGTGCAGACCCTGCGGGTTCAAAAACTATGCAGACATGACCCGAGTGACTCCTCGGTCAATATCCAATAGCGGGACCTGGATGCCCATATTGGATCCCACATATTCTACGAAGATCTTATCGTTTGAACCTCGGTGCCAAGGATTCATATAATCCCGTATGTCATTCCCTTTGTCCTTCGGTATGTTACTTGCCCGAGATTTGATCGTCAGTATCCGCATACCTATTTCAATCTCGTTTACTGGCAAGTCTCTTTACTCGTTCCGTAATACAAGATCCCGCAACTTACACTAAGTCACATTGCTTGCAAGGCTTGTGTGTGATGTTGTATTACCAAGTGGGCCCCGAGATACCTCTCCGTCACACGGAGTGACAAATCCCAATCTTGATCCATACTAACTCAACGAACACCTTCGGAGATACCTGTAGAGCATCTTTATAGTCACCCAGTTACGTTACGACGTTTGATACACACAAAGCACTCCTCCGGTGTCAGTGAGTTATATGATCTCATGGTCATAGGAACAAATACTTGACACGCAGAAAACAGTAGATACAAAATGACACGATCAACATGCTACGTCTATTAGTTTGGGTCTAGTCCATCACGTGATTCTCCTAATGACGTGATCCAGTTATCAAACAACAACACCTTGTATATAATCAGAAGACCCTGACTATCTTTGATCAACTGGCTAGCCAACTAGAGGCTTGCTAGGGACAGTGTTTTGTCTATGTATCCACACATGTATATAAGTCTTCATTCAATACAATTATAGCATGGATAATAAACGATTATCTTGATACAGGAATTATAATAATAACTATATTTATTATTGCCTCTAGGGCATAATTCCAACAGTCTCCCACTTGCACAAGACTCAATAATCTAGCCCTCACATCATCATGTGAATTACATTGTAATAAATCTAACACGCATAAAGTTCTGGTGTTGATCATGCTTTGCCCGTGGAAGAGGTTTAGTCAGCGGGTCTGCTACATTCAGATCCGTGTGCACTTTGCATATATTTACGTCCTCCCCTTCGACGTAGTCGCGGATGAGGTTGAAGCGTCGCTTGATGTGTCTGGACTTCTTGTGAAACCGTGGTTCCTTTGCTAAGGCAATGGCACCCGTGTTGTCACAAAACAAGGTTATTGGATTCAGTGCGCTTGGCACCACTCCAAGATCCGTCATGAACTGCTTCATCCAGACACCCTCCTTAGCCGCCTCCGAGGCAGCCATGTACTCCGCTTCACATGTAGAATCTGCTATGACGCTTTGCTTGGAACTGCACCATCTTACCGCACCCCCATTAAGAATAAATACATATCCGGTCTGCGACTTAGAGTCGTACAGATCGGTGTCAAAGCTTGCATCAACGTAACCCTTTACGGCGAGCTCTTCGTCACCTCCATACACGAGAAACATCTCCTTAGTCCTTTTCAGGTACTTCAGGATATTCTTGACCGTCATCCAGTGATCCACTCCTGGATTCTCTGGAACCTGCCTGCCATACTTATGGCCAGGCTAACGTCCGGTCTAGTGCACAGCATTGCATACATGATAGATCCTATGGCTGAAGCATAGGGGACGGTGCTCATATGCTCTCTATCTTTATCAGTTGCAGGGCACTGAGTCTTACTCAATCTCGTACCTTGTAAAACCGGCAAGAACCCTTTCTTGGACTGTTCCATTTTGAACCTCTTCAAAACTTTATCAAGGTATGTGCTTTGTGAAAGTCCTATCAGGCGTTTCGATCTATCCCTGTAGATCTTAATGCCTAGAATGTAAGCAGCTTCTCCTAGGTCCTTCATGGAGAAACTTTTATTCAAGTAATCCTTTATGCTCTCCAAAAACTCTACGTTGTTTCCAATCAGCAATATGTCATCCACATATAATATTAGAAACGCCACAGAGCTCCCACTCACTTTCTTGTAAATACAAGATTCTCCAACCACTTGTATAAACCCAAATGCTTTGATCACCTGATCAAAGCGTTTGTTCCAACTCCGAGATGCTTGCACCAGTCCATAAATGGATCGCTGGAGCTTGCACACCTTGTTAGCATTCTTAGGATCGACAAAACCTTCGGGTTGCATCATATACAACTCTTCCTTAAGGAAACCGTTAAGGAACGCCGTTTTGACATCCATCTGCCAGATTTCATAATCGTAAAATGCAGCTATTGCTAACATGATTCTGACGGACTTAAGCATCGCTACGGGTGAGAATGTCTCATCGTAGTCAACTCCTTGAACTTGTGAAAAACCCTTTGCCACAAGTCGAGCTTTATAAACGGTCACATTGTCGTCAGCGTCCGTCTTCTTCTTAAAGATCCATTTGTTCTGAATAGCCTTGCGGCCCTCAGGTAGTACTTCCAAAGTCCACACTTTGTTTTCATACATGGATCCTATCTCGGAATTCATGGCCTCCAGCCATTTGTTGGAATCTGGGCCCACCATTGCTTCTTCTAACAACATGATTGACAAAACGGGATTACCGTACCACTCTGGAGCAGCACGTGGTCTCGTCGACCTGCGTGGTTCGATAGGAACTTGAACCCGAGTTTCATGATCATCATCATTAACTTCCTCCTCAACCGGCGTCGCAACAACAGAGGTTTCCCCTTGCCCTGCGCCACCATCTAGAGGGATCAGAGGTTCGACAACCTCATCAAGTTCTATCATCCTCCCACTCAATTCTCTCGAGAGAAACTCCTTCTCGAGAAAAGATCCGTTTTTAGCAACAAACACTTTGCCCTCGGATTTGAGATAGAAGGTGTACCCAACTGTCTCTTTTGGGTAACCTATGAAGATGCTGTTTTCCGCTTTGGGTTCCAGCTTTTCAGGCTGAAGCTTTTTGACATAAGCATCACATCCCCAAACATTAAGAAACGACAACTTTGGCATTTTGCCATACCACAGTTCGTAAGGTGTCGTCTCAACGGATTTTGATGGTGCCCTATTTAAAGTGAATGCAGCCGTGTCTAATGCATAACCCCAAAACGATAACGGCAAATCGGTAAGAGACATCATAGATCGCACCATTAATAAAGTACGATTACGACGTTCGGATACACCATTACGCTGTGGTGTTCCAGGGAGTGTCAACTGTGGAACAATTCCACATTGTCTTAAGTGAGCACCAAACTCGAAACTCAGATATTCACCCCCACGATCAGACCGTAGGAACTTGATCTTCTTGTTACGATGATTTTCAACTTCACTCTGAAATTGCTTGAACTTTTCAAATGTTTCAGACTTGTGCTTCATTAAGTAGACATAACCATATCTACTCAAATCGTCAGTGAAGGTGAGAAAATAACGATATCCGCCGCGTGCCTCTACGCTCATCGGACCGCACACATCGGTATGTATGATTTCCAACAAGTCACGGGCACGCTCCATTGTTCCGGAGAATGGAGTTTTAGTCATCTTGCCCATGAGGCATGGTTCGCACGTGTCAAGTGAATCAAAGTCAAGTGACTCCAAAAGTCCATCGGCATGGAGTTTCTTCATGCGCTTTACACCAATATGACCTACGCGGCAGTGCCACAAAAATATGGCGCTATCATTGTTAACTCTAACTCTTTTAGTCTCAATGTTATGTATATGTGTATCACTATCAAGATTCAATATGAACAATCCTCTCACATTGGGTGCATGACCATAAAAGATGTTACTCATAGAAATAGAACAACCATTATTCTCTGACTTAAAAGAGTAACCGTCTCGCAATAAACAAGATCCAGATATAATGTTCATGCTCAACGCAGGCACTAAATAACAATTATTAAAGTTCATAACTAATCCTGATGGTAACTGAAGTGAAACTGTGCCGACGGCGATTGCATCAACCTTGGAACCATTTCCTACGCGCATCGTCACTTCATCTTTCGCCAGCCTTCGCCTACTCCGCAGTTCCTGTTTCGAGTTGCAAATATGAGCAACAGAACCGGTATCGAATACCCAGGCACTACTACGAGAGCCGGTTAAGTACACATCAATAACATGTATATCAAATATACCTGATTTTTTTCTTTGGCCGCCTTCTTATCAGCCAAATACTTGGGGCAGTTGCGCTTCCAGTGACCCGTACCCTTGCAATAGTAGCACTCTGTTTCAGGCTTAGGCCCAGCTTTGGGTTTCTTCGTCGGATTGGCAACAGGCTTGCCGCTCTTCTTTGAATTACCCTTCTTGCCTTTGCCGTTTCTATTGAAACTAGTGGTCTTATTCACCATCAACACTTGATGCTCTTTACGGAGTTCAGACTCTGCGACTTTCAGCATCGCAAACAACTCGCCGGGTGACTTGTTCATCCCTTGCAAGTTGTACTTAAACACAAAGCCCTTATAGCTTGGCGGCAGTGATTGAAGGATTCTGTCAGTGATAGCCTCTTGTGGGAGTTCAATCCCCAGCTTAGCTAGACGGTTTGAGTACCCAGACATTTTGAGCACATGTTCACTGACAGACGAATTCTCCTCCATCTTGCAAGCATAGAATTTATCGGAGGTCTCATACCTCTCGATCTGGGCGTTCTTCTGAAAGATGAACTTCAACTCCTAGAACATCTCATATGCTCCATGACGCTCAAAGCGACGTTGAAGTCCCGGTTCTAAGCCATACAAGACTGCACATTGAACTACTGAGTAGTCCTCCTTACGTGTTAACCAAGCGTTCTTAACATCCTGGTCAGCCGTAGCGGGTGGTTCATCTCCTAGCGCAGCATTAAGGACATAATCCTTTTTCCCAGCTTGTAGGATTTACTTAAGATTACGAGCCCAGTCTACAAAATTTGCTTCCATCATCTTTCAACTTAGCTTTCTCTAGGAACGTATTAAAATTCAGGGTGACTTTCGCGTGAGCCATGATGTACAACACAAATATATTCAAAGTGGACTTAGACTATGTTCAAGATAATTAGAGTTTAACTTAATCAAATTACTTGCTAAACTCCCACTCAAAAAGTACATCTCTCTAGTCATTTGAGTGGTTCAAGACCCACTTACACTAGCTCAAGTCCGATCATCACGTGAGTTGAGTATAGTATTAGTGGTAAGCATCCTATGCTAATCATATCATCTATATGATTCATGATCGACCTTTCGGTCTCATGTGTTCCGAGGCCATGTCTGCACATGCTAGGCTCGTCAAGCTTAACCCGAGTGTTCCGCGTGTGCAACTGTTTTGCACCCGTTGTATGTGAACGTTGAGTCTATCACACCCGATCATCACGTGGTGTCTCGAAACGACGAACTGTAGCAACGGTGCACAGTCGGGGAGAACACAATTTCGTCTTGAAATTTTAGTGAGAGATCACCTCATAATGCTACCATCATTCTAAGCAAAATAAGGTGCAAAAAAGGATTAACATCACATGCAATTCATAAGTGACATGATATGGCCATCATCACGTGCTCCTTGATCTCCATCACCAAAGCACCGGCACGATCTTCTTGTCACCGGCGCCACACCATGATCTCCATCAACGTGTCGCCGTCGGGGTTGTCTTGCTACTCATGCTATTACTACTAAAGCTACATCCTAGCAAAATAGTAAACGCATCTGCAAGCACAAACGTTAGTTTAAAGACAACCCTATGGCTCCTGCCGGTTGCCGTACCATCGACGTGCAAGTCAATATTATCTATTACAACATGATCATCTCATACATCCAATATATCACATCACATCGTTGGCCATATCACATCACAAGCATATCCTGCAAAAACAAGTTAGACGTCCTCTAATTTTGTTGTTGCATGTTTTACGTGGTGACCATGGGTATCTAGTAGGATCGCATCTTACTTACGCAAACACCACAACGGAGATATATGAATTGCTATTTAACCTTATACAAGGACCTCCTCGGTCAAATCCAATTCAACTAAAGTTGGAGAAACCGACACTTGCCAGTCAACTTTGAGCAACGGGGTTACTCGTAGCGATGAAACAAGTCTCTCGTAAGCGTACGAGTAATGTCGGTCCAAGCCGCTTCAATCCAACAATACCGCGGAATCAAGAAAAGACTAAGGAGGGAAGCAAAACGCACATCACCGCCCACAAAAACTTTTGTGTTCTACTCGAAAAGACATCTACGCATGAACCTAGCTCATGATGCCACTGTGGGGGAACGTTGCATGGGAAACAAAAAATTTCCTACGCGTACGAAGACCTATCATGGTGATGTCCATCTACGAGAGGGGATTTCCGATCTACGTACCCTTGTAGATCGCACAGCAGAAGCGTTAGTGAACGCGGTTGATGTAGTGGAACGTTCTCACGTCCCTCGATCCGCCCCGCGAACCGTCCCGCGATCCGTCCCACGATCTAGTGCGGAACGGACGGCACCTCCGCGTTCAGCACACGTACAGCTCGACGATGATCTCGGCCTTCTTGATCCAGCAAGAGAGACGAAGAGGTAGATGAGTTCTCCGGCAGCGTGACGGCGTTCCGGAGGTTGGTGGTGATCTGATCTCGGCAGGGCTCTGCCCGAGCTCCGCAGAAACGCGATCTAGAGGAAAAACCGTGGAGGTATGTGGTCGGGCTGCCGTGGCAAAAGTTGTCTCAAATCAGCCCTAATACCTCTGTATATATAGGTGGGAGGGGAGGGGCCTTGCCTTGAGGCTCAAGGAGCCCCAAGGGGGTCGGCCGAGCCAAGGGGGGAAGTCCTCCCCTTCCAAACCGAATCCAACTTGGATTGGAAGGTGAAGTCCTTCTCTCCTTTCCCACCTCCCCTTTTTTCTTTCTCTTTGATTTCTTATCCTTTTGCGCATAGGGCCTTCTTGGGCTGTCCCACCAGCCCACCAAGGGCTGGTGCGCCACCCCCAAGGCCTACGGGCTTCCCCGGGGTGGGTTGCCCCCCCCCCCTCCCCGGTGAACACCCGGAACCCATTCGTCATTCCCGGCACATTCCCGGTAACTCCGAAAACCTTCAGGCAATCAAATGAGGTCATCCTATATATCAATCTTCGTTTCCGGACCATTCTGGAAACCCTCGTGACGTCCGTGATCTCATCCGGGACTCCGAACAACATTCGGTAACCAACCATATAACTCAAATACGCATAAAACAACGTCGAACCTTAAGTGTGCAGACCCTGCGGGTTCGAGAACCATGCAGACATGACCCGAGTGACTCCTCGGTCAATATCCAATAGCGGGACCTGGATGCCCATATTGGATCCCACATATTCTACGAAGATCTTATCGTTTGAACCTCAGTGCCAAGGATTCATATAATCCCGTATGTCATTCCCTTTGTCCTTCGGTATGTTACTTGCCCGAGATTTGATCGTCAGTATCCGCATACCTATTTCAATCTCGTTTACCGGCAAGTCTCTTTACTCGTTCCGTAATACAAGATCCCGCAACTTACACTAAGTCACATTGCTTGCAAGGCTTGTGTGTGATGTTGTATTACCGAGTGGGCCCCGAGATACCTCCCCGTCACACGGAGTGACAAATCCCAGTCTTGATCCATACTAACTCAACGAACACCTTCGGAGATACGTGTAGAGCATCTTTATAGTCACCCATTTACGTTGCGACGTTTGATACACACAAAGCACTCCTCCGGTGTCAGTGAGTTATATGATCTCATGGTCATAGGAACAAATACTTGACACGCAGAAAACAGTAGCAACAAAATGACACGATCAACATGCTACGTCTATTAGTTTGGGTCTAGTCCATCACGTGATTCTCCTAATGACGTGATCCAGTGATCAAACAACAACACCTTGTATATAATCAGAAGACCCTGACTATCTTTGATCAACTGGCTAGCCAACTAGAGGCTTGCTAGGGACAGTGTTTTGTCTATGTATCCACACATGTATATAAGTATTCATTCAATACAATTATAGCATGGATAATAAACGATTATCTTGATACAGGAATTATAATAACTATATTTATTATTGCCTCTAGGGCATAATTCCGACACTTCGGGATGCGTCTCTCGATGTCGAGGCGCTCCCCAGTCGCGGGGCTACGCACTTCCGTGCCGGTGCCCGCGGCGTCCTTCTTCTCCAGCAGTCGGCCCCGGTGTCGACCTTCGCCCCCGTCACGCGCCGCAACAAGCGGTCCCGCCGTCCGCGGCTCCAGCGTTGGGTGCGACACGCCCAGGCGCCCAGAACGCTTCCTCTCAAGTGGCGGTCCTCGAGTCGGTTATGGTCACGCCGTCGTCCCAGTGCTTGGACTCAGTTCCAACTGAGTTACCTTCCGAGTACTTGGGTCACGGGCCTGCAGCCGAAGTTCTCATGGCAAATTCCCATGAAAGTCCCCACCGGACTGGCCAGAACGAGCACGAGGTCGGCGAATCGTCCAGTGCTCGCCGTCAACACCACCGTTCTGCCAGTCGACACACTCGTCACAGCAACGTTAGGGTGTTCCGTACACCCATCCTCAACCTGGCTACCGCTCCCAAGATAGCCGATTCCCTCCAACCGACTGATTCGGAGGCTGGTAGAGGGATCGAGCAGATCCGTGCCCTGTTGCACACGGCGCAGCGGCTGAATTCGGCGGTCTCCCAGTCGCACAACAGGATCCACAACAGTTCTGTTCACGCGAACACGCATCGGTCGGTTTACAGCCCCTACTCTCATCAGCGACGCAGAGGGGGCAGCCGTTCCACGAATCCCGAAGATCGTCGCCGTTCACGCACCCCTCCGCGGGGTGGGCCTTACGGGCCACGACATCATGATGATCGGCGTTCAGTCGGTGCCACGTATGATCCAAGGCCCGACGCAAGAGGGTACATCGCCCAGAGGAAGGTCGACAGGAGTCGAGCCCACCGTGATGGTCACGATAGAGACCGTCCGAGTGGAAGCAGGACCATCGTCTCTAGCCCCGAGTGCTTTAGTCAGGCCATCCGTTCAGCTGACATCCCGCCCAACTTCCGGTTGGCGACGGGGATCAGCAAGTGCACAGGAGAATCCAAGCCAGAAACGTGGTTGGGCGACTACCGAGTGGCGGTCCGGATCGGTGGCGGAGATGACCAGGTCGCCATGAAACATCTCCCCCTGATGCTCAACGGCTCGGCACGAGCGTGGCTGAATCAGTTGGCTCCGTCAAGCATCTACAGCTGGGCAGATCTGTCCCGAGTGTTCATCAGGACCTTCAAGGGCACGTGCAAACGCCCTGCTGGTCTCGTGGAGCTCCAGCACTGCGTCCAGAAGTAGAATGAGCCCCTGCGCGATTTCATCCAGCGCTGGACGACCCTCTACCACACGGTGGAGAACGTCACATAGCATCAAGCAGTCTGCGCATTCAAGGCAGGCGTGCGGTATAGAGATCTGTACCTGAAGTTCGGTCGGACAGGCGACATCTCCATGAGCAAGATGATGGAGATAGCCGCACGCTATGCAAATGGCGAAGAAGAGGACCGCATACATAGCGGCAAGCACAAGGCAGTCGCCGACGGAGATGGGAACAGCAATCGGAAGCAAAATCCGAAAGCTCCGTCCACTCTGCAGGCAGAGGCAGCTGCCGTTACAAATGCCAAGTTCAAGGGCAAGGGGAAAGCTCAGTACACCCCCAAGAAGAAGCAGTTCGGGAACTCCATCCTGGATCAGCCATGTCTAATCCACACGAAGATGGATGAAGAAGGCAACGCCATATTCCCGAAGCACACCACTCGGCAATGTCGCCTCCTGATCCAAGGGTTCGGCGAAGGGCAGCCGAGTGAAAAGGACAAGGAGCAGGATGATGAGGACAAGGAGGATCCGTTCCCCCAAGTCCGCGCAACATTGATGATTTTTGCTGACGTGGAAAGCAAGAGTTGACTGAAGCTGGTGAACAGGGAGGTGGCCATGGCCACCCCGACCAACCCCATGTTCCTCAAATGGTCTCAGACTGTGATCACCTTTGATCAGTCGGATCATCCAGCACACGTGCCCACCCCGGGGAGGCAGGCTCTAGTAGTCGACCCGGTGGTGGAAGGAGTCCGACTGCGCAAAGTCCTCATGGATGGTGGCAGCGGCTTGAACATCATGTACGCTGACACTCTCAAGGGGATGGGCATTCCGATGTCCAAACTTAGCGAGAGCAGCATGCAGTTCCACGGAGTCATCCCAGGACGAAAGGCCAAGTCACTCGGCCAGATTGCGTTGGACGTTGTTTTCGGCTCCGACAAGAACTTCCGCAAGGAAAAGCTGACATTCGAGGTGGTGGACTTCCAGAGTGCATACCATGCAATTCTGGGCCATCCGGTGTATGCACGTTTCATGGCCCGTCCATGTTACGTGTATTTGAAGCTGAAGATGCCAGGTCCCAAAGGTGTGATCACCATCACAGGCAATCGGCAGCGGGCTGAAGAGTGTCTGCAGCACGGGTCGCGGATTGCCGATCAGCAGATGGCTATCCTCGAGCTGGATGAGTACAAGAAGACGGCCGACCCTGCTGACTTGATGCGTTCGAAGAAGCCAGCTTCGGAGTCCGCATTCCAGTCGGCGGGCGACACGAAGAAAGTCAGCATCCACTCGACGGACGACACCGCCGCCCCGACGAACATCTCCACCACCCTTGATCCAAAATAGGAAGTCGAGCTCAACCAATTCCTCCGTGAGAACTGGGACATTTTCGCATGGAAGCCCATTGACATGCCAGGTGTATCCAGGGAGTTGGCTGAGCACCGACTGCATGTGGATCCTACCGCTCGGCCTGTCCGAGAACGCCTGCGTCGGTCCGCCGCGCACAAAAGGAAGGCAATCGGAGAGGAGGTGGCTAAACTTTTGGCAGCCAACTTCATTCGCGAGGTACACCACTCCGAGTGGCTCGCCAATGTTGTCATGGTGCCCAAGAAGGACAAGTCCCTCCGTATGTGCATCGACTTCAAGCATCTCAATAAGGTCTGCCCGAAAGATCATTTCCCGCTCCCCCGCATTGATCAAATTGTCGATTCGACTCCGGGTTGCGAGCGTTTATCATTCCTTGATGCCTATTCGGGCTATCATCAGATCCATCTGTATGGTCCGGATGGATTAAAAACAGCCTTCATCACCCCATTCGAGTGTTTCTGCTACATCACTATGCCATTCGGTTTGAAGAATGCAGGAGCAAGTTTTATGCGCATGATCCAGAAATGCCTCCTTGACCAGATCAGTCGAAATGTGGAGGCATATATGGACGATATCGTAGTCAAGTCACGCAAAGGTTCCGACGTGCTGACTGACTTTGCAGAAACATTCGCCAACCTTTGTAGGTACGATATCAAGCTCAACCCTGCCAAGTGTTCATTCGGTGTTCCCAGCGGAAAGTTACTCGGTTTCTTCGTTTCCGAACGAGGAATTGATGTCAACCCCGAAAAGATCGGGACCATCGTACGAATGGATCGGCCGGTCAGAATACATGATGTTCAAAGGCTCACAGGTTGCCTAGCGGCTTTGAGCAGGTTTATCGCTCGACTCGGCGAGAAGGCGTTACCTCTGTACCAACTCATGAAGAAATCAGATACTTTCGAGTGGATAGACGAAGCCCAGATTGCATTCGACGACCTCAAAGCCCTGCTTTCCACCCAGTCGGTTCTTACTGCCCCGCTCAGTAAAGAACCCCTTCTTCTGTATATCGCGTCTACAAATCAAGTCGTCAGCACTGTTCTCACAGTCGAACGTGAAGAAGAAGGCAAAGCGTACAAGGTTCAGCGGCCAGTATATTATGTCTCCGAAGTCCTGACACCTTCCAAGCAGAGGTATCCCCATTATCAAAAGCTTATTTATGGGATCTACCTGACTGCAAACAAGGTGGCTCACTATTTCCAAGACCACTCGGTGTCTGTCGTTTCTGATGCTCCGTTGTCGGAAATCCTCCACAATCGGGACGCATCAGGCCGAGTGGCAATGTGGGCTATGGAGATGTTATACTGCGACATCAAGTTTGAAACCAAGAAGGCTATAAAGTCTCAAGCTCTGGCTGACTTCATAGCAGAATGGGTAGAACAACAGCAATCGACTCACATCTACTCGGCTCATTGGACTATGTTCTTCAATGGGTCCAAGATGCGGAATGGCTCCGGTGCTGGCGTAGTGATCATATCGCCAAAAGCTGATAAGCTTAAGTATGTGTTGCAGATACATTTCAATTCTTCCAACAATGAGGCTGAGTATGAAGCTCTCCTTTACGGATTGCGCATGGCCATCACACTCGGCGTCCGTCGCCTGATGGTCTATGGCGATTCAGATTTGGTGGTTAATCAAGTGATGAAGGAGTGGGATGTTAGGAACCCCACCATGACTGCATACTGCAACGCAGTAAGGAAGCTCGAGAACAAGTTTGAAGGTCTGGAACTTCACCATGTTCCGGGACTGAAGAACCAAGCAGCTGATGAGTTGGCAAAACTCGGATCCACTCGGAGACCAGTCCCGAGTGATGTCTGCCTCGAGTACCTACATCTCCCTTCGGTGAAAGAATATCCTTTTAGAGAGGAACCGGTACAACCGAAGAGTTCAACAGATCCGACTGAAGTGAAGGGCCGTTGTGAAGGGCAGCGCACTCTATATAAGTCGCCCTTCCCCACTGGTGCAGGGGTGGGCATTTACTGTAATCCTATATTCCACTCGACACTAAGCTCCCAAGAGCACTGAGACGTAGGGCTTTTACCTCCACCGCAGAGGGGCCTGAACTCATACAACCTCACCGTAGCTAAGGCTCTGCCCATCCTTTCATACCCTACACATCTACTGTCAGACTTATACCCACGACACAGAGTAACGCCTTAAGAAATATGACATGATGTAGAGGGATAATCTTAAACCAATGATAAAACCCCCATCTTTTTACCCTTGATGGCAACTGCTTGATGTGTGCCTTGCTGCCCCTACTGTCACTCGGAAAGGTCACCACATGGCAAAACCCAAAACCAAGCACTTCTCTCAGTGCAAGAATCATAGATCTAGTTGGCCAAACAAAACCCAAGACTCAGAGAGACTTACAAGGATATCAAATCATGCATATAAGAAATCAGCAAAGACTCAAATATATATCATAGATAATCTTATCACAAGTCCACAATTCATCGGATCTCGACAAACACACCGCCAAAGAAGATTACATCAGATAGATCTCCATGAAGATCATGGAGAACTTTGTATTGAAGATCCAAGAGAGAGAACAAGCCATCTCGCTACTAACTACGGACACGTAGGTCTGAAGTGAACTACTCACGAGTCATTGGAGGGGCGATGATGATGATGAAGAAGCCCTCCACCTCCAAAGTTTCCTCCGGCAGGGCGCAAGGAAGGGTCTCCAGACGAGATCTCGCGGAAACAGAAGCTTGCGGCGGCGGAAAAGTATTTTCGAGGCTCCCCTGATTTTTTGCGGAATATTTGGGAATATATAGGCGCAAAACCTAGGTCAAGAGGCGGCCAGGGAAGCCACAAGCTTGCCCACCGCCGCCTCCCCCCTGGTGGCGTGGTGCAAGCTTGTGGGCTCCCTGGGGCCCACCTAGCCTGGCCCAAAGTCTCCATGGACTTCTTCCGTTCGGGAAAAAATAATTTCAGGGATTTTATTTCGTTTGGACTCCGTTCCAAAATCAGATCTGAAAAGAGTCAAAACACCGAAAACAGGAACTCGCACTTGGCACTGAATCAATAAGTTAGTCCCCAAAAAGATATAAAAAGGCACATAAAACATACAAAGAAGACAAGATAACAGCGTGAAACCATCAAAAATTATAGATACGTTTGAGACGTATCAAGCATCCCCAAGCTTAACTCCTGCTCGTCCTCGAGTAGGGAAGTGATAAGAATGAATTTTTGAAGCTTTCATGCTACCTAGCATAGGTGTCCTTTCTAATTCCTCTTATGTGACTTGAATGTTCAGATCCATTAGATTCAAAACAATAGTTTGCTATTGGCGTGGAAACAATAATAATTCAAGCAAACTAGCAAAGTAACCATGAACTTTCAAAATAACAAGGCAAAAAGAAAGTTATCCCTACAAAAGCATATAGTCTGGCTATGCTCTATCATCATTGCACAACGAATTTAAATCATGCATAACCCCGGTATTGGCCAAGTAATTGTTTCACACATTTACTTTCTCAAACATTTTCAACTCTCATGCAATACATGAGCGTGAGCCATGGTTATAGCACTATATATGGTGTGGAGTATGGTGGGGGTTGCAAGACAAAAAGGAGAAGATAGTCACATTAACTAGGCATATCAATGAGCTGTGGAGATGCTCATCAATAGATATCAATGTGAATGAGTAGGGATTGCCATACAAATGATGCACTAGAGCTACAAGTATGTGAAAGCTCTTAAAGAAAACTAGTGGGTGTGCATCCAACTTGCTTGCTCACGAAGACCTAAGGCAATTTTGAGGAAGCCTATCATTGTAATATACAAGCCAAGTTATATAATGAGAATTTCCCACTAGCTATATGGTGGTGACAAAACGAGAGACTCTCAATCATGAAGATCATGGTGCTCAAAATGCACAGGTGTGGAAAAAGTGGTAGCATTGTCCCTTCTCTCTTTTTCTCTCATTTTTTTGGTGGGATCTTTGGCCTCTTTTTTATGGGCTTCTTTGGCCTCTTTTATTTCCTCACATGGGACAATGCTCCAATAATCATGATCATCACACTTTCAACTCAAAACTTAGAGCAATTATAACTCTATATGGAATGCCTCTGGTAGTGTACCATGGCAATGATCTAGCATGGCATAGTCATCAATGGAAACATCATGCTAGCTATCTTACGATCATGCAAAGGCAAGTAGACATGGTGGCACATGTCATGGTGGTAGTTGCATGGCAATATATCTCGGAATGACTTTGAAAAAGCCATAGGAGGTAGGTATGGTGGCTGTTTTGAGGGAGGCTAATGGTGGGTTTTGTGCACCGGCAAAAGTTGCACGGCACTAAGAAGATAGTGATGGTGGAAGGTGAAAGTGCATCTAAACCATGGACTCAAATTAGTCATGAAGAACTCATATACTTGTTGCAAAAGTTTTATTAGTAATCGAAACAAAGCATTCAACGCATACTCCTAGGGGAAGGGTTGGTAGGTATAAACCATCGCGTGATCTCGACCGCCACACAAAGGATGACAATCTATATACTAATCATGCTCAGATTTCATCACATAGCAGTTCACCATACGTTCATGCTACGGGAATCACTAACTTCAACACAAGTATTTCTAGATCCACAACACCTTACTAGCATGACTTCAATATTACCATAACCACAACTCAAAACTAATTGAGATGAATCAAACTTCTCTAACTATTCAATGCACATGAAGGAGGAAGTTTTCGTATCCCTTTGGATAACTACCCCTGTTGAGACTACTTTCAAAACATAGATCAACTACCAAGCCACGCACTGCTGCGCTCTAAAAGATATAAGTGAAGCACATAGAGCAAAAGTATCTAGCTCAAAAGATATAAGTGAAGCACATGTGAGCTGAATTGTCTACCAAAAGATATAAGTGAAGCTCAACAAAATCACGGCGTGTGCATGTATCTCTCTAGGTGTGCAGCAAGGATGATTGTGACACAACAAAAATAAAAGACTCCTACGATACAATACGCTCCAAGAAAAAACACATAACATGTGGTGAATAAAAATATAGCCCCAAGTAAAGTTACTGATGGATTGAAGACGAGAGAGGGGATGCCTTCCCGGGGCATCCCCAAGCTTAGGCTTTTACGGCATCCTTGAATCTCTTGGGGTGCCTTGGGCATCCCCAAGCTTGAGCTCTTGCCACTCTTTATCTTTTTGTCCATAAGAACTTCAGCCAAAACTTGAAAACTTCACAACACGAAACTTAAACAGAAACCCGTGATAACATTAGTACAAGAAAGCAAACCACCACTTCCTTAGGTACTGTAGCAATCTTAAATTCTACTTGTGCTGATGTTAGGTTACTGTACTTTCAATCTTCCATGGCTAATACCCCCCCGATACTATCCATAGTTTCATCAAAGTAAGCAACCAACACAACAAAAACAGAATCTGTTAACAGCAGACCAATCTGTAGCAATCTGTATGTTTCGTATACCTCTGGTACTTCCAAAATTCTGAAAAATTACGACAGTCTCAAGAATTTGCATAGAAATCAGCAGCAAAATGAATCAACTCAAAAGCTCTTACAGAAAAAAAATGACAATTCTTTTCGTCAGCAGAAAGTTTCTGTCTTTCCCACCATGACCAAACGATCATCCTCAAGACTAATCATAACGGTTTTGCTTGGCACAAACGCAAAAAGAAACACAAAAAACACAATCATAACAGAATTATGAAAGTTTGAAAAACACAAAACAGAAAGAAAAAGGATAGATTCGTTGGGTTGCCTCCCGACAAGCGCTTTTGTTTAACGCCCTTAGCTAGGCATTGATTTCAATGATGCTCACACAAAAGACAAGAATTGAAGCATAACGAGAGCATCCTAAAGCATGTGAAAATCACGTCTAAGTCTAACATACTTCCTATGCATAGGCATTTTATAGGAAAACAGATTGTCAAGGCAACCAATAGTTGCCATATGCAAGGAAGAAGAAAGAGACAATAGCAATCTCCACATAACGAGAGGTAATTTGGTAACATGAAAGTTTCTACCACAATATTTTCCTCTCTCATAGCTATTACATGTGGGGTCATATTCGAATTCAACAATGTAACTATCACAAAGGATATTCTTTTCATGATCCACATGCATGCAAAGTTGACCCTCTTCAAAAATAGTGGGATTATCATCAAATAAAATCATGACTTCTCCAATCCCACTTTCAGTATTGTTGCAAATATCATATTCATCATGGGGTTTGAACAAATTTTCAAGATCATAAGAAAGATCCTCACCCCAATCATGATTATTGCAACAAGTAGTGGACAAAGCAAAACTAGCATCCCCAAGCTTAGGGTTTTGCATAATTTTAGCATGATTATCACTAATAGAATTTATAGTGAAACCATTGCAATCATGGTTTTTATCCAAGGAGCCCTCGTGAATCACTTCATGAATTTCTTCCTCACAATTTTCAGATTCACCCATCTTATGCAAAACTCCAAAGAAATAGGCAATTTCCCTGAACTCAATAGCAATTTGTTCCACACGAGTTGGTCTCTTAAAGAGACTAGCAAGTGGATGAGGATCCATATCACTAGATTTTCAGCAAGCGAAGATGCAAGCATATTGAGGGCACATGGCACACAAGCGAACAGAAAGCAAGCGAGAGAAAAGGGCGAATGAAAAAGGCAAAGGAGAAAACGGCGAAGGAGAAAGGCGAATGAAAACGGCAAATGTGAAGTGGGGGAGAGGAAAACGAGAGGCAACTGGCAAAAAGGTAAATGCAAGAGAAGAGTTTGTGAGACCTACTTGGATAGATCTTGATTTCTCTTCCCCGGCAACAGCGCCAGAAATAGGCGTGTTTTCGGGAGAATATTCTTCACGATCCACCTCGGCAAGCGATCCTCTTCCCCGGAAACGGCGCCAGAAATACTTCTGATGTTTGTTGTGTACCCCTGGCAATTGTGCCACAAATACTCCTACTACGGCACGTTGGTATTCCCTCGAAGCGGAAAGGGTGATGTAGCACAGCGACGGTAAGTATTTCCCTCAGTTTGAGAACCAAGGTATCAATCCAGCGGAAGAGTATCTCACTAACTTGCACAAACACAAAATCTTGCACCCAACGCTATGAAGGGGTTGTCAATCCCTTATAGATTGTTTGCCAAGTGAGAACTGAAAGTAACAAAGTAACAAAGCAAAGTAAAAGCGGAGTTGTAAACGATGGATGTGAATAGACCCGGGGTCGTAGTGTTTACTAGTGGCTTCTCTCTTGAAAGCAAGTAGACGGTGGGTGAACAAATTACTGCCGAGCAATTGATAGAACTGTGCAGAGTCGTGACGATATCTATCCAATGATTATTTCTATAGGCATCACGTCCGAAACAAATAGACCGATACTTTCTGCATCTGCTACTATTACTCCACACATCGACCGCTATCCAGCATGCATGTAGTGTATTAAGTCCATAAGAAAAGAGTAACGCCTTAAGCAAGATGACATGATGTAAAGGGATAATATCAAACCAATGATAAAAACCCCATCTTTTTACCCTTGATGGCAACTTCTTGATGTGTGCCTTGCTGCCCCTACTGTCACTGGGAAAGGTCACCACATGGCAGAACCCAAAACCAAGTAGTTCTCCCATTGCAAGAATCATAGATCTAGTTGGCAAACAAAACCCAAGACTCGGAGAGACTTACAATGATATCAAATCATGCATATAAGGAATCAGCAAAGACTCAAATATGTATCATAGATAATCTGATCACAAGTCCACAATTCATCGGATCTCGACAAACACACCGCCAAAGAAGATTACATCGGATAGATCTCCATGAAGATCATGGAGAACTTTGTATTGAAGATCCAAGAGAGAGAACAAGCCATCTAGCTACTAACTACGGACCCGTAGGTCTGAAGTGAACTACTCATGAGTCATTGGAGGGGCGATGATGATAATGAAGAAGCCCTCCACCTCCAAAGTCCCCTCCGGCAGGGCGCCGGGAAGGGTCTCCAGATGACATCTCTCGGAAACGGAAGCTTGCGGCATCAGAAGAGTATTTTCGAGGCTCCCCTAATTTTTTTGCAGAATATTTGGGAATATATAGGCGCAAAACCTAGGTCAGGAGGCGGCCAGGGAAGCCACAAGCTTGCCCACCGCCGCCTCCCCCCTGGTGGCATGGTGCAAGCTTGTGGGCTCCATGGGGCCCACCTGGCCTGGCCCAAAGTCGCCCTGGACTTCTTCTGTTCGAGAAAAAATCATTTCAGGATTTTATTTCGTTTGGAGTTCGTTCCAAAATCAGATCTGAAAATAGTCAAAAACACGGAAAAACAGGAACTGACACTTGACACTAAATCAATAAGTTAGTCCCCAAAAAGATATAAAAAGGCACATAAAACATACAAAGAAGACAAGATAACAGCGTGAAACCATCAAAAATTATAGATACGTTTGAGACGTATCAAGTAATAGCATAGAAAACTGGCCAGAATGGACCAAATATGCGAGTTTTGACGAGGTCCCCATAAACGGTCCCCGGAGTTCGTGGAATGTTTGGATCTCCTCGGGAAAGAAAATCGATGAGTAATAGCATAGAAAACTTGTCAGAATGGACCAAATCTGCGAGTTTTGACTAGGTCCTCGTAACCGGTAACCGGAGTTCGCGGAACGTTCGGATCGCCCCGGGAACCAAAATCAGTGAGTAATAGCATAGAAAACTGGCCAGAATAGACTAAATCTGCGTGTTTTGACGAGGTCCCTGCAACCGGTCCCCGGAGTTTATGGAATGTTTGTAGCGCCCGGGGACCAAGAATTCGTGAGTAATAACATAGAAAACTGGCCAGAATGGACAAAATCAATGGGTTTTGACGAAGTCCGCGTAACCGGTCCCCGGAATTCGCGGAACGTTCGAATCGGCCCGGGACCCAAAATCAGTGAGTAATAGTATAGAAAACTTGCGAGAATGGACCAAATCTGCGAGATTTGACGAGGTCCCCGTAACCGGTCCCCGAATTTCCCCGAACGTTAGTAGCACCACGGGGCCCTGAATCAGTGAGTAATAGCATAGAAAACTCGCCAGATTGGACCAAATCTGCGAGTTTTCACGAGGTCCCCGTAACCACACATTGAAGTTCCCCGAACATCCATATTGCCCTGGGTCCAAAATCAATGAGAACTAGCATAAAAAAACTCAACGGAATGGACATAATCTGCAAGTTGTGACGAGGTCCCCATAAACGGTCCCCGGAGTTTGTAGAACGTTTGTAGCGCTCGGGGACCTAGAAAACTGGCGAGAATGCACCAAATCTGCGAGATTTGACGAGATCCCCGTAACCAGTCCCCGAATTTCCCCGGACGTTTGTAGCACCACGGGGCCCTGAATTAGTGAGTAATCGCATAGAAAATTGGCTAGAATGGACCAAATCTACGAGTTTTGATAATGTCCTCATAACAGGACCCCAAATTCACCGAACGTTCGGATCTCCCCGGGACCCAAAATCAGTGAGTAATAGCATAGAAAACTGGCCAGAATGGACCAAATTTGTGAGTTTTGACGAGGTCCCCGTATCCGGTCCCCGGAGTTCGCGGAATGTTTGGATTTCCTCGGGAAACAAAATCAGTTAGTAATATCATAGAAAACTAGTCCAAATGTACCAAATCTGTAAGTTCTGACGAGGGCCCCGTAACCTGTACCCGGAGTTCACGGAACGTTCGGATCGCCCCGGGAACCAAAATCATTGAGTAATATCATAGAAAACTGGTCAGAATGGACCAAATCTAAGAGTTTTCACGAGGTCCCCGTAACCAGACCCTGAAGTTCCCCGAACATTCGTATCGCCCCGGGTCCAAGATCAGTGAGTAATAGCAAAGAAAACTGGACAGAATGGCAAAATCTTCAAGTTGTGATGAGGTCCCAATAACCGGTCCCGGGAGTTCGTGGAACGTTTGTAGCGCCCCGGGACCCAAAATCAGTGAGTAATCGCATAGGAAACTCGCTAGAATGGACCAAATCTGCGAGTTTTGACAATGTCCCCATAACCGTACCCCAAAGTTCCCCGAACGTTCGGATCTCCCCGGGACCCAAAATCTGTGAGTAGTAGCATCGAAAACTGGCCAGAATGGACCGTATTTGCGAGTTTGACGAGGTCCCCGTAACCGGTCCCCGAAGATCCCCGAATGTTTGCGGCGCCACGGGACCATAGTTAGTGTGTAATAGCACAGAAAACTGGCCAGAATGGATCGAATCTACAAGCTTTCTCGAGGTCCCCATAACAGGACCCCATAGTTCACCGAACGTTTGTGTCGCCCCGGGACCCAAAATCAGTGAGTAATAGCATAGAAAACTGGCCAGAATGGACCAAATCTGCATGTTTTGACGAGGTCCCCATAACCGGTCCCCGGAGTTCCCAGAATGTTCGTAGCACCTAGGGACCCACAATCAGTGAGTAATAGCATAGACAACTGGTCAAAATGGAAAAATCTATGAGTTTAGGCGAAGTCCACGTAGCTGGTCCTCAGAGTTCGCGGAACATTTGTAGCGCCCCGGGAACCAGAACGAGTGAGTAATAGCATAGAATATTGGCCAGAATGGACCAAATCTGCGTGTTTTTATGAGGTCCTCGTAACTGGTCCCCGAATTTCCCCGAACGTTTGTCGCACCACGGGACCCTGAATCAGTGAGTAATAGCATAGAAAATTGGCCAGAATGGACCAAATCTGCGAGTTTTGACGAGGTCCCCATAGTCGGTCCCCAACTTTCCCCGAACGTTTGTAGCACCACGGGACCCTGAATTAGTGAGTAATAGCATAGAAAATTGGCCAGAACGGACCAAATCTGCGAGTTTTGACGAGGTCCCCGTAACTGGTCCCTGGAGTTCGCGAAACGTTCGAATCACCCCGGGAACCAAAATCAGTGAGTAATAGCAGAGAAAACTGATCAGAATGGACAAGATCTGCGAGTTTTCACGAGGTCCCCGGAGTTCCCCGAATATTCGTATCACCCCGGGTCCAAGAACACTGAGTAATAGCATAGAAAACTGGCCAGATAGGACTAAATTTGCGATTTTGACGAGGTCCCCGTAACTGGTACCCGGAGTTCGTGGAACATTTGTAGCGCCCGGGGACCCAGAATCAGTGAGGTCGCATAGGAAACTGCCGAGAATAAACAAAATCTGCGAGTTTTGACAATGTCCCCATAACCGGACCCCAAAGTTCCCCGAACGTTCGGATCTTCGCGGGACCCAAAATCAGTGAGTAATATCATATAAAACTGACGAGAATGGACCAAATTTGCAAGTTTTGACGAGGTCCCCCTAACCGGTCCCCGAAGTTTCCCGAATGTTTGTGGCACCACGGGATCAATAATTAGTGAGTAGTAGCATAGAAAACTGGCTAGAATGGATCAAATCTACAAGTCTTCACGAGGTCCCCATAACGGGACTCCGAAGTTCCCCGAACATTCGTGTCGCCCCGGACCCAAAATCAGTGAGTAATAGCATAGAAAACTGGTCAGAATGGACCAAATCTGCGAGTTTTTGACGAGGTCCCCGTAACCGGTCCCCTGAGTTCGTGGAACGTTTGTAGCGCCCGAAGACCCAGAATCAGTGAGTAATAGCATGGAAAAGTGGCCAAGATGGACAAAGTGTACGAGTTTAGACGAGTTCCCCGTAACCGATCCCCGGAGTACGCGAAACGTTCGGATCGCTCCGGGAACCAAAATCAGTGAGTAATCGCATAGAAAACTGGCTAGAATGGACTAAATCTGCGAGTTTTGACAATGTCCCCATAACCGGACAACAAAGTTCCCCGGACGTTTGTATTCTCCGGGACCCAAAACCAGTGAGTAATACCACAGAAAACTGGCCAAAATGTATGGAATTTGCGAGTTTTGACGAGGTCCCCGTAACCGGTCCCCGAAGTTCCCCAAATGTTTGTGGCGCCACGGGACCCATAATTAGTGAGTAGTAGCATAGAAAACTGGCCAATGGACCAAATCTGCGAGTTTTGACGACGTCCCCGTAACCGGTCTCCTAATCTCGTGGAAAGTTTGTACTTTGTAGTGCCTCGGGACCCAGAATCAGTGAGTAATAGCATGGAAAACTGGCCAGAATGGACAAAATCTATGAGTTTTGATGAAGTCCCCGTACCCGGTCCCCGGAGTTCGCGGAACGTTCGAATCGACCCAGGAACCAAAATCAGTGATATTTGAGGAGGTCCCTGTAACCGGTCCCTGAATTTCCCCGAACGTTTGTAGCGCCACGGGACCCTAAATCAGTGAGTAATATCGTAGAAAACTGGCCAGAATGAACAAAATCTACGAGTTTTGACGAAGTCCTCGTAACCAGTTCGTGGAACGTTCGGATCGGCCCGGGAACCAAAATCAGTGAGTAATAGCATAGAAAACTAGACAGAATGGACCTAATCTGTGTGATTTGACAAGGTCCCCGCAACCGGTCCCCGAAGTTCGTGGAACGTTCGAATCGGCCCGGGAACCAAAATCAGTGAGTAATAGCATAGAAAACTGGCCAACATGGACCAAACCTGCGTGATTTGACAAGGTCCCCGTAACCGGTCCCCGAATTTCCGCGAACGTTTGTACCACCACAGGACCCTGAATCAGTGAGTAATAGCATAGAAAACTGGCCAGAATGGACCAAATCTGCGAGTTTTGGCGAGGTCACCGTAACCGGTACCTGGAGTTCACGGAACGTTCGGATCTCCCCGGGAACCAAAATCAGTGAGTAATAGCATAAAAAACTGGCCAGAATGGATCAAATCTGCGAGTTTTCACGAGGTCCCCGTAACTAGACCCTGAAGTTCTTCGAACATTCGTATTGCCCCGGGTCCAAAATCGATGAGAAATAGCATAAAAAACTGGACAGAATGGACAAAATCTGTGAGTTGTGACGAGGTCACCGTAATCGGTCCCCGGAGTTCGAACGTTTGTAGCGCCGGGAGACCCAAAACCAATGAGCGATAGTATAGTAAAATGGCGAGAACGGACCAAATCTGCGAGATTTGACGAAGTCCCCGTAACCGGTCCCCGAATTTCCCCAAACATTTGTAGCACCACGTGACCCCGAATTAGTGAGTAACCACACAGAAAACTGGCTAGAATGGACCAAATCTGCGAGTTTTGATAATGTCCCTATAACCGGACCCCAAAGTTTCCGGAACGTTCGAATCTCCCCGGGACCCAAAATTAGTGAGTAATAACATAGAAAACTGGCCAGAATGGACCAAATTCACGAGTTTTGACGAGGTCACCGTATCCAGTCCCCGAAGTTCCCAGAATGTTTGCGTCGCCACGGGACCCATAATTAGTGAGTAATAGCATAGAAAACTGGCAAGAATGGATTGAATCTACAAGTTTTCACGAGGTCCCCATAACCGGACCCGAAAGTTCCTCGAACGTTGGTGTCGCCTCGGGACCCAAAATCAGTGAGTAATAGCATAGAAAACTGGCCAGAATAGACCAAATTTGGCCAGAGGTCCCCGTATTTGGTCCCCGGAGTTCGTGGAACATTTGTAGCGTGCGGGGAGCCAGAATCACTGAGTAATAGCATAGAAAACTGGCCAGAAAGGACAAAATCTACGAGTTTTGAGAAGTCCCCGTTACGAGTCCCCAGAGTTCGCGGAACGTTCGGATCGGCCCGGAACCAAAATCAGTGAGTAATAGCATAGAAAATTGGCCAGAATGGAATAATCTGCAAGATTTGACGAGGTCCCCGTAACCGGTCTCCGAATTTTCCCGAACGTTTGTAGCACCACGGGACCCAAAATCAGTGAATAATAGCATAGAAAACTAGCCAGAATGGACCAAATCTGCGAGTTTTGACGAGGTCCCTCTAAGAGGTCAGCAGAGTTCGCGGACTGTTTGGATCTCTCCGCGAACAAAAATCGGTGAGTAATAGCATAGAAAACTGGCTAGAATGGACCAAATGTACGAGTTTTTGCAAGGTCTCCGTAACCGGTCCGTGGAGTTCGCGGCACATTCGGATCGCGCCGGGAACCAAAAATCACTGAGTAATAGCATAGAAAACTGGCCAGAATGGACGAAATCTGCGAGTTTTCACGAGGTCCCCGTAACCAGACCCAGAAGTTCCCCGAACATTCGTATTGCCCCGGGTCCAAAATCAATGAGAAATAGCATGAAAAATTGAACAGAATGGACAAAATCTGCAAATTTTGACGAGGTCCCCGGAGTTAGTGGAACGTTTGTAGCGCCCCGGGACCCATAACTAGTGAGTAATAGCATAGAAAACTTGCGAGAATGGACCAAATCTGCGAGATTTGACGAGGTCCCCGTAACCGGTTCTCGAATTTCCCCGAATGTTTGTAGACCACGAGACCCTGAATTAGTGAGTAATCGTAGAGAAAACTGGCTCGAATGGACCAAATCTGCGAGTTTTGATAATGTCCCCATAACCGAACCCCAAAGTTCTTTGAATGTTTGGATCTCCCCGGGACCCGAAATTAGTGAGTAATAGCATAGAAAACTGGCCAGAATGGACCAAATTTGCGAGTTTTGACAAGGTCCCCGTATCCGGTTGCCGAAGTTCCCACAATGTTTGCGGCGCCATGGGACCCATAATTAGTGTGTAACTACGAGGTAGAGGTTTGAGTTGCACGTGGCAAAGTTGTGTCTCAAAAACCCAAAAAGCTCTAGTATATATATGAGGAGGGGAGGGGCTAGGCTTGAGGCTCAAGTGAGCCTCAACGACGCCGGTCGAGAAAGGAGAGGAGGACTCCAACTCCAATTCGGTTTGGGGAAGGAGGAGTCCTCATCTTCCTTCCCGCGTGCCTCTTTTTTTTTCTTTTTTATTTTTGGTTTTCTTTTCCTAGCGCCATAGACTACTTGGGCTGGCCTCACCAGCCCACTAAGGGCTGGTTCGACACAGTTGGTCTCTTAGGCTCACTCCTGGGTGGGTGGGCCACTCCCTGTGAAAATCCGGAACCCATTCGTCACTCCCGGTACACTGTCGGTAATGCCCAAAATCATTTTGGTGACCAAATGAAACCATACTATATATCAATCTTCGTTTCCGGACCATTTCGGAAACCCTCGTGACGTCCGTGATCTCATCCGCGACTCCGAACAACCTTCGGTCACAAACACCTATAACTCAACTATACCGAAACGTCACTGAACCTTAAGTGTGCACACCATGCGGGTTCGAGAACTATGCAGACATAACCTGAGACACTCTCTGGTCAATAACCAACAGCGGGACCTGGATGTCCATATTGGTTCCTACATATTCTACGAAGATCTCTATCGGTTGAACCTCTATGTCAAGGTTCATATAATCCCGTATACTATTCCCTTTGTCCTTCGGTATGTTACTTCCCCGAGATTCGATTGTGGTATCTCTATACCAAGTTCAATCTCGTTACCGGCAAGGCTCTTTACTCGTTCTGTAATACAAGATCTCGTAACTAACCCGTTAGTCACATTGCTTGCAAGGCTTGTTGTGATGTTGTATTACCGAGTGGGCCCCGAGATACCTCTCTGTCACACGGCGTGACAAGTCCCAGTCTTGATCCATGTCAACCCAACAGACACCTTTGGAGATACCTGTAGAGCACATTTATAGTCACCCAGTTACGTTGCGACGTTTGATAACACACAAAATATTCCTCCGATGTCCGGGAGTTGCATGATCTCATGTTCATTGGAACATATTCATTGACATGCAGAAAACAGTAGCAATAAATTGACACGATCGTATACTACGTTTATAGTTTGGGTCTTGTCCATCACATCATTCTCCCAATGATGTGATGCCGTTAACAAGTGACAACACTTGCCTATGGCTAGGAAACCTTGACCATCTTTGATCAATGAACTAGTCAACTAGAGACTCACTAGGGACAGTGTGTTGTCCATGTATCCACACATGTATTTAAGTTTCCAATCAATACAATTCTAGCATGGATAATAAATGATTATTATGAACAAGGAAATATAATAATAACTTATTTATTATTGGCTGTAGGGCATATTTCCAACATGTAGCACCCCAGGAACAAGAACCAGTGAGTAATAGCATCGAAAATTGGCCAGAATGGACCAAATCTACGAGATTTGATGAGGTCCCCGTAACCGGTCCCCGAATTTCCCCCAACGTTTGTAGCACCACGGGCCTTGAATCAGTGAGAAATAGCATAGAAAACTAGCCAGAATGGACCAAATCTGCGAGTTTTGACGAAGTCCCCGTAAACGATCCCTAGAGTTCGCGGAATGTTTGGATCTCCTAGGGATAAAAAATCAGTGAGTAATAGCATAGAAAACTGGTTAGAATGGACCAAATGTGCGAGTTTTTACTAGGTCCCTGTAGCCGGTGCCCGGAGTTCGCAGAACGTTCGGATCGCCCCGGGAACCAAAATCAGTGAATAATAGCATAGAAAACTGGTCAAAATGGACCAAATCTGTGAGTTTTCACGAGGTCCCCGTAACCAGATCCTGAAGTTCCCCAAACATTCGTATCGCCCCGGGTCCAAGATCAGTGAGTAATAGCATAGAAACTGGACAGAATGGACAAAATCTGCGAGTTGCGACGAGGTCCCCATAACCGGTCCCCGGAGTTCGTGGAACGTTTGTAGCACACTAGACCCAGAAGCAGTGAGTAATAGCATAGAAAATAGGCCATAATGGACCAAATCTGCGAGTTTTGACAAGGTCCCCGTAACTGGTCCCCGAAGTTCGCGGAACGTTCGGATCACTCCGGGAACCAAAATGAGTGAGTAATCGCATAGAAAACCAGCTAGAATAGGCCAAAGCTGTGAGTTTTGACAATGTCCCAATAACCGGACCCCAAAGTTCCCCGAACGTTTGGATCTCCCCGGGACCCAAAATCAATGAGTAATAGCATAGAAAATTGGCTAAAATAGACCAAATTTGCAAGTTTTGACGAGGTCCCCGTAACCGGTGCCCGAAGTTCCCCGAATGTTTGCGGCGCCACGGGACCCATAATTAGTGAGTAATAGCATAGAAAACTCGCAGAATGGATCGAATCTACGAGTTTTCACGAGATCCCCTTAACCGGACCCCGAAGTTCCCCGAACGTTCGTGTCGCCCCGGGACCCAAAATCAGTGAGTAATAGCATAGAAAACTGGCCACAATGGACCAAATCTGCGAGTTTTGACGAGGTCCGTGTAACCGGTCCCCGGAGATCGTGGAACGTTTGTAGCGCCCAGGGACCCAGAATCAGTGAGTAATAGCAAAGAAAACTAGCGAGAATGAACAAAATCTACGAGTTTTGATGAGGTCCCCGTAACCAGTACCCGGAGTTCGCGGAACGTTCGGATTGGCCCGAAAACCAAAATCGGTGAGCAATAGCGTACAAAACTGGCGACAATGGACCAAATCTGCAAGATTTGACGAGGTCCCCGTAACCGGTCCCCGAATTTCCCCGAACGTTTGTAGCACCACGGGACCCTGAATCAGTGAGTAATAGCGTAGAAAACTAGCCAGAATGGACCAAATCTGTGAGTTTTGACAATATCCCCATAACCATACCCCAAAGTTCCATGAATGTCCAGATCTCCCCGAGACCCAAAATCAGTGAGTAATAGAATAGGAAACTGGCCAGAATGGACCAAATGTGCGTGTTTTCACGAGGTCCCCGGAGTTCGCTGAATGTTTGTAGCGCCCGGGGACCCACAATCAGTGAGTAAAAGGATAGGAAACTGGCGAGAATGGACAAAATCTATGAGTTTTGGCGAAGTCGGTGTAACCGGTCCCCGGAGTTTGCGGAATATTTTTAGCGCCCGGAAACCAGAACCAGTGAGTAATAGCATAGAAAATTGGCCAGAATGGACCAAATCAATGAGATTTGACGAGGTCCCCGTAACCAGTCCCCAAATTTCCCCGAATGTTTGTAGCACCACGGGACCCTGAATCAATGAGTAATAGCATAGAAAACTAGCCAGAATGGACCAAATAGCGAGTTTTGATGAGGTCCCCGTAAACGGTCTCCGGAGTTTGCACAATGTTTGGATCTCCTCGGGAAACGAAATCGGTGAGTAATAGCGTAGAAAACTGGTGAGAATGGACCAAATCTGCGAGTTTTGACGAGGTCCCCGTAACCGGTACCCGGAGTTCGCGGAACGTTTGGATCGCCCCGGGAACCAAAATAAGTGAGTAATAGCACAGAAAACTGGCCAGAATAGACCAAATATGCGTGTTTTGACGAGGTCCGCGTAACCGGTCCCCGGAATTCGTGGAATGTATGTAGCACCCGGGGACCGAGAATCTATGAATAATAACATAGAAAATTGACCAGAATGGACAAAATCAATGAGTTTAGATGAAGTCCGCGTAACCGGTCCCCAGAATTCGCGAAATGTTTGAATCGGCCCGGGACACAAAATCAGTGAGTCCCTGTAACCAGTCCTCGGAGTTCGTGGAACGTTCGGATCGGCCCGGAACCAAAATCAGTGAGTAATAGCATAGAAAATTGACAGAATGGACTAAATCTGCAAGATTTGACGAGGTCCCCGTAACCGGTCCCCGAATTTTCCCGAACGTTTGTAGCACCACGGGACCCTGAATGAGTGAATAATAGCATAGAAAACTAGCCAGAATGGACCAAATCTGCGAGTTTTGACGAGGTCCCTGTAAAAGGTCCCCAGAGTTCGCGGAATGTTTGGATCTCCCCGGGAAACAAAACCAGTCAGTAATAGCATAGAAAACTGGCCAGAATGGACCAAATGTGCGAGTTTTGACGAGATCTCCGTAACCGGTCCCTGGAGTTCGCGGAACATTCGGATCGCGCCGAGAACCAAAAATCACTGAGTAATAGCATAGAAAACTGGCCAGAATTGACGAAATCAACGAGTTTTCACGAGGTCACCGTAACCAGACCCGGAAGTTCCCCGAACATTAGTATCGCCCCTGGTCCAAAATCATCGAGTAATAGCATAGAAAACTGGACAGAATGGACAAAATCTACGAGTTGTGACGAGGTCCCCGTAATCGGTCCCTGGAGTTCGTGCAACGTTTGTAGCGCCCCGGGACCCAGAACCAGTGAGTAATAGCATAGAAAACTGGTCAGAATGGACCACATCTGCGAGTTTTCACAAGGTCCCCGTAATCGGTCCCCGAAGTTCGCGGAACGTTCGGATTGCTCCGGGGAACCAAAATCAATGAGTAATCGCATAGAAAACTGGCCAGAATACCAAATCTGTGAGTTTTGAAAATGTCCCCATAACCGGACCCCAAAGTTCCCCGAACGTTCGGATCTCCCAGGACCCAAAATCAGTGAGTAATAGCATAGAAAACTGGCCAGAATGGACCAAATTTGTGAGTTTTGACGAGGTCCCTAAAACAGGTCCCCGAAGTTCCCCGAATGTTTGTGGCGCCACGGGATCCATAATTAGTGAGTAATAGCATAGAAAACTGGCCAGAATGGATCAAATCTACAAGTTTTCACGATGTCCCCATAATCGGACCACGAAATTCCCGAAATGTTTGTGTCGCCCTGGGACCCAAAATCAGTCAGTAATAGCAAAGAAAACTGGCCAGAATGGACCAAATCTGCGTGTTTTGATGAGGTCCCCGTAACCGGTCCGAGGAGTTCGTGGAATGTTTGTAGCGCCCGTGGACCGAGAATCACTGAGTAATAGCATAGAAAACTAGCCAGGATGGACAAAATCAATGAGTTTTGACGAAGTCCACGTAAACGGTCCCCGGAGTTCGCGAAACGTTCGAATCGGCTCGGAACCAAAATCAGTGAATAATAGCATCGAAACCTGACCAGAATGGACCAAATCTGCGAGATTTGACGAGGTCCCCGTAACCGGTCCCCGAATTTCCCCGAACGTTTGTAGCACCACGGGACCCTAAATCAGTGAGTAATAGCATAGAAAACTGGCCAGAATGGACAAAATCTATGAGTTGTGACGAAGTCCCCGTAACCAGTTCGCAGAACGTTTGGATCGGCCCGGGAACCAAAATCATTGATTAATAGCATAGAAAACTAGCCAGAATGGACCAAATCTGCGTGATTTGACGAGGTCCCCGTAACCGGTCCCCGAATTTCCCAGAACATTTGTAGCACCACGGGACCTTGAATCAGGAGATGTCCCCGTAACCTGCTGCACCTACTGAAACTGTTGGCTAATCCTTTTACAGGAGATGGAACATCACATCCAGACTTGCATCTAATCTATGTAGATGAAGTTTGTGGTTTATTTAAGCTTGCAGGAGTGCCCGAGGATGAGGTCAAGAAGAAGGTCTTTCCTTTATCTTTGAAGGATAAGGCGTTGACATGGTATAGGCTATGTGATGATACTGGATCATGGGACTACAATCGGTTGAAATTGGAATTTCATCAAAAGTTTTATCCTATGCATTTAGTACATCGTGATCGGAATTATATTTACAATTTTTGGCTTCATAACAGATAAAGCATCCTCAAGCTTGGGGGAGGCTTAAATCAATGCTATATTCATGCCCCAATCATGAGCTCTTGAGAGAAATTATCATTCAGAACTTCTATGCTCGGCTTTCTCATGATGATCGCACCATGCTTGACACTTCTTGTACTAGTTCTTTTATGAAGAGAGATATTGACTTCAAATGGAATTTATTGGAGAGAATTAAACGCAACTCCGAAGATTGGGAACTTGAAGAAGGTAAGGAGTCAGGTATGAATTTCACTTTTGATTGCGTTAAATCCTTTGTTGAGACAAATACTTTTTGTGACTTGAGCGCTAAGTATGGACTTGACTCTCAGATAGTAGCTTCATTGTGTGAATCTTTTGCTGCTCATATTGATCTCCCCAAAGAGAAGTGGTTTAAATATCATCCTCCTTTGGAAGTCAATGTAGTTAAACCCACTCCAGTTGAAGAGAAAGTCATTGCCTATAATGATCCTGTTGTTCCCAGTGCTTACATTGAGAAACCACCTTTCCCTGTTAGTATATCTAAAGCTTCAACTGTGATACGTAGAGGCTATATTAGAACACCTACACCCCCTGAGCAAATTAGAGTTGAACCTAGCATTGCTATTATCAAAGATCTTCTGTCTGAAGAAGTTGAGGGGCATAATATTCACATCTATGAAGATGCTGCTAGAATTGCTAAACCTCACGTTAGAGACAAACATAGGCATGTTGTTGGCATGCATGTGGTTTCTGTTAGGATAGGAGATCATTGTTATCATGGTTTATGTGACTTGGGTGCTAGTGTTAGTGCAATACCTAAATCCTTATACGATGAAGTCAAAGATGAGATTGCACCTGTTGAGATAGAACCTATAGATGTCACCATTCAGCTTGCCAATAGAGATACTATCTGCCCTGTGGGAATTGTTAGGGATGTTGAAGGCTTGTGTGGTAAAACGAAGTATCCTGCCGATTTCCTCGTTCTTGCTACCGCTCAAGATGGCTTTTGCCCCATCATATTTGGTAGACCTTTTCTCAATACTGTCAATGCTCATATTGATTGTGAGAAGCAAATTGTCACTGTTAGCTTTGAAGGTGTGTCACATGAGTTCAATTTCTCTAAGTTTCGTAGACAACCTCATGAAAAGGAGTTGCCTAGTAGGGATGAAACTATTGCCTTAGCCTCTATTGTCATGCCTCCTACTGATCCCTTAGAGCAATACTTGCTTGAGCATGAAAATGATATGCATATGGATGAAAGGGATGAAATAGATAGAGTTTTCTTAGAACAATATCCTATCCTTAAGAATAACTTGCATGTTGAACTACTTGGGGATCCACCCCCACCAAAGGGTGATCCTGTGTTCAAGCTTAAACAGTTGCATGATACTCTTAAGTATGCCTATCTTGATGAAAAGGAGATATATCCTGTCATTATTAGTGCTAGCCTCTCAGAGCATGAAGAAAATAAGCTACTAAAAACTCTGAGGAAGCATTGTGCTGCTATTGGATATACTCTTGATGATCTTATGGGCATTAGTCCCACTCTATGCCAGCACAAGATCAAAACTGATCCTGATTTCAAACCAGTTGCTGATCATCAAAGGAGATTGAATCCTAAGATGAAAGAAGTAGTAAGAAAAGAAATACTAAAGCTCCTGGAAGCGGGTATTATCTATCTTGTTGCTCATAGCGATTGGGTGAGTCCGGTGCATTGCGTTCCTAAGAAGGGAGGCATCACCGTTGTCCCTAATGATAAGGATGAGTTGATCCCACCGAGGATTATTACTGGCTATAGGATGGTGATTGATTTTAGGAAGTTGAATAAGGCCACTAGGAAATATCATTACCCTCTGCCTTTTATCGACCAAATGCTAGAAAGACTATCCAAACACACACACTTCTGCTTTCTAGACGGTTATTCTGGTTTCTCCCAAATACCAGTTGCACAATCTCATCAGGAGAAAACCACTTTCACGTGCCCTTTCGGTACCTTTGCTTATAAACGTATGCCTTTTGGCTTATGTAATGCACCTGCCACTTTTCAAAGATGTATGATGGATATATTCTCTGACTTTTGTGAAAAGATTGTCGAGGTTTTCATGGACGACTTCTCCGTTTACGGGTCTTCCTTTGATGATTGCCTCAGCAACCTTGATCGAGTCTTACAGAGATGTAAAGACACCAATCTTGTCTTGAATTGGGAGAAGTGCCACTTTATGGTTAATGAAGGCATCGTCTTAGGACATAAAATTTCTGAAAGAGGTATTGAAGTCGATAAGGCTAAGGTTGATGCAATCGAGAAAATGCCATACCCCATAGATATCAGAGGAATAAGAAGTTTCATTGGTCATGCTGGTTTCTATAGAAGGTTCATTAAAGACTTCTCTAAGATTTCTAGGCCTCTTACCAATCTCTTGCAAAAGGATATTCCTTTTGTCTTTGACGATGATTGTGAGGAAGCCTTCGAAATACTTAAGAGGGCTTTGATAACTGCACCTATTGTTCAACCACCTGATTAGAACTTGCCTTTTGAGATCATGTGTGACGCTAGTGATTATGCTGTTGGTGTTGTTCTAGGGCAAAGAGTCGATAAGAAGTTGAATGTTATTCACTACACTAGTAAAACTCTAGACAGTGCCCAGAGAAACTATGCCACTATGGAGAAAGAATTTTTAGCAGTCGTGTTTGCATGTGAAAAGTTCAGGTCTTACATAGTTGATTCCAAAGTCACTATTCACACTGATCATGCTGTTATTAAGCACCTCATGGAGAAAAAGGACGGTAAACCTAGACTCATCAGATGGGTTCTCTTGCTACAAGAATTTGATTTGCACGTTGTCGACAGAAAGGGTGCTGATAACCCAGTAGCCGATAACTTGTCTAGGTTGGAGAACGTTCTTGATGACCCACAACCTATTGAGGATAGCTTTCCCGATGAGCAACTGAATGTCATCAATGCTTCACATAGTGCACCGTGGTATGCTGATTATGCAAACTATATCGTTGCCAAATACATACCACCTAGTTTCACGTACCAGCAAAAGAAGAAATTCTTCTTTGACTTGAGACAGTACTTTTGGGATGATCCTCACCTTTATAAGGAAGGAGTAGATGGTGTTATTAGACGTTGTGTACCTGAACATGAACAGGGACAGATCCTACAGAAGTGCCACTCCCAGACCTACGGAGGACACCATGCGGGAGATAGAACTGCACACAAGGTATTGCAATCAGGTTTCTATTGGCCCACTCTCTTCAAGGATGCCCGTAAGTTTGTCTTGTCTTGTGACGAATGTCAAAGAATAGGTAATATTAGCAAACGTTAGGAAATGCTTATGAACTATTCACTTGTCATTGAACCATTTGATATCTGGGGCTTTGATTATATGGGACCTTTTCCAAAATCCAACGGGTATACGCATATCTTAGTTGCTGTTGATTACGTCACTAAGTGGGTAGAAGCTATCCCCACTAGTAGTGTTGGTCACAACACCTCTATCAAGATGCTGAAAGAAGTTATCTTCCCTAGATTTGGAATCCCTAGATATCTAATGACCGACGGTGGTTCACACTTCATTCATGGTGATTTCCGTAAAACGCTTGCTAAGTACGATGTCAACCATAGAATTGCGTCTCCCTACCACCCTCAGTCCAGTGGTCAAGTAGAGCTAAGTAATAGAGAGATTAAACTGATTCTGCAAAAGACTGTCAACAGGTCTAGAAAGAATTGGTCAAAGAAGCTCGATGATGCACTGTGGGCTTATAGAACTGCCTATAAGAATCCCATGGGCATGTCTCCGTACAAAATGGTGTATGGGAAAGCGTGCCATTTACCTCTTGAGCTAGAGCATAAAACTTATTGGGAAATCAAAGAGCTCAACTTTGATTTCAAACTTGCCGGTGAGAAGAGGTTATTTGACATTAGCTCGCTTGATGAGTGGAGAACTCAGGCATATGAGAATGCCAAGCTTTTCAAAGAGAAGGTTAAGAGGTGGCATGATAAGAGGATACAAAAGCGTGAGTTCAATGTAGGTGATTATGTCTTGCTCTATAACTCTCGTTTAAGATTCTTTGCAGGCAAACTTCTCTCTAAATGGGAAGGTCCCTATGTTGTTGAGGAAGTATATCGTTCCGGTGCTATCAAGATCAACAACACGGAAGGTAATTGTCCGAGAGTGGTAAATGGGCATAGAATCAAGCATTATATCTCACGTACTCCCATAATTGTTGAAAGCAATATCATCAATACCATAACTCCGGAAGAATACATAAGGGATGTTTATCAGCGTGTTTCAGACTCCGAAAACGAAGAGGTATGTGATTCGGTAAGAAAACAGAGTCCAAAACTTTCCTAATAGGAAATTTTCTCCGTTTTGGAATATTTGAAAAAATACAAAAATTGGAAGTAGTCCGGAAAGTGCCCGAGGAGGCGACAAGCCTACACGGCGCGGGGCCACCCCCTGGCCGCACCGTGAGGGCTTGTGGCCACCTCGTGCGCCTTCCGGACTCCGTTTTCGTGCAGGGTACTCCTTCTCGTTTGGAAAAAATCATTATATATACTTCCTTTTGGTCTGACCCCTGCATCATGCATATTTCCTGTGTTTTTCGTTTCGAGCCTGTTTTCTACCGCAGATCTAGGTCAAGATGTCTTCTCAGGATTCAGAGGGGGAGAGCTATGTGGCTGATTACCTTGCTAACCCCAAGGTCTATGGGGACTTGGAACCATATGGCTGGACCACTGATGAGGAAGAGGACTATGATACCAAGGGGAAGGAACAAACGAGTTCCGATGAAGAGGAGGCTCCTCTACCTCAACCTGGACGCACTCATGTGGAGTTCAAGAAGTCGAGCCTCCCTGACTCAAGGAAGAAGCCTAAGAACTTGTTTATCCCTTCTCGTTTCTTGCAGGAGAGTAAGCAGGTACTTTGTCAAAGGGTGTTGAAGCTTGAGGAGGAAAATGATGATCTAAGAGAGCATAATTTTATGCTCAAGTGGAAATTAGACAAGCTCAAGACCTCTGCAACAACTCCTCCATCACCACCAAAGGAAGACTCCCCTTGGCTTGTGCCAAGCTTGGGGGAGTTGCCCCGGTATCGATCACCATCACATCTTTTGCCTTTACCTTTGTTTTAGTTTTCCTTTTTAGTTTTCTTTTTCTCTAGTAGTTTAAAAGTCTAAGTGTTTTAGTCTTGAGTTTTGCTTTGTGTCACCCCCGATGTATTCTTGCTCGTGAGCCATATAATAAAGAGTGTCTTAGTTGAAGGGCTTTGCCTCTTGCCATGATCAAAAGAGTGAGAATAGAACAAAAGCATGAAAGATCATTGAAGTGATGGCTTCACATATAAAAAGAATGAAGATTGAAACTTGTTGAGGGTAGGAAAACATAGACCTTGGTCATTGTTGCAATTAATAGGAAGTGATAAGGAAGGAGAGGTTCACATATAAATATATCATCTCTGACACCATCTATGATTGTGAACACTCACCAAATTATTGCATGCCTAGAAGTAGATGTTGGACAAGGAAGACAACGTAATGAATTGTGTTTGCTTGGCTATGAACAATGTTATATGATTAGAGATCCCTTAGCATGTGACGATTGCTTCCACCTCATATTAGCCAAAACTCCCGCACTAAGTAGAGATACTACTTGTGCATCCATAAACCTTCAAAGTAGTTTTGCCTTGAGTGTCCGCCAAACCTACCTATGGATTGAATAAGATACCTCAAGTAAGTTGTCATCGGTGCAAGCAATAAAAATTGCTCTCTAATATGTATGATCTATTAGTGTGTGGAAAATAAGCTTTATACGAACCTGTGATGAGGAAGACATAAAAGCGACAGACTGCATAATAAAGTTCTTTATCACAGGAGGCAATATAAAGTGACGTTCCTCCGCACTAAGAGGACACGCATCCAAACCTCAAAAGCGCATGAAAACCTCTGCTTCCCTCTGCGAAGGGCCTATCTTGTACCTTTAGTTTTTGCCCTTGAAAGAGTCATGGTGATCTTCACCAATTCCCTATTTTGCCTTTGTCTTGGCTACCGTCATATGCTTGGGAAAGATCTATATTCATATGTCAACTTGGAGGTAAGTACTCATGAATTATTATTGTTGACATTACGCTTGAGGTAAGCAGTTGGGAGGCAAACTATAAGCCCCTATCTTTCTCTGTGTCTAGCTGAAACTTTGATCTCATGAGTACCACGTGAGTTGTAGCAATTGTAGAGAACGAAAGAATGATTGAGTATGTGGATTTTCTTTACAAGCTCTTACTTGACTCTTTCTGATGTTGTGATAAATTGCAATTGCTTCAATGACTAAAGGCTATCGGTTGTTGCTTCTCGGTAAGGTTCTTGATCCATGCTTTACTTTGTGAAGGAATTGTCACTTTAGCATGAGAGATTATATGTTGGTATTGTTGTTCTGATCTTGATCATGATGCATGCATGTTCGTATCTTGATTTGTCGACACCTCTCTCCCTAAACATGTGGACATATTTATTGAGATCGGCGTCGCTTGAGGACAAGCGAGGTCTAAGCTTGGGGGAGTTGATACGTCCATTTTGCATCATGTTTTCATGTTGTTATTTATAGCTTCTTTGGCTGTTATTTCACTTCACGGTACTATTCTTATGCCTTTCTCTCTTATTTTGCAAGGTTTACATGAAGAGGGAGAATACCGGCAACTGGAATTCTGGCGTGAAAGTGGAGCAAAGTTGAGATACCTATTCTGCGCAACTCCAAACGTCGTGAAAATCAACGGAGATTTTTTTCCCAATATATAAAAAATACTAGGCCAAAGAAGTGCCGGAGGGGCACCAGGGGGTGCCCACAAGCCTGCACGGCACGGCCACCCCCAAGCCGCACCATGGGGGCTTGTGGACAGCCCACTGGTCCACTGGCCCCCTCTTTTGCTATATGGAGGGTTTCGTCCAGGAAAAAATCAGAAGGGAGCTTTTTCGTGGTTTCGCCGCCGCCACGAGGCGGAACTTGAGCAGAACCAATCTAGAGCTCCGGCAGGATGATCCTGCCGGGGAAACTTCCCTCCTAGAGGGGGAAATCGTCGCCATCATCATCACCAACACTCCTCTCATCGGAGGGGACTCGTCACCATCAACATCTTCATTAGCACCATCTCATATCCAAACCCTAGTTCATCACTTGTAACCAATCTCCGTCTCGCAACTCCGATTGGTACTTGTAAGGTTGCTAGTAGTGTTGATTACTCTTTGTAGTTGATGCTAGTTGGATTACTTGGTGGAAGAGTTTATGTTCAGATCCTTGATGCTACTCATTACACCTCTGATCATGATTATGATTATGCTTTGTGAGTAGTTACTTTTGTTCCTGAGGACATGGGATAAGTCATCCTAATAATAGTCATGTGAATTTGGTATTCGTTCGGTATTTTGATATGTTGTATATTGTTTTTCCTCTAGTGGTGTTATGTAAACGTCGACTACATAACACTTCACCATTATTTGGGCCTAGAGGAAGGCATTGGGAAGTAGTAAGTAGATGATGGGTTGCTAGAGTGACAGAAGCTTAAACCCTAGTTTATGTGTTACTTCGTAAGGGGCTGATTTGGATCCACTAGTTTAATGCTATGGTTAGACATTGTCTTAATTCTTCTTTCCTAGTTGTGGATGCTTGCGAGAGGTGTTAATCATAAGTGGGATGCTTGTCCAAGTAAGGGCAGTACCCAAGCACCGGTCCACCCACATATCAAACTATCAAAGTAATGAACGTGAATCATATGAACATGATGAAACTAGCATGACAGAAATTTCCGTGTGTCCTCGGGAGCGTTTTTCCTCCTATAAGACTTTGTCCAGGCTTGTCCCTTGCTACAAAAGGGATTGGGCCACCTTGCTGCACCGTTGCTACTTTTGTTACTTCTTGCTTGCTACGAATCATCTCACCACACAATCACTTGTAACCGACAATTTCACTGCTTGCACATATTTCCTTGCTGAAAACCACTTGTCAGATCCTTCTGCTCCTCGTTGCGTTCGACACTCTTACTTATCGAAAGGACTACGATTGATCCCCTATACTTGTGGGTCATCATGGACCAAATCTGCGAGATTTGACGAGGTCCCCGTAACCGGTCCCCGAATTTCCCCGAACATTTGTAGCACCACGGGACCGTGAATTAGTGAGTAATCGCATAGAAAAATGGCTAGAATGGACCAAATATGCGAGTTTTGATAATGTCCCTATAACCGGACCCCAAAGTTCCCCGAACGTTCGGATCTCCCGAGACCCGAAATTAGTGAGTAGTAACATAGAAAACTGGCTAGAATGGACCAAATTCCCGAGTTTTGACGAGGTCCCCGTATCCGGTCAACGAAGTTCCCAGAATGTTTGCGACGCCACGGGACCCATAATTAGTGAGTAATAGCATAGAAAACTGGCCAGAATGGATCAAATCTACAAGTTTTCACGACGTCCCCATAATCGTACCACGAAGTTCCCGAAACGTTTTCAGATCTCCCCGAGACCCAAAATCAGTCAGTAATAGCATAGAAAACTGGCCAGAATGCACCAAATCTGCGTGTTTTGACGAGGTCCCCGTAACCGGTCCCAGGAGTTCGTGGAATGTTTGTAGCGCCCGGGGACCAAGAATCAATGAGTAATAGCATAGAAAACTGGCCAGAATGGACAAAATCTATGAGTTTTGACGAAGTCCACGTAACCGGTCCCAGAGTTCGCGGAACGTTCGAATCGGCCAAGAACCAAAATCAGTGAGTAATAGCATAGAAACCTGGCCATAATGGACCAAATCTGCGAGATTTGACGAGGTCCCCGTAACCGGTCCCCGAATTTCCCCGAACGTTTATAGCACCACTGGACCCTAAATCAGTGAGTAATAGCATAGAAAACTGGCCAGAATGGACAAAATCTACGAGTTCTGACGAAGTCCCCGTAACCAGTTTGCAGAACGTTCGGATCGGTCCGAGAACCAAAATCATTGAGTAATAACATAGAAAGCTAGCGAGAATGGACCAAATCTGTGAGATTTGACGAGGTCCCCGTAACCGGTCCCCGGAGTTCGTGGAACGTTCGAATCGGTCCAGAACCAAAATCAGTGAGTACTAGCATAGAAAACTAGCCAAAATGGACCAAATCTGCGTGATTTGACGAGGTCCCCGTAACCGGTCCCCGAATTTCCCCGAACGTTTGTAGCACCACGGGACCCTGAATCAGTGAGTAATAGCATAGAAAACTGGCCAGAATGGACCAAATCTGCGAGTTTTGACAAGGTCCCCGGAGTTCGCGGGCTGTTTGGATCTCTTCGCGAACAAAAATCAGTAAATAATAGCATAGAATACTGGCTAGAATGGACCAAAAGTACGGGTTTTGGCGAGGTCCCCGTAACCGGTACCTAGAGTTCGCGGAATGTTCGGATCGCCTCGGCAACCAAAATTAGTGAGTAATAGCATAAAAAACTAGTCAGAATGGACCAAATCTGCGAGTGTTCACGAGGTCTCCGTAACTAGACTGTGAAGTTCCCCGAACATTCGTATTACCCCACGTCCCAAATCAATGAAAAATAGCATAAAAACTGGACAGAATGGACAAAATCTGTGAATTGTGTTGAGGTCCCTGTAACCGGTCCCCGGAGTTCGTGGAACGTTTGTAGCGCCCCGGGACCCAGAACCAGTGAGTAATAGCATAGAAAACTAGCGAGAATTGACCAAATCTGCGAGATTTGACGAGATCCCCGTAACCGGTCCCCGAATTTCCCCGAACGTTGTAGCACCACGGGACCTTGAATTAGTGAGTAATCGCAGAGAAAACTGGCTAGAATGGACCAAATCTGCGAGTTTTGATAATGTCCCCATAACCGGACCCCAAAGTTCCCCGAACGTTCGGATCTCCCCGGGACCCGAAATTAGTGAGTAGTAGCATAGAAAACTGGCCAGAATGGACCAAATTTGCGAGTTTTGACGAGGTCCCCGTATCCGGTCGCCGAAGTTCCCACAATGTTTGCGGCGCCATGGGACCCATAATTATTGTGTAACTACGAGGTAGAGGTTTGAGTTGCACGTGGCAAAGTGTGTCTCAAAACCCCAAAAACCTCTAGTATATATAGGAGGAGGGGAGGGGCTAGCCTTGAGGCTCAAGGGAGCCTCAAGGGCGCCGGCCGAGAGAGGAGAGGAGGACTCCAACTCCAATTCGGTTTGGGGAAGGAGGAGTCCTCCTCATCCTTCCCGCCTCCCTCTTTTTTTCTTTTTTCTGGTTTTCTTTTCCTAGCACCATAGCCCACTTGGGCTCGCCTCACCAGCCCACTAAGGGCTGGTGCGCCACCCTTGGGCTCTTAAGCTCACTCCTGGGTGGGTGGGCCCCTCCCGATGAACATCCGGAACCCATTCGTCACTCCTGGTACACTGCCGGTAATGCCCGAAATCTTTTCGGTGACCAAATGAAACCATCCTATATATCAATCTTCGTTTCCGGACCATTACGGAAACCATCGTGACGTCTGTGATCTCATACGCGACTCCGAACAACCTTCGGTCACAAACACCTGTAACTCAACTATACTGAAACGTCACTGACCCTTAAGTGTGCAGACCCTACGGGTTCGAGAACTATGCAGACATAACCTGAGACACTCTCTGGTCAATAACCAACAGCGGGACCTGGATGTCCATATTGGTTTCTACATATTCTACGAAGATCTCTATCGGTTGAACCTCTATGTCAAGGTTCATATAATCCCGTATACTATTCCCTTTATCCTTCGGTATGTTACTTGCCCGAGATTCGATCGTGGTATCTCTATACCTAGTTCAATCTCATTACCGGCAAGTCTCTTTACTCGTTCCGTAATACAAGATCTCGTAACTAACCCCTTAGTCACATTGCTTGCAAGGCTTGTTGTGATGTTGTATTACCGAGTGGGCCCCGAGATACCTCTCCGTCACACGGAGTGACAAGTCCCAGTCTTGATCCATGCCAACCCAACAAACACCTTTGGAGATACCTGTAGAGCACCTTTATAGTCACCCAGTTATGTTGCGACGTTTGATAACACACAAAGTATTCCTCCGGTGTCCGGGAGTTGCATGATCCCATGGTCATAGGAACACATACATTGACATGCAGAAAACAGTAGCAATAAATTGACACGATCATATACTACGTTTATAGTTTGGGTCTTGTCCATCACATCATTCTCCCAATGATGTGATCCCGTTATCAAGTGACAACACTTGCCTATGGCCAGGAAACCTTGACCATCTTTGATTAACGAACTAGTCAACTAGAGACTCACTAGGGACAGTGTGTTGTCCATGTATCCACACATGTATTTAAGTTTCCAATCAATACTATTCTAGCATGGAAAATAAACGATTATTATGAACAAGGAAATATAATAATAACTAATTTATTATTGCCTGTAGGGCATATTTCCAACATGTAGCGCCCCGGGAACCAGAACCAGTGAGTAATAGCATAAAAATTGGCCAGAATGGACCAAATCTAAGAGATTTGACGAGGTCCCCGTAACCGGTCCATGAATTTCCCCCAATGTTTGTAGCACCATGGGACCTTGAATCAGTGAGAAATAGCATAGAAAACTGGCCAAAATGGACCAAATCTGCGAGTTTTGACGAAGTCCCCGTAAACGGTCCCCGGAGTTCGCGAAATGTTTGGATCTCCTCGGGAAACAAAATCAGTGAGTAATAGCATAGAAAACAGGTTAGAATGGATAAAATGTGTGAGTTTTGACGAGGTCCCCGTAACCGGTGCCCGGAGTTCGCGGAACGTTCGGATCGCCCCGGGAACAAAAATCAGTGAGTAATAGCATAAAAAACTGGTCAGAGTGGACCAAATCTGCGAGTTTTCACGAGGTCCCGTAACCAGACCCTGGAGTTCCCCGAACATTCGTATCGCCTTGGGTCCAAGATCAGTGAGTAATAGGATAGTAAATTGGACAGAATGGACAAAATCTGCGAGTTGCGACGAGGTCCCCATAACCGGTCCCCGGAGTTCGTGGAACGTTTGTAGCGCACTAGGACCCAGAACCAGTGAGTAATAGCACAGAAAATGGGCCAGAATGGACCAAATCTGCGAGTTTTGACAAGGTCCCCGTAACTGGTCCCCGAAGTTCGCGGAACATTTGGATCGCTCCGGGAACCAAAATGAGTGAGTAATCGCATAGAAAACTGGCTAGAATAGACCAAATCTGCGAGTTTTGACAATGTCCCAATAACCGGACCCCAAAGTTCCCTGAACGTTCGGATCTCCCCGGGACCCAAAATCAATGAGTAATAGCATAGAAAACTGGCCAAAATAGACCAAATTTGCGAGTTTTGACGAGGTCCCCGTAACCGGTGCCCGAAGTTCCCCGTATGTTTGCGGCGCCACGGGACCCATAATTAGTGAGTAATAGCATAGAATACTCGCAGAAAGGATCGAATCTACGAGTTTTCACGAGGTCCCCTTAACCGGACCCCAAAGTTCCCCGAACGTCGTGTCGCCCCGGGACACAAATTCAGTGACTAATAGCATAGAAAACTGGCCAGAATGGACCAAATCTGCGAGTTTTGACGAGGTCCGTGTAACCGGTCCCCGGAGATCGCGGAACGTCTGTAGCTCCCGGGTACCCAGAATCAGTGAGTAATAGCAAAGAAAACTGGCCAGAATGAACACAATCTACGAGTTTTGATGAGGTCCCCGTAACCGGTCCCCCGAGTTCGCAGAACGTTCGGATTGGCCCGAAAACCAAAATCAGTGAGCAATAGCATAGAAAACTGGCGAGAATGGACCAAATCTGCGAGATTTGACGAGGTCCCCGTAACCGGTCCCCGAATTTCCCCGAACGTTTGTAGCACCACGGGACCCTAAATCAGTGAGTAATAGCGAAGAAAACTAGACAGAATGGACCAAATCTGCGAGTTTTGACAATATCCACATAACCGGACCCCAAAGTTCCCCGAATGTTCAGATCTCCCTGAGACCCAAAATCAGTGAGTAATAGCATAGAAAACTGGCCAGAATGGACCAAATGTGCGTGTTTTGACGAGGTCCCCGTAACCGATTCCCGGAGTTCGCGGAATGTTTGTGGCGCCCGGGGACCCACAATCAGTGAGTAAAAGCATAGAAAACTGGCCAGAATGGACAAAATCTATGAGTTCTGGCAAAGTCCGCGTAACCGGTCCCCGGAGTTCACGGAACATTTGTAGCGCCCCGGGAACGAGAATCAGTGAGTAATAGCATAGAAAACTGGCGAGAATGGACCAAATCTGCGAGATTTGACGAGGTCTCCATAACCGGTCCCCGAATTTCCCCGAATGTTTGTAGCACCACGGGACCCTGAATCAGTGAGTAATAGCATAGAAAACTAGCTAGAATGGACCAATACTGCGAGTTTTGACGAGGTCCCCGGAGTTCGCAGACTGTTTGGATCTCCCCGGGAACAAAATTTAGTGAGTAATAGCATAGAAAACTAGCCAGAATGGACCAAATGTGCGAGTTTTGGCGAGGTCCACGTAACCGATCCCTGGAGTTCGCGAAACGTTCGGATCGCCCCGGGAACCAAAATCAGTGAGTAATAGCATAGAAAACTTTCCAGAATGGACCAAATCTGCGAGTTTTCATGAGGTCCCCGTAACCACACATTGAAGTTCCCCGAACATCTTTATTGCCGTGAGTCCAAGATCAATGAGAAATAGCATAAAAAACTCGACAGAATGGACAAAATCTGCGAGTTGTAACGAGGTCCCTATAATGGGTCCCCGGAGTTCGTGGAACGTTTGTAGCGCCCGGGGACCCAGAACTAGTGAGTAATGGCATAGAAAACTGGCGAGAATGGACCAAATCTGTGAGATTTGACGAGGTCCCCATAACCGGTCCTCGAATTTCCCCGAACATTTGTAGCACCACGGGACCCTGAATTAGTGAGTAATCGCATAGAAAATTGGCTAGAATGGACCAAATCTGCGAGTTTTGATAATGTCCCCATAACTGGACCCCAAATTCACCGAACGTTTGGATCTCTCCACGACCCAAAATTAGTGAGTAATAGAGTAGAAAACTGGCCACAATGGACCAAATTTGCGAGTTTTAGTGAGGTCCCCGTATCCGTTCCCCGAAGTTCCTAGAATGTTTGCGGTGCCACGGGACCCATAATAAGTGAGTAATAGCATAGTAAACTGGCCAGAATGGATCGTACCTACGAGTTTTCACGAGGTCCCCATAACCGGACCCCGAAGTTCCTCGAACGTTCGTGTCGCCCGGGACCAGAAATCAGTGAGTAATAGCATAGAAAACTTGCGAGAATGGACCAAATCTGCGAGTTTTGACGAGGTCCCCGTAACCGGTCCCCGGAGTTCGCGGAACGTTTGTAGCACCCCAGGAACCAGAACCAGTGAGTAATAGCATAGAAAATTGGCTAGAATGGACCAAATATGCGAGATTTGCGAGGTCCCCGTAGCCGGTCCCCGAATTTCCATGAACGTTTGTCTTACCAGGGGACCCTGAATCAGTGAGTAATAGCATAGAAAACTGGTAAGAATGGACCAAATCTGCGAGTTTTCACGAGGTCCCAGTAACCAGACCGTGAAGTTCCTCGAACATTCGTATCGCCTTGGGTCCAAGATCAGTGAGTAATAGCATAGTAAATTGGACAAAATGGACAAAATCTGCGAGTTGCGACGAGGTCCCCATAACCGGTCCCCGGAGTTCGTGGAACGTTTGTAGCGCACTAGGACCCAGAACCAGTGAGTAATAGCACAGAAAATGGGCCAGAATGGACCAAATCTGCGAGTTTTGACAAGGTCCCCGTAACTGGTCCCCGAAGTTCGCGGAACATTTGGATCGCTCCGGGAACCAAAATGAGTGAGTAATCGCATAGAAAACTGGCTAGAATAGACCAAATCTGCGAGTTTTGACAATGTCCCAATAACCGGACCGCAAAGTTCCCTGAACGTTCGGATCTCCCCGGGACCCAAAATCAATGAGTAATAGCATAGAAAACTGGCCAAAATAGACCAAATTTGCGAGTTTTGACGAGGTCCCCGTAACCGGTGCCCGAAGTTCCCCGTATGTTTGCGGCGCCACGGGACCCATAATTAGTGAGTAATAGCATAGAATACTCGCAGAAAGGATCGAATCTACGAGTTTTCACGAGGTCCCCTTAACCGGACCCCAAAGTTCCCCGAACGTCGTGTCGCCCCGGGACACAAATTCAGTGACTAATAGCATAGAAAACTGGCCAGAATGGACCAAATCTGCGAGTTTTGACGAGGTCCGTGTAACCGGTCCCCGGAGATCGCGGAACGTCTGTAGCTCCCGGGGACCCAGAATCAGTGAGTAATAGCAAAGAAAACTGGCCAGAATGAACACAATCTACGAGTTTTGATGAGGTCCCCGTAACCGGTCCCCCGAGTTCGCAGAACGTTCGGATTGGCCCGAAAACCAAAATCAGTGAGCAATAGCATAGAAAACTAGCGAGAATGGACCAAATCTGCGAGATTTGACGAGGTCCCCGTAACCGGTCCCCGAATTTCCCCGAACGTTTGTAGCACCACGGGACCCTAAATCAGTGAGTAATAGCGAAGAAAACTAGACAGAATGGACCAAATCTGCGAGTTTTGACAATATCCACATAACCGGACCCCAAAGTTCCCCGAATGTTCAGATCTCCCTGAGACCCAAAATCAGTGAGTAATAGCATAGAAAACTGGCCAGAATGGACCAAATGTGCGTGTTTTGACGAGGTCCCCGTAACCGATTCCCGGAGTTCGCGGAATGTTTGTGGCGCCCGGGGACCCACAATCAGTGAGTAAAAGCATAGAAAACTGGCCAGAATGGACAAAATCTATGAGTTCTGGCAAAGTCCGCGTAACCGGTCCCCGGAGTTCACGGAACATTTGTAGCGCCCCGGGAACGAGAATCAGTGAGTAATAGCATAGAAAACTGGCGAGAATGGACCAAATCTGCGAGATTTGACGAGGTCTCCATAACCGGTCCCCGAATTTCCCCGAATGTTTGTAGCACCACGGGACCCTGAATCAGTGAGTAATAGCATAGAAAACTAGCCAGAATGGACCAATACTGCGAGTTTTGACGAGGTCCCCGGAGTTCGCAGACTGTTTGGATCTCCCTGGGAACAAAATTTAGTGAGTAATAGCATAGAAAACTATCCAGAATGGACCAAATGTGCGAGTTTTGGCGAGGTCCACGTAACCGATCCCTGGAGTTCGCGAAACGTTCGGATCGCCCCGGGAACCAAAATCAGTGAGTAATAGCATAGAAAACTTTCCAGAATGGACCAAATCTGCGAGTTTTCATGAGGTCCCCGTAACCACACATTGAAGTTCCCCGAACATCTTTATTGCCGTGAGTCCAAGATCAATGAGAAATAGCATAAAAAACTCGACAGAATGGACAAAATCTGCGAGTTGTAACGAGGTCCCTATAATGGGTCCCCGGAGTTCGTGGAACGTTTGTAGCGCCCGGGGACCCAGAACTAGTGAGTAATGGCATAGAAAACTGGCGAGAATGGACCAAATGTGTGAGATTTGACGAGGTCCCCATAACCGGTCCTCGAATTTCCCCGAACATTTGTAGCACCACGGGACCCTGAATTAGTGAGTAATCGCATAGAAAATTGGCAAGAATGGACCAAATCTGTGAGTTTTGATAATGTCCCCATAACTGGACCCCAAATTCACCGAACGTTTGGATCTCTCCACGACCCAAAATTAGTGAGTAATAGAGTAGAAAACTGGCCACAATGGACCAAATTTGCGAGTTTTAGTGAGGTCCCCGTATCCGTTCCCCGAAGTTCCTAGAATGTTTGCGGTGCCACGGGACCCATAATTAGTGAGTAATAGCATAGTAAACTGGCCAGAATGGATCGAACCTACGAGTTTTCACGAGGTCCCCATAACCGGACCCCGAAGTTCCCCGAACATTCGTGTCGCCCGGGACCAGAAATCAGTGAGTAATAGCATAGAAAACTTGCGAGAATGGACCAAATCTTCGAGTTTTGACGAGGTCCCCGTAACCGGTCCCCGGAGTTCGCGGAACGTTTGTAGCACCCCAGGAACCAGAATCAGTGAGTAATAGCATAGAAAATTGGCTAGAATGGACCAAATATGCGAGATTTGCGAGGTCCCCGTAGCCGGTCCCCGAATTTCCATGAACGTTTGTCTTACCAGGGGACCCTGAATCAGTGAGTAATAGCATAGAAAACTGGTAAGAATGGACCAAATCTGCGAGTTTTCACGAGGTCCCAGTAACCAGACCGTGAAGTTCCCCGAACATTCGTATCGCCCCGGGTCCAAGATCAGTGAGTAATAGCATAGAAAACTGGACAAAATGGACAAAATCTGCGAGTTGCGACGAGGTCCCCATAACCGGTCCCCGGAGTTCGTGGAACGTTTGTAGCGCACTAGGACCCAAAACCAGTGAGTAATAGCATAGAAAATGGGCCAGAATGGACCAAATCTGTGAGTTTTGACAAGGTCCCCATAACTGGTCCCCGAAGTTCGCGGAACATTTGGATCGCTCCGGGAACCAAAATGAGTGAGTAATCGCATAGAAAACTGGCTAGAATAGACCAAATCTGCGAGTTTTGACAATGTCCCAATAACCGGACCCCAAACTTCCCCAAACGTTCGGATCTCCCCGGGACCCAAAATCAATGAGTAATAGCATACAAAACTGGCCAAAATAGACCAAATTTGCGAGTTTTGACGAGGTCCCCGTAACCGGTGCCCGAAGTTCCCCGTATGTTTGCGGCGCCACGGGACCCATAATTAGTGAGTAATAGCATAGAATACTCGCAGAAAGGATCGAATCTACGAGTTTTCACGAGGTCCCCTTAACCGGACCCCAAAGTTCCCCGAACGTCGTGTCGCCCCGGGACACAAATTCAGTGACTAATAGCATAGAAAACTGGCCAGAATGGACCAAATCTGCGAGTTTTGACGAGGTCCGTGTAACCGGTCCCCGGAGACCGCGGAACGTCTGTAGCTCCCGGGGACCTAGAATCAGTGAGTAATAGCAAAGAAAACTGGCCAGAATGAACACAATCTACGAGTTTTGATGAGGTCCCCGTAACCGGTCCCCCGAGTTCGCGGAACGTTCGGATTGGCCCGGAAACCAAAATCAGTGAGCAATAGCATAGAAAACTGGCGAGAATGGACCAAATCTGCGAGATTTGATGAGGTCCCCGTAACCGGTCCCCGAATTTCCTCGAACGTTTGTAGCACCACGGGACCCTGAATCAGTGAGTAATAGCGAAGAAAACTAGACAGAATGGACCAAATCTGTGAGTTTTGACAATATCCACATAACCGGACCCCAAAGATCCCCGAACGTTCAGATCTCCCCGAGACCCAAAATCAGTGAGTAAAAGCATAGAAAACTGGCCAGAATGGACCAAATGTGTGTGTTTTGACGAGGTCCCCGTAACCGGTCCCCGGAGTTCGCGGAATGTTTGTAGCGCCCGGGGACCCACAATTAGTGAGTAAAAGCATAGAAAACTGGCCATAATGGACAAAATCTATGAGTTTTGGCAAAGTCCGCGTAACCGGTCCCCGGAGTTCACGGAACATTTGTAGCGCCCCGGGAACCAGAACCACTGAGTAATAGCATAGAAAGCTGGCGAGAATGGACCAAATCTGCGAGATTTGACGAGGTCCCCAAACCGGTCCCCGAATTTCCCCGAATGTTTGTAGCACCACGGGACCCTGAATCAGTGAGTAATAGCATAGAAAACTGGCCAGAATGGACCAATACTGCGAGTTTTGACGAGGTCCCCGGAGTTCGCAGACTGTTTGGATCTCCCCGGGAACAAAAATTAGTGAGTAATAGCATAGAAAACTAGCCAGAATGGACCAAATGTGCGAGTTTTGGCGAGGTCCACGTAACCGATCCCTGGAGTTCGCAAAACGTTCGGATCGCCCCGGGAACCAAAATCAGTGAGTAATAGCATAGAAAACTTTCCAGAATGGACCAAATCTGCGAGTTTTCATGAGGTCCCCATAACCACACATTGAAGTTCCCCGAACATCTGTATTGCCCTGAGGCCAAGATCAATGAGAAATAGCATAAAAAACTCGACAGAATGGACAAAATCTGCGAGTTGTAACGAGGTCCCTATAATGGGTCCCCGGAGTTCGTGGAACGTTTGTAGCGCCCGGGGACCCAGAACTAGTGAGTAATGGCGTAGAAAACTGGCGAGAATGGACCAAATCTGTGAGATTTGACGAGGTCCCCGTAACCGGTCCTCGAATTTCCCCGAACATCTGTAGCACCACGGGACCCTGAATTAGTGAGTAATCGCATAGAAAATTGGCTAGAATGGACCAAATCTGCGAGTTTTGATAATGTCCCCATAACCGGGCCCCAAATTCACCGAACGTTCGGATCTCCCCATGACCCAAAATTAGTGAGTAATAGCGTAGAAAACTGGCCACAATGGACCAAATTTGCGAGTTTTAGTGAGGTCCCCGTATCCGTTCCCCGAAGTTCCTAGAATGTTTGCGGTGCCACGGGACCCATAGTTAGTGAGTAATAGCATAGTAAACTAGCGAGAATGGATCGAACCTGCGAGTTTTCACGAGGTCCCCATAATCGGACCCCGAAGTTCCCCGAACGTTCGTGTCGCCCGGGACCAGAAATCAGTGAGTAATAGCATAGAAAACTCGCGAGAATGAACCAAATCTGCGAGTTTTGACGAGGTCCCCGGAGTTCGCGGAACGTTTGTAGCACCCTCGGAACCAGAACCAGTGAGCAGTAGCATAGAAAATTGGCCAGAATGGACCAAATATGCGAGATTTGTGAGGTCCCCGTAGCTGGTCCCCGAATTTCCATGAACGTTCGTCTTACCAGGGGACCCTGAATCAGTGAGTAATAGCATAGAAAACTGGTAAGAATGGACCAAATCTGCGAGTTTTCACGACGTCCCAGTAACCAGACCGTGAAGTTCCCCGAACATTCGTATCGCCCCGGGTCCAAGATCAGTGCGAGTTGCGACGAGGTCCCCATAACCGGTCCCCGGAGTTCATGGAACGTTTGTAGTGCACTAGGACCCAAAACCAGTGAGTAATAGCATAGAAAATGGGCCAGAATAGACCAAATCTGTGAGTTTTGACAAGGTCCCCATAACTGGTCCCCGAAGTTCGGATTGGCCCAGAAACCAAAATCAGTGAGCAATAGCATAGAAAACTAGTGAGAATGGACCAAATCTGCGAGATTTGACGAGGTCCCCGTAACCGGTCCCCGAATTTCCCCGAAATTTTATAGCACCACGGGACCCTGAATCAGTGAGTAATAGCGAAGAAAACTAGACAGAATGGACCAAAACTGCGAGTTTTGACAATATCCCCATAACCGGACCCCAAAGTTCCCCGAACGTTCGTATCGCCCGGGTCCAAGATCAATGAGTAATAGCAAAGAAAACTGGACAGAATGGGCAAAATGTGCGAGTTGTGACGAGGTCCCAATAACCGGTCCCGGGAATTCGTGGAACGTTTGTAGCGCCCCGGGACCCAAAATCAGTGAGTAATCGCATAGGAAACTAGCTAGATGGACCAAATCTGCGAGTTTTGACAATGTCCCCATAATCGGACCCCAAAGTTCCCCGAACGTTCGGATCTCCCCGGGACCCAAAATGAGTGAGTAGTAGCATATAAAACTGGCCAGAATGGACCAAATTTGCGAGTTTTGACGAGGTCCCCGTAACTGGTCCCCGAAGTTCCCCGAATGTTTGCGGCGTCACGGGACCATAGTTAGTGTGTAATAGCACAGAAAACTCGCCAGAATGGATCGAATCTACGAGTTTTCTCGAGGTCCCCCTAACCGACCCCGAAGTTCCCCGAACGTTCGTGTCGCCCCGTGACCCAAAATTAGTAAGTAATAGCATAGAAAACTAGCCAGAATGTACCAAATCTGCGTGATTTGACAAGGTCCTCGTAACCGGTCCCCGGAGTTCGCAGAATGTTTGTAGCGCCCGGGGACCCAGAATCAGTGAGTAATAGCATAGAAAACTGGACATAATGGACAAAATCTATGAGTTTTGGTGAAGTCCACGTAACCGGTCCCCGGAGTTTGCGGAACATTTGTAGCGCCCTGGGAACTAGAACCAGTGAGTAATAGCATAGAAAATTGGCCAGAATGGACCAAATCTGCGTGTTTTGATGAAGTCCTCGTAACCGGTCCCCGAATTTCCCCGAACGTTTGTAGCACCACGGGACCCTGAATCAGTGAGTAATAGCATAGAAACTAGGCCAGAATGGACCAAATCTGTGAGTTTTGACGAGGTCCCCGTAGCCGGTCCCCGACTTTCCCGGACGTTTGTAGCACCAGGGGACCCTGAATTAGTGAGTAATAGCATAGAAAACTCGCCCGAACGGACCAAATCTGCGAGTTTTGACGAGGTCCCCATAACCGGTCCCCGGAGTTCGCGGAATGTTCGGATCGCCCAGGAACCAAAATCAGTGAGTAATAGTAGAGAAAACTGGTCAGAATGGAGCAGATCTACGAGTTTTCACGAGGTCTCCGGAGTTCCCCGAATATTCGTATCGCCCCGGGTGCACAAACAATGAGTAATAGCATAGAAAACTGGCCAGAATGGCATAAATTTGCGATTTTGACGAGTTCCCCGTAACCGGTCCCCGGAGTTCGTGGAACGTTTGTAGCAGCCGGGGACCCAGAATCAGTGAGTTTGCATAGTAAACTTGCGATAATGGACAAAATATGCGAGTTTTGACAATGTCCCCATAACCGGACCCCAAAGTTCCGCGAACATTCGGATCTTCCCGGGACCCAAAATTAGTGAGTAATAGCATATAAAACTGACGAGAATGGACCAAATTTGCGAGTTTTGACAAGGTCCCCGTAACCGGTCCCCGAAGTTCCCCGAATGTTTGTGGCACCACGAGACCAATAATTAGTGAGTAGTAGCATAGAAAACTGGCCAGAATGCATCAAATATACGGGTCTTCATGAGGTCCCCATAACGGGACTCCGAAGTTCCCCGAGCTTTCGTGTTGCCCCAGACCCAAAATCAGTGAGTAATAGCATAGAAAACAGGTCAGAATGGACCAAATGTGTGAGTTTTTTACGAGGTCCCCGTAACCGGTCCCCTGAGTTCGTGGAATGTTTGTAGCGCCCGGGAACCCAGAATCAGTGAGTAATAGCATGGAAAAGTGGCCAGGATGGACAATTTGTACAAGTTTTGACGAGGTCCCCGTAACCGGTCCCCGAAGTATGCGAAACGTTCGGATCGCTCCGGGAACCAAAGTCAATGACTAATCGCATAGAAAATTAGCTAGAATGGACTAAATCTGCGAGTTTTGACCATGTCCCCATAACCGGACCCCAAAGTTCCCCGAACGTTTGTATTCCCCGGGACTCAAAATCGGTGAGTAATAGCATACAAAACTGTCCAGAATGGACCGAATTTGCGAGTTTTGACGAGGTCCCCGTAACCGGTCCCCGAAGGTCCCCGGATGTTTGTGGCGCCACGGGACCCATAATTAGTGAGTAATAGCATAGAAAAGTGGCCATCGTGGATCAAATCTACGAGTTTCAAGAGGTCCCCATAACCAGACCCCGAAGATCCCCGAATATTCGTGTCGCCCCGGGACCCAAAATCAGTGAGTAATAGCATAGAAAACTAACCAGAATGGACCAAATCTGCGAGTTTTGATGAGGTCTCCGTAACTGGTCTCCTGAGCTCGTGGAACGTTTGTACTTTGTAGCGCCTCGGGACCCGGAATGAGTGAGTAATAGGATGAAAAACTGGCCAGAATGGACAAAATCTATGAGTTTTGACGAAGTCTGCGTAACCGGTCCCCGGAGTTCGCGGAACGTTCGAATCGGCCCGGGAACCAAAATCAGTGATATTTGACGAGGTTCCCGTAACCGGTCCCTGCATTTTCCCGAACGTTTGTACCGCCACGGGACCCTGAATCAGTGAGTAATAGCATAGAAACTGGCCAGAATGGACCAAATCTGCGAGTTTTGACGAGGTCCCCGTAAACGGTCCCCGGAGTTTGCGGAATGTTTGGATCTCCCCGGGAACCAAAATCAGTGAGTAATAGCATACAAAATTGGTCAGAATGGACCAAATGTGCGAGTTTCGACGAGGTCCCCGTAACCGGCCTCAGAGTTCGTGGAACGTTCGGATCGCCCCGAGAACCAAAATCAGTGAGTAATAGCATAGAAAACTAGCCAAAATGGACCAAATCTGCGACTTTTCACGAGGTCCCCGTAACCGGTCCTCAAATTTCCCCGAACATTTGTAGCACCACGGGACCCTGGATCAGTGAGTAATAGCATAGAAAACTAGCCAGAATGGACAAAATCTGCGAGTTGTGACGAGGTCCCCGTAACGTGTCCCCGGAGCTCGTGGAACGTTTTTAGCGCCCCTGGACCTAGAACCAGTGAGTAATAGCATAGAAAATTGGTCGGAATGGACCAAATCTGCGAGTTTTGAGATTCGACATGATTCACGAAATTCCAACAAGATCTATTCTTCACATGATTCGACACATGAAACATAACATCTCATATAGATCCACATTAAAAACAGAGTCTTCATGGGCAGTACCAAAACAGGACATCTTAAGCACTTATTTGAACTCCAGACTTTTTGTGTGTTCAAAATGAACCATTCAAGGCCACATCATCAATTTTCAACATTTTCTGACTTCATTTGGTATTTTTCATGCTTTAACTGATTTTTTGGAGCTAAATGACCCAGAAATTGAAAAGCACTACAAATGAACTCTTAATAGGTTGAAAGTTGGCATGGTATCATCATTTCACCCACATAGCATGTGCTAAAAAGTTGAGAGGGTTGCCGCAAAAACTGGATGCACTTCGTGTACAAATCGGACAATCTCTTTCGAAGTATGAGGGTTTCATAGGGAAAACTCATCTGTTACAAAAGGCATTTCATTTTTTCAAACTTATTTCATTTTTTCCACATGGGTGTGTGTATTAAAAACCATTACAACATATCATGAATATAGAAGTGACCAAATTTATAGAAATTCATCATTACATTAAAGCCAAAGTACAGTAGTGACCAAAATAAATACATAGCGTTTTTACATAGTTCTCATTGTTGAACAACATATAGCTCTCTAGAGCATCTAATTAGAACATACACTGAAACTATTAGTTTTAAATGTAACAACAAATGCGATCATAACCGCAACTAAGGTACAAATTGATCCAACGGCATAATGATACCAAGCCTCAGTATGAATGGCATATTTTCTAATGTTTCTAATCTTCAAGCGCATTGCATTCATCTTGATCTTGTGATCGTCATGCACATCGGCAACATCCAACTCCAATATCATCTTCTCTTCTTCAACTCTTTGTAATTTTTCTTTCAAGTAATTGTTTTCTTTTTGAACCAAATTTAACTTCTCGACAAGAATTTGTATGTCGGTTCGAATTTCCGGTTCATATACCTCCTAGATTAAAAACAAATATGTCACGTTGGTCGGCATAATTATCATAAACAATAAATAAAACAAATAGTTATAAAATATAATATATACCACATCCGAATCATAGACAGGACGAGGATCGACGGAGGCGGATACCAAAACCATCATACTATCTAATAACAAACAATAATAGAAGTAAGAAAATTACACAAGTATCTATCTAAATCATACAAGTAAGAACTTTTTTATTTTAAAAAGAAGATAAGAAGAAGATACTAACCACAGTGATGCCGATGCCGAGATGGGCGCGGGCGATCGACGGTGGTGTGGACGGGGACGGGACACGGACGGACCGCCAAAGCTACACAAAACTAGAGGAAAATGGAGCTTGGACAAGGAGCTTCGAGAGGAGAAAGCTTAAGTGTGGCTTTAGAATTTCATCGAACACCTCATGTGCATAGGAGGTGAGCTAGAGCACCACAAAGCTCTCCCACGACCGGTCAAAAAAACAGAGCAGTGCACTGCTCTGCTCGCGGTCGGGTGGTATATATAGGCCAAGAATTGGTCCCGGTTTGTGGACCGAACCGGGAGTGAAGGACAACAATTGGTCCCGGTTCCAGCCAAAAACCGGGACCAAAGGGGGCAGACGAACCGGGACCAATGGCCCACGAGGCTCGGTCGGCGCCCTCGCCTCACGAAACGGGACCTATGCCCCCATGGGTCCCGGTTCGTAAGTGAACCGGGACTAATGGAATTTCATCAAGTGGACCAAAGCCCTCTTTTCTACTAGTGTAAAGTATCCATTCCAAGTTGTCTACGTACCACATAATGTTTCCAAGTAGTCCATATGCGAGGACGCGGCTATTCAAATAGGTTAATTTAGCCAGCAGGGGTATACTTCTTCACACACGCTCTCTCCACTTATCACCATATGCACGTCACGCATCTCGGCAACCTTCAAGCGGAAGCACCGGCGTGGGTGTCGGCCACGACCGTTAACCACACAAGAGCCTAGTCCACGTTTATCGCCTATTTGAGACTGGACCCGCAAGGAAGTCCGACCAAAGTTTCCTCAAATGCCTCAAACGATGTGCACAGGGTTCCACAAGCCCACCATCCGGGTGCCACTTGGTACACCATGCCACTGTGTATCTACCGCACTGAAGCCTACTCCGTCAAGCAGAGCTAAACACAGTCGCCAACACTTTTCCTACAAACACCAGAAACTAGTTGCAACTCCTGGACAGAGATCTAGGTGATTAATAAGCCGAGAGGGGTTGAGTTATCGGAGCCAAGTGTGTGGTAGTACCTTGTCTTGGATAACATACACAGAACTCAGTTCTTAAGGACGGTCCCAATGAGACAACTCGCCATGTACTCCTACATGGCCTCTCATCGCTACCTTTACCAAATCGGATTCACACATTTTACTCTCACACAGTAGGGCATGAACACAAACATTATGATTCATCATCCAGATGGACCAGAACCGACACAACTCTAAGCATAGTAAGCAAGGATGGATGAGTAGGCACATCAAGGCTCAAGAAGTTGCTACTCATGCTAAGTGGTTTCAACTATTTATTGTGGCAAAAACATGTCATGCAAAGGAATGGTTAAACTACCGAGACATGTAAGAGATGAATCGTTGTTATCCTAATGAAGTAAAAGAGAGCAGGAGCGAGAGAGAGTGTTAATATCAGTATGATCAAGGGGGTTTGCTTGCCTGACAGTTCTGGGGATACTACTTCTCTTCATTAGTGTCAACAGTCGCATCGTCGGAACCATCGTCTACCGAGAAAGGCAAACAGAAAAAGAACAACATTTACTTCACGAAAATGCAACACTATGATGCATGATCATGACATGGCAATATGCTGGTGATTGAGCTAATGCATCTAGCAACAATATTAAACGAAGGTGGTTTGAACCAAGGTTCAAAGTCAAACTTCATATGTGGTTATTTAAATGACATTTAATTCAATTGTCCAAAACAGGGGACATAAATTGTTCTAACATGCATGAAAATGCCATAAAAATATTCCTTGCAATTTTCTGATAAATTTCATTTATAATTTATTTTCTATGATTTTTTAAAGTTCTTAGCATTTTCAGGATTTTCCTAAACATTTAAATACCAGAAAAGCTTTACTGCGTCAGCATTGCATCACGGTGATGTCATCTGGTAAACTGACTCGGTCCTGGTCAAAACTAGCATTGGGAGCCGCACGTGAGTGACACTGTGGCTAAAAGGGATTAATTAAACCTAACTAAATATTATTAATGGCCCGCACCCACTGGCAGTTACATATGGATTAAATTAGGGGTGATTAGACCTTAATCTACTCTTTGACAAACCGGGCCCACATGGCAGCGGCTCAGGCGAGCGAGGTCGACGTCGGCGACCAACAGGGCGACGAAGGCACGCCGGAATCACAGCCTCGGTGTCCATTCGACGTGTGGACGGGCGAAATGGGATCAAGGGGGCTGCAGTGCTTCTGTTGGTGCGAGGTGGGTGGCCAGAGGGGCACCTGGCAGCGGCTCAGGCGAGCGAGGTCGACGTCGGCGACCAACAGGGCGACGAAGGCACGCCGGAATCACAGCCTCGGTGTCCATTCGACGTGTGGACGGGCGAAATGGGATCAAGGGGGCTGCAGTGCTTCTGTTGGTGCGAGGTGGGTGGCCAGAGGGGCACCTGGCAGCGGCTCAGGCGAGCGAGGTCGACGTCGGCGACCAACAGGGCGACGAAGGCACGCCGGAATCACAGCCTCGGTGTCCATTCGACGTGTGGACGGGCGAAATGGGATCAAGGGGGCTGCAGTGCTTCTGTTGGTGCGAGGTGGGTGGCCAGAGGGGCACCTGACGTACGCTTGCGACGAGCCTATGCGGCGGCAGAATTCGGCCGTGGTGGAAATCACGGCTAGAGCTCGAGCGGGGCAACGGGGTTAGGGGAGGAGCAAGGGGATATCACAGAGAGGAGGATGAGCTGGTCAGAGGGCTCGAGGACGACCGGGACGGAGCGAATCGACGCCGGGGAGGTTCGGTGGCCGGAGGTTGAAGACGAATCGGGGATGGCCTCCTGCAGCGTCGGGCTTCGTGTGTCTTGCTGGAGAGCTTGAGGGGGACGATACTGAGCTAGTGGGAAGCACAGGGGCGCGAGGGAGCGGCTGAGGGCACGATACTACGACTGCCGCTCCCGCGAGGTTCGGCCATGGAGGGGCGAGGGCGCTAGAGAACGGGAAGACTACAGGGAGAGAGGGGAAAGGCAGAGGAGGAGGAGAGCTTCTCCATGGCGCTTTGGAAGGGCACGGGGATGCTCTCGAAGCGACCAGCACGAGGTGGTTGCGCCTCCTCTGCGTGCCCCACGCCCTCGTGCCTACTCGCACGAGGTTGAAGAAGGCGGCATGGGCCTCGTGGGCTGGGATTTCCACTTGGGCCGGCTACAGGTAAGCTCAGGTAGGCTTTCTACCTTTTTTTATTTCTGCTTGTTTTCTTTGCTTTATTTATTTTGCCTCTGATTCAAATTTAAAATAATTTTAAAACATGGCAAAACCCTCTGAATATTTTTATGTAGCTTTAATGGATATTTCCAAAGGCTCATAAAATATTTCATAGTATTTTGAATTTATATTCTACCTATAAGAATATAGATCCAACTCAAATACAATATAATTTAATTCAAATGCCCAAAATATTTCCTTCAAATTGTTCCTAAATTTTGGTTTGAATTCTAGTCCTTCCCAAAATTCTCAAAGCAAATAAAGGAAAATTTTGGAACCAATGAATATGATTTCTAGGGTGCTTTGCCCTTCCTTTATTTTGAAATTTTGAGGCTTATAAAAATTCTCAATTCAGGTTTCATGAAAATTTTATCATGATGCAATCAATGTTGATGCGACTATTTTACAAGCAAATATAGGGATGTGACATCTCACCCCCACTAAACAAGAATCTCGTCCCGAGATTCACGCGTAGGGTAAGAGGGAAAAGGGACACTAAACTATCACAATCTTCATGATCCAATTGCTCTTCTTGAAGATGTTGATTCATTGCATCAAGTTGATATTGATATCTTTGCCTTGAGGCCTTCATCCAACACGATGACAAAAAGAAAATGAAAACTCTACAAGATTCGATCTCCTTGAAGATCGAGCAACTCCTAATCAACTCATCGAATGAGACGTATAAACATCTCTTGAGCTGAGACACAAAACACATAATAGGAATGAGGAAATGAGGCATATGATAGAGGTTCAATTGGTAGGCAACAATTACACTCTTAAAATAGATGGTGACGAGGTTTCAAAGTAGTGAGGAGTTAAATTGCCCTTCATACCATAACGGGGCACCTTAGAAAGGTGACTCGTAGAGTTATTTCCTTAAGTGGCAAAAAGAATTACTTTTGATCCAGAGATCATTAAAACTCTTCATACCAGGGTGAGGCAATTCACAAATGGTCGTTTGAAGGGGTTCAGAGAAATGGCATACTCGGCTTGGAAAAGAAAACTAGAGTTATAGAACAACTTGGCAAACGGAAGACACATTCCAATTGTTACCGAGAATATAACCCAGTGTCTGAGCGTTGTTTCATTAGAATTCACTCGGTCTATTATGGAATAAGAGAGTTGTTTCATCTTTGTTCTATAGAAACATAAAAATGAATAGGAAGTAAAATGATTCAACTTTTCTTTATGTTTTCGTAAATATATTTATTTCTATTATTAAAGGGGATCTGCCGTCGTGATGGTTCGACCTCCCCTCCCACCCTCCATGGCAGGCGCTAGAAAAATCATCCGATCCCGCACGCACAGAGAAACCCCAAAAAAACATCCCACGCTCCCACACATTGTCGCTAAAAAAGAAGAGAATAAACTGCCACCCCGCCTCTCCCAGATCCACCGATCCTCGTTGCCCGCACAGACACCGCTAAACTGCCATCACCTCTTCCCGATCCATTGCTCCCAATCTCGTCTCTCTCCTGCCAAATATTGTCGTCACCAGATAGAGGAAAGAGCGCAACGGAGGCACCGAGGATGAGGGGGCGTCTCTCGCTCGTTTCTGCTCACGAGGATCATGCCAACCGTCACCCCCACCGATGTCGCCGCCGTGGCGGACGAGGCGAGCCCCAAGCTGCGGGACACCGCGGCGGACGCACGCTGGCACAACTCAAAAAAGCAAGTACATGACAATTAGGTAAAATTGTAAATTGTTGTGCATGTATGACAGTGTCATTGTCAAATAAGGCCGGTGGGAGGATTTGTAAATCGATTTCATAGTCTTGTTATAGGTTGGAATTAGGTTATGTAAACATTTTGCACAACAGCTTCTGTCCAGAAGAAGTTTTTTCTGTGCTGGCTTGTTGTCCCATTTTTATTCTAGGCAACATTAGCACAAGTAGCTTATTTTCGTATGTGGTTTTAAATTTTCTTTCATTGTTCCCAATTCTCCTTTCGCTAGGATGGAAGTTCATGTAATCTTCAGTATAGCAATATTATGAATGGGAGTTCCCGGTGTGCAATGGCAGTGATGTCACCCGTTCTCGTTTGAAAAGTAGATATTGTAATAATATAGAACCAAGTATCATATTATAGTTATTTGTGGCTATTTTTTCCAATGTTCAAAAGTATCTTTGAGGAAGAATATTCATTTGGATTTAGATCCATACAAAGAAGGGGGTGGGAAGAAAGGGAGGAGGTTATGGTGCCTTAACTTCTTGTTTTATAGGGCCAAAGAGATATAATGTTTAAAATAATAGCTTGGGTGCCAATAAATCAACGATAAATACATATTCTATGTTCTAGAATAAAATGATTATTATTTACTTGTTTAGTATGTATCAATGTGCCCTCTATGATAGTAGCGGTGGATGTGAAAAAAGTTCGACAATATCAGTTGATGTGTATAATGATTCAGAAAAACATATAGATGTTAAACCACTATAATATTTATGCCCGGTAGCAACACACTGGCAACTAACTAGTTTAGGTAATAACTAAATGGACCATCGTTGGGTGTTGCCTCCTTCTGGATGTACGAATCTAAATGCCTCTAAATGTTGATGGAAGCTATGTTCCTGCTGACGGATCAGTGGGAGGAGGTATGGTGCTAAGTTCTGACCGAGGTGAAATTATTTTCACAACGAGATTCACACATGCGACAATAGCCTCCATGCTGAGTCTGTTGCTTGCAAGGAGGGACTTGAGCTCGCGCTGCACCGCACTATGCTGCCCATTGCGGTTGAGATGGACAACGCTGAAGCCGCCGGGATGGAATGCCACTTCGGTGGACTTGTTGAGGAGATCAAGAGGATGGTCGCTCCCGGCCCTAGGGAGATTTCTATTATCGCTATTAGTCGCTCGTAAAATAAAGTTAATCATGAGCTTGCTGCATATGATCAAAGTACTCCTCGTACTGCAGTTTGATTGCGCTCGGGTTTGAGCAACATTATTGTAATGGCACTAGCTGATTTGCCTCCTTAAATTAAATTAATAGAAGGGAGTGCCTAGAACTCATGTAGATGAGTTATAGTTTGGTCTCATTCACCTGACATCATTTGACATCATCTTTGTTGTTATAGCTTCGTTTTTATTGAATGAGCCATGTCTAAAATTGCTCTTTCTTTCCTTGGCCTGGCCCATTTTAGTTGTGTCCCTATTAGTTGTTGTAAAAATAACATAACAAAAAGACACGCATACTCTTCTACAAAGCGCATCCACATATATGCACCGGTCAAATGCCCATCACACGTACGTACACACATACATCAGGGCAATATACATGCATGCACATGCACGCTCACGCGACTGGCCGGCCAGTGCACAGTTGCACAATGGGCACATGCAAACAGGATACATATCATGTATATTTGTCACTACTGTGGGTACATGCAAAGATAATTGCATCAATCACTTTGTTAATATTTTATCAGTCACATCAGATTTAAAAAATTGCGGTTGCGACGTGACCATGAAAAAGTGCAGTTGCGATCAGATTCTACAAACATGCGGTTGCGACCCGACCATGAAAATATGCAATTGTGATGACATTTAAAAATTTGCAGTTGCGACCCGAGATTGGAAACATGCAATTACGACCCTACCATGAAAACTTGCAGTTGCGACGGTATTTGAAAACTCGCACACGTGACCCGGCATTGAAAACATGCAGTTGCGGTGACATTTAAAAACTGGCAATTGTGACATGACCATGCAAAAATGCAGTTGCGACCAGATGCTACAAACATGCGGTTGCAATCTGACCATGAAAACATGCAGTTGCGACGACATTTAAAAATTTGCAGTTGCGACCCGACGTTGAAAACATGCAGTTGCGGTGACATTTGAAAACTGGCAATTGTGACATGACCATGCAAAAATGCAGTTGCGACCAAATCCTGCAAACATGCGGTTGCGACCCGACCATGAAAACATGCAGTTGCAACGACATTTAAAAATTTGCAGTTGCGACCCGGCGTTGAAAACATGTAGTTGCGATGACATTTGAAAACTGTGACGTGACCATGCAAAAATGCAGTTGCGACCAGATCCTGCAAACATGCAGTTGCGACCCGACCATGAAAAGATGCAGTTGCAACGACATTTAAAAATTTGCAGTTGCGACCCGACATTGGAAAGATGCAATTACGACCCTATCATGAAAACTTGTAGTTGCGACGACGTTCGAAAACTTGCAGTTGTGATGAAAACATGTAGTTGGGACGACATTTTAAAACTTGCAATTGCGACCCGACGTTGAAAACATGAAGTTACGACCAAACCTTACAAACATGCAGTTGCGAAGTGACTTTAAAAATATGCAGTTGCGATAACATTTAGAAACATGCAGTTGCACCCTTTGAAAGCATCCACTTGTGATTGTGACTCCATGTAAAAAAATAGAGTTGGGACCCCTTTGAATATATGCACTTGTAGGCCCCCTTTTTCTTATAAACGTACAACTATGACCCCTTGCGAAACTGTAATGTGTGTAGTTGCACGATCTCTCCTTAATACATGTTTTTGGACGATGAAAAACACAAAACTGTAAGCATGGACAAAAAAATCCATAATAATTATTTTACCAAAAAATTATCTACAAAATTCAAACAATGAAAAAGCACCTACCAAAAATTAGAACATCTACACATGAAAAAGGAATAAAAAATAATAAATAAGACCTGATGCATCAAACCATGACAATGCTAGCCTAAAAAAATTGAAAAAAAGAGAAGAAATAACTTTTTTTTGAACAAAACATAAGAAATAACAAGGATAGTTTGAATAAAAAAAGAAAAAGAAAAGGTCCACCAAACCAGGGGCTGCCGCATACACACAGTATAAGTTAGAGGGGTGGTTGCCTGATCAATAGAGAGCGGCATAGTCTTTTCGTATGCGGCAAAATGCAGATTGACCAGAAAAGGCCCATATGCCCATAACCCAACAACATAGTCTTTTCGTATGCGGCAAAGTTCAATTACGTTTTAGAAGAATGAAGTAAAAGAATTGAATGAAAGGATCCCCCGATCCATCTTTTTATTAATGAAGCAAAGTAGTCTCCGATTACAGCCAAAGCAACCACTAGTTCCAAACAGACTTAAACTAAAAACACAGAATGAACCGACTCCAGTCACAGATAATAGCAGCAACCTATTACAGACCGGGTACTTCTAGAACAAACTGTGGCTACTACTCTACGTCAGGCTACAGAGTCACCCAGGCGATGCGAAGAAGCTCCCCTCAGCACTTGTCCAGCTTACTGATGAACTGCCGAAGAACCACGTCATGTGTGATGTCGTAGAGTACACTCCATTATTGAAGAAAACTTTAAAGTTTCGCAAGCACACGCAGTCTAGACTTTTCCAAAAATGACCCTGAAAATAAAACTCATTTCTTAGTCTTCAAATACTGCACAAGAAGGCAGCAGCAATCATATTCTGGACCGGTTTTTTTTATGAATCTGCCATAAGGGTACAAACATATTTAAAGCATGAATTAATTGGCATTTGAAACAATCAGCAAATAATTTCCAAATGCACTTAGCCACCACACAATCAAAAAACAGATGTTGTACAGGTTCCATCTCACTACAAAATAAGCAAGTATGATCATGAACAGAATGAAGTAAAATTATTTCCTAACGGCGACATTTTCCTTGTTATATAGGAGCTCAGCTTGGGCTGGAATATGGATCGATCTCGCGAGCAGTAATCAGCCTAATTATAGCAATTTGTGTACACTCTTTATATAATCTGATCTGAAAAAGGTGATCTAGAGGAAAAGGGCATGGAAAACGCTGTCCACTTCAAAGCCGGACGTCGGGACGTGAACACGTCAGAGCAGAGGCATGAAACCAGCCATATTCAGCACGGACGCGTGAAGCTTGCATGCATGCAATGCTTTCCAATTTCCAGCTCCGTCGATCAATGTTCGCTCTAGACGGCTGCTACATATACCCCGTACTGCTCGTCCCATAGCTCATCAAGCAGCTCGATCGACCGCACCACTACCGTAGTACCGTGCCTCAGAGCTCATCACTGGTCAGGTACCAAGAAGACATAAAAATGGACGCCCAGAGCAAGGAGGTCGACGCCCTTGTCCAGAAGATCACCGGCCTCCACGCCGCCATCGCCAAGCTGCCCTCGCTCAGCCCGTCCCCGGACGTCGACGCGCTCTTCACCGACCTGGTCACCGCGTGCGCGCCCCCGAGCCCCGTGGACGTGACCAAGCTCGCCCCGGAGGCGCAGGCGATGCGGGAGGGCCTCATCCGCCTCTGCTCCGAGGCCGAGGGCAAGCTGGAGGCGCACTACTCCGACATGCTCGCCGCCTTCGACAACCCGCTCGACCACCTCGGCGTCTTCCCCTACTACAGCAACTACATCAACCTCAGCAAGCTCGAGTACGAGCTCCTCGCGCGCTACGTGCCCGGCGGCATCGCCCCGGCCCGCGTCGCCTTCATCGGCTCCGGCCCGCTGCCGTTCAGCTCCTACGTCCTCGCCGCGCGCCACCTGCCCGACACCGTGTTCGACAACTACGACCTGTGCGGCGCGGCCAACGACCGCGCGAGCAGGCTGTTCCGCGCGGACAAGGACGTCGGCGCCCGCATGTCGTTCCACACCGCCGACGTCGCGGACCTCACCGACGAGCTCGCTACGTACGACGTCGTCTTCCTGGCCGCGCTCGTTGGCATGGCCGCCGAGGACAAGGCCAAGGTGATCGCGCACCTTGGCGCGCACATGGCGGACGGGGCGGCCCTCGTCGTGCGCAGCGCGCACGGGGCGCGTGGGTTCCTCTATCCGATCGTCGATCCCCAGGACATTGGTCGAGGCGGGTTCGAGGTGCTCGCCGTGTGTCACCCCGACGACGACGTGGTGAACTCCGTCATCATCGCACAAAAGAGCAACGACGTGCACGAGTATGGACTTGGCAGCGGGCGTGGTGGACGGTACGCGCGAGGCACGGTGGTGCCGGTGGTCAGCCCACCCTGCAGGTTCGGCGAGATGGTGGCAGACGTGACCCAGAAGAGAGAGGAGTTTGCCAAGGCGGAAGTGGCCTTCTGATTGCTGCGAGGTACACCGCTGCTGAATCGTACGTGGTAATTTTTCTACTCCTTCTCTTCCTACCACCACCTATCACCTATGTATGCATTTTAAGTCGTGTGTTATTTGTATCCAATAATGTAAGTGAGATGTTTACACGCGCATATCTATCTTGTATACTCGGTCTCTGAAAGGCATGGCAGATCAGGATAGTGTGCAAAGGAACAGCAAGTGTTGTTGCAGGTGTATGTGTTTTGTTTTTTGTTTTTTTTGTGCGGGGGTTGAAGGTGTATGTGTTGGGAATAAGATTATTTTTGTTCACAAATACGATGTCTAATCGGTGTCGTATTCGTACCCGAGTACGTTTGTCCCGTTCTCAAGTTGGTCGCTATGTCTGACGGGCGATGCATGTTGCTTTTGACCACGGAATCCGCCCATGGCTCGACAAGCTCCGTTAACGGCAAGTAAAGGCAAGTCAACACAAGGTAAAGATGGTCGACAATAGTTCAAGAAAGCTCCTGTGGGTCCGAGCAAGACACCCCACTCAATAAAATCTAATCAAGCCTTCATGGTCAACAAGTTTAAAAAAAAAGACCATGTAAAAGAATAAGTCAAAGATCAACACACATAAAAAAAGGAGCAAAGAAACTCAAACCCAAACAATAAGATTTTTGTATGGCGCAGAAATCTCTCCTTAAATGGGCCTCCACCCCCTCCTACCACATGGGCTAAAACATTTAAAATACTTCCTCCGTCTCAAAATAACTGTCTCAATTTTGTACTAGCTCTAGTACAAAATTGTACTAAGCTTGAGACACTTATATTAGGACAGAGGGAGTATGTAGTATCAATACAGTCCATATGTGCATCCTCCTTCTAATACCAAGTCCTTACTCTCGTGGAGCTGATTCATGGACGCGGCTATGTATCGCCTATAGTGATACCTTATTTAGGGGTGCTTATATCTTTTTTCAGCATAGTATAATTAAAGTCGCTCACATACATAAATATATAATTATTCATATAAATGTACACGCAAACTCTATCTCTGTGAGCACTTTCGAGAAACCGACCGACACATCATCTTGAGATTGACGAAGTCGTCACAGACACTTTCGTAGTCGACGGGAACGTCTTCTTTCACTAAACGCACATCACATGAAGGCCTGAAATAAATCTAGGAGAATGCAAGCATAAATATCAAGCTTGCGACTTGAACTCACGTAGACAGGGGGTACCACCATTCTTCTAACCATCCAAACACAGGTTCGTTCACGCCTATAATGATACCTAGCGCAGTGTCGTTAGTGTGGCCTAGTTGGGTTGGCCCAGGATGTTGGAGAACCACTGGATCTCCAACACACATTTTTGCTTTTCATTTTTATCACTTTTACTTATATTTTTAATATGGGAAAATATTTATGTTTTATATATGTACACCACACGTTCCAAAAAAAGTTATCATAGTGTAAAAAAATGTTTGGGCAACTTTGAAAAAAATATCTAAAATAAAAAATGCCCATGACATTTTTTAAAATTTTCAGAAAATGTACATAACATTTCAATAAAAGTATTTATGCAATTCAAAAACTGTTTGTATAAATATAATAAAAATGTTCATACCATTCAAGAAATATACGTGAAATTTTAAAGAATAATTCTTGTGTTTCAAATAGGATCATAACATTTTTTCAAAGGTTCACATAGTTTGACCAAAATATTTTCCAGCCATTAAAAGATGTACAATGTGCGTTTGAAAAAATGCTTAAACATGTATGAAAAAATGTTCAATATATGTATTTGCAAAAAGGTACATTCATGTATTGAAAATGTTCAACATGTGTCAATTTGTTTTTCATGTCTATACTAAAAATATACAATGAATACTGAAAAGTGGGCATGTGTTGGAAAAAAGAAAAACTCAAAGTAAACAAAAACATATGTGTTTGAAAAAGGTTAAACGTGTGTAAAAAACTGTTTCTAATGTGTACGAAAAATACACAATGTGTATGATAAAAGTTGACATAAAAACATATATTTCAAAAAAGTGTTAATCATGCATCCAAAAACCATTAAATGTGTATATATTTTCCCTGTTGTATACGAAAAATGTATAACCAGTATGAAAAAATATAGACATCAAAAATATATTTATAAAAAAATTAATCATATATTTAATAAATTTAGAAAATATTCCTACAGCATACTAAAAACAAACAATATGGTTGAAAAGTAGACGTGTGTTGAAAAAACCCCAATGAAAACAGATGAAAACTAAAAAAGAAAAAAAGAAAAAAGAAAAAAGAAAAATCAAAGAAACTAATGTAAAACACTGAAACAAGAAAAGACTGAACTAAGAAAAGAACAAAGAAATCAAAGAAAAAAATGGAAAACAATGGAACACTGCGAATAACCTAGAAAGCCTATTTGGATGTCGCGCAACAGATGGACACATGAGAAGGAGCGGATTGACCCGGTTATGTCAATCAGAAAAGTTAGGGAGGATCTGGCGCTTCTAGATTTGCCTCGTGAGCAGGCCCTGGGGCTACCCCGGGTTTGGCTGGGAGCCTCCGAATGTATTGCATGTCAAAATAAACACGGACGCTGCAATCCACTTTGATGATGGCAATGTCGGTGCTCGCGGTGTTGCTCGTTCTGCATTGGGATTCAAGGGTGCTTGATGTAAGCCTTTTGCGGGTGTTACAGACCCACTCATCGCTGAAACTCTCTCTCTCTCTCTCTGAAGGAAGGCGTCATTTTTGCCACACTTTGAGGCTACACGCACGTGATCATGGAAATCGACTGTCTAGAGGCAGTTAACCTCTGGAATTCTCGCCACACCGATCGCTCGATGGTGGCACCAATTCTCACAGAAATTGGAGAGCTAGCTCTTAGTTTTACATCATTTTGTATTCAACATGTAATAAGATCAGCAAATGGTCCTGCACATCTTTGTGCTAAGCGTGCTTGTACGCTTAATGTGACCGACAGCTGGTTAGACTCTATCCCTAGCTTCTTGATCATCAGCCTCTTGATTGATTGCTCAGCGAATGCATTTGTTGAATAAAGCTTTCAGAAATTCCCCGTAAAAAAAACTAAAGAAAAACTGAAGAAACGGATGTCGCCTTGTTTGTTTTTCATGTACTTAATGCACCAGGCGGTCCATTCCTTGTATGGATTGGTGAACCCCGTCCCTCCACCCCATCCCCACTAATCCGTGCTGCTAACCCCTTCCGTAGAAACCTCCCGCTACAAATGTGTTTAGTTCTGTCGCCTTGCTCGAGAGAGATGAAAATTGCTCTTCACTCGGGATTCCTTCCATGGGGGTGCTAGAGGGTGATTTTGTTCCTCGTGGATCTAGAGAGATTTGGTCTAGAGAAGACCACACATGGCTTAAATGGACGCATAAAGGTGAATTGGCTAGGTTTATTTCCTAGTGGGGGTAAATCCACATTGACTCCCATAAATTGGACTCAAAACCATATGGTGGTGGGAGTAACCGAACGAGGCCTTAAGGGACCGATAAGTTATATTTTTACTTTCTTCATGTTATTTATGGTTTGAATTGGCCTTTTCTAAAGCATTACGCCCACTCATATGGTGAGTTGTTCAAAAAAATTAAACATGTGTTTAATCTTTTTTAAGTGAAAATTGAAAAAGGCTAAAGCATTATTAAAGAGCTAGCCATGGATAGAAATGCGTGAAAGCTAGCTATCAACGTAAGAATCATGGGTCAACTACGAGATCTTATCCGTTTCAGCTCTAGCGGACTCTAACTTATTTTTGAATACATCCTTTGTTGATGTTGTTGTATTCTAAACCGAAAGCAAGTATTACGGGAGATCGATTTGCAACCAAACCAAACTCATAATAAATCCTCTTTTCCACGTTTTCGGAGCACCCAAGTTTTTGTGAGCATTATACTCCCTCGGTCCTTTTTAGTTTGCATATAAGTTTTGTTTAAAGTCAAAGTATCTCTACTTTGATCAAACTTATAGAAAAAATTATCAACATTCACCATACCAAATCAATATTGCTAGATTCTTTACGAAATGTAGTTTCATAGCGTATATATCTAGTATTGTAGATATTGGTATTCTTTAAAATAAATTTGATTAAACTTTGTAAAATTTATCTTAGATCAAAATCTAATACGCGGACTAAAAAGGACCTGAGGGAGTACATGCAGTTGTTAGTTCAAAAAGGAGGATAGAATAACAAGAACCACGCCGGATGGCCCACGTGTCAGCGGCCCGTGCTAAAAGACCACCCCTTATCCCCTCTTCCACCGTCCCCTGCTGCTTGGCCCTGTGCCGCTCCACATCACCCCGAGCTTCGTGTCCCCCTCGCTCGCAGCCTCGCAGCACCGCGCGGCCGGCCGGGCGCCATGGCGCACTCCTGCCTCTCCGCGGCGCGCACGGCGGCGGCGCTGCGCCTCCCGCTCCAGGCCGACCACGCCGCGTCCGTGTTCCCCCGCCCGGCGCGCGCGTCGTCGTCCCGTCTGCGGCTCATTGTCGCCGCACCCGTCCTGCCGGTGCCGCGGACGAGCAGGCGCGCGCTCCCCGTCGTTGCCATGGCGTCGCAGGAGGAGGCCACGGCCGTCGAGGAGGCGCAGGAGGAAGCCGTACAGGAAGCCACGGCGCAGCTGGAAGAGGATGAGCCAGCAGGGGAGGTCGAGGAGCAGCAGACGGAGGAGGAGGAGGAGCAGGGCGCGGCCGCGGAGGCGATCTCGGACGGCGGCGAGGAGGCCGGCGGTGATGGTAGCACTGGCACCGGGAGCAGCGCCACCAAGCTCTACTTCGGGAACCTGCCGTACAACTGCGACAGCGCGCTGCTCGCCGGCATCGTGCAGGACCACGCCGTCCCGGAGATGGTCGAGGTACGCGCGCGCGCGCACGCTGTTTGATGAAATGCATTGGCCGATCACTTCTGTCTTGTTCTCAAACGCCTGCATTTTCGATTTCAGGTGCTCTACGACCGGACGACGGGGAGGAGCCGGGGCTTCGCCTTCGTGACGATGAGCACGCTCGAGGACTGCGAGCGTGTCATCAAGAACCTGGACGGCACCGTGAGAACTCCGCTCAATCTATCCACCATCACCGTGAGAACATCCTCCATGGGTTCCTCTCATGCTCATGCATCGATCGTCCGTTCCATGTTTCAGCTGTACAGCGGGCGCACGATGAGGGTGAACATGGCCGACAGGCCCAAGCCCAAGGCGCCGCTGTACCCGGAGACGGAGCACAAGCTCTTCGTGGGCAACCTGTCGTGGACGGTCACCCCGGAGATGCTCACCGACGCGTTCCAGCGCTGCGGCAACGTGGTCGGCGCCCGGGTGCTCTACGACGGCGAGACCGGCCGGTCCCGTGGCTACGGCTTCGTCTGCTACTCCACCAAGGAGGAGATGGACCAGGCCATCGAGACGCTCAACGGAACGGTATGAAACATCTCTCTTCAGTTTGGTACATGAAAATTAAGCTGCAGATGTGCATGCTCAGATACAAACTTGTGAATTGCCAATATCCCAGCAGAACTAAAGAATCTTTGCCAAGATGAACTTTGTTTTGATAGCTTGGATTCTGATCGGAAATTAATTCTTTCACAGCACCAATGAAAAAATAACAGAGTTTTCATGGCACAATTCAACTTAACTGAATAATGACATGTCTTGCAGGAGATTGAAGGCAGGGAGATCAGGGTCAACTTGGCCCTGGGGAAGAGATACTAGAGAGCTTGATCGTTTCTTCACATTGGAGAAATCGGCGTCAGGCTCGGGGTTTATGCGATGCTTCCTCGCAATGCAAAATTATACAGAGCAACAAATAAACCATCGATTGCTCATGAAAGCACATTCTGAGAGCAACAAATAACATCGTTCTTGCATCGCTGATCTGATATGTTCACCTGGTGTATATTTGGTGACTTCGTTCGTCGAAATGGAGCGGGGAAAGCCTTATTTTTCTAGAAGAAAATTGATGCGTGTTTAATTGGGGTTGCTGATAATTATATACTTTCATGGTTCCATGCTCTTGGAACTGCATTCTTTTAGATCCTCTTGCAACTCAATTTTATGTGTGCTTCACAAATTATTGGGATAAAGATGATAGAGTACCTAATTAAGTGAACGTATTTGTCCGAGATGGATCCATTACCATTCTTTCTACTAGCAGTTATGCCAGTTTCATGTGAACACTAAGCCGTTGCTTTCTCGGAGAATCAACTCGATATTGCCACAAAACGTCCAGATTTCAGGCTTATGCCCAAGTGTGGCCTAAAATTAGCCCAGATTTAGGTAGAAAGTGGCAGAAGTTGTCAAATCTTACAATTCGGTTCACTTAGAACATCTCCAACAGCGGTGCTATGCACGACACGCAAAAAAACATTTTACATCGTCGAAATAGTCGGTTTTTGCGCGGAGCCGAGCGCTGGTTTCAGCGGTCGCTGGAAACTATGGCACGCGCGAGCCGCTCCACCATATGCTGCAAATAAACGGCGCGCGTGAACAGCAAGCAACATATACACTCCAAACAAAACCAAAAAGATCAAATACATAAAAAATAATTAAAAATAAATAGTCCAATTTTATTACAACATAGACAAATAGTTTACCTTCCAATACAACAAATCATCATGCTTTTTGTCGTCCATTTCATACCCACCACTCCTCGATGAGATCCTTCTGCAAATCATCATGTGTTTCGCTACGTTGAATGGCATGATAGGAGGTAACAAACCGGCCCACCCTCGCAGCCCTCCGTCGCACTTGTACGGAATGTCCCAAGAGCTCACACTGAGAGTAGTCTAAATCTTGACCACGTTCATCGTCAATGATCATGTTACGCATGATCACACAAGTGTGCATGATGTATCAAAGAATTTTTTGATCCCAAAATCTAGCCGGTCCTCGCAATAGCAAATTGGGCTTGCAAAATCTCAAAAATTCTCTCAACATCTTTTTTAGCCGCTGCCTGAGCATTGTGGAAATCAAGATTTTTCTTACCTTCCTTTTTTTCAACGGCTTCACAAATGTTTATCACTTTTGATATATGCCATCCGCAAGATAGTAGCCATAGTTGTATGTACGATCATTTGCTACAAGTTGCACCGATGACAGTTTACCATTTGCAATCTTATTTTTAAGTGGTGACTGATTAACAACGTTGATGTCATTCAAAGATCCAGGCATTTCAAAAAAAAAGACAAATTCAAGTCTTTTGATCGACCACCGCTTCAAGGATTATAGTGGAATCATTTTCTGATCGTGGAATTGCCCATGTCATGCTTAGGACGGTTCTTCCAACTCCAATGCATGCAATATATTGAGCCAAGCATACCTAAGAACCCGCGAGCTTTGTTCATCTCCAATAGCCTTGCGACGTCTTCAACATTGGGAAATTTCAAATACTTCGGGCCAAACACTTGCACAATTTCGACTGCGAAGCGCTTGACACACATGATGGCCTAACTCTCACCCATGGTCAAGTGATCATCAACTAGATCAGCCGAAACACCTTATGCCAACATACACAAAGCGAGTGTCACTTTTTGAAAGGTGTTATGCCCGAGTTCTCCGGCGGCATTCCTCCATTGCTCAAAAAACCGGTCATGGCTCGCCAGTTTCTCTGCAATGCGCTTGAACAACTCGGTGCTCATCCTAAACCGACGCCTGAAGTAGGACTCGGGGTATGTGGAATTCTCCACTAAATAGTGCCTCATCAATCTATTGTGAACATCGATTTTATCCCTCCAAATTTTATGCCGACCCATAACCGAACCAAAGTGCTTCGGCTTTTTATTGATATGCATAACAAGGATCATTGCAAGGTCCTCCTTTTCTTCAATATCAAATTCTTCTTAGACAGAATCATATGAGAACTCATCTACAATATTGAATTTAAACTAGTCTATAAAAACTATAAACAACATGCATAAAATTCATGTAAAAATGTGAAGTTAAAGCAATACATACCTTGCAAGCGTTCCGTCGAACACCTTGTGGGCGCCGTGAGGCGGTAGGCGGTCGGGCGTTGTTCGTAGGAGGAATGGCACTCGCGAGGGGCGGCGGCGACTAGAGGGAGAAGGAGGAAGCAGCGGTGTCGTGGGGATATTCGGGGGAAGCATTGTCGGGTTGTCGGGTCGCCGGAGCAAACAGGGTGGTACGGGCGGCGGCGCGAGCGCCTGGAATGGCGGAAAGTGAAAGTCGCGGCGCGGGCACTCGAGTGTGCAACGCGCGGGAGCGGGTGCACGCAATAAGTTGCGCACGATGTCGTTTCGTCCCACGCGCTCAAGCATTTATGTCGCGTCGCATTTTTTATGCCTCCGTTGGAACGCCTGGAGCAACTGCGCACGCAAAAATCATTATTTTTTCAACGTGGTGCTTATATCACACGGCTGTTGAAGATGCTCTTAGATCACAATCCTTCTATTTAGATAAAAAATGAAATCTCTACAAGAACTTATATTTAGGAACGGAGGGAGTATAAAACTAAGTGAACATGATGAATCAAGACTTTACTCAATATACTCCAAATAATTTCATAATTTCACGAAATGTAAACTATTATTTGTTAAATTACTCAACACAATAATGTTCATGGCTTGCACATGCCATTGTAATACTAAACTTTTTAACATATCATATTACATAAAAGTGCAAATAAAACAATATTCTAAACTACTCGCACATTATCATATGATATTTTAAAATTTTACTCGGTACCCAAGACAGGCACACAGAGTGGTGATTCACGGTGATATCTCATCTCAGCATGTTGACAATCATATCCTGTACGTGGAAGACCTACAGGATTGGGTGCCAATTCTGTGAGCTTCATGGAGTAGACCCATGGGACAAACAATGGGCAATGGAGCCAACCCAAATTTAGCGACACGAGATTACTCATTTTTTTTACTTTAAAATATTCTTTTGTACTCCCTCCGTATGAGTGCTTCAAATGGTGTATTCACATGGTACCCATGGTATAAATCAGGAACTTTAGAGGAACAAGAAGATCTTAAAGAGGAGCAAAACATGTCACAATCTCGAAGCAAAAATAATAATGTCTGGGCCCATGTATATTTGGCCATCTATATAAATTCCCAAGAGGTTTTTTTATATATTTTTTGAATTCTGATCTTATAAAAATCCTACTTCCTTCGTAAACAAATATAAAAACGTTCAGATCATTAAAGTAGTGATCTAAACACTCTTATATTTTTTTTACAGAGGGAGTACAATCGAAAGAGTCATCGAGAAGCTTCCAAAGTTTTTTTTTCTTGCTAGAAGTATTAGCAACAGAAATAAAACAATAGAGAACGAAAAAAAAAGGAAGAAACAACTAAAAGATTACCAAATCAAGCCGGAGGCCCGGAGCCACTGGTGTGACTGACATGTCTCCTCGTTGGTGCCACGAGGAGCAATCAAAGCCACAGTTGCCCACAACATCCAAGGTGACACAAAGAAAGCGCGAGAATTCCCCCCAAAAAGTGTTAGTAACATGAATGAAAGTAGAGATATTTTCTATTTTTGCTTGCAATTTTTTTAAATAAAATGAAATCAAGCGGGAACCTCTTGTCTGGTGTGCGCGACGAGAGGCAACCAAACATGTTGAGATGGAATGAAACAAATGATCAAAACTCTGTCCTTTATTGATGATTGGCATGTTATTTATACAATGGGAACGGTCGCCTCACAAGGACGCGATGGTTTGTAGAGGCGTCATTCCAGGAAACCGTCGTGACTGTTCTCACAGTCCTGGAACCGTACGTGATGGTTAAAGTGTGGGGATTATCCCTTATAACCGCAAGGGTTATATTTTAACACTCCCCCTAATCACCTCTTCATTGTATGAAAGTCCATCATCTTGATTAAGTCTCCTTCCAAAACCCTGCGGAAAAAATATGACGAGAAAGGTGTTCAATATGTTGCTAAAACTCCTTTAAACCCGGTGGGAAAAATAAGGAGAAAATGATGCAACATATATCGGTTATTGTCTCTTTTAACACAGTATGAGAAACTCATAGAATTTAGAGGACAATAAATATGGCGTATATACTTTCCTAAAAAAACTATGGGGGAAACTGAAAGTATGACATATGATCTCATGTTGATATTACCTCATTAAAAACCTTTATGAGAACTTTTATAGTAAACTTATGAAGGGAAAAAGAGTATACTATGATGCATTGAACATGAATAATTCAGGAAGATACTCCGCTTGATTTTTGCAAATTTTAAAGTCATCACATACCAATTCCATGAATATAGTTCTGGAATGTAAAAGTTGGTAGAGACTTCCTGAGCAAATCAGTGACATGATTTGATTTGCAAGAAATGCAGTATAGAGATATTGCTTCTTACGTAACATGTTTGCATCCGGGCAACACAAGCAACATTATTGTTGAGATAACGGTTGGTGGATGTAGCCATGAGATCTGTTTCGAAGACTCTTCATGAGAGAGCTACCACACCTAGTATGAACACTAAATTTGTCTACGATCTGACATAGTGAGGATCTGATCGATGTATCCAATAATATCGGTTCTCAGTTCTCACATTTCTGTGAAACTGAAAAACCACGACAAGATGTTTGATGCCTTGGAGATATCGAAAGATATTCTTGAGTATCAACCAATTGTGTTTGGTGGATCCAATGGCATTATGGAACGTTGAGTCCCAATATCTCATTTCCATCATCTCTTGGTTTATATAGATCTTGCTCTACGTCTAGAGAGTGAACTATCATGAGAGCTATGGATGGATAATATTTGTCCATAATGAATTTCCCAATATATTGTGGATATAGGCAACATAGTATACCATAATGTATGAATGAAGGTGCTCAAGTTGTAGTAACAACTAGTATTTTGGTTTACCCAAATCCTTCATTTTAAACTCCGTCATTTAGATGATTACATGTGTCGTCATTGCAGACAGACAAGCATGGATAATCATCATTGTAGGAGTAATCCTTGTGTATAGGGAACTCACTACATCGGTTGTACCATATGTACCGACAACAATAAGTCGTATGGTGACTTACTGATTTTTACACAATGTATATTGCATTTTGCATTTCGATTCAGAAGTGAGATTCCATCGGGAATCAATCATATATGCCTAAATCTAGTGATCCACATGGATATGTGCTCACTACATCTATCAACTGCAGAGATAGATGATTTTGTACTACCAATGATATAAGTTATCGGAAAGAGATTCCACCTATGAAGAATAGTCGGGTATCTGCGTGAACCCTTGTGCTACAATACTTGCTCTTTGTTTCACCACCTCATTGTTCTCAATTATGTTTCCAGAAGAAAAGTAGTGTAGGTATTGCTTATGAATACCTTTCCATTGTTGAGCAAGATCATTTCTACCTAAATTATACCCTTTGCTTGAGTTCAATCCAAGTGTTGTTCACACTTTGCCATGGCCATGGTCTTTGGATCCGAATCATGTTAAAGGTTTTGCAATCTAGTTGAGAAATGTATGTCGACAACTGTAGACTTCCGGTTATATGATTCTCTAGAATCTATACATCAGTATATAGTTGATGGAAATATCGTTACCCATGGTGACTACTCGCGATTTCCCAATGCGATTGAGTCGGGTATTCCGATGTCCCGGTCATTGTGTGCACTATGACCTGGGTTTGTGGAGGTTTCCCAGCCACTGGATATGCTACCCATTAGGCGTTTGTCAACGTGAAGTTGACTTGCATTTACTGATTCATAGGCCTTCATATCCTTGCTTGCGAGAAGCTGAATCCTGATGTACTTTTGCCATATATCTCCCCTTGCTGCTTTGAACGGGGAGTGGAGTGGTTTTTTGTTGGTACCTCCACTCTTTCAGTCGTACTTTGCAGGATTGTAGGATTGTGTGACACCTTTATATTCAGTAAATGAATCTGGCAGGTTATTTGCAATGTGTTGCAAATCTTCTGAACGCATGGTTCAGATATTTGAGTATGTGGATTTGAGGCAGAAATGTGTTGAACATTCCACTAGTTTCCTAGCATTCTTTATGGTACTTGAATTCTCCCCCTAATGTCTGGAAATATTCCTCATTGAATCAGCATACTAGCCTTGAATAACTCCCCATGTGAGGGGCTTGGGGTATTGACGGAAATACAGTTATTCCTCACATAGATCCCAACTATATGTTGAGGGACCAATGATGTATGCGAGGTGGTGATATCAGTATGCAACCGAATTACCGCAGATGGAAAATACTTGATAGATTTCCACGTATCAAAGATAGAGGGGAATAATATTATGCAGTTCTGTCATGAGCATGTAAAACTGCATGACTCCAAGGTAAAGTTGGTAGGTTGCAATTCCAAAGTAAAGATAATGCAATGAGCTTAATTCTATGGATAAAGAATTCTACCAAACCATTTTTAGTCTAGACATTAGGAAAAATTGCAAACTTCAATCCAAGGACCATAGAGAAGGTACTCAAGGAGAATTTGCAATGTTATCCATTTGATTTGCTTGAAGTCGACGTTAGGATAATGAGCCAATTGTTGGAATTATGCCCTAGAGGCAATAATAAATATAGTTATTATTATAATTCCTGTATCAAGATAATCGTTTATTATCCATGCTATAATTGTATTGAATGAAGACTTATATACATGTGTGGATACATAGACAAAACACTATCCCTAGCAAGCCTCTAGTTGGCTAGCCAATTGATCAAAGATAGTCAGGGTCTTCTGATTATATACAAGGTGTTGTTGCTTGATAACTGGATCACGTCATTAGAAGAATCACGTGATGGACTAGACCCAAACTAATAGACGTAGCATTTTGATCGTGTCATTTTGTTGCTACTTTTTCTGCGTGTCAAGTATTTGTTCCTATGACCATGAGATCATATAACTCACTGACACCAGAGGAATGCTTTGTGTGTATCAAACGTCGCAACGTAACTGGGTGACTATAAAGATGCTCTACAGGTATCTCCGAAGGTGTTCGTTGAGTTAGTATGGATCGAGACTGAGATTTGTCACTCCGTGTGATGGAGAGGTATCTCGGGGCCCACTCGGTAATACAATATCACACACAAGCCTTGCAAGCAATGTGACTTAGTGTAAGTTGCGGGATCTTGTATTACGGGACGAGTAAATAGACTTGCCGGTAAACGAGATTGAAATAGGTATGCGGATACTGACGATCGAATCTCGGGCAAGTAACATGCCGAAGGACAAAGGGAATGACATACGGGATTATATGAATCCTTGGCACTGAGGTTCAAACGATAAGATCTTCGTAGAATATGTGGGATCCAATATGGGCATCCAGGTCCCGCTATTGGATATTGACCGAGGAGTCACTCGGGTCATGTCTACATAGTTCTCGGACCCGCAGGGTCTGCACACTTAAGGTTCGATGTTGTTTTATGCGTATTTGAGTTATATGGTTGGTTACCGAATGTTGTTTGGAGTCCCGGATGAGATCACGGACGTCACGAGGTTTTCCGGAATGGTCCGGAAACGAAGATTGATATATAGGATGACCTCATTTGATTATCGGAAGGTTTTCGGAGTTACCGGGAATGTACCGGGAATGACGAATGGGTTCCGGGTGTTCACCGGGGGGCAACCCACCCCGGGGAAGCCCATAGGCCTTGGGAGTGGCGCACCAGCCCTTGGTGGGCTGGTGGGATAGCCCAGGAGGGCCCTATGCGCCAAGGATAGAAAATCAAAGAGAAAGAAAAAAAGGAGGTGGGAAAGGAGAGAAGGACTCCACTTTCCAATCCTAGTTGGACTAGGATTGGAGGAGGACTCCTCCTCCCCTTGGTGCGCCTTGAGCCTCAAGGCAAGCCTCCCCTCCCTCCTCCTATATATATGGAGCAGTTAGGGCTGATTTGAGATAACTTTTCAAAGGCAGCCCGACCACATACCTCCACGGTTTTACCTCTAGATCGCGTTTCTGCGGAGCTCGGGCGGAGCCCTGCCGAGATCAGATCACCACCAACCTCCGGAGCGCCGTCACGCTGCCGGAGAACTCATCTACCTCTCCGTATCTCTTCTGGATCAAGAAGGCCGAGATCATCGTCGAGATGTACGTGTGCTGAACGCGGAGGTCCCGTCCGTTCGGCACTAGATCGTGGGACGGATCGCGGGACGGTTCGTGGGATGGTTCGCGGGGCGGATCGAGGGACGTGAGGACGTTCCACTACATCAACCGCGTTCACTAATGCTTCTGATGTGCGATCTACAAGGGTACGTAGATCGGAAATCCCCTCTCGTAGTTGAACATCACCATGATAGGTCTTCGTGCGCGTAGGAATTTTTTTTGTTTCCCATGCGACGTTCCCCATCAGTGGCATCATGAGCTAGGTTCATGCGTAGATGTCTTCTCGAGTAGAACACAAAAGTTTTTGTGGGCGGTGATGTGCGTTTTTCTGCCCTCCTTAGTCTTTTCTTGATTCCGCGGTATTGTTGGATTGAAGCGGCTTGGACCGACATTACTCATACGCTTACGAGAGACTGGTTTCATCGCTACGAGTAACCCCCTTTGCTCAAAGATGACTGACAAGTGTCGGTTTCTCCAACTTTAGTTGAATCGGATTTGACCGAGGAGGTCCTTGTATAAGGTTAAATAGCAATTCATATATCTCCGTTGTGGTGTTTGCGTAAGTAAGATGTGATCCTACTAGATACCCATGGTCACCACGTAAAACATGCAACAACAAAATTAGAGGACGTCTAACTTGTTTTTGCAGGGTATGCTTGTGATGTGATATGGCCAACGATGTGATGTGATATATTGGTGTTGGAATTATGCCCTAGAGGCAATAATAAATGTATAGTTATTATTATAATTCCTGTATCAAGATAATAGTTTATTATCCATGCTATAATTGTATTGAATGAAGACTCATTTACATGTGTGGATACATAGACAAAACACCATCCCTAGCATGTCTCTAGTTGGCTAGCCAGTTGATCGATGATAGTCAGTGTCTTCTGATTATGAACAAGGTGTTGTTGCTTGATAACTGGATCACGTCATTGGGAGAATCACGTGATGGACTAGACCCAAACTAATAGACGTAGCATGTTGATCGTGTCATTTTGTTGCTACTGTTTTCTGCGTGTCAAGTATTTATTCCTATGACCATGAGATCATATAACTCACTGACACCGGAGGAATGCTTTGTGTGTATCAAACGTCGCAACGTAACTGGGTGACTATAAAGATGCTCTACAGGTATCTCCGAAGGTGTTAGTTGAGTTAGTATGGATCAAGACTGGGATTTGTCACTCCGTGTGACGGAGAGGTATCTCGGGGCCCACTCGGTAATACAACATCACACACAAGCCTTGCAAGCAATGTAACTTAGTGTAAGTTGCGGGATCTTGTATTACGGAACGAGTAAAGAGACTTGCCGGTAAACGAGATTGAAATAGGTATGCGGATACTGACGATCGAATCTCGGGCAAGTAACATACCGAAGGACAAAGGGAATGACATACGGGATTATACGAATCCTTGGCACTGAGGTTCAAACGATAAGATCTTCGTAGAATATGTAGGATCCAATATGGGCATCCAGGTCCCGCTATTGGATATTGACCGAGGAGTCTCTCGGGTCATGTCTACATAGTTCTCGAACCCGCAGGGTCTGCACACTTAAGGTTCGACGTTGTTTTATGCGTATTTGAGTTATATGGTTGGTTACCGAATGTTGTTCGGAGTCCCGGATGAGATCACGGACGTCACGAGGGTTTCCGGAATGGTCCGGAAACGAAGATTGATATATAGGATGACCCCATTTGGTTACCGGAAGGTTTTCGTGCATTACCGGAAAAGTTTCGGGCTCATCGGTAGTGTACCGGGAGTGCCGGGAGGGGTGCCGGGGACCATCGGGAGGGGTGTCACGCCCCAAGGGGTCTCATGGGCTATGGGAAGAGATAAACCAGCCCCTAGTGGGCTGGAATAAGTCCCCACTAAGGCCCATAAGGTTTGAGAAGGAAAAAACACAAGGTGGAAAGAGTTTCCAAGTGGGAAGGTGGAATCCTACTCCAAGTAGGATTGGAGTAGGACTCCTCCACCTCCAATTTCGGCCAAACCTTGAGGGTTTGAGGCTGCCTCTTCCCTCCCCCTCCCTCCTATATATACTAAGGTATTAGGGCTGATTTGAGACAACTTTTGCCACGGCAGCCCGAACACATACCTCCATAGTTTTTCCTCTAGATCGCGTTTCTGCGGAGCTCGGGCGGAGCCCTGCTGAGACGAGATCATCACCAACCTCCGGAGCGCCGTCACGCTGCCGGAGAACTCTTCTACCTCTCCGTCTCTCTTGCTGGATCAAGAAGGCCGAGATCATCGTCGAGCTGTACGTGTGCTGAACGCGGAGGTGCCGTCCGTTCGGTACTAGATCGTGGGACTGATCGCGGGATTGTTCGCGGGGAGGATCGAGGGACGTGAGGACGTTCCACTACATCAACCGCGTTCTCTAACGCTTCTGCTGTACGATCTACAAGGGTACGTAGATCACTCATCCCCTCTCGTAGATGGACATCACCATGATAGGTCTTCGTGCGCGTAGGAAAATTTTTGTTTCCCATGCGACGTTCCCCAACAGTGGCATCATGAGCTAGGTTCATGCGTAGATGTCTTCTCGAGTAGAACACAAAAGGTTTTGTGGGCGGTGATGTGCGTTTTGCTTCCCTCCTTAGTCTTTTCTTGATTCCGCGGCATTGTTGGATTGAAGCGGCTTGGACCGACATTACTCGTACGCTTACGAGAGACTGGTTTCATCGTTACGAGTAACCCCCTTTGCTCAAAGATGACTGGCAAGTGACGGTTTCTCCAACTTTAGTTGAATCGGATTTGACCGAGGAGGTCCTTGGATGAGGTTAAATAGCAACTCATACATCTCCGTTGTGGTGTTTGCGTAAGTAAGATGCGATCCTACTAGATACCCTTGGTCACCACGTAAAACTTGCAACAACAAAATTAGAGGACGTCTAACTTGTTTTTGCAGGGTATGATTGTGATGTGATATGGCCAATGATGTGATGTGATATATTGGATGTATGAGATGACCATGTTGTAATAGAAATATCGACTTGCACGTCGATGGTACGGCAACCGGCAGGAGCCATAGGGTTGTCTTTATACTAACATATGTGCTTGCAGATGCGTTTACTATTTTGCTAGGATGTAGCTTTAGTAGTGATAGCATAAGTAGCACGACAACCCCGATGGCGACACGTTGATGGATGATCATGGTGTGGCGCCGGTGACAAGAAGATCGTGCCGGTGCTTTGGTGATGGAGATCAAGAAGCACGTGATGATGGCCATATCATGTCACTTATGAATTGCATGTGATGTTAATCCTTTTATACACCTTATTTTGCTTAGAACGACGGTAGCATTATGAGGTGATCTCTCACTAAAATTTCAAGACGAAATTGTGTTCTCCCCGACTGTGCACCGTTGCTACAGTTCGTCGTTTCGAGACACCACGTGATGATCGGGTGTGATAGACTCAACGTTCACATACAACGGGTGCAAAACAGTTGCGCACGCGGAACACTCGGGTTAAGCTTGACGAGCCTAGCATGTGCAGACATGGCCTCGGAACACATGAGATCGAAAGGTCGATCATGAATCATATAGATGATATGATTAGCATAGGGATGCTTACCACTGAAACTACTCCCGACTCACGTGATGATCGGACTTGGGATAGTGTAGGTGGATCATGAACCACTCAAATGACTAGAGAGATGTACTTTTTGAGTGGGAGTTTAGCATCTAATTTGATTAAGTTGAACTCTAATTATCTTGAACATAGTCTAAGTCCACTTTGAATATATTTGTGTTGTAGATCATGGCTCACGCAAGTGTCATCCTCAATTTTAATACGTTCCTAGAGAAAGCTAAGTTGAAAGATGATGGAAGCAACTTTGTAGACTGGGCTCGTAATCTTAAGCTAATCTTACAAGCTGGAAAGAAGGATTATGTCCTTAATGCTGCGCTAGGAGATGAACCACCCGCTACGGCTGATCAGGATGTTAAGAACGCTTGGTTAGCGCGTAAGGAGGACTACTCAATAGTTCAATGTGCAGTCTTGTATGGCTTAGAACCGGGACTTCAACGTCGCTTTGAGCGTCATGGAGCATTTGAGATGTTCCAGGAGTTGAAGTTCATCTTTCAGAAGAACGCCCGGATCGAGAGGTATGAGACCTCCGATAAATTCTATGCTTGCAAGATGGAGGAAAACTCGTCTGTCAGTGAACATGTGCTCAAAATGTCTGGGTACTCAAACCGTCTAGCTGAACTGGGGATTGAACTCCCGCAAGAAGCTATCACTGACAGAATCCTTCAATCACTGCCGCCAAGCTATAAAGGCTTTGTGTTGAACTACAACATGCAAGGGATGAACAAGTCTCCCGGCGAGTTGTTTGCGATGCTGAAAGTCGCAGAGTCTGAACTCCGTAAAGAACATCAAGTGTTGATGGTGAGCAAGACCACTAGTTTCAAGAGAAACGGCAGAGGCAAGAAGGGCAATTCGAAGAAGAGCGGCAAGCCTGTTGCCAATCCGCCGAAGAAACCCAAGGCTGGACCTAAGCCTGAAACAGAGTGCTTCTATTGCAAGGGTATGGGTCACTGGAAGCGCAATTGCCCCAAGTATCTGGCAGATAAGAAGGCGGGCAAAGAAAAATCAGGTATATTTGATATACATGTTATTGATGTGTACTTAACCAGCTCTCGTAGTAGTGCCTGGGTATTCGATACCGGTTCTGTTGCTCACATTTGCAACTCGAAGCAGGAACTGCGGAATAGACGAAGGCTGGCGAAAGACGAAGTGACGATGCGCGTAGGAAACGGTTCCAAGGTTGATGCAATCGCCGTCGGCACAGTGTCACTTCAACTACCATCGGGATTAGTGATGAACTTAAATCATTGTTATTTAGTGCCTGCGTTGAGCATGAACATTATATCTGGATCTTGTTTATTGCGAGACGGTTACTCTTTTAAGTCTGAGAATAATGGTTGTTCTATTACTATGAGTAACATCTTTTATGGTCATGCACCGAATGTGAGAGGATTGTTCATATTGAATCTTGATAGAGATACGCATATACATAACATTGAGACCAAAAGAGTTAGAGTAAACAATGATAGCGCCATATTTTTGTGGCACTGCCGCTTGGGTCATATTGGTGTAAAGCGCATGAAGAAACTCCATGCTGATGGACTTTTGGAGTCACTTGACTTTGATTCACTTGACACGTGCGAACCATGCCTCATGGGCAAGATGACTAAGACTCCGTTCTCCGGAACAATGGAGCGTGCAAGTGACTTGTTGGAAATCATACATACCGATGTGTGTGGTCCAATGAGCGTGGAGGCACGCGGCGGATATCGTTATTTTCTCACCTTCACTGACGATCTAAGTAGATATGGTTATGTCTACTTGATGAAGCACAAGTCTGAAACATTTGAAAAGTTCAAGCAATTTCAGAGTGAAGTGGAAAATCATCGTAACAAGAAGATCAAGTTCCTACGGTCTGATCGTGGGGGTGAATATCTGAGTTTCGAGTTTGGTACTCACTTAAGACAATGTGGAATTGTTTCGCAGTTAACACCGCCCGGAACACCACAGCGTAATGGTGTGTCCGAACGTCGTAATCGTACTTTATTAGAAATGGTGCGATCTATGATGTCTCTTACTGATTTGCCGTTATCATTTTGGGGTTATGCATTAGAAACAGCTGCATTCACTTTAAATAGGGCACCATCGAAATCCGTTGAGACGACACCATACGAACTGTGGTATGGCAAAAGGCCAAAGTTGTCGTTTCTTAAAGTTTGGGGATGTGATGCTTATGTCAAAAAGCTTCAGCCTGAAAAGCTGGAACCCAAAGCGGAAAAGTGCGTCTTCATAGGTTACCCAAAAGAGACAGTTGGGTACACCTTCTATCTCAAATCCGAGGGCAAAGTGTTTGTTGCTAAGAACGGAACTTTTCTCGAGAAGGAGTTTCTCTCGAGAGAATTGAGTGGGAGGAAGATAGAACTTGACGAGGTTGTCGAACCTCTCATCCCTCTGGATGGTGGCGCAGGGCAAGGGGAAACCTCTGTCGTTGCGACGCCGGTTGAGGAGGAAGTTAATGATGATGATCATGAAACTCCAGTTCAAGTTTCTGTTGAACCACGCAGGTCGACGAGATCACGCGCTGCTCCAGAGTGGTACGGTAATCCCGTCTTATCAATCATGTTGTTAGACAACAATGAACCTGCAAATTATGAAGAAGCGATGGTGGGCCCAGATTCCAACAAATGGCTAGAAGCCATGAAATCCGAGATAGGATCCATGTATGAGAACAAAGTATGGACTTTGGAGATACTGCCTGAGGGCCGCAAGGCTATTCAGAACAAATGGATCTTTAAGAAGAAGACGGACGCTGACGGTAATGTGACCGTTTATAAAGCTCGACTTGTGGCAAAGGGTTTTTCACAAGTTCCAGGAATTGACTACGATGAGACTTTCTCTCCTGTAGCGATGCTTAAGTCCGTCAGAATCATGTTAGCAATAGCTGCATTTTTCGATTATGAAATCTGGCAGATGGATGTCAAAACGGCGTTCCTTAACGGTTTCCTTAAGGAAGAGTTGTATATGATGCAACCCGAAGGTTTTGTCGATCCTAAAAATGCTGACAAAGTGTGCAAACTCCAGCGATCCATTTATGGACTGGTGCAAGCATCTCGGAGTTGGAACAAACGCTTTGATGAGGTGATCAAAGCATTTGGGTTTATACAAGTGGTTGGAGAATCTTGTATTTACAAGAAAGTGAGTGGGAGCTCTGTGGCGTTTCTAATATTATATGTGGATGACATATTACTGATTGGAAACAACGTAGAGCTTTTGGAGAGCATAAAAGGTTACTTGAATAAAAGTTTCTCTATGAAGGACCTAGGAGAAGCTGCTTACATTCTAGGCATTAAGATCTATAGGGATAGATCAAAACGCCTGATAGGACTTTCACAAAGCACATACCTTGAGAAAGTTTTGAAGAGGTTCAAAATGGAACAGTCCAAGAAAGGGTTCTTGCCGGTGTTACAAGGTACGAGATTGAGTAAGACTCAGTGCCCAGCAACTGATGAAGATAGAGAGCATATGCGCTCCGTCCCCTATGCTTCAGCCATAGGTTCTATCATGTATGCGATGCTGTGCACTAGACCGGATGTTAGCCTGGCCATAAGTATGGCAGGCAGGTTCCAGAGTAATCCAGGAGTGGATCACTGGACGGCGGTCAAGAATATCCTGAAGTACCTGAAAAGGACTAAGGAGATGTTTCTCGTGTATGGAGGTGACGAAGAGCTCGCCGTAAAAGGTTACGTCGATGCAAGCTTTGACACAGATCCGGACGACTCTAAGTCACAAACCGGATACGTATTTATTCTTAATGGGGGTGCAGTAAGCTGGTGCAGTTCCAAGCAAAGCGTCGTAGCAGATTCTACATGTGAAGCAGAGTACATGGCTGCCTCGGAGGCGGCTAAGGAAGGTGTCTGGATGAAGCAGTTCATGACGGATCTTGGAGTGGTGCCAAGTGCACTGGATCCAATAACCTTGTTCTGTGACAACACTGGTGCCATTGCCTTAGCAAAGGAACGAAGGTTTCACAAGAAGACCAGACACATCAAACGACGCTTCAACCTCATCCGCGACTACGTCGAGGAGGAGGACGTAAATATATGCAAGGTGCACACGGATCTGAATGTAGCAGACCCGCTGACTAAACCTCTTCCACGGCCAAAACATGATCGACACCAGAACTGTATGGGTGTTAGATTTATTACAATGTAATTCGCATGGTGATGTGAGGGCTAGATTATTGACTCTAGTGCAAGTGGGAGACTGTTGGAATTATGCCCTAGAGGCAATAATAAATGTATAGTTATTATTATAATTCCTGTATCAAGATAATAGTTTATTATCCATGCTATAATTGTATTGAATGAAGACTCATTTACATGTGTGGATACATAGACAAAACACCATCCCTAGCATGCCTCTAGTTGGCTAGCCAGTTGATCGATGATAGTCAGTGTCTTCTGATTATGAACAAGGTGTTGTTGCTTGATAACTGGATCACGTCATTGGGAGAATCACGTGATGGACTAGACCCAAACTAATAGACGTAGCATGTTGATCGTGTCATTTTGTTGCTACTGTTTTCTGCGTGTCAAGTATTTATTCCTATGACCATGAGATCATATAACTCACTGACACCGGAGGAATGCTTTGTGTGTATCAAACGTCGCAACGTAACTGGGTGACTATAAAGATGCTCTACAGGTATCTCCGAAGGTGTTAGTTGAGTTAGTATGGATCAAGACTGGGATTTGTCACTCCGTGTGACGGAGAGGTATCTCGGGGCCCACTCGGTAATACAACATCACACACAAGCCTTGCAAGCAATGTAACTTAGTGTAAGTTGCGGGATCTTGTATTACGGAACGAGTAAAGAGACTTGCCGGTAAACGAGATTGAAATAGGTATGCGGATACTGACGATCGAATCTCGGGCAAGTAACATACCGAAGGACAAAGGGAATGACATACGGGATTATACGAATCCTTGGCACTGAGGTTCAAACGATAAGATCTTCGTAGAATATGTAGGATCCAATATGGGCATCCAGGTCCCGCTATTGGATATTGACCGAGGAGTCTCTCGGGTCATGTCTACATAGTTCTCGAACCCGCAGGGTCTGCACACTTAAGGTTCGACGTTGTTTTATGCGTATTTGAGTTATATGGTTGGTTACCGAATGTTGTTCGGAGTCCCGGATGAGATCACGGACGTCACGAGGGTTTCCGGAATGGTCCGGAAACGAAGATTGATATATAGGATGACCCCATTTGGTTACCGGAAGGTTTTCGTGCATTACCGGAAAAGTTTCGGGCTCATCGGTACTGTACCGGGAGTGCCGGGAGGGGTGCCGGGGACCATCGGGAGGGGTGTCACGCCCCAAGGGGTCTCATGGGCTATGGGAAGAGATAAACCAGCCCCTAGTGGGCTGGAATAAGTTCCCACTAAGGCCCATAAGGTTTGAGAAGGAAAAAACACAAGGTGGAAAGAGTTTCCAAGTGGGAAGGTGGAATCCTACTCCAAGTAGGATTGGAGTAGGACTCCTCCACCTCCAATTTCGGCCAAACCTTGAGGGTTTGAGGCTGCCTCTTCCCTCCCCCTCCCTCCTATATATACTAAGGTATTAGGGCTGATTTGAGACAACTTTTGCCACGGCAGCCCGACCACATACCTCCATAGTTTTTCCTCTAGATCGCGTTTCTGCGGAGCTCGGGCGGAGCCCTGCTGAGACGAGATCATCACCAACCTCCGGAGCGCCGTCACGCTGCCGGAGAACTCTTCTACCTCTCCGTCTCTCTTGCTGGATCAAGAAGGCCGAGATCATCGTCGAGCTGTACGTGTGCTGAACGCGGAGGTGCCGTCCGTTCGGTACTAGATCGTGGGACTGATCGCGGGATTGTTCGCGGGGCGGATCGAGGGACGTGAGGACGTTCCACTACATCAACCGCGTTCTCTAACGCTTCTGCTGTACGATCTACAAGGGTACGTAGATCACTCATCCCCTCTCGTAGATGGACATCACCATGATAGGTCTTCGTGCGCGTAGGAAATTTTTTGTTTCCCATGCGACGTTCCCCAACAATTGGATGTATGAGATGATCATGTTGTAATAGATAATATCGACTTGCACGTCGATGGTACGGTAACCGGCAGGAGCCATAGGGTTGTCTTTAAACTAACGTTTGTGCTTGCAGATGCGTTTACTATTTTGCTAGGATGTAGCTTTAGTAGTAATAGCATGAGTAGCACGACAACCCCGATGGCAACACGTTGATGGAGATCATGGTGTGGCGCCGGTGACAAGAAGATCGTGCCGGTGCTTTGGTGATGGAGATCAAGGAGCACGTGATGATGGCCATATCATGTCACTTATGAATTGCATGTGATGTTAATCCTTTTATGCACCTTATTTTGCTTAGAACGACGGTAGCATTATGAGGTGATCTCTCACTAAAATTTCAAGACGAAATTGTGTTCTCCCCGACTATGCACCGTTGCTACAGTTCGTCGTTTCGAGACACCACGTGATGATCGGGTGTGATAGACTCAACGTTCACATACAACGGGTGCAAAACAGTTGCACACGCGGAACACTCGGGTTAAGCTTGACGAGCCTAGCATGTGCAGACATGGCCTCTGAACGCATGAGACCGAAAGGTCGATCATGAATCATATAGCTTATATGATTAGCATAGGGATGCTTACCACTGAAACTATACTCAACTCACGTGATAATCGGACTTGAGCTAGTGTAAGTGGGTCATGAACCACTCAAATGACTAGAGAGATGTACTTTTTGAGTGGGAGTTTAGAAAGTAATTTGATTAAGTTAAACTCTAATTATCTTGAACATAGTCTAAGTCCACTTTGAATATATTTGTGTTGTAGATCATGGCTCACGCGACAGTCACCCTGAATTTTAATACGTTCCTAGAGAAAGCTAAGTTGAAAGATGATGGAAGCAACTTTGTAGACTGGGCTCGTAATCTTAAGTTGATCCTACAAGCTGGGAAGAAGGATTATCTCCTTAATGCTGCGCTAGGAGATGAACCACCCGCTACGGCTGACAAGGATGCTAAGAACGCTTGGTTAACGCGTAAGGAGGACTACTCAGTAGTTCAATGTACAGTCTTGTATGGCTTAGAACCGGGACTTCAACGTCGCTTCGTCATGGAGCATATGAGATGTTCCAGGAGTTGAAGTTTATCTTTCAGAAGAACTCCCGGATCGAGAGGTATGAGACCTCCGATAAATTCTATGCTTGCAAGATGGAGGAGAATTCGTCTGTCAGTGAACATGTGCTCAAAATGTCTGGGTACTCAAACCGTCTAGCTGAGCTGGGATTGAACTCCCGCAAGAGGCTATCACTGACATAATTCTTCAATCACTGCCGCCAAGCTATAAGGGCTTTGTGTTGTCACCCAGCGAGTTGTTTGCGATGCTGAAAGTCGCAGAGTCTGAACTCCGTAAAGAGCATCAAGTGTTGATGGTAAATAAGACCACTAGTTTCAAGAGAAACGGCAAAGGCAAGAAGGGCAATTCAAAGAAGAGCGGCAAGCATGTTGCCAATCCGACGAAGAAACCCGAAGCTGGACCTAAGCCTGAAACAGAGTGCTACTATTGCAAGGGTATGGGTCACTGGAAGCGCAACTGCCCCAAGTATCTGGCTGATAAGAAGGCGGCCAAAGAAAAATCAGGTATATTTGATATACATGTTATTGATGTGTACTTAACCGGCTCTCGTAGTAGTGCCTGGGTATTCGATATCGGTTCTGTTGCTCATATTTGCAACTCGAAACAGGAACTACGGAATAGGCGAAGGCTGGCAAAAGATGAAGTGACGATGCACGTAGGAAATGGTTCCAAGGTTGATACAATCGCCGTCGGCACAGTTTCACTTCAGTTACCATCGGGATTAGTTATGAACTTGAATAATTGTTATTTAGTGCCTGCGTTGAGCATGAACATTATATCTGGATCTTGTTTATTGCGAGACGGTTACTATTTTAAGTCAGAGAATAATGGTTGTTCTATTTCTATGAGTAACATCTTTTATGGTCATGCACCCAATGTGAGAGGATTGTTCATATTGAATCTTGATAGTGATACACATATACATAACATTGAGACCAAAAGAGTTAGAGTTAACAATGATAGCGCCATGTTTTTGTGGCACTGCCGCTTAGGTCATATTGGTGTAAAGCATGAAGAAACTCCATACCGATGGACTTTTGGAGTCACTTGACTTTTATTCACTTGACACGTGCGAACCATGCCTCATGGGCAAGATGACTAAAACTCCGTTCTCCGGAACAATGGAGCGTGCCAGTGACTTATTGGAAATCATACATACCGATGTGTGCGGTCCGATGAGCGTGGAGGCACGCAGCGGATATCGTTATTTTCTCACCTTCATTGACGATTTGAGTAGATATGGTTATGTCTACTTAATGAAGCACAAGTCTGAAACATTTGAAAAGTTCAAGCAATTTCAGAGTGAAGTTGAAAATCATCGTAACAAGAAGATCAAGTTCCTACGGTCTGATCGTGGGGGTGAATATCTGAGTTTCGAGTTTGGTGCTCACTTAAGACAATGTGGAATTGTTTCACAGTTGACACCGCCTGGAACACCACAGCATAATGGTGTGTCCGAACGTCGTAATCGTACTTTATTAGAGATGGTGCGATCTATGATGTCTCTTACCGGTTTGCCGTTATCATTTTGGGGTTATGCATTAGACACAACTGCATTCACTTTAAATAGGGCACCATCAAAATCCGTTGAGACGACACCATACGAACTGTGGTATGGCAAAAGGCCAAAGTTGTCGTTTCTTAAAGTTTGGGGATGTGATGCTTATGTCAAAAAGCTTCAGCCTGAAAAGATGGAACCCAAAGCGGAAAGGTGCATCTTCATAGGTTACCCAAAAGAGACAGTTGGGTACACCTTCTATCTCAAATCCGAGGGCAAAGTGTTTGTTGCTAAAAACGGAGCTTTTCTCGAGAAGGAGTTTCTCTCGAGAGAATTGAGTGGGAGGAAGATAGAACTTGATGAGGTTGTCGAACCTCTCATCCCTCTGGATGGTGGCGCAGGGCAAGGGGAAACCCCTGTTGTTGCGACGCCGGTTGAGGAGGAAGTTAATGATGATGATCATGAAACTCCGGTTCAAGTTCCTATCGAACCACGCAGGTCGACGAGACCACGTGCTGCTCCAGAGTGGTACCGTAATCCCGTTTTGTCAATCATGTTGTTAGACAACAATGAACCTGCAAATTATGAAGAAGAAATGGTGGGCCCAGATTCCAACAAATGGCTGGAGGCCATGAAGTCCGAGATAGGATCCATGTATGAAAACAAAGTGTGGGCTTTGGAAGTACTACCTGAGGGCCGCAAGGCTATTCAGAACAAATGGATCTTTAAGAAGAAGACGGACGCTGACGGCAATGTGACCGTTTATAAAGCTCGACTTGTGGCAAAAGGTTTTTCACAAGTTCAAGGAGTTGACAACGATGAGACATTCTCACCCGTAGCGATGCTTAAGTCCGTCAGAATCATGTTAGCAATAGCTGCATTTTTCGATTATGAAATCTGGCAGATGGATGTCAAAACGGCGTTCCTTAACGGTTTCCTTAAGGAAGAGTTGTATATGATGCAACCCAAAGGTTTTGTCGATCCTAAGAATGCTAACAAGGTGTGCAAGCTCCAGCGATCCATTTATGGACTGGTGCAAGCATCTTGGAGTTGGAACAAACGCTTTGATGAGGTGATCAAAGCATTTGGGTTTATACAAGTGGTTGGAGAATCTTGTATTTACAAGAAAGTGAGTGGGAGCTCTGTGGCGTTTCTGATATTATATGTAGATGACATATTGCTGATTGGAAACAATGTAGAGTTTTTGGAGAGCGTAAAGGATTACTTGAATAAAAGTTTCTCTATGAAGGACCTAGGAGAAGCTGCTTACATTCTAGGCATTAAGATCTACAGGGATAGATCGAAACGCCTGATAGGACTTTCACAAAGCACATACCTTGATAAAGTTTTGAAAAGGTTCAAAATGGAACAGTCCAAGAAAGGGTTCTTTCCAGTTTTACAAGGTACGAGATTGAGTAAGACTCAGTGCCCAGCAACTGATAAAGATAGAGAGCATATGAGCACCGTCCCCTATGCTTCAGCCATAGGATCTATCACGTATGCAATGTTGTGCACTAGACCGGACGTTAGCCTGGCCATAAGTATGGCAGGCAAGTTCCAGAGTAATCCAGGAGTGAATCACTGGACGGCGGTTAAGAATATCCTGAAGTACCTGAAAAGGACTAAGGAGATGTTTCTCGTGTGTGGAGGTGACGAAGAGCTCGCCGTAAAGGGTTACGTCGATGCAAGCTTTGACACAGATCCGGACGACTCTAAGTCGCAGACCGGATACGTATTTATTCTTAATGGGGGTGCTGTAAGCTGGTGCAGTTCCAAGCAAAGCGTCGTAGCTGATTCTACATGTGAAGCGGAGTACATGGCTGCGTCGGAGGCGGCTAAGGAGGGTGTCTGGATGAAGCAGTTCATGACGGATCTTGGAGTGGTGCCAAGCGCACTGAATCCAATAACCTTGTTCTGTGACAACACGGGTGCCATTGCCTTAGAAAAGGAACCACGGTTTCACAAGAAGACCAGACACATCAAACGACGCTTCAACCTCATCCGCGACTACGTCGAAGGGGAGGACGTAAATATATGCAAAGTGCACACGGATCTGAATGTAGCAGACCCGCTGACTAAACCTCTTCCACGGGCAAAGCATGATCAACACCAGAACTGTATGTGTGTTAGATTTATTACAATGTAATTCGCATGATGATGTGAGGGCTAGATTATTGACTCTAGTGCAAGTGGGAGACTGTTGGAATTATGCCCTAGAGGCAATAATAAATATAGTTATTATTATAATTCCTGTATCAAGATAATCGTTTATTATCCATGCTATAATTGTATTGAATGAAGACTTATATACATGTGTGGATACATAGACAAAACACTATCCCTAGCAAGCCCCTAGTTGGCTAGCCAGTTCATCAAAGATAGTCAGGGTCTTCTGATTATATACAAGGTGTTGTTGCTTGATAACTGGATCACGTCATTAGAAGAATCACGTGATGGACTAGACCCAAACTAATAGACGTAGCATGTTGATCGTGTCATTTTGTTGCTACTGTTTTCTGCGTGTCAAGTATTTGTTCCTATGACCATGAGATCATATAACTCACTGACACCGGAGGAATGCTTTGTGTGTATCAAACGTCGCAACGTAACGGGGTGACTATAAAGATGCTCTACAGGTATCTCCGAAGGTGTTCGTTGAGTTAGTATGGATCGAGACTGGGATTTGTCACTCCGTGTGACGGAGAGGTATCTCGGGGCCCACTCGGTAATACACCATCACACACAAGCCTTGCAAGCAATGTGACTTAGTGTAAGTTGCGGGATCTTGTATTACGGAACGAGTAAAGAGACTTGCCGGTAAACGAGATTGAAATAGGTATGCGGATACCGACGATCGAATCTCGGGCAAGTAACATGCCGAAGGACAAAGGGAATGACATACGGGATTATATGAATCCTTGGCACTGAGGTTCAAACGATAAGATCTTCATAGAATATGTGGGATCCAATATGGGCATCCAGGTCCCGCTATTGGATATTGACCGAGGAGTCACTCGGGTCATGTATACATAGTTCTCGAACCCGCAGGTTCTGCACACTTAAGGTTCGACGTTGTTTTATGCGTATTTGAGTTATATGGTTGGTTACCGAATGTTGTTCGGAGTCCCGGATGAGATCACGGACGTCACGAGGGTTTCCAGAATGGTCCGGAAACGAAGATTGATATATAGGATGACCTCATTTGATTACCGGAAGGTTTTCGGAGTTACCGGGAATGACGAATGGGTTCCGGGTGTTCACCGGGGGGGCAACCCACCCCGGGGAAGCCCATAGGCCTTGGGAGTGGCGCACCAGCCCTTGGTGGGCTGGTGGGGCAGCCCAAGAGGACCCTATGCGCGAAGGATAGAAAATCAAAGAGAAAGAAAAAAAAGGAGGTGGGAAAGGAGAGAAGGACTCCACTTTCCAATCCTAGTTGGACTAGGATTGGAGGAGGACTCCTCCTCCCCTTGGTGCGCAGCCCTTGGGGCTCCTTGAGCCTCAAGGCAAGCCTCCCCTCCCTCCTCCTATATATATGGAGCAATTAGGGCTGATTTGAGACAACTTTTCAAAGGCAGCCCGACCACATACTTCCACGGTTTTACCTCTAGATCGCGTTTCTGCGGAGCTCGGGCGGAGCCCTGCCGAGATCAGATCACCACCAACCTCCGGAGCGCCGTCACGCTGTCGGAGAACTCATCTACCTCTCCGTCTCTCTTGCTGGATCAAGAAGGCCGAGATCATCGTCGAGCTGTACGTGTGCTGAACGCGGAGGTGCCATCCGTTCGGCACTAGATCGTGGGACGGATCGCGGGACGGTTCGTGGGACGGTTTGCGGGGCGGATCGAGGGACGTGAGGACGTTCCACTACATCAACCGCGTTCACTAACGCTTCTGCTGTGCGATCTACAAGGGTACGTAGATCGGAAATCCCCTCTCGTAGTCGAACATCACCATGATAGGTCTTCGTGCGCGTAGGAATTTTTTTTTTGTTTCCCATGCGACGTTTCCCATCACCAATGGTTTCATGTGAATAAATCACACTTGAGACAATCATATAGATATGGCTTTTAGAACCATGGAATACCTAAATGGTCTAGTCAATGGATGGGAAGAGCCACTTACCTCGACTTGATGCATTCAAGGAGTCTGAGTGGTTCAGCATAGACTTTAAGGTGCGCGAGCCTTAAAATTAGCTTCCTTGTGTCACATGTAGTGCACACAAAATCCAAATACTGTTAGAATTTAGCATCATAATAATCATAAACTATTGGAATTGGTGATACTTTCGCTTTCAACCCAATATCTCGATGACCAAGGCGAGAATGCCAAGTTTGTCATGTACAAGATACTCTGGAAAACTATCTCATACGCAACATGTGCTACGGGTTGTGTCGTATGTGTAGTACAATTCAGATGATACATAAAAAATTTGCCTGCCATATTCGTTGCTGTCATCATAAGTTTCGCTATGGGAACTATTTTGACGGATACCTCTATAGTTTAGTAGGGTACGAGTTAAATCTGGGAAGCAATAAAGCATCCCGACGTTACTCGAGTACCCACAGGGATAGTAAATATGACTCAAGTTGAGCCAACAAATACCTCATCACGTCTAGCGATTTTAAAATATCTCCTTTCTCTCAACGAGAGTGAAAACATTGGACTTTCCTGAGTATAGAGTCCGTGGCGCATATGTCCATAATGCACAATTCATCTTTCATCAGATTGACCCTCGTAGAAATCTATATATAGGCATGATGATTCTCAAAAATTCACTGTCGGATATATAGAATACATACAAATGTATTTGTACATTGAGATTGAGAGACTACTCATAATCTCCAAACATGTCGGTTGAGGCATAATGAACCACACATTCTCCATGCACATAGGATCCGTCATCATTAGTGATGTCAGGTTGAAGGTTGAAGTGAGCTTCAAGCCTTTGCCCTTGAGGTTCATTGTGCCCAGGAATTGTTGATACGGAATAACCAGATGCTAAGACCTGAACCAATATAACGCCTTATTATGTATAAGACAACATTTTTCTGTTAGCGGTGTGATCCTGACCATAGATAAATCTTACAGTTTTGGATTTCACACATTATCCCACGAGACTCAAGAGTGATCATAATTTCCTTGGCCCATGGAAAGGCAGTGGTGGCTATTGAGGCGCGAATGCCTCAAATTCTCTAGCCATCAGTTACGAGAGATAATTAATTTACGGTTAGTAAATTAAAGACTACCATGGTTAATGTTGTAGTGAGCTTAGCAAAATTAATGAGTATTTCAAGAAGTTATCTTGAGACCATTAACGTGAATCTCAAATTGCTAAGTATGACACTTTGAAGATAATCTTCAAAATGGAGTGGATCTCGCAGCACTAGGGAGTATAATCCGATGAAATCAGTATATACTCACTCGTAATGCCTTATGTCATGACTTAGTGAAATATGTGGGGAGGACATTTTGTAAAGCAATCATATTGTCAAAGTGACAAAATGCAGGCTTTAATAGTAGTGGTGATGATCTGCAAAGCGGTAGATCTACACACTACCTTGTGATTCTCAAAATATCAATTTGAAAAACAACACTAAGAATTTGGATATCAATTCTTGCTCGTATCAAGCCAATGGCTCAATTAAAATGAATTGATTTTTATTTGCAAGAAATTGAATATCTCAATTGCAAATAACAGATGTAAATAATCTCGACATATAGAATAACATGGAAATTTATTACATCACAATTTATTCTGGAATACAATGTACTCTACAGATATACACTACTATTGTAATGAATAGTAATGATGTTGCAAACTTGATGATCAAGTGAAAAACTTGAATTGTATAGACTTCATATTAAATGAGATGATCTTGTATCAAATTGCAAGATAATTAACCATGGTGAATTAATATGTTTCGCGAGAGAGATTAATCTCAACCACAATGAGATTGTTTTGCGGAAGAATAAAATTTTCAATCGCAAATCAGTACTGTAGATGTACTGAATTTATCTTTGCAAGAGATTAAAAATCTCAATTGCAAATGGACGTAATTAATCTCGACACGTGATAAACGTGGAAACATATTACATCAACTTAAGATCTCGAATACATTGGTACTCAACAGAAAACAATACTGAAATATAAGTATTGGTTATAGTCTAAAACAGGAGTAAAATCACTGCTAGAAGTGCAAGTGCTGATGGAAGATTAATCTGCTTATGTGCTCAATCACTGGAGCAAGTAGCAAATAAAGCAACGGCTGCCGGTTGCCGTTCATGGACCCGAGCACCGCAGGGCTCCATGTGCGGCGCTACCGGAGCAGCTGCTTGACGGTCCGGCTCACCGCCACGTCTTCGTGAGTCGTGCCGGAAGTCGCCGTCACGAGCTTGACTGCTTGAGAAGCCCAGCCGCGGCCACATCGGGAGCCACTTGTCTGGTGTGAGCGTGACATGTCCGCTCCTCGTTGGCGCGACGAGAGGCAACCAACCAAACCCACCGGTGTCCACCACATCCTCCCAGCCCCACTACGAGAGGAGGAGCAGCCTCCTCCGCGCCACACACACCGCCACTCCTCACCGCACGCGCGCCTGAGGCCGAGCCGATCGAGCAGACGCGCGCGAGCCCGGCACACCTCACCGCCGGCCATGGCCGTCTCAGCCGCCTCCAGCCTCGCGCTCCAAGCCGCCCCGCGCCGCATGCGCAGCGTCGTCGTCGCCTCGGCCGCGCGGTTCGACCGGCGCTCGGCCGTGCTCCTCCTGCTGTCGGCCGCGGGCGCGGGGTCGTCCTTGGCGGCGGTGGCGCCGGCCGCGAACGCCGCGGGCAGCATCGGGCTCTTCGGCATCCGGAAGAAGCTGGAGCGGGCGGAGGAGGCCGCGGTCGAGGCCGCGCGGGAGGTGGGCGAGGCGGCGGTGGAGGCCGCGGAGGCCGGCGGGGAGGCGGTGGCGGAGGCCGGGAAGGAGGTCGCCGGGGAGGGAATGCAGCTGGCGGCCGAGGCGGGGCTCGCCGGCGACGCGTTCGTGCAGGCCGGCGTGGTCGCCGGCGCCGAGGCGCTCGGGGTCCTCGTCGGCTTGTCCGTCGTCAACGGCATCCTCAAGCCCGAGGCCTAGAGGGTTAGTGGGCCCGGCCAGTAGTGTTTTTGCTGGCCCATTCGTGTTGGGTTTAGTGCTTACAGAAAATTCTGCCTATCATTATTTGTTAACGACTTTGTGGTGTAATGTACTGTATTTTAGTATGATTTTATAGAGTGGTGGATGCTCGTGGTTCAACTATGTTCTGTAGTATGCAACAAGATGATGCAAATTGCTTTGTAGGGTTCTCACATTTTTATTTTTATTTTGCTTTGTTGGGAATTTTGGCTATATTAATGTATATAACTTACTGCACGTAAAACATATATAGAACTTACAATGTTTCATGATGCTAAGAGTATGATTGGACGCTTTGAAAACATAACAGCTTGTGATGGTTTGATAATAAATTTGAAGGAAATGAACCAAGTAGAAATTGCTGTTTTTTTAGGGAAAATGTGAGATACATTGATCATATATGTTTACAATCTACAATAATAATATACGCTACATTGGGTAGGACGCCATCTGCCAAAATGAGACACAATGTTAACCTGGCTAGTTCATGAGATAGCCTATCTTTGATCTCTTTGATAGCTAGATGACGCCTTGCGTGTTGATGTAGGAACCTTGCTAAAAATGCCTATATAGTTGCTAAGAACAGCTAAAAACCAATGGGAAGAAAATGTAAGCTTTAAAACAAAAGCATATAGAAGGAGAAACAAATTAGCTGCAGTTAAAAGAATGCCATTTTTCTAACGAAATGTGATGGATGAACTTTAATGCAAAAAATAATGTATGACTAACATGCACGAATTGATGATGCGGCGGCATTATATGCATAGAGTAATGAAAAAAAACTTTCTCTTTTCTAAATATAAATCTTTTTAGAGATTTCAATATAAACATAGAGATGTATATAGACATATTTTAAAGTGTAGATTCAACCATTTTGATCCATATAAAATTCATATTGAAATCGCTAACATGACTTATATTTAGGAACAAATGCAGTATATAATTTATGGATTGCATACATGTCTTGCCTATGTGGCATGGTTGCATTTGCATGGCTAGAAAAAAATAGTGAGCTCTCTCTATCATCAAGCCCTCTTTACAGGTGTGAAAAAGGATGTATTGCCCCCTCTTCGTATTAATTGTCAAGTGAGCTCAAAAAATAATATTGATCATCACAATAACATCTTAGGTTTTTAGAAAATCATGCCCATCATCTATGATTTGGAATTCACAAAGAAAAACGAAAAATTTGTGGACGAGTATTATGATCAACTCGCTTCAATTCTTATAGTCGTCGCTAGGTAGTTATGAATCTGAATATAATTTTTATTATTTTAGATTTTTGTTATATTGTCATGATTGAAGATGAGTAGATCCCTAAAAAATAAAATAATATATCATCATGGTAAACAATGGTCTACCTTTAACTAGTTCAATTTGAAAGAGATTTATGTCATTTTGTAGTACAGTACCAAATTCTCTCGTATATTTCTGACGTGGCCAACTCAGAAAAATCAATCAGATTTGTGCCCAATTCCATTGGAAGGGAAGTGATAGCGCGGGCCCACAGCCTTGTCGGCAAGGCGTAAAACAAAATGGAAAAACGAAGGGAGGGAAAAAACCCAAAAAACACAGCCGTTTCAGAAAAAATAATGGCCGCCGCCGTGCTCCGCTGCCCGCTGCTCGCCTCGCCACTTCCGGCCGCCGGCGCCGGCGCCGCCTCCTGCTCCGGATACTCCCGCCCATCGCGCTCCCTTCTCCGGCGGCGAAGGTGCCCGAGTCCTCTGCTCGCCGTCTCCTCCGACTCCTCCAAGCCCCTCGCCTCCTCCTCGACCGGCGGCGGCGCCGACCCCGACGAGGAGCCCGTCCTGCCCCTCCTCCAGGAGCTCGCGGTACGCCACTCGCCGTATCGCCTGCATTGATTTGAAGATTTGGCGGATTGGTTTTGATTGCGCTGATTTGTTGGTAGGATTGCTTGGTGCTCCCGCCCAAATTCCTCTCCCTGCTGCCCCGTGACCTCCGGCTCGATGTAAGCAGTCACTACCCCCATCTCAGCTCCGATCAAAACTCATCTTACTGTTTGGTTATGAGCTAAGATAATCAGTTAATAACTGAACACTCAGAGGATTATCACAGTGAGCTTCAGAATGTGGCTGTCTAAAGCTGCCTATCCTATACTGAAGCCGAGGCTCACTACTTGTTCTTTCACTACTTTTATTAGTTAGTGGCTAAACAAATGTGGAACTTGGTTGGGTACATGCCAAGCCAAGTCATCACGTGGTTCAGAATTATGGCTATGTGATATTGAACAACACATACTGAAATTGCAGCACTGCAGCGAGTTCGAACCGTAAATACAACTTTAGTTTGGTCAATCCATCCAACAATTTCTACTTGATTTTTCTTGAAGCTCAATGATGCGGCATTCGATCTCTCCAACGGGCCTGTTCTTAACGAGGTAGGTACCGTGGAATTCATCTTTTGGATACAATTAACATCGGTGTTCTGTTTTGGTGCAACCGTGTCCAACTATTGTTGTTTGTTTGTCGAGAGACAGTGTGGCCAAGAGGTCGGTGATCTGCTGCTGGACCTGGCAAAAGCATGGGAGATGGCTAACACAGAAGCATCAAATAACCTTGCCAAGCAGCTGCCGTCGATGGCGCCCTACTTGACTGCCAGCGCTAAATCAGGCACGGATCTCATCTGTATATTGTTAGGATTTGTGTTCTACATGACATGGTTTCTTGACTGAAGGTTGTGTTCCTTGCTGTTTTCCTTACATAGCGTAGCATTTGGCAAGCGGCTGGCATCAGCTGGAAAGAAGTTTCAGACTATGGGACAGTATGGCAATGGAGAGTTCAAGAAGGTCAGCAACTCACTCACCATCTATCCATATCCTGTTCTTCTGTAATTGCTTCAGGTACATTTGATTCATGCTGGATTACAATTTGGTTATGTCGCAAACATGAGTCCATGTTGTTACCATCCAATTGTGGAGAGTAAGTGGGTTAGTTCCATGTCCAACATCTGCCTACGATTGGTTGCAGCAGGATAAAAACATCTTAAAGTGGGTGCATTAGTTAGTGATAGGAATCTGACCTGTCGGGACAGAAGAAAACTGTCAGATTCATCGTGTCATGATGCTTCAGCAGCATGGCAGCATGCTCTATCTCTTTGCTAAATTTCCTTGCATCCTGTTCTTGACTGTTTTCAAAAGTTGACTTGATCCACACATGTATCTGCAAATGTGACATTCTTTGATCGTATTTGTATAGATTTCTGAGACAATGATCAAGATCGGTAAGGCTCTGTCGAAACGCCCAGTGATTCAAGCTGAAGTACAGGCCATGAAAGAAAAAAGAAAGCTGAAGGTAAGTTTGCCTCTCTGCGCTTTGATCACCTATTCACCTTCAGGTGGACTGTGTACATGGTTTAATTGAATACCCTTATCTTGTCAGTTTGCAGGAGCTGAATTCGAATTGACAGCGCAAAATGCGTACATCGGTGCTGCAGTTGGACTGGTTTTCGGGTAAAATCTAGACCCATACGCCTGTACATCATCTCTTTGAGTTAAGCAAACTTGTAAAGATAATTGGTTTTATTTTCTTGGTCAGCTGTTGTGCATGAATTATAGTGCTACATTTCCATAAGCAACATGCCACATGTGACAATTTTGACCAACATCAATAAATAAGTAGATGAATCAATATAGTTACCAGCTTCCCACTTCCCAGAATATTTTACTGGATACTTCTCATGTTTGGGCTGCATGCATTTCACATTACTACATTTTTATATTGGATTCGATTTCATGTAAGTGATTCCTTGTATTATCCAGTAGTATTATCTTAACAACAGACAAGCTGTTGGCCAATAGAATCATTCTATGGATTTGATTCTAATGGTGTCTGGTTAATCAAGGACACATGCACATCATGCTTCACATATTAAACCGACTGACACTCAAGCATGTTCATCACATAATCCGGCCGTGTGCACGCTCTTTCCCGGTGGCACAAATATTGAACCGAATGCTTGTTTGACATCCCACGTCTACCCTGTGATGCAGGTTTTTCTCCTGGCAGCTGGCCCAAGGCGTGCAAAGCAGTCCAGATGACAGCCAGGTAACTGAAGGCTACATACACTGGTTCCATTCAACTATGTATGTTTCACAGTCCATCCTGCCACCTTCTCTGAAAGTTTTTCTTTTTCTTTCTGATGCAGCCGCTCAAGGTCCCACTGCTGCTTCTCGGCTATACTTCGACCGCCTTGTCCGCGGCCGCGGCAGTGGGGCTCGTGGTGCTGGCTCTGCAGATGAACCCCGAGGACAAATCGGACTAGCCGCACTTCGGTTTCTGAAATTGTGGACCTCGTGTGGCGTCTAGCGGAAGACTGTGATGGCACCCTGAGTTGAATGAAGCCTCTCTTTTCCTCGAAAATAAAAAGGAAACGGAATGCGCGCTGATGTGTGTACTGCGGAGCGTTATGTACATACAGATAATCAAGTGTTGTTTGTTCGTCTGAAAACAAGCCTGTGTTCTTCAATCAAATGAGAAAGCTGAAGCACCTTGGCCCTGACTAGTCGCAGCTTATGCTATTAATTTTTCCGCATTTTTGTGACTGTTGTTATGGTTAGACTATGATGCACCCAAAAAAAAAAACTACAAGGGTCGTTGAAAGCACGAAAAATTCCCATGTTCAAAGCAAGAAAAAAACCAGCTGGATATTGTGGTTCATTTTGAATGGTTTGAAGATTGCTAACCACGTGAATATTATGGGATTTTACTAAATGTACTCTCTCTATACTACGTATACAAAGATAAGTAGTGTTCCTTTTCTTGTCGGCAGAGACATCTTTGTCAAACTTCCCATGTACGCGGATACCTTCAGTCACCAATAATATTTGACTATGTGCATCTGCAGAGGCTGGGTGTGTGTTCATTATGGTTATATTCTCTTGATGATTCATTTTGAGTAGTAGAATTCACCCTTTGTTGAGAAATCACCAGTAATATGTTTGTTGCATATAGCGAGGCAGTAGCAGGTTTTTCCTCTGCAATAATGGTTTGATCTTTTTCCTTTGTAATGCACAATAACTCTGCAATTACTGTTACAGGGTCACCTTTCTAACCAAGATCGCAAATCAATCTCAAATAAATACCAATCTCTAATATGTACTTCACTAATCAAAATTAGTGTGGAACCACCAACATATTTTTACATCTGGATCAACGCACAGACATTTACCTACTTTGGAAAAGTAGGCATTGATTTTGTTTGAAGTTAGAAAAAACATTCACAAAGGTTATGAAAAGCATGACATATTCATGTGGACGAATCATAACTCTTTTTCCGAATTACTTGCAATAAAAATTGATGTATCTAGAATTAGAGATACGTTTAGATAGAAATTGATGCATCTAGAACTAGAGATACGTGTAGATACGTTCATTTTTGTGACGAGTAAATCTGGACGGATGGAGTAATAAATTATACTTCCACCGTTAAGCCCTTTAAAAAATTCAATATGAATTACATATAGAGCAAAATGAATGAATCTACATTATAAAATATACATGTACATACATCTGTATGTTTTACGTATTAATTAAATCTCTAAAAAAAACTTATATTACAATAGGTGGGGGCAGGAGTACTTCAACGATCTCTCTCTAAAAAAAAGTGGAACCACAGTTTTGTCTGAAATTCCAATGCTCAATTTTGTCTGCTGCGAAGCTCAACTATCTTTCTCGGAGGATTTCCCGTTAGGATATCACAAGACGGAGATCCTGCCAGCCTGCCCCCCCGCAATAATTTCGGGTATCCCAATCCAAACCCACAGTGAGCCCGCCCGGCCCGGCCCGGCCCATTCCAGCAAGCAAAAACCCCACCACCCACCTCTCGCCCTCCTCTCCACTCTCCAGTCCACCTCCCTATCCCCACCTCCTCCACAACCCCACCCCACCGCCGCAGCCCATCCACCCCAACCTCAGCGGAAGAAGCGATCGGCAATGGCGTCCTCCACCCAGGGCCAGGTCATCACCTGCAAAGGTAACCCCCTTCCGCGCTCCGCGCCGGCGGCGCTGTGGTGTGCGGCGGGTCCCCGTTTGTTCGGAACTGTTGCTTTGGTCTGATCTGTAGCGGGTTCCGTGGTTTGCGCAGCCGCGGTGGCGTACGAGGCGAACAAGCCGCTGGTGGTCGAGGACGTGCAGGTGGCGCCGCCGCAGGCCGGCGAGGTCCGCATCAAGATCCTCTCCACCGCCCTCTGCCACACCGACTACTACACCTGGAGCGGCAAGGTCTCTCATCCCCTCCCCTCATCACTCCCGCTTCCTCCCTCCTCGAATCTAGGTATCGCTCGCCGCGGTTTTCCCGAGGCCTGTCGCCAGCGCCGGCACTGCTGGTAGTCACCGTCCCCACCCCACCCCACCCCACCCCAGCGACCTATCCAGTGCTGGTACTTGGATTTTTCCTCCCGTCAGTATTGTTCCACTGGGTCACACGCTTGTGAAGCGTCTTCACAAGTTAGACTGCGACAACTGAGGCTGTTGCTTTTTTCCCTTCTTCTGGATCATTATCAGTAGTCGCAGTGAGTCCGAATAATTGGGGATTAATTGACTTCTATGTAACATTGTACGCTCGTTCGTTGTTGTCGTGTGCGAATGGCTCTACAGTGACCTGGTGTACAGAAGAAAATGTTTGTATGAACTTGATAGCCGACTACATGCTGTAGAGATTTATTAGAATTTGTGGTCATGTCATGGAAGGATTTCATTTGCTATGCAGGATCCTGAGGGCCTCTTTCCTTGCATTCTCGGCCACGAGGCTGCTGGGTAAGCCTACACAATTTGTCTGATTTCAAGTATTATCTCGCATAGCTAAGATAACTGTGCACTGATAAGTTTGTTTTTGTCGCTGCTAATAGAATTGTTGAGAGTGTTGGCGAAGGAGTGACCGACGTGCAGCCCGGGGACCATGTCATTCCTTGCTACCAAGCGGAATGCAAGGACTGCAAGATGTGCAAGAGTGGGAAGACCAACCTCTGTGGCAAAGTTCGTGGCGCCACGGGGGTAGGGGTCATGATGAGCGACCGCAAGAGCCGCTTCTCGGTGAATGGGAAGCCCATTTACCATTTCATGGGGACGTCGACGTTCAGTCAGTACACTGTTGTGCATGACGTCAGTGTTGCAAAGATCAACCCGCAGGCGCCCCTTGATAAGGTCTGCCTGCTCGGCTGTGGTGTTTCTACTGGTAGGTTCTAACCGGACTTTCCCTGTACAGATCTGATGTTTTATTCATCAGCAGTCTGTTTAGCCGTCACACAAGATTTTTCTGTAATTTCACATGCTTTTAAACAAATTTTGCGTGAAATTCTCATTGATTTGTTTGATAATATCTGTTGCTCTATTGTTCCAATGATTTGCTTATTTACATTTCTAGTGCAACAGTTAGCATCAAGTGGGTTGTTTTTCTGTTCTATTTCTTTTGCTGGAATCACTCTTCATTTAGGGCCCTTTATCTGATAACAAAGCGTAAGACGTTACCAGTAATTTAGAGAGCATCATTTTTGTCATGTTGCTGCAAGGTTTCTACTCTTTTATTGGTAAACTTTTTTTCTGAGGGTTGATATATGATTCCATACTGTTGTTTACACCTGTTGTGTGCTGACAACAATATGTGTAGCATCTTGACATTCTCGTGACTATCCTCTAAACAATTTCCAAAAATAGTTACTGTCTCAGTTTCTTTATATCTTACAAATTACAATCATGTAGGCCTTGGAGCAGTATGGAATACTGCAAAGGTTGAAGCAGGTTCCGTTGTTGCTGTTTTTGGGCTTGGCACAGTTGGGCTTGCAGTAAGTAAAATATATCTGGACATACTTGTGTACCTGAGTGTGTAAACTAAGCTTTGACACCTGAACTTCCATTTTTAGGTTGCTGAGGGGGCAAAATCAGCTGGCGCTTCTCGGATTATTGGCATTGACATTGATACCAAGAAGTTTGATGTTGGTATGATTATAGTTCATATCCTTTTCTTCATTGTAAATTCCGCCCCCATGAAAGCTTAGAAACTACTAATGGTATGTTAATTTTCCTCTTAAGCTGCATGATCTTTTTGTTCAACTGCTGAAAGAGAGTAATTCACATTCGTGTCTCTGCCAGAAGACAGAAGTTTTTTTTTTCCTGTGCATGCTCTTTGTGAAAGCGTTTTTAAAATTTCTGCTTGCTTTGAAAAGAAACTGAAACTGATCTCTAATATAGTTGTTGCTTGGATTAAATCCCACATATAGTATCTAGAATTCAGTTAATATAAACCAGAAGTTTCCTTGACTTTTTTATGCCTTCCTTAAGTGCACGGGGCTCCTTAATGAATCACATTGGTTTCTAAGTTCATTCAGATCTATATACCATGAGTCTACTGTTCTCTCGTGGTAATATGCTGGTATGTATTACAAATGTATCATTGCAAACTTGATGTGATTTACTTGTAAATATTGATCACATTGCCTTTTAGTACTGTGGATCACATTGCAAACTGGATGCTACTTGTTAATATGCAGCAATGAAGTTTTGTATTGTAATTCTGTCTTCTTTACTTGCTGTTTGCAGCTAAGAACTTTGGAGTCACAGAGTTTGTGAACCCAAAAGACCATGACAAACCAATCCAGCAGGTCCTAGTTGACCTTACAGATGGTGGTGTGGATTACAGTTTTGAGTGCATCGGAAATGTTTCTATCATGAGGGCTGCACTCGAATGCTGCCACAAGGTAAGCTGGAGTTGCAGCTTGTGTATATGGCATGTTCATGAATTTTTCGGACTCATCTTACATACTCCCTCCGTCCGGAAATACTTGTCCTAAAAATGTATAAAAAGGATGTATCTATAACTAAAATAAGTCTAGATACATCTATTTCTAGGACAAGTATTTCCGGAGGGAGTATTATTCACTACTATTCGTAGGATAACTTACCTAGACCAGTTTAGAGTCCTGATATAATCTATCATCGAATATCTGTTTCTAAATAAGTGGAAGATGTTTGAGCCGAAACGAAAGAGTTTAAATGCGTTGTAATATGTTATATACCTGTTTTTATATGGAAATATGTTTCTTACTGTTTCAAAATTCTTTCTTACAGATCCCTTTCATGATTTTCAGCACCCCTGAAGTACAATATCATGTCTTGACTGATTTTTTTTCTTAACTATAGGGCTGGGGTACCTCCGTTGTCGTTGGTGTAGCTGCGTCTGGCCAGGAGATTTCCACACGGCCATTCCAGCTCGTCACTGGCCGTGTCTGGAAGGGAACAGCTTTCGGTGGCTTCAAGAGCCGAAGCCAGGTTCCATGGCTCGTTGAGAAGTACATGAACAAGGTATCAATCATACTCTCTCGAACAGAAATGATCCGCAAGTTAAGAGGAGTTTTCTTCCATCTGAAACAAAACTTGACCACCCATCATCCACATCCACAGGAAATCAAGGTGGACGAGTACATCACCCACAACATGAGCCTTACCGACATCAACAAGGCATTTGACCTGCTGCATGAAGGCGGCTGCCTGCGGTGCGTGCTGGCGATGGAGCACTGAGGATCCTGCTATGCGTCTCTGCCTGCTTCGAAGCCGAGCAGTTTGTGTCGTGTGAAATTGTAATGCAGATCTATCCTCCGCCCTGGGACTATAGAACTCGTTCAGCCCCCTTTGGCCTAGAAACTCTTGAACACGAACTGCTGCTATAATAAGATGTTGTGTTGGATGGTTGCCTGGTTGGGGTCGTTACTGCTGGTAGTATGTTTTACTTCTTGACTCACATCTCTATTGGCTCTGCAAATATGTGCTGCAACTGCAACTTAGGGTCAGTTCTTTTGGGGATTATGGGTGGCTGTCAAAATAAGCTGCTCACTACCTTTTTTATTCTAGCAGCCTCGGTCTGGAATTAACTGTCGTTGAAATGAGTGTATACTAGTTAATCCTTAATTAATAGGCTTTTAAAATAAAATTTTAAGTTGGTCTGTCAAAATAAGCTAAGTTGGTAGGATGCAGCTTATTTTGACAGCCACTGATAAGCCCCCCCCAAAAATTGGCTTTTAACCTATTCAAATATCAGCTTGAAATCACCAAAACTATTTTGTCAGAAAACTAGAGTATAAGTGATATAGAAAGCTAAAAAAACAGGTCTGCATATCTGTAAGGTAATAATTCAAAAAATGTAAAATTCGAGCCAAAACAGATTTAACAGTTTTGGAATATATTGGCCAGTAAAACAATAGCGCATAAGATTATAGGATGGCACAGGAAAATTAAATCCACATACATTTTACTCCCCTGTTCCTAAATATAAGTCTTCTTAGAAATTCTAAATATAAGTTTCTTTAGAGATTTCACTACTACATGTGAATGTATATAGACATATTTTAATGTATAGATTCATTCATTTTGCTCCGTATGTAGCCTGTAGTGATTTTTAAAAAAATATATATATATATTTAGGAACAAAGGGATTAGTAATCAGTACACATCCAGTAATGAGCAAATGGTACACTGGCTTGTTTGATAAAAAGAAGCACATACTATTCTGATGCTTATAGAACGACGATGCAAATATTTTGCAGTATCAAAACTTAATAGTATGGTAATATGAGCCAAAGCAGATTTCACATTTGGGGAAAGATTCGACAGTGAACGATACACAAGTTTATAGTATGATGTAGGGAAAATAAATATACATCACATCCCAGTATACAGCTACGGTAGTACCACTACCACGGCAGTGAACAAATTGTACATTGGCTTGTTTGATAAAGGAGCTTAGGGTATTTTGATGCTTAAGCAAAGCCTGTCGGCACTGGCAAAGTTCCTCTGTTGCATTGCGCGAAGAATGACGGATGCCAAGGTTGAATTCTGGTGTCAAAACTTCTGGAGCCATGAAGGCTCTTGATATCTCATTTGGCTTCAGTAAACCTCAGAGATGTTCCATTTCACTGCTTCTCCTCGACTTGGACATTGCTGCCTGCTAATCAGAATTGATGAATATAAATGACCACAACACCAATATAACACACAATAGAAATTTTGTGTCGACACGAATGATCATGCAGGATTTTGTTAATAAATAAACCTCGCTGTGTGCTGTGTTGTTATGCAGGATTTTGTGTCAACACAGTTATAACACACAGTAGCTGTTCTGCCTCTCTGGAAACTAGTTAAAGCTATAACAACAACATCAAGAGAACCTTGCTGCATTATAATATGCTGTTAGTGTTAGATATGAGCACAGCTCAGAGATGCCTAGGTTTTCTTGAAACGTTTCTTTTTTTCATTTCACTACTGCGTTTCCGCAAAAGAACAATACAACTCACTGAAATTACCATGCAAAAATTAGGGCAGGAATTGTATGGATCTCTTTCTGTGGCAAGATGTATATCTATTCACAGCTTGTCAACTTTCTTTAAACTGGTCACTTAAACATATGGAAATGTCACGGACACTGACAAACACCAGATGCAAGAAATATTAACATATGGAATCTGTGTGATAATGTGCAAGGAAATGACAGAACCAAATTGTACGTAAGCTACTATGTAAAACTAATTACCAATTCGAACTCGCGGCTTTCTCTCGCCGGTGGAGGGCTTCTTCTTCATGTAGCAGCCATTCCAATCACCCCCATCCTGTGAATAGTAATCCATAGGGTACTCCCCTCCAAAATCATCTCCACCACAATCACCATTACTACAATCACCATTTCCACAAGTTCCTGATCCTGAACAGCACCCACTACCACCTGGACCGCCGCCATTTTGCCCACTCCCCTTCTCCCACCACCCAGAAACATACCCTAGTGCAACATCAAACTCAAATGTTGTCAGCACTGGCCTCTTGAACCCCTCCCCCCAATCGATCGACAACCGAGGACACGCAATCTGCACCCATGCATCCACAGAATCCCCGAATAGCTCCATCCTTGTCGGGGAGAGCTCCGACATGAGCACCACCGTGTGCTCCAACCCTTTCTCCTCCAGATGCTCTACCACCCGGTCAAGAACCTTTAAGCTCCCCTGCCGGCCTAGCGTGCCGAGCACAACCCCCCAGCTCTTGGCCTTCCTCGCCGCCAGCACCGCCTCCTTCCTCGCCTGCTTCATCCCAACATGGTCATACTCCTCCAGCACAAGCACACCAAGAAAGGGATCGAACCGGTAGGCCTTCACCGCAGGGTTGGCAATCATGAAGGCTTCGAGGTGGAACCTGCCGTCTGCGACGAACACCACCACGGCCACCCCCTCCGCCTTCTTCAGCGTGGGCGCGGTGCACCCGAGGATCTCGCCGGCGGAGAGCGGCTTCGCCTGCGGCACGAGGATGTCGCGGTAGCCGTCCCGCGTTAGCATCTCCCGCGCGGCGTGCACCGCTGCGATGAACTGCACGGTGCCGGCGAGGGCGAGGCGAGGCGCGGTGGCGGGGTCTGGGAAGGCGCCGCGGATGGCAGCGGCGAGGCGGAGCGCGTCGACGCGGATCTCGACGAAGACGTAGAGCACGGGGAGGAGCGATGATGTGACGGGGACGAGGCAGGAGTGGCCGTAGTGGACGAGGAGGTCGGCGGCGAGGGCCTTGGCGGGGCGGTCGCCGAGGCAGCAGGCGCCGTAGGTGGGGTCGGCGAGGATGAGTACGTCGTTGGAGGGGTCCTCGGCGAGGAAGGGGCCGAGGAGGTGGGAGATGGGCAGCGAGAAGAGGAGCAGGCCCTCCGGGAGCTGCAGCGCGGCGCGGCGCGCGCCGGAAGAGCGGATGCGGTGCGCCGTCTTGTGGAGCTCGAAGTTGTAGGCGGCCGGGAGGAGCGAGGTGGCGGCGGCGGCGAGGGTGGGGTCGTTGAGGATGGAGGCCGGGATCGGGGTGTGGATGAACCGCTTGGGGGCAGGCTTCTTCTTGGCGCTGCTCTGGGGCGCGTCTACCGCGGTGACGGCGAGCGAGGTTGAGGGGTCGCCGGCGTCCATGGCGGCGGCGGCGGCGGCGGCGGCGTCGGCTGCAGGTGGGGAGAGACGGGAAGAGGGGTTTGCTTAGCAGTACGAGAGGACGACACGGAGACTCAGCATAAAGACAAGGCCCATCCACTCTGCGGAAAATGCAAATCCCTGCCGAACAATGGGCCAAAATGATCTTCTTTGGGCCCAGTTTAACTCATCGTCTTCTTCCTTCCTTCCCATTGTCATTCTTTCCGTAAAAAATAGTATCCTATTGTAATTCTTCGAGAAAAAAACTATTTTCATTTTTGAAGAAACTTTCAATTCATTCATAATCGCTCTTCCCTCACTAGAGTCGAGCAAACTTTGTTTCAGTAGACAGTCAGAAATTCATCGCGCTAAGGCTTCAAGGACCAGCAAATTGGAAGGATCAAATCTGTAAACACACGGATGAAGACATGATCTAAACGGATCCACCGAAGACCAGCACACATCGAATCCCGCGAGATCAGACAAAGACAAATCTTGACCCACCATCTAACAATGTTGGACGCGCCACCAGCACGGGGATCAAACATGGGCGACATTATTCCTACTAAAGGGTATCGTTGCAGCCACACAACCACAACCAAGACGCTGGAGTTAACAAGAATTCATTAGGAAAATCCCACCTGACCTCATAGCTTCAAATAGTTTATCCTTGTCATCACCCGATATTAGCTTTACCCAATCCTGGCCGCTGTCGCCATAGTTTTCCTACATGTCACCGCCTTAGTCCCCCCTTCTTTTCCTTATCCGGTGGCCTCGTTATCGGGAAGAGGAGCGAGGCTCGATTACCTTATTTTCTTTTCCTTAGGTTTTTGTTCCCTTGGCAACATCGACTAGTTGTTCGCAGCATGGCATGTTGTAATAAGGTTTCTCTGATTTCTTCCTAACTCGACGACATCTGATCCGGCATCGACGAAGGCCTGTGAGAGTTTGTGTCCTTGGATCCGTTGGTTCCCTTAAGATATTGGCAATTTGTGTGTCTTTCAAGGAGAGTTATTGGTTGGCTATTAGTGCAGTGACTTCCACATCTTCTTCTTTGTTGTTCTATGACATAGTATGATTTCTTCAACCCTCTGAGCTCGTGGCGATGGATTACAAGTTTGTACCACGTGGTGTGATGCTCCAAACGACACTACTTCAATGACTTATAAATCTCATGTCACAGACGAGTGACTATTGCAGTCTTCAAAGTCTGGTATGGCGAGAGCATTTGTAAGTGTCCCTATCACTTATTGTTGGTTTATTACAACTTTCAATCTCCATCACATGTCGGATGATGTGCGATCGAGGATGAAGAAGGTTAGTATGATTTTTAGTGTAATTTAATTTTTACTGATCGTTCTGCATTGAGTTGTCTTTACATTTTACTGGTTTCTGTTTCCTTGATATTAATCAAATTTAAGATGTCCTTGGGTGTGTTTATTAAGGAAAAGAATAGTACATGATATGTACATCCTGCTCTTGCCAATTTCAACCAATCTCCTTTATATGGTTGTTGTTTTCTTGAATTTTTTTCTCAGTCTATTCTCTATCGATTGTCAGCTTTCTTTGGTTTATTGACTGAGTTTTCTTTTATTTTTTACATTTTTTCTTCTATTTTCTCTTCCCTTTTTCTCCTTCTCATTTTTATTTTTTGCCAGATTTTACTAATGAACCCAAAAAAATACATAAACATTTTTCAAATAGACTGTAAACATTTTTGCTAAAATGGAAATATTTTTTAATACATCTTGGCTATTTTAAAAACATTATTATTATTTTGGAAAAGGAGGAAAGACCCCCGCCTCTGCATCATCACAATGCATGTGGCCAATTTCCAAAACATTATAATCATTTTCAGATACATGATGAAATTGTTTGATAAACATTTAATTTTTTTCACATACTGTTAACATTCTATAAATAGATGATGATTTTCTAAATAAAGTTCATTATTTTTTTTAGAAAAAATCACAAAAATTAAAATAATATAATAAAGTTTAATTCACATGTTTATGGAATAATGTTTGTATTTGATAAAATAAAGCCATAAAAATCACTAGAGCCGAAGTACAGGGTGAGCCCAAACTAGGCCATTCATCCCATAATGATGTGTCATGTGCGCCATCCCCCTCTGTGTATGTTCACTCCCCAAAAGCATGTAAGTCTGACTCCGGATCCAAAGGTCGCGTGTTCGATTGATTGATGTCGGGTTCAATACCCTCAGTGTCTTGTTTTCTGAATTCACTCACATAATATTGTGGCTTGGATGAACTACCTTCACCAAATTCTTCTAGATATATGGAGATTGAATCAGATGTCCCTCCCCGTGGGCAAACGATTTATGCATGACTTGCACTGTCGATGTTTTTTTAGTACGTATTTTTGCGCGTTTCTCCAATGCTTCATGCTTAATTTGTTTGATTTTCAAATCAGACAGATGCAAAACCAGCGGGGTCATGATAACATCATCACCTTGTCTAAGCTAGTACTCGCTCCGTTCTAAAATAAGTGCTTCAACCTTAATACATCTTTACACTAACGGTAATACAAAGTTAAGACACTTATTTTAAGACGGAGGGAGTACCTGTGATGTTTCGATAAAATGGTATCTTAGACGGCAAATGATAAAGAATATGCTTGTCGAGAAGTTGCATATGATATATGAAAAACATCATAGATAGTGCAAGTAATCGTGCTAATTCATGTAGAGTTTCTATGGATTGGAAGATGGTACTGCAGAACTTCGGCAAGTCAGATGACCATGAAGACATTGGGTAAAAAAAATTGATCTTCAGCTACAACCAGCAAAGAAGAAGATAAAATTATTGCTTAGAGCATATCTAGCAGATCCGCAAAGCGGCAAAATCATATTTAACGCACTCAGCGTCAAACTGTCGACCGATCGCCTGTGATCGTTTAGATTGGGCCGACCCATTTAAACATTTTCAGCTTTCCCAGTTTACGAAACCTCCTAAACGTTCCCTGTTGGCTCTTTTACAGTTTTGAGAAAATTCTAGAAGGTTCCTGAGCCGGATATTTTTTTGCTATATTTCTCTTCCTTTTTTTTCTGTTTCTCTTTTGCTCATTTCTTTCTCAAATTATTTTATTTTCTAATATATTTTTTTGCATTTTCGAAAATTTGTTCGTGTTTCAGTAAGTGTTCAAGAATTTCAATAAATGTTTGTATTTTCAAAATATGTTTGCATTTTTCATAAATTTGTTTGCTTTTTCAAAAATTGTTCATAGATTCAGAAATTGTTCATATTTTCAAAAAAACGTTCAGTTCACAAATACAAAAAAATGATCGCACTTTACAAAATATGTTCTTGTTTTTTTTAAAATTACAAATTTTAAAAAGTTTATATTTCCAAAATATCTTTGCATTAAAAAATTGGTGGCAATTTATAAATGTTATCGAACCATCTAGAAAATCACACAAATTTCCGTCTTCAGCGCATATACATAAAATGGCAAAAACACTTGTATCCAACACGGACAAGAGTGTTGTCAATCCCCTTAAACTCCTTACTTGCAAATAATAAGTAGTGTAGTTGGATAGTTTGATAAATATAAATTAAACATAAATAAAAAAGTAAATAAAGACAACAAGCTATTTTGAGTTTTTTTATTTATATTTGTGAATAGACCCGGTCCATAGTTTTCGTTAGAGACTCGGCCGACCCCTTGAGGGTCCTTGGACCCCAAGGCAAGGCCCCCCTCCCTCCCACCTATATATACGGAGGTTTTAGGGCTAATTTGAGACGACTTTTCCACGGCAGCCCGACCACATACCTCCACGGTTTTTCCTCTAGATCGCGTTTCTGCGAAGCTCGGGCGGAGCCCTGCTGAGACAAGGTCATCACCAACCTCCGGAGCACCGTCACGCTGCCGGAGAACTCTTCTACCTCTCCGTCTCTCTTGCTGGATCAAGAAGGCCGAGATCATCGTCGAGGTGTACGTGTGCTGAACGCGGAGGTGCCGTCCGTTCGGTACTAGATCGTGCGACTGATCGCGGGATTGTTCGCGGGGCGAATCGAGGGACGTGAGGACGCTCCACTACATCAACCGCGTTCTCTAACGCTTCTGCTGTACGGTCTACAAGGGTACGTAGATCACTCATCCCCTCTCGTAGATGGACATCACCATGATAGGTCTTCGTGCGCGTAGGAAAATTTTTGTTTCCCATGCGACGTTCCCCAACAGTGGCATCATGAGCTAGGTTCATGCGTAGATGTCTTCTCGAGTAGAACACAAAAGTTTTTGTGGGCGGTGATGTGCGTTTTGCTGCCCTCCTTAGTCTTTTCTTGATTCCGCGGTATTGTTGGATTGAAGCGGCTTGGACCGACATTACTCGTACGCTTACGAGAGACTGGTTTCATCGTTACGAGTAACCCCCTTTGCTCAAAGATGACTGGCAAGTGACGGTTTCTCCAACTTTAGTTGAATCGGATTTGACCGAGGAGGTCCTTGGATGAGGTTAAATAGCAACTCATATATCTCCGTTGTGGTGTTTGCGTAAGTAAGATGCGATCCTACTAGATACCCTTGGTCACCACGTAAAACATGCAACAACAAAATTAGAGGACGTCTAACTTGTTTTTGCAGGGTATGATTGTGATGTCATATGGCCAACAATGTGATGTGATATATTGGATGTATGAGATGATCATGTTGTAATAGAAATATCGACTTGCATGTCGATGGTACGGCAACCGGCAGGAGCCATAGGGTTGTCTTTATACTAACGTTTGTGCTTGCAGATGCGTTTACTATTTTGCTAGGATGTAGCTTTAGTAGTAATAGCATAAGTAGCACGACAACCCCGATGGCAACACGTTGATGGATGATCATGGTGTGGCGCCGGTGACAAGAAGATCGTGCCGGTGCTTTGGTGATGGAGATCAAGAAGCACGTGATGATGGCCGTATCATGTCACTTATGAATTGCATGTGATGTTAATCCTTTTATGCACCTTATTTTGCTTAGAACGACGGTAGCATTATGAGGTGATCTCTCACTAAAATTTCAAGACGAAATTGTGTTCTCCCCGACTGTGCACCGTTGCTACAGTTCGTCGTTTCGAGACACCACGTGATGATCGGGTGTGATAGACTCAACGTTCACATACAACGGGTGCAAAACAGTTGCGCACGCGGAACACTCGGGTTAAGCTTGACGAGCCTAGCATGTGCAGACATGGCCTCGAAACACATGAGACCGAAAGATCGATCATGAATCATATAGTTGATATGATTAGCATAGGGATGCTTACCACTGAAACTACTCTCGACTCACGTGATGATCGGACTTGGGATAGTGTAAGTGGATCATGAACCACTCAAATGACTAGAGAGATGTACTTTTTGAGTGGGAGTTTAGCATATAATTTGATTAAGTTGAACTCTAATTATCTTGAACATAGCCTAAGTCCACTTTGAATATATTTGTTTTGTAGATCATGGCTCACGCGACAGTCATCCTGAATTTTAATACGTTCCTAGAGAAAGCTAAGTTGAAAGATGATGGAAGCAACTTTGTAGACTGGGCTCGTAATCTTAAGCTAATCTTACAAGCTAGGAAGAAGGATTATGTCCTTAATGCTGCGCTAGGAGATGAACCACCCGCTACGGCTGATCAGGATGTTAAGAACGCTTGGTTAGCACGTAAGGAGGACTACTCAATAGTTCAATGTGCAGTCTTGTATGGCTTAGAACCGGGACTTCAACATCGCTTTGAGCGTCATGGAGCATTTGAGATGTTCCAGGAGTTGGAGTTTATCTTTCAGAAGAACGCCCGGATCGAGAGGTATGAGACCTCCGATAAATTCTATGCTTGCAAGATGGAGGAAAACTCGTCTGTCAGTGAACATGTGCTCAAAATGTCTGGGTACTCAAACCGTCTAGCTGAACTGGGCATTGAACTCCCGCAAGAAGCTATCACTGACAGAATCCTTCAATCACTGCCGCCAAGCTATAAAGGGTTTGTGTTGAACTAGAACATGCGAGGGATGAACAAGTCTCCCGGCGAGTTGTTTGCGATGCTGAAAGTCGCAGAGTCTGAACTCCGTAAAGAGCATCAAGTGTTGATGGTGAATAAGACCACTAGTTTCAAGAGAAACGACAAAGGCACGAAGGGCAATTCGAAGAAGAGCGGCAAACCTGTTGCCAATCCGCCGAAGAAACCCAAGGCTGGACCTAAGCCTGAAACAGAGTGCTTCTATTGCAAGGGTATGTGTCACTCGAAGCGCAATTGCCCCAAGTATCTGGCAGATAAGAAGGCGGGCAAAGAAAAATCAGGTATATTTGATATACATGTTATTGATGTGTACTTAACCGGCTCTCATAGTAGTGCCTGGGTATTCGATACCGGTTCTGTTGCTCATATTTGCAACTCGAAGCAGGAACTGCGGAATAGACGAAGGCTGGCGAAAGACGAAGTGACGATGCGCGTAGGAAACGGTTCCAAGGTTGATGCAATCGCCGTCGGCACAGTGTCACTTCAGCTACCATCGGGATTAGTGATGAACTTAAATCATTGTTATTTAGTGCCTGCGTTGACCATGAACATTATATCTGGATCTTGTTTATTGCAAGACGGTTACTCTTTTAAGTCTGAGAATAATGGTTGTTCTATTTCTGTGAGTAACATCTTTTATGGTCATGCACCGAATGTGAGAGGATTGTTCATATTGAATCTTGATAGCGATACGCATATACATAACATTGAGACCAAAAGAGTTAGAGTAAACAATGATAGCGCCATATTTTTGTGGCACTGCCGTTTAGGTCATATTGGTGTAAAGCGCATGAAGAAACTCCATGCTGATGGACTTTTGGAGTCACTTGACTTTGATTCACTTGACACGTGCGAACCATGTCTCATGGGCAAGATGACTAAAACTCCGTTCTCCGGAACAATGGAGCATGCAAGTGACTTGTTGGAAATCATACATACCGATGTGTGTGGACCAATGAGCGTAGAGGCACACGGTGGATATCGTTATTTTCTTACCTTCACTGACGATTTAAGTAGATATGGTTATGTCTACTTGATGAAGCACAAGTCTGAAACATTTGAAAAGTTCAAGCAATTTCAGAGTGAAGTGGAAAATCATCGTAACAAGAAGATCAAGTTCCTACGTTCTGATTGTGGGGGTGAATATCTGAGTTTCGAGTTTGGTGCTCACTTAAGACAATGTGGAATTGTTTCACAGTTAACACCGCCTGGAACACCATAGCGTAATGGTGTGTCCGAACGTCGTAATCGTACTTTGTTAGAGATGGTGCGATCTATGATGTCTCTTACTGATTTGCCGTTATCATTTTGGGGTTATGCATTAGAAACAGCTGCATTCACTTTGAATAGGGCACCATCAAAATCCGTTGAGACGACACCATACGAACTATGGTATGGCAAAAGGCCAAAGTTGTCGTTTCTTAAAGTTTGGGGATGTGATGCTTATGTCAAAAAGCTTCAGCCTGAAAAGCTGGAACCCAAAGCGGAAAAGTGCGTCTTCATAGGTTACCCAAAAGAGATAGTTGGGTACACCTTCTATCTCAAATCCGAGGGCAAAGTGTTTGTTGCTAAAAACGGAGCTTTTCTCGAGAAGGAGTTTCTCTCGAGAGAATTGAGTGGGAGGAAGATAGAACTTGACGAGGTTGTCGAACCTCTCATCCCTCTAGATGGTGGCGCAGGGCAAGGGGAAACCTCTGTCGTTGCAACGCCGATTGAGGAGGAAGTTAATGATGATGATCATGAAACTCCAGTCCAAGTTTCTGTTGAACCACGCAGGTCGACGAGATCACGCGCTGCTCCAGAGTGGTACTGTAATCCCGTCTTATCAATCATGTTGTTAGACAACAATGAACCTGCAAATTATGAAGAAGCAATGGTGGGCCCAGATTCCAACAAATGGCTGGAAGCCATGAAATCCGAGATAGGATCCATGTATGAGAACAAAGTGTGGACTTTGGAGATACTACCTGAGGGCCGGAAGGCTATTCAGAAAAATGGATCTTTAAGAAGAAGACGGACGCTGACGGTAATGTGACCGTTTATAAAGCTCGACTTGTGGCAAAGGTTTTTCACAAGTTCCAGGAGTGGACTATGATGAGACTTTCTCACCCGTAGCGATGCTTAAGTCCGTCAGAATCATGTTAGCAATAGCTGCATTTTTCGATTATGAAATCTGGCAGATGGATGTCAAAACGGCATTCCTTAACGGTTTCCTTAAGGAAGAGTTGTATATGATGCAACCCGAAGGTTTTGTCGATCCTAAAAATGCTGACAAGGTATGCAAGCTCCAGTGATCCATTTATGGACTGGTGCAAGCATCTCGGAGTTGGAACAAACGCTTTGATGAGGTGATCAAAGCATTTGGGTTTATACAAGTGGTTGGAGAATCTTGTATTTACAAGAAAGTGAGTGGGAGCTCTGTGGCGTTTCTAATATTATATGTGGATGACATATTACTGATTGGAAACAACGTAGAGCTTTTGGAGAGCATAAAAGGTTACTTGAATAAAAGTTTCTCTATGAAGGACCTAGGAGAAGCTGCTTACATTCTAGGCATTAAGATCTATAGGGATAGATCAAAACGCCTGATAGGACTTTCACAAAGCACATACCTTGATAAAGTTTTGAAGAGGTTCAAAATGGAATAGTCCAAGAAAGGGTTCTTGCCAGTTTTACAAGGTACGAGATTGAGTAAGACTCAGTGCCCAGCAACTGATGAAGATAGAGAGCATATGCGCTCCGTCCCCTATGCTTCAGCCATAGGTTCTATCATGTATGCGATGTCGTGCACTAGACCGGATGTTAGCCTGGCCATAAGTATGGCAGGTAGGTTCCAGAGTAATCCAGGAGTGGATCACTGGACATCGGTCAAGAATATCCTGAAGTACCTGAAAAGGACTAAGGAAATGTTTCTCGTGTATGGAGGTGACGAAGAGCTCACCGTAAAAGGTTACGTCGATGCAAGCTTTGACACAGATCCGGACGACTCTAAGTCGCAAACCGGATACGTATTTATTCTTAATGGGGGTGCAGTAAGCTGGTGCAGTTCCAAGCAAAGCGTCGTAGCAGATTCTACATGTGAAGCAGAGTACATGGCTGCCTCGGAGGCGGCTAAGGAGGGTGTCTGGATGAAGCAGTTCATGACGGATCTTGGAGTGGTGCCAAGCGCACTGAATCCAATAACCTTGTTCTGTGACAACACTGGTGCCATTGCCTTAGCAAAGGAACCACGGTTTCACAAGAAGACCAGACACATCAAACGACGCTTCAACCTCATCCGCGACTACGTCGAGGAAGAGGACGTAAATATATGCAAAGTGCACACGGATCTGAATGTAGGAGACCCGCTGACTAAACCTCTCCCACGGCCAAAACATGATCGACACCAGAACTGTATGGGTGTTAGATTTATTACAATGTAATTCACATGGTGATGTGAGGGCTAGATTATTGACTCTAGTGCAAGTGGGAGACTGTTGGAATTATGCCCTAGAGGCAATAATAAATATAGTTATTATTATAATTCCTGTATCGAGATAATAGTTTATTATCCATGCTATAATTGTATTGACTGAAGACTCATTTACATGTGTGGATACATAGACAAAAAACTGTCCCTAGCATGCCTCTGGTTGGCTAGCCAGTTGATCAATGATAGTCAGTGTCTTCTGATTATGAACAAGGTGTTGTTGCTTGATAACGGGATCACGTCATTGGGAGAATCACGTGATGGACTAGACCCAAACTAATAGACGTAGCATGTTGATCGTGTCATTTTGTTGCTACTGTTTTCTGCGTGTCAAGTATTCATTCCTATGACCATGAGATCATATAACTCACTGACACCGGAGGAATGCTTTGTGTGTATCAAACGTCGCAACATAACTGGGTGACTATAAAGATGCTCTACAGGTATCTCCGAAGGTGTTAGTTGAGTTAGTATGGATCAAGACTGGGATTTGTCACTCCGTGTGATGGAGAGGTATCTCGGGGCCCACTCGGTGATACAACATCACACACAAGCCTTGCAAGCAATGTAACTTAGTGTAAGTTGCGGGATCTTGTATTACGGAACGAGTAAAGAGACTTGCTGGTAAACGAGATTGAAATAGGTATGCGGATACTGACGATCGAATCTCGGGCAAGTAACATACCGAAGGACAAAGGGAATGGCGTACGGGATTATACGAATCCTTGGCACTGAGGTTCAAACGATAAGATCTTCGTAGAATATGTAGGATCCAATATGGGCATCCAGGTCCCGCTATTGGATATTGACCGAGGAGTCTCTCGGGTCATGTCTACATAGTTCTCGAACCCGCAGGGTCTGCACACTTAAGGTTCGACGTTGTTTTATGCGTATTTGAGTTATATGGTTGGTTACCGAATGTTGTTCGGAGTCCCGGATGAGATCACGGACGTCACGAGGGTTTCCGGAATGGTCCGGAAACGAAGATTGATATATAGGATGACCTCATTTGATTACCGGAAGGTTTTCAGAGTTACCGGGAATGACGAATGGGTTCCGGGAGTTCACCGGGGGGGGGGGGGGGGGGGCAACCCACCCCGGGGAAGCCCATAGGCCATAAGGGTGGCGCACCAGCCCTTAGTGGGCTGGTGGGACAGCCCAAGAGGGCTCTATGCGCCAAGGATAAGAAATCAAAGGAAAAAAAAGGGAGGAAGTGGGAAGGGAGGGGGACTCCCTCCCACCAAACCTAGTCCAACTCGGTTTGGGGGGGGGGGGGAGAGTCCTCCCCCTTGGCTCGGCCGACCCCTTGAGGGTCCTTGGACCCCAAGGCAAGGCCCCCCTCCCTCCCACCTATATATACGGAGGTTTTAGGGCTGATTTGAGACGACTTTTCCACGGCAGCCCGACCACATACCTCCACGGTTTTTCCTCTAGATCGCGTTTCTGCGGAGCTCGGGCGGAGCCCTGCTGAGACAAGGTCATCACCAACCTCCGGAGCACCGTCACGCTGCCGGAGAACTCTTCTACCTCTCCGTCTCTCTTGCTGGATCAAGAAGGCCGAGATCATCGTCGAGCTGTACGTGTGCTGAACGCGGAGGTGCCGTCCGTTCGGTACTAGATCGTGGGACTAATCGCGGGATTGTTCGCGGGGCGGATCGAGGGACGTGAGGACGTTCCACTACATCAACCGCGTTCTCTAACGCTTCTGCTGTACGGTCTACAAGGGTACGTAGATCACTCATCCCCTCTCGTAGATGGACATCACCATGATAGGTCTTCGTGCGCGTAGGAAATTTTTTGTTTCCCATGCGACGTTCCCCAACAGTGTGGTGGTGGCTTCGGCAATGGTGGTGGTGGTAGGGTGGCTTCGGCAATGGTGGTGGTAGTGGTGGTGGCTTCGACAATGGTGATGGTGGTAGGGTGGCTTCGGCAATGGTGATGGTGGTAGGGTGGCTTCGGCAATGGCGATGGTGGTAGGGTGGCTTCCGCAAGGGTGGTGGTGGTGGCGGCTTCGGCAATGGTGGTGGTGGTAGGGTGGCTTCGGCAATGGTGGTGGTAGTGGTGGTGGCTTCGACAATGGTGGTGGTGGTGTCTTCGACAATGGTGGTGGTGCTTCGGCAAGCCATGTCAATGGTGGTGATGATGGCCACACTCAATCTCCGGTCCAAGTCCATAAAGGTGGTGGTGCGAGCTCTCCGGTTGAAGTTCGTGAAGGTGATGGCGCGAGCTCTCCGGTCAATGTTGGTGATGGAGCTTGATTGATCTATGTGATTTGTGCATCTTTTGCCTAGTTTATCGTGCATACATGAAGCTCATCATTTTGGATGTGATGAACTAGTATGATGATCTACTAGCTAGTAATGTATATATATGAAAATGATGCACCTGTCATGATAAACTTGATAATATTTGCATATAATTGTATTTGCGGAACAACGAGTCCTCCGACGCAGAATAGATCCCGCAAACGCGTCTTGCATAACATCTACGGGACGGGTTTACGGAAACTGTTCCGTCAGAGGGCTCGTCGTCCCATAAAATGTTTTTGCGGGATCTCTCAAACCATTTTTTCGGGCCGGCCGTTTGCGGAGTTTGCTAGAGATGTTTTTTTTGCTCATGTCAACATGCAAAGCTTACTATTGTGCTCTCGCCTTGGCTAATATTCTTCGTACTAAATTATTTATTTTAGATTTACCTGGATGTGAATGTATCATGACAAAGGAAGTAGCTGACTGGATACATTCTCTACCATTTTTGCTGAACCAGCAGCAAACCTCTGGACTGGAGAAGGCCCATTCTCCTTCTGGAGCGCCAGAAATGTCTCAACCGTGGCACCTCACGCAGGAGCAGGAGAACAAACTAAAGATGGCGCCGAGGGAAGCGCGAGACTGGCCGTCGTTGGCAGGGCACGTCTCAAACTCTCCATCAACCTGGAGAACCACATGAGGCCACGACCACATGCTGCACCAGCTCCTTAATTTAAGCTCCAAAGGAACTGTTAATTGGAAAAAATTCAGCCTATAATCTATGATATGATAATGAAGCTACAGCGTACTTCTCTGTAGCTTAAGTCCCTAATCTACCATTAATGTCGCTCTTGTAGATTGGTCAGCGAGCAACAACACACCGGATCCGTGGCGCAATGGTAGCGCGTCTGACTCCAGATCAGAAGGTTGCGTGTTCGATTCACGTCGGGTTCAAAGCCCCGATCCTATTCCGGTCATTTTAACTTTTATTTTTACTTTATTTTTATTTCTATTTTTATTTTTGTTTCTCTAGCAGGCGCTTTGTACCCCTGATGTTGTATTAAATTACCCAATATGCGACCCATAAATGAAGGAAACGATTTGATTTTGGAATCTGTCAAAGTCGCCGTCCGTATCAGTACTTAAATGGCGAGGCGAGACCTTTGAAAGCAACAACAGCTAGCTTGGCTTATTGGCTTTAGTGCAGCTACACCATTCACGAATCCCAGGTTTGATTCCTGAACAACACCTTTTTTATCGGATTTTCTGTTTTATTATTTCAATTTGTTTGTTGCCTTCTTTTAATTAACTTGAAACTTTTCAAAATTCCAATTTTAAAAGTTTCAAGTTTTGAAAAACTGTTTGCATATTATAAAAGAATCCACAATTTTCAAAAATATATTCTTTTATTTAATTCGGAACTTTTCAATATTCCAATTTTAAAAGTTTTGAGTTTTGAAAAAAATGTTTGCATATTATAAAAGAATCCACAATTTCCAAAAATATATACAGAAAATATAGAACATTCATGATTTGAAAATGATCATGTATTCAAAACATAGAAAAAATGTTCAGGAAATCATAAAATGTCTAGAAATTCAAAAGAAGGATCAGGAAATCATAAATTGTTTGCGGAATTCAAAATTGTTTATGATTTTCAAAAAACAGTTTGCATATTATAAAACAAGTCACAATTTCGACAAATATATTCTGGAAAATATAAAATGTTTCTTATTTCAATATATTTTTCTTCTATAAATTAATTCAGAATTTTTCAAAATTCTGTATTTAAAAGGTTTTGAGTTTTGGAAAAATGAATCATGAAATCATAAAATGTTTGGTAATTTAAATAAACTTTCAGGAAAACATAAAATGTTCACAGACTAATTTTTTTCATGATTTTAAAGAACTGTTCCGATATCGTAAAAGAATTCACAATTTCGAAAAATATATTCATCCAATATAAAACATTCAAGATTTTGAAAATGATGATGTATTCAAAACATCGGATTTTCTGTTTTATTATTTCAATTTGTTTGTCGCCTTCTTTTAATTAATTCGGAACTTTTCAAAATTCCAATTTTAACAGTTTTGAATTTTGAAAAACTGTTTGCATATTATAAAAGAATCCACAATTTTCAAAAATATAATCTTTTATTTAATTCGGAACTTTTCAATATTCCAATTTTAAAAGTTCTGAGTTTTGAACAAATGTTTGCATATTATAAAAGAATCCACAATTTTCAAAAATATATTCAGAAAATATAGAACGTTCATGATTTTGAAAATGATCATGTATTCAAAACATAGAAAAAATGTTCAGGAAATCATAAAATGTCTAGAAATTCATAAGAAGGATCAGGAAATCATAAATTGTTTGCGGAATTCAAAATTGTTTATGATTTTCAAAAAACAGTTTGCATATTATAAAATAATTCACAATTTTGACAAATATATTCTGGAAAATATAAAATGTTTCTTATTTCAATTTATTTTTCTTCTATAAATTAATTCAGAATTTTTCAAAATTCTGTATTTAAAAGGTTTTGAGTTTTGGAAAAACGAATCATGAAATCATAAAATGTTTGTAATTTAAATAAACTTTCAGGAAAACATAAAATGATCACGGACTAAAAAATGTTGATGATTTTAAAGAACTGTTTCGATATCGTAAAAGAATTCACAATTTTGAAAAATATATTCATCCAATATAAAACATTCAAGATTTTGAAAATGATGATGTATTCAAAACATATCCATGAATTCAAAGAAAATGTGTGTGACATTTATAAAATGTTACAAAATTTGATAACATGGACAGCGGGGCCATCATCAACGAGGATGGCAAAAAAAAATAAGTGGTAATATGATGGGCCATCATGGTAAAATAGAAAAATAGAGAACGCTCATATGTCAGGATATTGAGCCATACTTATTTGGCTACGACGTAATATTTTGGTTTACCGTTGCAACGCACGGGACTGTAAACCAAATAGAGTGCATTTAATACCGCATGACAGAACAACCTTTTTACAAACACGCAATCATCAAATAAGCAAGCGCACTCCCCCCCCCCCCCCCCAATTTCTAGCTGTTGATGAACATACGATCTCCAACAGCTCCTCCTCGACCATCATGTTTACGTAAGGAAAGCAATGGCATTTGCACCATCTACGGGGCTATTCTTCCTTTTCCTCTAGGCTCACACCTATAAAGCGGATTCGGACCTGCAAATGCACTTGCAAGCTTAATGCCTTTGCATAGCTCCTCCAGAATGATAGACCCAGCACCACTGGCATGCTTCTTAGGCATAACATTCAATGTCACCGAGGATTCGAACTGCGTGCTCTGCAACCCAGAAGAACTGAAAACCAGGGATTGTCTTTTCTGGAGCTGCCCCTTCAACACCTTATATGTGGAGTGGCGTTGAACTGTTTATATGTGGACACCAACTCAGGTACACAGTATCTTCTTTGATTGGCCATGACCCACTTCCCCCTTAATTGCCTCCCCCAACCCCAACCCCTTGCGGTCACTCTATGTTGACCGTGTAGATACCTTCTTGTAAGGTTTAATAAAAAGGAAATAAGGAAGGGTGACAGAGAAGAAATAAAGGAAAAACGGACACGAGGTGATAGAAAAAGGAAAATGATGCGCACGGTAAAAGAAATTAAGGGGGCTGAAGGAATACATATTAAAATAATTGATGCACAGATACTTTGAACTTTTTAGCTTGGTGGAAAAGATGGAGAAAAAAAATCAAAAATCGAAATGTATTTTTAATGGTAAAAAAGTCACACAATGTTGCTTGGTGTGCATGAAGATTTTTATTAACAATATGTTGTCTATACATCCGTTGCAACGCACGAACCCTTTTGGTAGTTTTTTCCAACTGTCTAAGCATATATTTTTTTGTACACCCGGTGCAACGCACGGGCCCTTTTACTAGTATAATAATAAATTGAATACCTACTTTTAGGTCCTGTTTGAAACCATTGAGATTATATAATCTAGTTTTTATAATCTTTTATGTCTTCAAATAGGATAAATTATTATGTAGATTATAAAAACTAGATGGACAAGTTACTAAAAACTTATAATCTACTCTACCCGAACTAAAATCAGATTATAGATTGCTAATGACCCATTATCCATGTAAAATTGAAGATAATTACATTCCAATCACTGCCACCCTCCTCTTTAAAAAAATAGAGGACAGACAAGTCATTATACAATGTAAAACCTGGATTACAGTTTATATAATCTGGTCTGCAAACATGTCCACCTAGATTACCCATTATCCAAGTAAAATTGGAGATAATTACATTCCCGCCACCGTCACCCTCCTCTTTTAAGAAAAATAGAGGACATGCAAGTCATTATGCAATGTAAAACCTGGATTACAATTTATATAATCTGGCCTCCAAACATGTCCACCTAGATTATCTTTATAAACCAGATTATATAATCTATCTTCATAATCCAGATTATCATAATCTATTGTGGTTCCAAACAGGGCCTTAGTGTAATATTTGCGCGCAAAAGTCACCGACGGTCTACTTAGTTTGACATCGTATTGTGATTCATCAAGCTCCTATTCCGGTCCTATATTTTCCTTTTCTATTTCTCAGATGATTAATTTGCTAGATTTCAGATCATATTATGCATAAAAGCAGAGTAGATATTGCTCCAACGACTGAATAAGCGAGGTAGATTTTGTTCCCGATAAGAGGTTCTGTTCTTCCTTGGTGCTTAATTTGGAAGCATTTGTCACCTCCACGAAAATTCAAACTCTGCAAGCCAAAAATATTCAGGCTCCGAAAGCAACTCCGAGGGGCCGAGCCAGGGGCAGGCGCTTTGTTCTCCAATAATGATAAATTGAATGCCTACTTTTAGTTCGACAGTGTATTGTGATTCACCAGGCTCCAACTCTTCCTGGTTACCACTATGGAGGTGTTTGGTCCGCAGTTTTCCACCCGCTACCTGATTACGTCGCAACCTCATACCATTAATCTTGTTTGCTTGGCTCTGCCCGTAAACAAGGTCCCGCGTAAACAGATCCCGGCGTTTTTTTAGCCTGATTCCATCCACCCCCCACCGTAAACAAATTACTTTACAGCCAAAGCGAGGCGAGTTGAGGGACTCTTCCAGCCCCCGATCCCCAACCCTTGGCGCCCACTCATGAGTCGGGGTTGAAGCTAGTTGGCTGCCTAGACGTGGGGTCCCTGTTTTGTCGTCGGTATTCATTAGCGTTACAACAGTTAACTAAACAAGAATTGATTTTAGACCATACCATTTACATTAGCGGTGTAAACCCATTACGTTTACGTTTATGTTACACTTCTGAAACCAAACACCTCCTATATATAACCACAATAAAATGGCCAAAGTAAGCGGCTTTATCATATATCCATGTAGGAAAGAGAAGACGAAACCGACGTGTAAATGGGGTCCCAAATCGTTGGGCAATTCGTGACGTTTGGTCTCTCCACCGCATGTGCGCAATTCGTGGCTTCGTTTTAAGCATGGACATATTTGTGTGTCAGAATGGGACATCTTCCTACCAGCATAGGGACATGATGGATCAGAATTAATGGGGCACGGTGCACACACGCGTCCAGGCCGGGATGGCACTGGATGGATATCAGGGTCTCGCGTATTCACACATTTTCGGCACAGCCACATACTGATCTATCAGGCATATTATACCTAGCAGCCAGTACGTGCTGCGAGGCCGATCTTGCTGGCTATAAAATGCCCCCGGTCATTCCAGAGAGGGTGCACGGCAATATTGGGCAAGATCATAGAGAGAAGAACCAGCCATGGACACCACCAAGAGGTGCATTGCCACAGTCATCGTGCTGATGCTCTGCCTCCAGCTCCACACCTCCGCGGACGCCCGCCGCCTCTCCTCCGGCGGCGGCGAGATCCGGCTTCCAAGCGACGGCAAAGGTTGGTGGCCGTGTTTGAATGAAACGCATGCCATTGTTGTCCAAAAATACTCTTGATTTTTCAACTCCCACCGTTTTTAAATATAAGTATTTTTAAGTACTTCTTTCGTACCTGAATAATTGTAGTTGGGAGTATTACACTAAAGACTATTTTTTCTAGTATAATTCTTCCCAACTACTATTACTTAGGTACAAAATTGGTACATACGAAGCAAAATAACTACTATTATTTAGGTTCAGAATTGATACATACGAAGTAAAATAAATGAATTTACAATCTAAAATATGTCTATATACGTCTATATATGATCTGCAATGGAACCTTTTAAAAAACTTATATTCAGAAACGAATGGAGTAACTAATATGCCACGTGTGTAGACTAACCGTGTGCATGATTAACCTCAGATGATCCTACTGCTCAAGTCGGGGCGTCAAAGTTGATCAAGATAGACGACTCGTTCTATACCAGCTGTCCGGACGGCATGGTACTGGAGTGTATACTCATTGGATTCGCCCCTTTTTGCAAGTGCGTGCCTAAAAAGGGTGCCGGCCTCACCGATGGATCCATGCTTCCGAGCGACGGCAGAGGTTCGTGGCCGTGTTTGAATGAAGGGAAAATCTAACTAGCCGCGCCGTATTTCATGCTTACCGTGCGGCGGCTTGTCCTCATGCGCGTATCGCACGCACGACCAGTGAGCCAGCGCAACCGCACACTCCTCAACGCACTGTTGCTATAGTACACCGCTACTTTCCACGGAAAACGTTCGTACTACCACAGAATGTGTGATCACTGTGCCCCAGAAAACATCAGTGTTTGGCAAAGTACGCATCGGCATGGCTCTTTACAGTCATCATGTTTTTGCGGTAAGCATGTTTAATCCTTGCGACAGTGCTTTTTTCCAACAAATCCACGTTGTTCTATACATCTCTAAAATATAATGTTGACTAGTAAATAAATTCCAATCTAAAATATACAACTAAGCACGAAACTAAGCTTCAAAAATAGACAACTAAGTACTTGTAATTTGGGCAACTAAAACATATTTAATGACAACTAAGTAATTTAAATATGACAACTAAATATGGTTAAAATCTGGCAGCTAAGTCCGCAACCTAAAATATTCATATTGAATACCAAGTACTTGTAATCTGATAAGTATTTTATAATCTAGCAAAACAAGTACTATTTGGTGGCTGCGCGTAAGCACCCCTGCATCACATGACGAGATTTATGAGACAACACGATAATTAGGTAGAATTAAAATAACAAGCTACTTATTTTAATCTGGAAACTAAGTATTTTTCTAGCATGGCAACTAAAAACTTTTTAATCTGGAAACTAGGTATTTTTGGCAACTAAGAACTCTTTAATCTGAAAACAAGCTACTTTCTACATGGCAATTAAGAACTTTTTAATCTGGAAAGTAGGTTTCTTTCTACCATGGCAACTGAGAGCTTTTTAATCTGAAACTTAGGTTTCTTTTCTACCATGGCAACTGAGAACTTTTTAATCTGAAACTTAGGTTTCTTTTCTACCATGGCAACTAAGAACCTTTTTAAGCTGGAAACTACGTATTTTTTCTAGCATGGCAACTAAGACTTTTTATCTAGAAACTACGTGCTTTTTCTAGCTTGGCGACTACGAACCTTTTAAGCTGGAAATTAAGCGTTCTTCTAGCATGGTAACTAAGTACTTCTAAGCATTTTTTTTAGCATGATAACTAAGAATGGGTAGTTTGGAGACTAAGCATTTGCACGGTAAGTAAACACCTCTAATCTGGAAACTAGGCACATTTTAGCATGTCAACTAAGCTCTTCTTGTAATCTAGAAACTGAGCAATTTTTAGCTTGGCAATTAATCACTTTTTCTTCCTTCATTTTTTCACACTGACAGTGGTTATAAGATGCGTTGTCTAATGAGAAATTTGATGTTTCTTTGGACAAAAGAAGCAGGTGCGAACGGTGAAAACGACATGGCCAGTCTAGGATAGAATAAACGAGGAGCCATGCATGCATGCGCTGTCAGCCTAGCAAGACGCGTACCATACTTTTTCTCTGTTTGCATGTGAGTAGCATTTGGCTACCGGGCCGCCGCACGAGAACGCAAACATGCGGCGCGTCCTTGAATGAAACGCATGCCATTGTTGTTCAAAAATACTCTTGATTTTTCAACTCCCGCTGTTTTAAATATAAGTATTTTTTTAAATATTTATTCTGTATCTAAATAATTGTAGTTGGAGAGGACTAGTTTTTTCCAACTATAATTCTCTAGGTACAGAGGGAGTATTACGCTAAAGACTATTTTTTCTAGTATAATTCTTCCCAACTACTATTTTTTAGGTACATAAAGGATACATAGAAAGCAAAATAAACGAATTTACACTCTAAAATATATTTACATATGTCCATATATGATATGTAATGGAACCTTTTAAAAAACTTATATTTAGAAACGAATGGAGTAACTAATATGCTACGTGGGTAGACTAACCGTGTGCATGATTAACCTCAGGTGATCCTGCTGATCAAGTCGGGGCGTCAAAGTTGATCAACATAGAGGACTCATTCTATACCCCCTGTCCGGACGGCATGGTACAGAAGTGTATATTCGTTGGAACCACCCCTTTTTGCGGGTGCGTGCCTAAAAAGGGTGCCGGCCTCACTGATGGATCCATGTCGTCGACGGCGAACAAGCCGGGGAACAAGGACTAGGACGATGTCGACGTGGGCGCCGGTAACTAGCTAGCATTTGCGCCCGTACGTGTGCCATATACCATACGTCAAGCAATGGTAATAAGGTCCAGCACATATGGTAGCATGGACACCCTTCCCGTCTTATTGTACTACTAGCTTGTACACATGTGCGTTTATATACATGTTGTATTTTTTAGCTCCTGTGTATGCATGCTTTTATACACACAGATGTACGGAGTAGGATATAACCTCCGTTTTATATTACTTATAATGGAATAATGGTTAATTACTACGCACGGCCACCCTTTTTTAGCCAGTCACTCCATTGATTTCATTCCATGTCATCGTCTGCCGACGGAACAACCTCCGTTGGCATAGTTTGTTTGCTAAAGAAAAATGCAGAACAAATACAGCATGCCAACGTCCCCAAAGTTCGCTCTCAACGATGCAGAACATACGAGCCGTTCCATGTGAAATTTCTACGGTATTTATCCTTCCAACTTATGAAACAGACGTTGCATATCTTGGCAGCATAAACTCGAACACAAACACAAAACCATAAGCCACCCACCGCGCACACACCCTGCAGCTACAGAACGACAGCAAGAGTGAAGTCAACTGAACTGGAAACTATATATTTTTTCACCTCACCAATGAGAGTAAAATCACTTCAACTGTTAACAGTCCAGTACATCGGCAAGGCACGCACGATACAACAACATGAATGATATCGCCCAGATTTCTGGCAATAATTCCCCTACCAAGATCACACAAACCTGATACATGAAGAACGAACCACGATTTCCAAAAATTAGACAGCACCTGCCAGCCACGTCGCCAGCCCCATCGTCGTTTCTTCTAGGGAAGCAGGGCAGCTCAAGGCAGATTACAAACATCATCAGACTACCAGAGACAGAGAGAGAGTCACTGGCTGGGACTCTGTCGGAAAACTGTACACTGACCAGAGGCAAGAATCAACGGGAGGCGAATCGGCGAATGGCATTCCCCCCAGCCTCTGTCTCAAGTCTAAAAAAACCGAAGCTAACAGTTGGTCTAACGCTAGTTTATCAAATCAATGGAGAGGCGGCCGCCCATGCTCGCTGAAGCTGCCTCTTGACCAGTGAGACGGGGAGAGCTTCCTGATTTGCAGAGGGGCTGATCTACTCTGGGGTGCTCGTTTTTGTACACGGGCGCCTGTCAACGCTACCGAGTAAGGGTCACCTTCGCGCTCCTGCCTCGCTTCTATTCGGCCAGAGCTGTACTCCATGTTTATGAACGGTGAGGGATTCCGGTAGTCTAGGCACCCGGAAGCCCCGCTGTTCCACCAGCTACCGCTACCACTGTCAAAGACAAAGCCGCCCTGGAGGTCGTCGTCCGGGTCACATGATGATTCCCTGTGGCTGTAGGAATCGCCGACGGCCTCCTCCGCGTCATTGTAAATCAGCTTCAGTGCCTGGACTACTTCACCCATGAATGGCCTCTGTGATGGATCACTGTGAACGCACACCGAAGCGATGGATGCCACTTTGGCTACGTTGTCGAAATTGTAGTTGCCATTCATAGAAGGGTCGATCAACCTCTCCAAACCCTCCTTATTGCCTAGAAGAGGACGAGCCCAAGTAACAAGGTTCTCAGGATCCATGTTGTCGGACATGCCTACGGGCTTCCTTCCTGATAAAAGCTCCAGCAACACAACCCCATAACTGTAGACATCGCTCTTGACAAGAAGATGCCCTGTCATGGCATACTCTGGAGCAACATACCTGCATGATCAATAGAGAAATTTTACCTTTTGAAAGCCAAGGATAATTAGAATATAATTAAGACAAGCTACTCTTGAGCAAATTTATGTACCGAAATTCATATAGCTTTAGAGAAGTGTAATTCGTGAACAATCCTACCAAACATTATTTATGGAAGGCAGTATTAATCACAAAGAGACAAATCATTCGATCACAGCGTCACAAAATACCCAAATAAAGTGCTATATAATCATTTGTTTTTATTAATAATGTGTATTGACGATATTATAGGGGCTGGACACAAGCGAAGTTTCTTACCCGAAAGTCCCCATTACCCTCGTGGAAATGGGATTGATTCCATTGGTTGCTTCCCTTGCTAAACCAAAATCAGTAACCTTTGGAGTGAAATCTTCCTCCAGCAATATATTGCTACCTTTGAAGTCCCGGTGTATAACATGAGGGTTTGAATCTTCATGTAGGTACGCCAAGCCTCTAGCAGCACCCAAAGCAATTTTCATCCTGACATCCCAGTTCAGCATGCCCTTATCCTTATCAGCACCTAGGCATACAAAAGATCAGATTAACACAAAGAGTCAGCTAAGTCCACACACTCCTAATCCTGGCTTACATGTGACAGCGATAATTATGAAGCCAATTTTGTTTTCTAAGGCAGTGCACTGCTTTCTTTGAGGCATATCACTGGAGAAGTTCAGGTGCTAGATTAGTAACGCTGGTTGATCTTGTTTCATCCATGTAATTCTCTTCAGCCATATCACTAGTGAGATGCCTTTTGGTATTCCATGGAGCCCGGATTTTCATAAAGCAAAAATGGTATATTTCAAAGTTTTAATAAAATGAAAATTTTCTACGAGTACATATGGATGTTCTCTGTGTACCTGTAAAATTTCATTAAATAACCCGATATATTGTACACTGCCCAAAAAAGACAAAAATCCGGATTAAAAACTAAAAAATACAAGCCCATTTTGTTCATGTATTTGTCTTTTTTGTATACATCACAAACAAATATGTATATTGATAAAAAATAGTAGAGATACACTCCACATCTATATATACACTGACAAAAAAACAAACAGATTTTTTTGGGCTATAAAAGTTATAATATTTTTTAACTTCTCTTCATCGTCCTCCCTGGAACCCGTCCTCCAAAGCGATTTTCTGAACTTTGAAGTACTATAACTAGAATAGCAGCTGGTCCTACCAATCTATGCTTAGGGAAAAGAAAATTTGGACCAGCCTCGTCTAGTCATTCTATTACAAGAAACTTGAACACTTGGTTAAATATTTCCATTTTGGCTGCTATGCCTTAATATGTACGAATTTCATGTCATTACTTCAATAGTTAAGACTTGCCAAACATAGCATGTGTTACTAATATTTAGAACATACCATGGAGATGGGATTCCACACTTCCATTTCGTATAAGCTCGTAAACAAGACACCTTTTTGCACGTTCGGTGCAAATGCCAATCAATTTGACAAGATTACGATGGTGCAATCGACTGAGCATTTCCACCTCCGCAATGAACTCGCGGTCACCACTCCTGTCCTCTCTTGTCAGCATTTTAACAGCAATCTCGTTTCCATCATCCATGGTCCCATGATAAACACGTCCAAACCCACCTTGACCCAAAACTCTTCTTGAACTAAAACCATCAGTGGCCTTTTCAAGCTGTGCAAGCGAAAATGTCTTTACCGATGCTGCACATGTGGCCACTGTTGAGAGCATTGACGCTGATACAGAGCTCACCATGCTAGTTGACTGAGATCTGCCACCTGTGTACCACAAATTAAGTTGTTAGCATAACTGCCATTACTAGCAATTTTTTGTTGTTATATAAACGGGGGGTTATGGTTTTCAAAAGTTCATGTCGCATGCATACAAAGTGACATTCTTCTTTCGCAATAGGGGGTAACTAACAAATATTAAAATGGTTATTTCCAGGCAGCATTACATAAGCACATAGTATATGAGAACTCTAGACAAATTTTTTTTTTTACTAATTTTGGATTTAGGCAAATTTATAGACAGAACTGCCCAATTGTTCTGCCTCACTGATAAGTGCAACTCTGATTACCAATATCTATGTGGTAATAGAAAGGGGAAATATTATCCACCGGCAGTGGCGTAGCTGGGGGGGGGGGGGTCCATGGACCACCCTGAAATTTATCTACAGCCTATATATTATAGCAAAAAATGAGTAAAATTTAATGTGGGTAATTAAATACAAATGGAAGTTTTACTATTGGACCACCCTGGATTATTGAGCTGGCTACGCTACTGTCCACCGGTACATAATATAAAGATCTCTATTGCCCACATGAAGATGATCTTAACGTGGTTAAAGGGAGAAGTTCCCTCCCTTAAGGCCTAGTTCGGTTAATCCTTTCCTGCGGGGATTGGAGGGGATTTGCAGGGATTTTGGCTTGTAGGGGATTTAATCCCCCTCAATCCCCTTCAAATCCACCTCAACTGAACAAGCCCTAAATGTACGTTGTCATGTAGAAACGAGGAACCCTGCAGAGGTTGTGCCTCGAACGCGGGTGGGGTGAGCTCACGGGTGTATGTGCCTAACCAACCGGACACTACTTGGTTCTCAAGATGATCGTAACAGATTCTTGTATAAAGCCATCAAATGTCCGTGTGTTGCTACAGTGGTAAAAAAACTTATACTGTATATTTAGGGATGCCTTTAATTTTACCATCTTGTGCCATATCAAGTCATTCATATCCGCCCCTAACAAGTTGTGCCAAATCCAACATGTAATGTAACCCAAAGGTGAACAGACCGTCACCACAATTGGCGGCATATTTATGGGAGTATAGATACTTTACATAGTATCATGTTTTTTATGCTTTTAAGTTTTAACTAGCCTATTTTTGTAAGAAAAATGATCAAGGTTGTATCCAGAAGACCATCTAAAACAAAAGAATCAGGAACAATGCTTTCTTCACTCTTTGGTAACGGGTGTACGTAGGTAAATTTGATCTATCAGGGAAATAATTGAAATATCATTTGTGCACAGCCAGCAAGAACCATCTATTAAAGGATTCTAACATTGCCCATCAGGTTTTAAAATATTTGTACAATGGTAAAAGTAGTAATAACAGTAATAAATGGCATACTTAACGACAACAAAAGCTGTCGATTTTACCATGTCTTCTTTTAACTGACGGGGTGATCACAGGGTTCCCAGCCTCATGAAAACGCTTAAGTTTCTTCCATTTGACTATTAAGATAATGAGCCCAATGCATGCCACAATTAGTACCAGAGAGGACCCTGCAACTACCACGATGATCCAGCTATCTAATTTCTTATTTTGATGGTGCACATCTGCGGTTATAGGATATTCTCCATTTCCTGGAGGACCTGACGTAAGAGATGACATAGCTGGTGGTGCAGGTCCCAGCCCTGCAGTGATAACATTGCACATATAAATCATAAATTCAAGTAACTCACCTAAGAAGCAAATACTCCACATAAATGTTTCTTACCTGGATAGGTAATGTTTATAACCTCGTAAGCTCCAAAAACAGATGAATTAATCTGAACCTTTTTATTCCAGAACCTATCCGATATTAGGGATGCAGTATAGCTATCAAAATGCTCTCTTAGTGGCACCAAATAAAAGGTGACTCTTGTCTTCTGGTCATCTTCGATACTTGGAATAGCAGCCATAATCTTCACTTGGCTCTGTTTAAGAAATGTGCCAGCTGCAACTTCAACTTCCAATTCTGCCGTGTGCATGAATAGTAAATATGGAGCTACAGCAATGTCAACAATAACACTAAGGGGCAGCACACAGCCACAGGGGGAACCAATCGGTGTTGAACTCATGGGCTCGGGGCAAACAGTGCTAGAGCAACCTGCTGAAGGTACAAAAGAAAACTATTCAACACAAAAATTTACAACAAAGCAAACAAGCTTATACTTAGATCAACAATTAGTCTGCATGTCAACAGAAGCAGTACTAAGAAGAATAGTCCACAGAGGGATGGATAATATCGGGGATTAGGTGAAGTAACTCAAGGATGCAGTATGAAATTGTAAACATAAATGGCAAACCTTCAGGTGGGAGAGATAGGGATGGCGGAGGGGCATGGTGTGGTCGTCTGTGGTGTTTGTGTGAATGGACAGCGATACCTGTAAGAATAGCAGATATTAAATAACAAATAGTTTATTGAAAACTTTAAGCATGAACTTTTAGCACCGACGTTGTCACGGTTACATACCAGGAGATCTTGGAGACAGTACCCCAGGAGAAAATGCCGGGGAAATTCGAGGTCCAAACACTCTTGTTTCAGGGGGATTTGACGGATGTGGCGCTGGGCTAGGCTGTATGTTTGCTGGAGAACGGAAGGTATTAAGTTCACATTTGACAGAAACGAATTGCAAAATCTGATAAGAGAAAAACCTCTACCTACCATATGGCTAGCATCGTGTTCAGATTAACATATACAGTTTCAAATGGTTACTTCAAGAAAGCTCAGGCGCACTGTACAATCATACATTTCCATTTGCGGCCTATATAGCCAATGCCCGTTGGCAGTTTCTGTTTCTAAAATAAGAGTGTATGAACTGGAAAGATAATAAACCATTTTCTAGAAGTTTTGTTCTGCGTCTGTAAATGTTTGAATTCTGCATATATTCTCAATTTATCATACTTGTGTTTCAAAATTTTACATCACAGTGACACTTTTTATTCCTCGTACATGGAAACAAAACATGAAATGTTTTCTCAGCGCATGCTGCCGTGCCATGCATTTTTTGGAGTTTGGTGAAAGTTAGCATTTCACTCAAGTTCTAGCGGTTGGTTAGGAGGCACTGGCGTGGGTGAGTTGTGTGTGTATGGTGGTGTCGCTGGTGTGTGTTCACGTGTGCGTCATCCTTGTAATCGCCAAAAAAATGGCCTCATGGTCAAGCTAAGAGCACGAGAGACACCAAGTGCATTAACTACTCCAGAAAGTAACGGCGTTAGTAATGAACTCTGAGAATGGCTGCCAAATTTGTACCCGAACGTGTCCGATACGTTTTGGCAGATATCAGAACGTATCCAACTATTCAGGCGTATCTAACCCCTGATACGCTAGTTTCCTGCCGTATCCATGCAACTTAGCTGCCAATCAAGAGGGGCCATCATACTACACTCAGGTTTTGTCGATAGTGTCACCGGGGTGGAAGAATACAACTATAAAAGGTGGTACCACAGATTTAGTTAAGAGAAGACCGTCAAGCATTACTTGCAAGCAAAGCAAGTGTTGGCTGAGTGTTGAGAGACGATACTACAGGTCGGATTTGAACTACTTATAGGCGCGCCTTTCTACCTTAAGGTTTTGTGCCATGGTCTCTTGGCTGGTTGTGTCACACAGATGGGCACGCCCCTGTTTTACGCTCACTACAAACAAACGCAAATTAGACTCTAACATGCATTTCCAATGTTAATGGAGCACTCCAACAGCAGTGGGAGCACAAACTGTCCACCAGTCCCATCCCATCCATGCCTCCTTGGCACAAGGAACAAGCAGTGGCAGCCATTGTCACCTGTTACTTTCAGGCATGAGAAAACAATGGCAGGCTAAAACCACCTTCCCTCTCACAGAAAAATAATGGCAGGCTAAAACACACAGCTCCAGACTCATGTACCCAGCTCGCCCACACCTTGCTGGATCCTTCCCCGGGTAGTCAAAACCATCGACCATGGCAGAATCTAGAAATAACACTGTCCAGAATACCCTCTGTCCTCTGATAGACAGCAGAATTCCCCTAATAATAGACGGCGCTCGCACACGGACCGACAGAACCCCCACCCGAACCCCAATTCCCAGCTTCCCCCAATCGCCCAGAGCACGCGACAGCAACGTCGCATCTTGCTGCTGCTTCTGCTGCTGCTATGTCCGTCGTCCACTCCACAGGCTAGTGACGAGGAGCTGGAATTCGCACCGAAAATGCCGCCCCCACGGGCGCAAGCAGCCCCACGCCCTCCCTCCCTCCCTCCCTCCAAACCCCACCCCACCCAACCCAACCCGGAGAGCGGCCGCCGAGCACAGCGCGCCACCAACCCCGCCCCAACTCCCCCAACTAAACCCAGCCCTGCCAACGGGGGCAGAGACCGTAACCAAGCGAGCAGCGCGAGGGGCAGCCGAGCAAGCAGAGCAAGGAAGCAAGCAAGCGGGTAGACAAGAGGAGCATACCGAGGAGCGCGGAGGCGGCGGGGAGGAGCAGGAGCGTCCGCAGCAGGAGGAAGAGGAGCCCTCCGCGTCCCATCGCTGGCGTCCGGGGGGGGGGGGGGGGGGGCGCGCGCTACGCCGCCATTGCCGTCGCCCGCGCGGCGGATCTGGGCGGCTCCGGGATCGGGCTGCGTCGTCGGCGTCGGCGTCGGCGGCAGGGAGGGTTTGCGTCGGCGAGGCCCGCGGCGAGGGGCGATGCGAGGGGCGATGGAGGGTGGGGGCGGGCGAGGGACGCAATAAATTGGGGCCGCTGGGGTGGGCTGGCTTCGCTATGCTGGTTAACCTCGGAAGGAAAAAGGAAAGGGAAGGGAAGGTGTTAATTCCGGAGTGGAGTTAATGCGCTCCGCTGCCGCTCGCTCGCTCGCCCTGCTAATCCTAATCGCGGGGTTAGTGGATTATGAGATGATGGATTACGAATCCGGCGAGCCGCGCTTTACCGCTGCCCGCTGGGGGAGAAAGAGGGAGGGAGGGAGGAAGAGAGCCGCCGCGGTGGGGCCCCCGTGTCAGCGGCAGCGGCAGACTGTACTGCGGTCGTTTGCTGGAAGCCCGAGCCGGCCGGTGTCAACGCCGGTCAGACGGTCGTCGCCCGCGCGCGCTTGGACGGACACGACACGACGGCAATTTTTATCCGGGCCCTGTGGCTTGTGTGGTGCCAATCTTCGTTTGTTTTTTTACATGTCTTTGGGGAGGTGTTTGACTGGCCCTTGGCCATATCACAGTTACCTCTTCATTGTTTTCCATATGTCCAACCACTAGTAGTAGTTTATGGAGTGGTGATATTGTTTTGTCAACATGGTTATCTCTTCATTGTTTTTTATATAGCTAACCACCGGTTTATCCAGTGGTGATAAAGCCAGGTTTTGCTTTTGTATATCAAATTTATGGGTGGGCGGGCAATTGGGGGTGGAAATCGGTACCGACGTGTTTTGTTGCTTGCCTTGAAGGCGGGCGGGTGGAGGAGGGAGCAAGGTTGCGGTTATGGATTAAAGACTTGGAGCAAGTCCGATTGATGTCGGATAGATTTATCGAACGTGCAAATATGTTTCAGTAACGACCTTTTAAGGTGGTATTGATGGGTTTATCACTTCTTTGCAGTCTACTTACATGACTGTACGACGATACGGGTTGCATTGTCATCACGCGTCATTAATCTTGTATCTACAAAGAGCATCGTTCCAGTTTGTTTGTTTTTTTGGCAGGGGTCGTTGGGGCGATACCGTTGTTCAGGGAGGTGGTTCCACTAAAGGGAATATCCCCCCCAATATGCGGAACCATATGGGTAACGCCAATTCGGCCGAGCTACTCGAATCCTCGCTTGCGTATCTGCGCAAATGACGGCACATGACATCTCGCATTGGCATTCGGTCACCGCCGTGGAGGAAAAAACCATGCCTTTCTCCCCTCAGCCTCCCACACATCCATTCGCGCTCAAAAGTCGTGTTCGTCGCTTACCTTGAGGAAGACGGGTGAGCAGGTGGGGCAGGGGCGAAGTTGCAATTGCGGGTTGACGACTTGGAGCATGACTAGTTAATATAGGATATGTAAAACATGTGATGTGGTTTTGTAAGGGCCGACGATGAGGTTTTGCAACGGTTGACGTGGCATGATCGCACGTGTGAAAAGTTGACAAAATAACATTATACTAAAGCATTAAGTTTGCTTCGTTTTAACGGTCAGACTAATGTGCTTAGGTATTACAACATTTTGAAAGCGATGTTTTGTAAGATAATAGGAAATCCACATCATTATGAAAATATATCTTATTCGGACCTGAATTGGGATGCATTTATTATTTTCTTTTGAGCCTCTCGCATCCGTACTTCAGTCGAAGTAACTTGTTTCCATTTATACTCATACCGATATACTTCGTACACTATTTCTAATGATATCTTGTAGCTACTTTTGCGTGTGGTGCATATGAATAAGAACTTGCTCAAGTATTCTATGACACGGTCATAATTATATTCGATGGGCAATCTTGTAACTTATTTTTTAGAGGCTTTATAACTTTTTGTTGTTTTACATGATTTTTCCATGGAGGTGTTATTATTTCAGTCGTCAAATGCATCTTCGTTGTATCCAAAGATAAATTGAATCCATACAACACTCAGGCGTTAAGTTTGGAAGGTTTGTGAAACAAAAAAGGCACATGCTTCATGGATTTTACTTTGGTTAGGTGGGGGTGCCGAGGGGTAAATTGGGTTGAAAACGTTTAGAAAATGGACTACGCTATACAAGGGAGTGGACACTCAACGGGGGAAATTGATACCAATATACTCACCCTTTTCTTTTGAACTGGATGTGTTGTTTGCCTCAACATTCGTTTTATGTTGTTTCTTGTGGGCGAACACGAAAGCCTATTTCGACGAGAAGAGAAGGAGAGAGAGTAGACACACTTAGAAGATGCAGTTATAGATTAACGACTTGAAACAAGTATGGTCAACAGTGCGGCCTTCCTTGTATGGTAATATGGGTTGCATTACTATCATGCTTAATTAATATTGTCCCTAGCTGAGTATCGTTGTACTATCTTTGATTCTCGATATCTATAATTTAATGGTGTCCATATTATTGCATTATTTCACATGATCACAATTGTATTTAGATGATTTAAGGTCATAAATTTTATTAATTGCTTCTCTCACGCATGGAGATTCGGTTTTTAGAGATTGTGACATCTCCCAAGCAATATTCTATAAGATACCCACAATCCGCCTTGATACAAAAAAATAGGTAAACGCTTCCATCCGGTGCGCCTCGCTGGCAATGCTTGCAACATTTTTCCGTTAAATTTGCTGCAACCGTGTGTTTTTCGAAAACAAACGTTTTAATGCAACTTTTTTTTCGTGTAAATTTGTTGCAAACAACGTCATATTTGCTGCATATTCGATTGGTTGCAACTCCAATTCGTCGGATTTTTCGTTACAATCGATGTTTTTACTTTTGCTACAACCGTGTTAATTCTTGCTACAACCGGCATCATTTTTTGCTCTAACCGTTTACTAAAAAAGTTACATACACGTGCACGTAGATATTTGTTACAACCGGCGTTTGACTTTTGCTACCATGCACCATCAGCTTCGTTTTTTTTGCTACGATCATGTAGATTTTTTTTTTGCTATAAATTTTGTTATTTATTGCAACCGTTGAAAAAAATTGCTGCATTGCATCGAATTTTTGCTGCATCGAAAGAAAAATATTGCATGGAGATCCAACGGTGCGCACGCGCGGGGGTGGTGGATCGTGCGGCCGGCGCGCGGCGCGCCGGCGCAGAGCACTGTTAAAAAAAAATACTATGTATGTGCCTCCGTCCCGGATCTTGAGAGTAATAACTCGGATCTGGGTCTTCACCGATCATTCTCTCCTACAAAGTTGGAAGACTGCCAGTGTCTTCCTGCGATCTTCCATGTGCTTTCAAGGGATGATGACACGGTGCGTTGGCCCCACTCCTCTTGAGGCGAATTTCGGTTAAATCGTTGTAAGTTAGGTTGAGCTCTGGTTCCCCTTCCTCAAGGTTAAAATCTAAAGTATTTATGGAGCGCGTGTTCCTCATAAGTCATAAGATATGTATATTCCTTTAGCAAGCTGCTAGAGGGAGACTTTGGGCGGCAGACCAAATTCGCAACGACCTTGGTTAGGAGTTTTGTTCCCCGTGTGGTGCCCTTGAGGATATTGACCACATCAATCTAATTTGTGACCTTGCCAAATTGGCCCAGAGTTGCACCCGGGCGTAGTTGGATGTAAATGGATTCCTACTTCTTTGCCAACGTTGTGGATGCCTCGGGTGTTTGTTTCAGGTGTTGCCTTGAGGCTTTATTTGTAAGGTCGTGTGCTCGCCTTTTCTTAAAAAAAAACAGATAAAAAACATACTTCTTCCGTTTAAAAATACTTATCATAGAAATGAATGTACCTAGATGTACTTTAGACCGACGCTGTGGGTGCAGTGCTCCACCCAACCATCGGGTGTGGCCGGGTCCCGGGACACGTACCCCGACGGTACTGCGGCGGTGCAGCCAGCCTGCATACAGTAGCAGGTATGTATGGGTGTACCCAAGGAAAACACAGGTATATGTGTGCAGTACTAGACCGTTCGTCCATTCGGGTATTACAGGTAAATCCGTTCTGCGACGAGGAAGAAAAACCGTCTTCCGTTCACACCAACGCATCGGCGGACGGGGGGAAAAGCTTCGCCTGCTGCCTGCCGCCGATGACGGTCAAGGGGGCCTGAGCATGTGGTCCGGTAGATATGACACGATACGTCGATACCAGAGGTTGCGACGACTTTGGCGCCGGGAAAGCTGCGGCCAGCGGGGCCTCGTGCTGACTCGTGACTCGGCTCCTTTGTCAGGTGGGCCGGGTGAATCTGAGCCTGGTCCACCTTCGAAAAAACAAACAGCCTGAACCTCTCACGGTGTTGCTTCTTGGAGAGACACGATTTTGTTTCCAGAGGCACGATCTTCGCGAGCCGTGCCTCTCGGAAAGAAAATAAACTCGTTTTTTTTTTTTTATGAGAAGCACGGTTTTGTTTTCGCGAGAGATAAGGTTTTGCCTTCGTGAGAGAGTTATTTTTTCTGTCAGAGGCACGATTTTGCTTACGTGAGAGGCACAGTTTTGTCTTAATAAGAGGCACTGTGCCTCTTTGAAAATTCAAAACGAAAAAGTATGTTTTCTGTTTTTTTAATAGGGAGAGGCACGATTTGTTTGGTCCGTTTTTTTCGTGAAAAAAAATCTTCAAAACATATCAATATGGGATCTAGTTTTGAAGATCTCGACGCGAGAAATCCAACGGTGAAAACGATTCGAGATTTGGACGCACGGTTTAGAAGATAAAACGTTTTGAAAATACGAATCTACGAAAAAAGGAAAACTCCCCGGTTGCTACAAGTGACATGCATGGAGTGTGTCATTTGTCGCAACCTGGAAGATGGGAGTGATCTTTGAAAGAAGCACTCCCTAATTAGTGAGTTCGGGGAATCTGTTGAGTTCCTTAGACGCCCGATCCTCAGATTTCAAGGGGCGGGGCGAAAATTATAACACGGTCCCTCAAGACCAGTGCCCCTCCGAAGGACCATCTTCCCACAAAGAGTAGACCGAGGGGAACCCCTCGCATCTACAATTGGATCCCTTAAGCCCCCTCAAAATTCACACACGCGTCACAAACCGGCCTCAAAGGCTCAGGCTCAACGGTACTCCCAATTTCCAGCCCAAATATGGGGCGAAAATGTAGGAGCCGGGGCGTGCCCGGGCACGCCCGCCACGTCGGCCTGGCGGCTTGGACCCACACGGACTTACCGGGAAACTCGACGGTTCGACACGCGCCTCGACCGTTGGCACGGTGTTAAAGCCACGTGACGCCGCTTCGGGGCCGGGGCCGGCTATTTAAGCCGACCTGCTCCCCTGGCCCTAACACATCCGCCTCCTTCCTCTCTCCGCCGCCACCCGAGAACTTTCCTCTTTGAGCCTGTCACCCATGCCACCACGTCGGCGGCATTACACGATCCAGTATCGTCTCTTCCTTCTTCCGCAGGTCCGAATCTGAAGGGATGAAGGGCTACCCATGGAACTGAAGGTGGATTTCGGGGAGGGGGAGGAGCCACACGCGCCGGAGGAGGAGGCACCGTCGTAGCAGTCGAAGGAAGAGCGGTCGACGGTGGTCGATCTGTGGCCGGAGCAGCCAGCCATCCTCAACTCCATCCGCTTCCAGTCGGTTGCACTCGCCAGAAGTCTGGTGGAGGAAGCGCGGGCGGCTCACGAGGAGGCAGATGCGGCAGAGGAGGCGACGCATGCGGCTCACGCTCCCACGCAGGCCATCTCCAACGAGGAAAAAGATCAATAGTAGTACCTAGGATATTCTGCATGCTTTGTATGGATATGAGGGATGAAATATGAGAATGTGAAGAATGAAATTTGAGACGTGATCCATCAGTATCCGCTAACACGTCCGGACGTGTCCGCGGGCGTTTGAAGGGCCGGATTTGCAAAGTCCGGATGTAGATGCTCTTAGACGATTATCGATGCCGATGCATGTCATGCATTTTGGGTAATAATTTGGAATATATTTTTTAAAAGTCGTAAAACTGTTCAACATATTTTAAAAATGTTCCAACAAATATTTCAAAAATAACTAATGTGCAAAAAAAGAGCAAAACATGTAACCCTACACTTTTTCTATCAAACATATGTATTAATGTATATGTTTTTAATATATATTGCACATTTTTATGATATATGTAAAATATTTGTATAAATGTTTAATTTTATTTTAAATTATAGGAACAATTTGGTCTCTTATAAACATAAAAACATCCTTGAATATATTTTGAATGCATAACAATGTTTAAGTTTTAGACATTATTTTAAAATTATGCTTTCCAAAATTTTTTACACCACATTAATAGTTTTGAAACTATTATTTTCAAACATTTACGACTGAAAAGTGAACATAAGTGACTAACCTGAAAGTCTGGTCAACCCTGTATTTGCAACTCGAAATATAGGTTGCGGTTGTACATTATGTCACGCTCTAAGCGAGACATAGTCCAATATCACCAGTTAAGGGCCACCCCTTGCAAAGTCACTTCCCACTTTCTTACAAGTTGAAAATGAACACATGGTATACGCATCATTAGTCACAACCTAAGATTTTTTATAAATTTATTTATTTAAAATGTTTTATCTCTTGAATCGTGCATCCAAATATTGTATCGTTTTCACTATTTGACTTCTCCTGTTTAGATCTTTGAAACTAGGACGGGCCCTTTTGTTTGAGCTTAAGTATGCTTCCGCTTTTCAGTTCTTCCACTTTGGCCTAAAAGCTAAAACTAACTCCTAAATATGGGCTTTTATCTTCGGCTTTCGGCATATACCATCAAATAATAATATTCATTCATAAGCCAAAAGACAATAAGCCTAAAAACGAAGACAAAAGCCCTATTTAGGAGCTTTTTTGACTTTTAGGTTTATGGTTTCAGTTTTTTGGCTTATGGCCTTTTGGCTTGACTTTTGGCTTATGAATCAAAATTGTTAATAGGCGTCGATGAAAAATGTCCACACAAAAAATTAGCGAAAACAGAAACATAATCCAATAAGAAGGAAACCCTGAGAAAAAAAGGACAACCGGAAAAAATGAATGCCCAAACAAGGAAGGATAAAACTGGAGCTTGGAAAGTTGGCTGCGATTTTCACTTTTTGGGGGTGTGAACAAGGTTGTGCTTTTCTTTTTATCGAGGAAGCACATGTTGTGTTTCCGCAAGCATGTGCTTCTTTTTATCGAGAGCGTCCAAAGAAGCAACAGTTTTTTTTTATATATGGATCAAAGAAGTAACAGTTGGTTACTTGCTCCCTAGATAGTGACACCTGAGGCGGATAGTTTTTTTTTATTTTTGAGCAAACCTGAGGCGGATGGCTCATGCGCAATTCTCTATTTTCTACCGCTCACAGCCCACGAGCCTTTGATGGGCCAGATGTGCTGGTAGCTCTCGTAGGTAACCAAGCCATATCGTCCAAGAACGCGGTCCACGAGATGAGAAGCGCGCAGTGGATTCCAAAACCCTGACAAGAAGGAGCCGGGCGACGTCCGTCCCTATCCAAAACGAAGACGGTCCGTATGACCATCAGCAGCAGCAGCAGCAGCAGCAAGAAGACGGGTAGTAGTACTAGCTGAGTAGGAGCAGGGAGAGGCTCGAGTAGCTATAGCCCGTGCCCGTCGTGGTGCTGCCTGCTGTTACTGCCATCGCAGTAAGTAGTATCATCGTGGCAGCGGCGACAGGCTGACGGCGACAGCCAAAGCACGGACGGCAAGCAAGAGCAGGAAGCAGATGATGGCCAAAAGATAGCAACAGCGTGATACGTGCTCCTCCTAGGACTTGACAGTATACGTCTCCTACTGCTTTGTACGTACTGCTTACTACACAGGTGCTCGTGTCGTGCTGGTTCCAATTCCAACCGATAAATCGAAAAGCACGCGGCACGGGGAGCGTCCACTCCATTGCTCTCCGCTGCAGGCGCAAGCAAGCAGACCCAAAGCAGCCAAAGCTGCCGCGTCGGGGCATGCAGCAAATGCAGCGGCCCTGCTCGCACGTCCAGTGTGCCGCGGGCACGTGTAGTACGTTGCCGCCCGCGGAAAAGCAGCACGGCACGCCGGCCAAACCACGGCGCACGGCGAACTAATAATCAATCAATCAACAATCGATCGCGTGCGTGCACGGCCTTTTGTATTGCACATCTTCTCTCCGTCTCAGTTCGCGCATGCCTGTAGTCTGCAGACGTGCGGTGGTGGTGGTACACGAGAGCGGCTCACGTGCACGGTCCGGGCATGCCAGCGGCCGATCTGGTGAGCCCACTCGCCCGCCGGCCACCCTCTACCCCAGACCCAGAGCCAGACCCTGGCATGCCAGCCACGGCACGCGCGCGGACGGGAGCGCGCACACGCAAAAGATACGCCGCCCATTTCCGGGCCTCTGTCCCAAAAGCCACCGGCTCCAAAGGCGTGGAAGTGGAGCCCGTCCGGCCGGCGGGCATCGCCGTCATAATCGCACACGACGCACGGAGGCGGGCGTACGTTGGCATGGATATTATGGGGCCCGTCCGGCCGGCCGGCCGGCAAGCTCCTTTAATCCCCAAAGCCAAACAGTCTCGCTTGTAGCAAGAGCGTTGCAGCCAGTCAGAGCTGTGAGGCCCCGAGCTCGATGGCAGTGCTCTCTGTCACGTCTCAAATGACGCTTATACCCCCGACCCCACTCTCTCTCCTCCAACCACGAGCCTACTGGCAACGAGAGAGGAGAGGGAAATGGGAAAGAGACGGCGGCATGCGGGCGGGCGGAGCCACGCCTCGCTGCTCACGAGACGCGCCGGTGACACGACACGACGTGCCTTTCCACGCGCGCGCGCGCTCGCTCCCTCTCGCTTGGCCGTGCGAGCGCGGTCCCGGCCTCCCCGAGCGCACGCACGCGCGCCCGAGCCACCCCGCCACCATGGCCCGCTCGGAGAGGACGAGGGGAAACAAAAACATTCGTGCTCCCGAGGAGTGTGTTTGGTCGTTGTAACAGGAGCACGCCAAGCTAGGTATGCTAGACCCCTGGGTGGCTCGTCATTAACAACTTGATTGGGATTTAACGAGGCACCGGATAACGAGACATGGACACTGCCCGTGTACGTGATGATCCACTCGTGTAGTACAAAGCAGTAGTACTGGGAGCAGTTCGATTAACCAAAACCGGCGAGAGCTGCCGAGAGCTGGGGCCAAGAGAAGAGGAGAGGAGCGTACTGTGGCGTAGTTGCCACACTGCTATGGCCAAGCAGCTGGCGCTGCTGTAGCGGCGCTGTGTCTCTTCGCTGCTCTTCTCTGGTCTGCCTACCTGCGGCGTCCTGCTCCCAGTAGTAGTAGTAGTAAATAAACACTGCACAGTACAGTTGGTATTGTAGACGATCGAGGCGGCTGTTTGTTACGCACGCGTGCAGGCTGGCAGAGCCAGCGCGGTGCCGCCACGCGCCCCAACGCTTCCGTGTTATCGGCCCCGGTCTCATCGCCTCGGCGGCTGCGTGCGTCTCTCTCGAGCTGCATGCACATCCGCAACCAGACATGCATGCCCATCGTTTCCGTTACTCCAACTACTAGCGCAACGTCCATTCGGTGTAACACGTCGGCGGTACGAGCGAGCGGAAACTGGCAAAGGACCGGTCGCCGGAGTCGTTCGTGGCCGTGATACGGCCGGAGTGACGACATGATCGATGATGGCCGTCCGGGGCGTCGTCGTGTTGGATCGCACGCAACGAGCCCATTTATGATGCCCGTGTACCTCCGGTGGTATTCAATGGCGCTGCGACCTTGGCGGGACGCATCACTGGTCACCTCGTGAGCAGCGTCGCAGCGGGCGGCGCGTGTACGGTGTACCGCCGGCGCTAGTGGTGGATCGAAGCAGCCTTTTATCCATTGCCAGATACCGATCCCACCGACCAACGCGGGGTTGACCAAATGACCGGCACCGCAACTTTTTGTACTCCCTCCGTTTCAGTTTATAAGTCCTGCACGTGTATTTAGGTCGTTAATTTGACCAACTTAATAAGAGACATATATTACAAAAATATATCATTATAAACTTTAGATGTTCTATTTTTTAATGATATAATTTTTATGTTAAACAATATATTTTATATAAGTCAAATTGACGACCTAGATACACGTACACGCCTTATAAACTGTGATGGAGGGAGTATAGCATTTCTCCCGACACGAACACGAGAAATGTGCTCTTCTTTGATCCGCGCGGCTGTTTCTCGGCTGCTAGAGCAACCCAAAGCACCGATTCATTTTGTCAGTTTGAGTCATTCGAACACAAAAGCTGACCCAACGATATGATTCAAACGGACGTGCGTGTCCGCATTTAGGGGGGGGCTGTGTCAGCTAGTGGGATGAGCGGGATGGAGGGCGCGCAGGTCAACGAGAGGAAGGGCCGCCATTGGGGGAAGTGCGGCAGCTGCGCAGGCTTGAATGTCCACCACCACTGGGCGGGGGACAAGGAGGAGGAGGCCCGGGGAGTGGTGATCCATACCTGCGCCCCCGACGTCGTCTGAATCTTCCATCTCAAGTGGGAAGGAAAGTGGCGGGCCGCCGGTGCCTCCTGAAGCACCGCGTTTGGCGGGATCAGGGCAATTTGACCCAAACCGGGCCCCTTATCTCTGTATCGCGAGGTGCGGCCCGACGCTCAGCGAGAAGAACATCACAACGGGTCGTCCGTTTTTTAAACATCTCGTGTGTTGAGTTTGTTCACTCACAATGCGTGTTCGTCTCATGTCCGCTAGCAGGGCCGGTCCTGATATTTTAGGGGCCCGGGGCGACACTAGGATCCGAGGCCCCTAATACGAACACCAAAATAATGCTTATAATCGCACGACGATATGCAGTGCAACGTTTCATGTTTAGGTGAGAGTGTGATAACCGTGCTATCATCTTTTTAGCGTGTATGAACCAAGGTTCAACCCGAGTTATAGAGCATGGGTGAACTTTAGCACATTATACTTTTCATTGTGTCGACATGAAATACTATCAATGACACTTGAAGTGCCTAAAAACATTCATGTAAAAAAGAAAAACACACCTATCTGTAGTCATATTGTCATGGTGGCCGGTAGACAAGGTGTGTACGTAAGGTATCTTCTTGGCGACTCAGCCTCTCACTTCTCGGTGTGGCCGCGTGGTGGCTCGTGATGAAAAATCTTCAAATCAGATGGCAACACACACATTAAGAGTGGATCTTCAAGGCTGTCTATCTTTTTCCTGAAAAAACGAAGGTCGCAATTTGATCGTTAAACAATTATTATTTTGAAGCGAGTGTAATTCACAATTATGTACCAGTGAAAAGATTCAAACATTCCTTACACATTCTTGAAAACTATACAACAGGACTTAGGGTTTGTCCTTCCTAAGTGAAATTAAAAACAGAAAATGACTTAGGGTTTGTCCTTCCTGATTGAAATTAAAAACAGAAAATGACTTAGGGTTTGTCCTTCCTGATTGAAATTAAAAACAGAAAGTAGATGCTGCTGCCTCCAGGCCCATCATTTATTTGGTTTTGCTGCTGCTCTACATGTTCCTTTCTTAATACTTTCATGTAACGTGCTTACATGGACAGCAGAAAACAGATTAGATCATAGATAGGATTAGGAGGAAGGAACCATGGACAAGTGGACAACTAGAGGTGAATCGGGAAGAGGAAGAAAAGATGGGGTCGCTGCGTACAAACTGTTCGGCAAGGAAGAGTTGGACCAAGCGGCGGTCGATGAACTAATTTGCCTCATGAATCGAAGTATACGATCGAACTGTCGGCGTAGGCCAAAAGTTAGGGTTCGCAACGATACGACGAGGTCTCAGGTTGTGGGAATGAATCCATTGTGTTCGCTAATCGCCTAGAATAGAACGATCTCCGGCTCATGAGGTATCAATCGCGTCCCCAACACAGGCACATAGTTGGACCAGTCAGCGCAGGCCTAGGTCGGGGCCCCTTAGACTTCAGGGGGCCCGGGGCGGCCGCCCCTCCCGCCCCCTGAGGGCCGGGCCTATCCGCTAGGCGAACGAACGATCCAAACGAACAAAATTCAAATAAAATTCATATACGTTTAAATCTTCCCGTTGGAGTTATCCTTACGGGCGGGTAGCTAGGGTGCAAACATACACGACAGTAATCCATGGCTGTGACCCACTCCTGGACGAGGCACAAGGAGCAGGCGTGAATCGGGACCCATTGCTCTCGACCGACGCGACGGATATGCACACACACTCGCACCTAGTAAAAAACATGTTCCCAGCTCGTAGGCATGCATGCAGTTGCCTCCTGCTCTCCTGCTGCAGCGAAGCAACCAACCCAACCCTGTGTCCCTCTCTGCTGCACGCACGCAGCATGGCCCTGCCTTGTTTATTGCGACGTGAAGGCGAGCACTGGAGAGTGGAGTCGAGCCAGCCACAAGCCAAAGCGAAGCGATGCACGCCGCGGAGCGCCACCGGGTAGCAGCCACGCACAACCCGACGCGGCCTCCGCGTTCCCGGCGCGGAGACGCGAGGCGGCGGCCTGGCCTCTCGTGTGTGCTGTGTTGCTTCGGGCGGAAGGCTTTCAAGTTGGCGGCGCCGCGGCATGGGCACGTGCCCGAGTCCGGTTTCGCTTCCGCTCCGCCAGCCCACTGCTCCGTTGGGTTCCTACTTCCTAGCGAGGTCGACCGATCGCGATGGCCGTCGACGTCCATCGCCACCACACACAAACGTTTGTACGGCCCGGCGCCCGGCGGGCTGACGTTCCCATGCAAGGCCGACGTGCCGCGCGCCTGCCGACCACGTCTTCTTTTCAACGCGGCGCGTCGGCATCGCAGCTGCAGCGCGTACCGCGTACTGTGATGCCACTGGGGTTTAGGGGGGAGGCAGGCTTTATCCATTTCGGCCACTACGGGATATTCCTTGCATTTGTTTACTTTGTAAGCAATTCTAAATGAAAGGGAAAAAAAATTGCAAAAATGATTGCGCGCAACACTACGTGCACTAATGTCATGATGATGCAACTAATGCCCGTAGACAAGATTTCGTAACCAGACAATTTCTATTACTACTAAAAATCTGTCAAGGTACACTTCAAAAAAAGTATCTGTCAAGGTAACTCAATCCTTATTTTTTCTCTACTCATGGCTTACTGTAAACCAAATATTCCTTGGCTTAACTACCCCTCGAATTATTAAGAAACAAACTGTTTACATGCCTGCTAATAGTAGTAGCCAGATCAACGTTTTCTCACCAGTTTTAGTTGTACGAATTTTGATGCCTGGTTGAAGGTTCACATCACTTACTTAAAGATAGTGATTTCTCTGCCACTCGAGCTATAAAACCTTTACATTTGCATTATGTTATGTTGTCTATTTCCTTTTCTCGACCAATTTCTTCACATGATTTTTCTCGAATTTATCCGACCCACGATCCAACCTTGGCTTCTAACTCCCGCGACGCCTCTTCCCTTGGTTTTGACACCATCATCCTCCCGCCACAGAGGTGTCTCCTGGTCACAAACTTGTCCGCTCCACTAAGAATTAGTCAACGTCGTCATTTGCCGACATGGTTTGCGGCCTGCATTTTTCGACTTGAAATCTGCACTCAATGTTCATCTAGATCGGTATTTTGATTGGAATAGTGTTAATAACTTTCTCTTCTACCAACGGTAGTCACCAGTTCAATTCGTGGAATTTTGGTATTAATTCTCATAGCACTTCTCTTACCATCAAGTGAAACAAAAGACATAAATAGTTGTTGTCTATAGACTAATAGCTAGCGTGTATGAGCAATGTGAGGACGTGTACACTAGCTTGATGTTAACCTTTCTGTTAGGGAAGCGATGTAGGATAATCATTAACTTGAAAGTTGTAGTGAAAAAAAGTTCAATGGTAGACGGGTTTATTTTCGAACGGGAATTCCTCATTCGATGGTGTTTTTCATCATGATCTGTTTTTATAATAATGTGGACTAGTTGGTTTACTACGCACTATAGTTGGTGGGAAACCTAGTAGAAACCAAAAAAAATCTTCACTACCTATGTATACCCATGTAAAAGGGTCACATCCCGATCTCACCTCATTTGTGATTTTTTTTCCGGATGTGATCCTTTTTTTACCGTCACCCGTTATGGTTGTAGGCATACACACATCCTACTGTCACTCATTCTGGCGGTAGGGGTCGGGCCAACGCATATGACACTTTGGGATCAACGGGGTCAAATGACGCCACCTCCACTGACCTCACCCTTACCGCCACTTCGTGTGGCGATAGGAAAAAAAAGCCAGTCAGATCAGGCTAAAGTTAGCAAAAAGGGTCAAAATCGTGAATTTGGCCCCTATAGGAGAGATAATTTTAAATACAAATGTTTATATATTACTAACATTTTCGCATGAGGTTCTCCACTTCCAATGGTTTTTTCCAACTTGATTGGTACCTTCATTGCAAACCAGCTTTTAGGTCCAATGTTGTTCTCCTCTTAGCATGACTAAGTTGATTTGTTGTGCATGTGTAAGACTGTGTTTGGTTCAACTTAGGGGCCAGCTTTTAGGTCCAATGTTGTTCTCCTCTTAGCATGACTTAAGGTAATATGCTTAAGTTGATTTGTTGTGCATGTGTAAGGTTGTGTTTGGTTCAACTTAGGGGCCAGCTTTTAGGTCCAAAAGCTAAAATCTGAACCACACGTGTTTTCCATCGGACTAACTTCGTAAGAAACTGCGGATTCTCTCTCCGTAAATTTCGTAGCTAGCCCAACCCAACTTTCCCAACTTGAAAACCAACCCAAATAATTGTCCCGAGGAAGTTGGGTATTATTTACCCACGTTTGGCACTCTGAAGTGAAGGTAACCCTTCGATCTATTCTCCCACGACCCGTCACTCAATGAACAGACAGAGCCGCGAGCCGCTCCGGGAGATGCTCTCCTCGCTAGGGTTCGCCGCCACCAGCAACTACAGCCGGCCTCTGGCGATCCTCCGACCCCCACTGTCGCCCGAAGCTTCATTTTCATCCGAGGTAATACCTTTGTCCCTCTCCTCCCTCTTTCCTCCCTCCATCCCCTTCGTCCCTTCCTTCAACCGGTCGTCATGCGATCCTCATCTAGTCGGTCGTCACGCATCGCGGGAGCACTGCGGGCTTGTCGTTCGGCGCCGTCGGAGCACCGACCCTCGTTCACCCCTACCCCCTCGTCCCCCTTCGTCCCCTTCGTCCCTCCTTTCTCCCCTTCGTCTATGTCCGTCAACCCTCGTCGAGTCAATCGTCACGCACCGCCACTACCGACTGGCCATCCAGCACCATCGGAGCAACGTCCCTCCTTCACCCCCACCCTACTGCCTCCTCCCTCCTTCATATGTCCTCCCTCTCTCTATTCCAGAATGATCCAGATCTGGGCCTCCCTTGTTTTCTTAATTATTGGATGAGTATGTTATGTAGTATGGCTATTTTGTGAGTATGTAGATGGTTACTTGATGGTATTGCTGCATATTGTTTGTCATATTGGTTAGTATTGTTGAACTATGGGTTTTTTTTTGTTAATATTGGTGCATATTATCGGGGAACGTTGCATGGGAAACAAAAAATTCCCTACGCACACGAAGACCTATCATGATGATGATCATCTACGAGAGGGAGATCAGATCCACATAACCTTGTAGAATGCTAAGTGGAAGCGTATATAATGCGGTTGATGTAGTGGAACATCTTCGCGATCCAAATCACAACCCGTCCCACGATATCATCACGATCCGTCCCGCGATCCCATCACGATCCATGCCGATCTAGTGCCGAACGGACGACACCTCCGCGTTCAACACACGTATAGCTCGATGACGATCCCGGCCTTCTTGATACAGCAAGAGGGGCAGAGAAGTAGATGAGTTCTCCAGCACGTCGTGGTGGTGGTGATGGTGAACTAATTCAGCAGGGCTTCACCTAGTGCTCCCTTGTACAAGTGGAATGGTGTGAATGTGCCTCAAATTTGGAAAGAGGTCATCCCAAAAATAAGGAAGATAACAGCCAACAAGTGGCCTAGTGCTCCCTTGAACAAAAACAAGAAGTGGAAATGGCGGCTTGACAACAACTCCGTGTGAGGTAAGCAAAAGCAATAAAACGCAAGCACTTTTTTTTAACTATGGAAGCTTTTGCTTGTGTGTTGAGTTATGTAAGAGTTTTCAACTTTTCTTTTCTGTTGACTAATTATTATTTAACCTGAGGACCAATTATTCTGTAACCTGACAACTAAGTAGTACATAATCTGGAAACTAAGGATTATATAAACTGGTAGCTAAGTACTTTCATCTACAACTATCTTTTAACAACATGATAATTAAGATGTAGCAACTAAGTACTTCCATCTGAGAACCTGATAATTAGTTATCTGACAACTATCTTTTTTAATCAAAATAACTAAGTAATTGCATTCTGGCAACGACTCCCTTTGTATCAATACAATAACAAGCTAGTACTAACCTTTTTTTAAAACTACAGCAGGCCGCTTTCACTGTAGTTAGCTATGCATGAGACAAGAGGCATGCGTTTCACTGTAGTTAATTATGCATGGGACAGGAGGCATGCGTTGCGAGGCTCTGACAGAGTGGCTAGCCGCTGCATCGCACGCATGCTACGCAACTATTTTAGAAACCGCCGCACGAAACACATACGTTTTTAGTTGTCGGATTATAGTGTACTTACTTGCCAGTTCTAAAAAAATTCAGTTTTGCCAAATACATGTGCTCAAATTCTGGCAAGAGATGGTTTTCATTTAGGAAACTAAGTATTAAAAATGCTTCAATCAGATTTTTTTAAAACCTAGCAGCCAAACGATTGTATTTTAAATTAAACGACTTAGTATAACCTTTACACATAAACTGAGGGGAATACAAGAAAGTTACATATCACACAAAAGAGACACACATATATAAAATAGCACCAAGAACGACATTAGCACCCCTCGCAGAACATAGAGCATTCAGAATTACATATATAAATAGCTTCCAGAATTTTATATATAAATCCAACATTACACAATACATCCAGGAAAACATCTCATCTTCAGTTTGGAAGGGGGGCGGGTTTGTCCCTCGTCGAGCATGTCCTCACATCATGTGTGATTGATCCAGAGAGCCGACAGGTCTTTTTTTCTTTCTTGCCAATGTTCAATGGGTGCTGGAATGTCTTCTTCCTCTTGCGCCCTTTGTGTTTGACTTTTTTGGGTCACGAAGGATAGGATCATGAGCAACTACATGTGAAGAATGGTGCTGGTTGTTCGAGCCACGAAACAGGGTAGAAGTAGCATTTGTAGCAACAACCATTGGCCAAGCAGACACACTCAAAACACTCATGGATGCACTTTGGCTTTGAATTTGGGGGTCAGAAGCAGCTGCATGGGGAGAGTGGGCTTGGTTGTTTGAGCGAGGACCGGCTTGGACAATATAGATACTTGGACCAACAATGTTCAACATAACCGACGCACTAGCTGCAGCCGCCAAAGCACTTCGGGCAGAATATGCACCTAGAGTAGCAGACCCTATAGCAGCAGACTTTGACATAGTTGTTGTACTCCCAGCTACCGTTGTAGCACCGTGGCATATAATGTTTGGCTCAGCAAGAACTACATAGGATGAACGGACTTTATTGTTGGAAGCACCAACTTGGGCAGAATATACACCAGGAGCATCAGGATTTGGCATAAATGGTGCACTCACAGCAGCCACCGAAGCACTTCGGCCCTGAGTGGTTGGCTCGAAAGTAGCTGCATACAAACAATGACCTTGGTTGTTGGAGACGTGAACTTGGGCAGAATAGGCACGTGGAGCAGCATATTTTGACATAGATGGTGCACTCGCAACAGTTGCTGAAGAATCTGGAGCAACATCAACCATTGATCCTCTTTTCGTTTGTTCTTTCGCAAGTGCAGCAAGCTCCCTCTTCATATCCTTTAAGTGTGTACCTATTATCTTCGACCATCAGTTGTGCGGCACCCAACTTTAGCAAGTGAGGCAAACTCATTCTTCATGAGGGTTGTTTTCATCAGAATCACTGACTCCTCAGGCATCTCATGCACTTTGCCACGGACTTGTGACGACATATCAACGAGCATTTCCTCCATAAGCCATGTCCATCTCTTGAGTATGTATGTTGCTGGCAACGTGGTAACACCAAGATGGACCATGACCTGCATCGTACAAGTAAATAATACATTAGTCATGGAAAGAAAAAGACAGATATTTTGAGTCATTCAATTATGCATTTGGAGAACCCAGCAACCCCCAAAATCTGCGAAGTAGGAAAAGAAGTGGAGAACATGACAATTATGAATACAAAAGCCAGCAAGTCCGCAAAATAGGAATATGGAAATGTGTTGGAAATATGCCCTAGAGGCAATGATAAATACTTATTATTACATTTCCAGTTACAAAGATAATCGTTTATTATCCATGTTATAATTGTATTGAATGAAAACATAGATACATGTGTGGATACATAGACAAAACAATATCCCTAGCAAGCCTCTAGTTGGCTAGCCAGTCGATCAATGATAGTCAAGATTTTCTGACTATGTGCAAGTGTTGTCACTTGATAACTGGATCACATCATTAGGAGAATCATGTGATGGACTAGACCCAAACTATGAACGTAGCATATTGATCGTGTCGTTTTATTGCTATTGTTTTCTGCGTGTCAAGTATTTGTTCCTATGACAATGAGATCATATAACTGACTGGCACCGGAGGAATACCTTGTGTGCATCAAACGTCGCAACGTAACTGGGTGACTATAAAGGTGCTCTACAGGTATCTCCGAAGGTGTCCATTGAGTTAGTATGGATCAAGACTAGGATTTGTCACTCCGTGTGACGGAGAGGTATCTCGGGGCCCACTCGGTAATACAACACAACACACAAGCCTTGCAAGCAATGTGATTAAGTGTAAGTCACGGGATCTTCTTTACGGAACGAGTAAAGAGACTTGACGGTAACGAGATTGAAATAGGTATGCGAATACCGACGATCGACCCTCGGGCAAGTAACATACCGAAGGACAAAGGAAATGACATACGGGATTATATGAATCATTGACACTGAGGTTCAATCGATAAGATCTTTGGAGAATATGTAGGATCCAATATGAGCATCCAGGTCCCGCTATTGGATATTGACCGAGGAGTGTCTCGGGTCATGTCTACATAGTTCTCGAACCCGCAGGGTCTGCACACTTAAGGTTCGATGATGTTTTAGTATAGTTGAGTTATATGTGTGGTTACCGAATGTTGTTCGGAGGCCCGGATGAGATCACGGACGTCACGAGGGTTTTCCAGAATGGTCCGAAAACGAAGATTGATATATAGGATGGTTTCATTTGGTCATCGGAAAGTTTCGGGCAATTCCGGCAGTGTACACGGAGTGACGAATGTGTTCCGGGTGTTTACCGGGAGGGGCCCACCCACCCGGGAGTGAGCCCAAGGCCCTAGGGTGGCGCACCAAGCCCCTAGTGGGCTGGTGGAGTCAGCCCAAGAGGGCTATGTCGCCACATAAGAAAATACCAAAAGAAAAGAAGAAAAAAAGGAAAGAGGGAGGTGGGAAGGAAGAGGAGGACTCCTCCTTCCCAAATCAAATTGGAGGAGTCCTCCTCCTCCTGGCGTCCGGCGCACCTGGAGGCCCTTGTGCCTCAAGGCTTGCCCCTCTCCTCCTCCTATATATATATTGGTAGTTTAGGGCTTTTTGAGACACAACTTTACCACATGCAACTCAAGGCTATTCCACATAGTTTTAACTCTAGATCGGATTTCTGCGGAGCTCGGGCGGAGCCTTGCAAGAGTAGATCGTCACCACCACCGGAGCGCCGTCACGCTGTCGGAGAACTCATCTACTTCTCCGTCTTGCTTGCTGGATCAAGAAGGCCAAGATCATCGTTGAGCTGTACGTGTGCTGAACGCGGAGGTGTCGTCCGTTCGGCGCTAGATCGAAACGGATAGTGGGACGGATCGCGAGACGGTTCGTGGGACGGATCCTGGGGCGGTTCGAGGGACGTGAAGACGTTCCACTATATCAACCGCGTTTCTTAACGCTTCCTGCTGAGCGATCTACAAGGGTATGTAGATCTAATCTCCACTCGTAGATGGACATCACCATGATAGGTATCCGTATGCGTAGGAATTTTTTTGTTTCTCATGCAACGTTCCCCAACAGTGGCATCATGAGCTAGGTTGATGCGTAGATGTTATCTCGAGTAGAACACAAAAGGTTTTTTGGACGGTGAAGTTCGATTTGCTGCCCTCCTTAGTCTTTTCTCGATTCGGCGGTATTGTTGGATTGAAGCGGCCCGGACCGACATAACTCGTACGCTTACGAGAGACTGGTTTCATCGATTGACATGCAACCTCGTTGCATAAAGATGACTGGTGGGTGTCGGTTTCTTCAACTTTATTTGAATTGGTTTTTGACCGAGGCCGTCCTTGGAGAGAGGTTAAATAGCAATTTGCACATCTCCGTTGTGGTTTTTGCGTAAGTAAGATGCGATCATACTAGATACCCATAGCAGCCACATAAAATATGCAACAACAAATTAGAGGACGTCTAACTTGTTTTTGCAGGGTATGCTTGTGATATGATATGGCCAATGACGTGATGTGATATATTGGATGTATGAGATCATCATGTTGTAATAGTTAATATTGACTTGCACGTCGATGCTACGACAACCGGCAGGAGCCATAGGGTTGTCTTTAAACTAATGTTTGTGTTTGCAGATGCGTTTACTATATTTCTAGGTCATAGCTTTAGTGGTAATAGCATAGATAACACGACAACCTCGATGGCGACACGTTGATGGAGATCATGATGATGGAGATCATGGTGTGGCTCCGGTGACAAGAAGATCATGACGGTGCTTTGGTGATGGAGATCAAGAAGCACAAGATGATGGCCATATCATGTCACTTATGAATTGCATGTGATGTTAATCCTTTTCTGCACCTGATTTTGCTTAGAACGACGGTAGCATTATGAGGTGATCTCTCACTAAAATTTCAAGACGAAATTGTGTTATCCCCAACTGTGCACCGTTGCGACAGTTCGTAGTTTCGAGACACCACGTGATGATCAGGTGTGATAGACTCAACGTTCACATACAACGGGTGCAAAACAGTTGCACACACGGAACACTCGGGTTAAACTTGACGAGCCTAGCATGTGCAGACATGGCCTCGGAACACATGATACCGAAAGGTCGAGCATGAATCATATAGTTGATATGATTAGCATAGAGATGCTTACCACTGAAACTATTCTCAACTCACGTGATGATCAGACTTGAGTTAGTGAATTTGGATCATGTACCACTCAAATGACTAGAGAGATGTACTTTTTGAGTGGGAGTTTATCAAGTAATTTGATTAGTTAAACTCTAATTATCTTAAACTTAGTCTAAGTCCACTTTGCAATATTTGTGTTGTAGATCAATCGCTCACGCAATAGTCACCCTGAATTTTAATACGTTCCTAGAGAAATCTAAGTTGAAAGATGATGGAAGCAACTTTGTAGACTGGGCTCGTAATCTTAAGTTGCTCCTGCAAGCTTGGAAGAAAGATTATGTCCTTAATGCTGCGCTAGGAGATGAACTACCCGCTATGGCTGACCAAGATGTTAAGAACGCTTGGTTAACATGTAAGGAGGACTACTGAGTAGTTCAGTGTGCAGTCTTGTATGGCTTAGAGTCGGGACTTCAACGTTGCTTTGAGCGTCATGGAGCATATGAGATGTTCCAGGAGTTAAAGTTTATCTTTCAGAAGAACGCCCGGATCGAGAGGTATGAGACCTCCGATAAATTCTGTGCTTGCAAGATGGAGGAGAATTCGTCTGTCAGTGAACATGTGCTCAAAATGTCTGGGTACTCAAACCGTCTAGTTGAGTAGGGGATTGAACTCCCGCAAGAGGCTATCACTGACAGAATTCTTCAATCACTGCCACCAAGCTACAAGAGCTTTGTGTTGAACTATAACATGCAAGGGATGAACAAGTCACCTCGCGAGTTATTTGCGATGCTGAAAGTCACAGAGTCAAAACTCCGGAAAGAGCATCAAGTGTTGATGGTCAATAAGACCACTAGTTTCAAGAGAAATGACAAAGGCAAGAAGGGTAACTCCAAGAAGAGCGGCAAGCCTGTTGCCAATTCGACGAAGAAACCCAAGGCTGGACCTAAGCTTGAAACAGAGTGTTATTATTGCAAGGGACTCGGTCACTGGAAGCGCAACTGCCCCAAATATTTGGCTGATAAGAAGGCAGCCAATGAAAAATCAGGTATATTCGATATACATGTTATTGATGTGTATTTAACCAACTCTCGTAGTAGTGTCTGGGTATTCGATACCGGTTCTGTTGCTCATATTTGCAACTCGAAATAGGAACTGCGGAATAAGCGAAGTTTGGCGAAAGATGAAGTGACGATGTGCGTGGGAAATGGTTTCAAGGTTGATGCAATCGTCGTCGGCACAATTTCAGTTCAGTTACTATCAGGATTAGTTATGAACTTAAATAATTGTTATTTAGTGCCTGCGTTAAGCATGAACATTATATCTAGATCTTGTTTATTGCGAGACGGTTACTCGTTTAAGTGAGAGAATAATGGTTGTTCTATTTCTATGAGTAATATCTTTTATGGTCATGCACCCAATGAGAGAAGATTGTTCATATTGAATCTTGATAGCGATGATACACATATACATAGCATTGAGACCAAAAGAGTTAGAGTTAACAATGATAGCGACATGTTTTTGTGGCACTGCCGTTTAGGTCATATTGCTGTAAAGCGCATGAAGAAACTCCATTCCGATGGGCTTTTGGAGTCACTTGACTTTGAATCACTTGACACGTGCGAACCATGCCTCATGCGCAAGATGACTAAGACTTCGTTCTCCGGAACAATGGAGCGTGCAAGTGACTTGTTGGAAATCATACATACCGTTGTGTGCGGTCCGATGAGTGTGGGGGCGCGCGGCTGATATTGTTATTTTCTCACATTCAGTGACGATTTGAGTAGGTATGGATATATCTACTTGATGAAGCACATGTCTGAAATGTTTGAGAAGTTCAAGCAATTTTAGAGTGAAGTTGAAAATCATCGTGGCAAGAAGATCAAGTTCCTACGGTCTGATTGTGGGGGTGAATATTTGAGTTTCGAGTTTGGTGCTCACTTAAGACAAGGTGGAATTGTTTCACAGTTGACACCGCCTGGAACACTACAGCGTAATGGGGCGGTTCGAAGGACGTGAAGACGTTCCACTATATCAACTACGTTTCTTAACGCTTCCCGCTGAACGATCTACAAGGGTATGTAGATCTAATCTCCACTCGTAGATGGACATCACCATAATAGGTCTTCATGTGCGTAGGAATTTTTTTGTTTTTCATGCAACGTTCCCCAACAAAATGTGCGTATAATTTGTGTGTTTTACCCTTAGTATATGGCAACAGACGATCCCATCACGCTCATACTTGCATCATTCACACATATACACCCCTTCTTAAAAACTCGCATGTACCTTAAAGGACTTATCGCTGTACCCCGGGACAAACTTAGCAATACACTCATCCATGTATTCCTGGGCACGTGTCTGCTTACAGCTCTACGGCAACAGTGACTGCATCTCCCCGTGGAACCTAACAAACATATTGCGCGTATAGATAGTTTACATTTGGAGCTCAATTGGGTTGTAACTTCACTTCCTAGCTGTTGTGATTGTTGTGTCTTCATCCCGCTTCTTCTCAGCACACATTATCTTCTCTTGTATGGCAGCATATTGGCGAATAAAGTCCATTGTTGAGTTTTGTGGGTTGACATACTTTTTGAGCGCAACATTGAAGCCTTCACTCCTTTGCGTGGTCTGGAGAAAGGGGTAGAACTTGTGCATAAAGTATGCGGGCACCCAACATGTTCGTTTCTCATACAAATAAACAAAGTTTGGGTGTTCTGCAACCCCATGTTGCTGAATCATTGCAATCCACCTTGCTTCAAACTCCTCAGGAGTGTAGCTGTCATTTACACGGTCATTGAACTTGGTTTGCAACTCTGGGTGTTTCTCTAGGAACGGACTAGGCTTCTCGGTAGCATTTTGCATTATATGCCAAGGACAATTTCGATGCGTTGTATTCGGAAAAACATACCAGACCTCATGGCATAATCTTGGTCTGTTATGATATTGGTTGAGGCCAAACCACCCATTGCTTCTAGGAATGTCTCAAATAGCCAAACGAAGCTTGTCGATAACTAATTCCTAACAAAACCACAACCAAACTGAATTGACTGTCCATGGTTGTTTATACCAATAAATGGGGCACAAGGCATCTTGTATATATTTGTCAAATATGTTGTGTCAAAAGAGACACAATCACTGAAAAACTTGCAAGCCCTTCTCGCTGAACCATCAATCCAATAAATGCATTGGACCTTATCATCATCATCAAGCTTGTACTTGAAAAATAAGTCTTTGTCAAGTTGTTGCTTTCCCTTAAAGTACTCAATTCTGTCCTGCATATCACTTTATTTATGCTTAGCCCGAAACTTTGCCAGCAAGTTTGCCAAGTCTTTGTGAGTGTAACCAATTGCTTCACGTTGGCCATGCAACTTTGTCAAAAACGGCATATGTCTAAAAGGTTCCAGATTGCACAAATGAAGCAACTTCACAAACTGTTCTTCTTCTTCGGGGATATGTCTATGTGATCATAGGTACCGTGTCAGCAACAACTTCTTGATGAGAGGGTGGTTATGGTCGTCATTTATTTCTGTAACAACCCAGGAATTATCTCTTCGCTTGACAAACATACGGGTCGTGCAGTTTGTTCCTTCAGTTGTATTCCTCCACCTCTCAGGGGCAATAGGTTGCAGGTTTTGGGTGTCTACTTTCTTCTTGATCTTCATCCCAGCTGTATGGCACACAAGGGATGCTCTTATTAGTTCACCACTCGCCTCTGACTTTTTTTTCTCTGAAAAAGTACCTCACTCTAAACCCTTTCTGCCTCGCATACATTTTGTAGTGTTTTTCAGCATCCTCAAGAGTGTCAAACCTCATCGTGGTTGTGGGTTGCTGTGGCATGGACATCACCTCCGATATGCCTTCATCCTCATTTGCATTATCATCATTTGGTGTGCGATTAGATGATGCATCCAACGTCTGCTCTGTGTTTGCCGGTTGTTGTAACACAGTGTGTCATGCACTAATAGTCTCACAATCTGCATAACACACATAACCAATTTAGTAACATTTTTTTAGAAACTCACAATTGTGCATCTTTTTCTTCAAAACTGGTAATCAGGTACATCTTTTTCAAAACAGGGAGGCATGTGAAATATGTATTTTTGCACAACTATTAGGAACAAAGTATTTTGAAATAATCCAGTTTTTTTTTCATGGTAAACTAGAAAACATTTTGTGTATTCAGAACCTTTGGTATTGCCATTTTTGGTATTTTTTTATAGGATATTCTACATGAAACCAACATTTTAAGTAGCAAGAAAGGAACTGCCATTTTTTCATGGTAACTAGGCACATTTTTTCTGACAACTAGGTGCATGGAGTTATTCAACAACCAACAAAAGAAATTGGCATTTTGTTTTCTTATAAACTAGGCACAATTATACTAACAACTACTGCATTTTCTATGCAGCAACTAGGTGTGAAATAGCAGAGAACATAAAAAGACTTGTTAAGTTAGTGATTAGGCTTGAAGGCCTTTTTTAAGGAATTACGGTAGCAGCAAAAATACAACTAGATGGTGGTGGTGGTACAAATAAATTGGAAACTCTAGGGAGGGGGGAACAAACCTGTGTCATGAGCAGCTAGAATGTAAGAATCCATCTTTTATGTGGCGTGTCCCTTGTTGTTTCTTGGGAAGTCCTTCCTCCCTGCATGTTTTTGTGTGATACGAAGACAATATATTAGCTAATTTTTTTTCCGATTTTTTTTTGTTCTGGAACAGGAATTGAAAAGCAAATCAGATGATGAAGATCCGAAGGGAGAAAGAGAGGTGCATATCTGAGGGGCAGAAAAGAGAAGTTCTGTTTTGGGGGAGAAACAAGAGATTTTCCGTAGGATTTTCTTTGTGCAAGAATTAAGGGGCAGTAATTTGTAAGTAGATTCATGTTTCTTGCAAGGGACCTGGGACGAGGCACTTGCGTACCTGTTATTTTTGCTACTTTGTGTACCTGTTATTTTTGATTTCCGTAAGTTTATAACTTGGATCACTCGAGATGTCATCTTTTTTGCTGCTTGTTCTGTTGTTTTCCGCCCTTCAGATCTTGTTTTTACGCCAGTGGAGGCTATTGGGGAGGGAGGAAGAAGACGGGAGGGATTACGGGGTGGGGGATCTGGGGTGGTTGTGGGATTGATGGTGGTGTGGGAAGATATTTATGGAAACAAGTGTATGAGACAAAAAAAAGAAGCTGCTGGGATCGGGAGGAAGAGTTGAAAAAAGACAGGCCAGGCTGGCAACCTGCCGCCGCACGGGAGCGCACATGTGCGGCGCCGCTCCGTAGTGGAGTCCTTCGTTGAATTTAGTTTGATAATCATTATGACTCTATTTCTGTTGTCAAATGGAAATATAAGATGTAAATCGACTCTAATACAATAACCAACACACATACTCCACAATGTGATGGAATATACAAGACGATGGTAGTAAACTTCTTGTTATTGAAGCCATGAAGGATAAGTGCTGGCTAACAAGAATGGTAAAGTTAAACTAAAAAGAACATATATCTATCTTAATAAAATCAATTAAGCATAGAAACTATTTGACAAAATAATAAAGATAATTTCTTATTTTACCACAAGTTAATATTCACGAGGAACATAACCAAACGAGACATATCTATCTTAGCAAAATAACAAGGATAACTTCATATTTTACAGATGGAGTATTAATTTACAGAACGAGTATTTTTTTAAAGAGATGCTGAATCTCCAAAATTGGATGAAGGGCTGACTTTTTGAAGCACGGATTGATTAGCCGTTAGGCCCGTTACTATGAGATCTTGGTACCAATTGATGAATGGATTAATTTCGCTGGGTTAATTCGCATATCAAATCCCCACTTTTCCGCCTTCCAAAGAAGAAAGATGGCCGCGTTGAAGAGCAGCCCAAACCCAAACGCCAAAACCCCCGCCTCAAAAACCACCCAAAGCCAAAGCCAACCGCAGCAGAGCACCACCACCACCACCCGAGCTGCAGCAGCACCGAGCAGAGCAGCAGCAGCAGCAGCCCAACCCCCCTCTCCCCTCCCCATCGACTGCGATGATGATGGAGATTCCACCACGCGCGCCCGCCTCCTCCTCCACCACCTCGTTCCCCGCATAGCCATCCATCCATCCATTCCCCAACCCACAGCAAGAACCCTCCTCTTCTCCCTCCTCCGTTCTCCGAGCGAGTTTGAATCTTGGTGAGGGGAGCGATGGCCAAGGCGGAGAGGCTGGTGGTGGAGGTGGTGGCGGCGCACAACCTGATGCCCAAGGACGGGCAGGGCTCCTCGTCGGCCTACGTGGAGGTGGAGTTCGAGCACCAGAAGCGCCGCACCAGGCCCAGGCCCAGGGAGCTCAACCCCGTCTGGAACGAGCGCCTCGTCTTCCCCGTCGCCGACCCCGACGACCTCCCCTACCGCGCCATCGACGTCGCCGTCTACAACGACCGCGCCGCCTCCGCCTCCGCCTCCGGGAGCGGCCCCCACGGCCGCAACTTCCTCGGCAAGGTGCGCGTCCCCGCCGCCGGCGTGCCCGCGCCTGGGGAGCCCGTCGTGCCGCAGCTCTTCACGCTCGAGAAGCGCAGCCTCTTCTCGCATATCCGCGGCGAGATCACGCTCAAGATTTACCGCGCCGGCGCCGGGGCTGGGGAGGTGGTCGCCAAGGGCAAGCAGGAGAAGCCGGCCAAGGCGGTGGTGAGTGGGCCCGAGGTCGTCGCCGCGCCGCCTGTGAATGGGGGCAAGAAGCATCACCACCAGCAGCAGCAGCATCACCAGCATCACCAGCACCAACAGCCGGTGGTGGCCGCGCGGCCGCAGCAGCCGCCGCAGCAGCCCCAGCAGCCCATGGACGTCATGCCGCAGCCGCAGCCGCAGCCGGCGGCCATGAAGCCGGTCATGCTCGCCGACCACTACCCCGTCCCGGCCATGTTCCCCGGCGGGCCCGCGGACTTCTCCCTCAAGGAGACGCGGCCACACCTCGGCGGCGGGCTGACGGCCGACAAGGCGAGCGCCACCTACGACCTGGTCGAGCAGATGCAGTACCTGTACGTGCGCGTCGTGCGCGCGCGCGGCGTGGCCACGCCCGGGGAGGCCGTGGCGGAGGTCAAGCTCGGGAACTACCGCGGCGTCACGCCGCCGGCCGCCGCGCACCAGTGGGACCAGGTCTTCGCCTTCTCCAAGGAGACCATCCAGTCCTCGTTCGTCGAGGTCTTCGTGCGCGCACGCGGCAGCGACGACCACGTCGGCCGCATCTGGTTCGACCTCTCCGAGGTGCCCCGCCGCGCGCCACCGGACAGCACGCTGGCGCCGCAGTGGTACGCCATGGAGGACCGCAAGGGCGAGCGCGGTAGCGTGGAGCTGATGGTCGCCGTTTGGTACGGCACGCAGGCCGACGAGGCCTTCGCCGAGGCGTGGCACTCCAAGGCCGCCGGCGTCCAGGGCCACGGCCCCCTGGGATCCATCAAGTCCAAGGTGTACGTCGCCCCCAAGCTCTGGTACCTCCGTGTGTCCGTCATCGAGGCGCAGGACCTGCTCCCCATGGACAAGGGCCCCATGGCGACGGGCCGGTACCCGGAGCTCTTCGTGCGCGCGCAGATTGGGAGCCAGATGCTGCGCACACGAGCGTCGCCGATCATGGCGAACCGGGGGCCGACGAGCCCGTTCTGGAACGAGGACCTGATGTTTGTGGTTGCCGAGCCATTTGAGGAGTTCTTGGTGGTCTCTCTGGAGGATCATGTGTCGCCGGGCAGGGATGACATCCTCGGCCGCCTCGTCGTTCCGGTGTCTGCCATTGAGAGGCGCTGGGATGAGAAGCTTGTTGTCTCCAGGTGGTTTGGGCTGGACCGCGCCGGTGGCGGCGGCAATGTCGCCGTCAACAACCCGAACAGGTTCGGGAGCCGGGTGCATCTCCGGCTAAGTCTCGACGGCGGTTACCATGTTCTGGATGAGGCAACGGCGTACAGCAGTGATCTCCGGCCGACGGCAAAGCAGCTGTGGTACCCGCATGTCGGGGTGCTCGAGCTCGGCGTGCTCGGTGCCACTGGACTGATACCAATGAAGGGCCGGGCCGATGGCAGGGGCGCGACGGCAGATTCATATTGCGTCGCAAAGTATGGCCAGAAGTGGATCCGCACGCGCACCGTCGTCGACTCGGTGTGCCCCCGGTGGAACGAGCAGTACACCTGGGAGGTGTTCGACCCCTGCACCGTGATCACCGTCGGCGTGTTCGACAACTGCCATGTGGACAAGCCGGCATCAGGGAACAACACCACGGTGGCCGTCCGTGACAACTGCATCGGCAAGGTCCGTATCAGGCTCTCGACACTGGAGACCGACAGGGTGTACACTCATGCCTACCCACTGCTGATGCTGCATCCGTCTGGTGTCAAGAAGATGGGGGAGCTCCACCTGGCCGTGCGCTTCTGCTCCAGCAATGCCGGCAACATGTACCATGCCTATGCTCGCCCGATGCTCCCCAAGATGCACTACATCGAGCCGCTGCTGGTGCGGCAGGTCGAGAGCCTGCGGTTCCAGGCCACGAGTGTCGTCGCTGCCCGGCTTGGCCGCACCGAGCCGCCACTCGGCAAAGAGGTCGTCGAGTACATGCTGGATCACCGTTCACATCTGTGGAGCATGCGGCGCAGCAAGGCCAACTTCTTTCGCCTTGTCTCCGTGCTCTCCGGTGTGATGGCGGTTGGCAGGTGGTTCGAGCTGGTTCGCTCCTGGCATTACCCGGTGCATTCCTGCGTTGCCGTCTTCACGTTCTTGGTGTTCGTCCTGATGCCGGAGCTGATCCTGCCGACGGCGTTCCTGGTGATGGCGATCACCGGGCTCTGGAGGTACCGCGTGCGCCCGAGGCACCCGCCCCACATGGACATGCGGTTGTCCCACGCGGACGCGGCCACCGTCGACGAGCTGGACGAGGAGTTCGACACGTTCCCTTCGAGCCGTGGCGATGCTGTGCGCTTCAGGTACGACCGCCTCCGCAGCGTGGCGGGGAGGGTGCAGACGGTGGTCGGTGACATTGCGACGCAGGGCGAGCGGATGCAGGCGGTGCTCAGCTGGCGCGACCCGAGGGCGACGATGCTCTTCTCGGTTGCCTGTGTTGTTGCTGCGGTCATTGCTTATGCTGTGCCGATGAAGTTGCTGATCGGGCTGTGGGGCCTCTACGCCATGCGCCCGCCGAGGTTCCGCAGCCGGATGCCGTCCCCGCTGATGAACTTCTTCCGGAGGCTGCCATCCAAGGCCGACATCCTGCTCTGATCATCCCACATTCAGTTTCAGCTGGCTGCAAAATGGGTAACTCTTAACCTTGTGACCGATTCAGTTATTGGTGGTTGGTTATTTTGGAGGGAAGTGGATGATGCTTGGAAGGAATGTAGTAGCAAGAAACAAACTTGTTTGCTTTCTTGCATGCTGGAGGTGTTGCTTAGCTTAGTTGCTGTTAGTGTTAGCTAGTGTAGTCTGCTGCTTTGTGTGGTGGCACCAGTAGAAGAAGAAGACTTCTGGTAGCTAGTTCTTCCAGTCCCAGTTTCAGACTTTCAGTTGTGCAAGGACTAAAGTTCAGTAGATGGCAGTCAATCTATTATGTGATGATGAAACAACGACTAAGTTCTGTACTACATTGCTGTTACTCTGTGTGATGATGATGTGTTGATGAAACAGCCAGGTTTAATTTACAATTGCAAAACTAGTGTGTGCTTCTCATTTTTTAGCAGTAGCAGAGTAGCAGAGTAGCTGACTTGGTGAGCAGAGCGGCCCAGTGGTCGTGGTGGTGCTATTCTTGTGTAGTCATAGTTTCACTTGTCCAAAGGCCGAGTTCAGTCAATGACAGTTAATCCGTGTCATGATGATTTAGTCGATGAACCAACCAGGTTTATCCATGATGAGCCGCAGATGTCTTGATGAAGTAATAGTAAATGTTTGATTTGTAGTACTTCAAAGACTGGGAATGATGCTTCTCACGTGCACGAGTGTTGTTGCTTTTTATTCTTTGGTGAGAATAAAAATCTTGTGTTTGGAGTTGAGGCATGGTGGCGCCTCTTTTTGTTTTAGTTTGTCTCCACTCTGTTCCCATGTGATACAGTAAACTAATGGTACATGGAATTCTTGCTCATGGCCTGAAGTTTGAACATGCAACCATGCAAGTGATGTGTTAGAATAATCCGAGGCACTTCGTTGATCAACCGAGGACCAAGCAATCACACAAGCACGACACCGAGATTTGTTAACGAGGTTCACCGATATGGCTACATCCCCGGGGCCTGACTACGGGCGTTCCTCCCCGTGACACCGTCACAATACCGCACCTCGGCCGCCCGGGCACCGACACACGTCGCCGGCTCCCCCGCGCACCCGTGCTATTATGTTGGCATGGGTTACATCGTGTGTCTACCCCCGCTATATATGAGAGGACTAGGATACAAGTGTCCTATCAGGACACGACTCCATATCCTGTCTAAACACAATACTAATCAGAGTCCAACTGTAACCTACCTTGTACAAGAATATTCGACACAACTCTAACAAACTCCACCTTGGCGAATATTCTCCGCCACCTTGAGTTCATCCATGGGTCAAACTTTCATGTACATTGGACTTGAGATACGCCATGAGCACCACTGCTACTCCCAGACTCCATGTGACTCCACCTGCAACTGTAGTCCCTTCTCGTCTTCTTCACAGTCAACCCTCGAGCAAAGTTAAGTTCCTTATTGGATGCCACGTATAAGAGTTATCCCTTCAACGTCATCACACACTGATCACTGACCTACATGAAAGTGAATAACCCACATATTGGATGCCACGTATAAGAGTTATCTGAACTTAACATCCTCGCTCTTCCTTGACCGTCTATCTAAAAGTTGAAAGAATTTCACCGTCGCCGTGTGTCACCCCGGAGTCAAATTCGCAGTTGTCTCATCCTTTTCCCGGATAGTCTCTGACAATGTCCCAAAGCTATAGCACTCCGCCTCCTTCTGTACTTGTCATATGCACCTTCCCATGTGCACTAAACACCACAACATATGCGGCCATGTACTTTCTTCGCTTATGACAATTTAGACTTTCTGTCACTTTCTCAGATTCTTTATGGTCAACTCCTGTCCATCAACTAGCACCGATAGACCCAGTCATCAACTTCAATCTGGTACTCGTCAACACTGCTTCAGCACCCTTTACACACTTTGTCTGACAACATGTCTGACCACCAGTGCCTTGTTCTGTAGCTGTGTCCCGTGCTTACCGCACACCTCGTCACTATCACCGCGTCGAGCCTCTGCTGTCATGTTCAAGTTTTCCAAGGTCGCGAACCCACACCACTCAACCCCCACTGCAGAGAACCACCGATCATCACCGACCGATGCCGAGTATCACGTCTCCATCAGACGACTGGTACACAGTCCAATCCACGTGTCTCTCGCTATCCCACTGAAATAGGCTACGATTCTCCGAATTCTTACGCCGTAGCCCCTCCATCAGCACAGAGTGAAGTCTTTCGCTAGACTCCAGCTCCACCTTCAACATGACTCCATGTAGCTGGCCGTGCTACCTCGCGCCCTGTCGACTTCAAGCTCTCATGTGTGCACTGTCTTGAATCAACCATGCGTCATAGTCTGTTTAAGCCGCACAAGCCCTCAGACCTGCACCACGTGTTTCCACGCCCCAGAAGTCGACCACCATCAGCATCACGCTCCTATGTCGTCGTCGCTGAAATCACCGCCTTCTTCTGCTTTGATCGACATCACGTCGATCCGTCAGACAGTCCAGTCCGACTCAGCCGAAAATATCGAACTGCAACCATGCTCCACCTTGCGTCATATCCGCCCGCACATCCCCATGCATTACTTGACACCATATGTATGCCACAACGCGCTCCAGACTCCTCCGAGCCATATACGCACGTCGTCATCTTGTACGTAAACTGTAGGTGTACCAAGCAAGGAGACAATGAGGAAATCCCTGTAGTAGACTTTCCATATGCACACAATCGTAGAGATTCAAACTCCATCATGTTTCCATGCATGCTTGTAGCGTTTAGACTGATTCGCCTCTCGCTGACCTTGCTCAAGATGGTCAACACCAGCATTCAACGTGCATCTATGAGTCCAGACGCATTCCTTTTTCCCCAACAAAACTCGTGTCACAGCTATGCAGTACATCGCCACGTCCACAACTTACAGCCAGCCATCTGCAACACAACGGCACCGCGCCTGGGCCTCGTCCAGCCTCGCCGGCCTACCCACCAGCTGATAGAGCCTCACGTCTTAGGCCCCATGCTTGGGCTGCCTGCCCTTCACGCCACCTGAACCTGGGCAACATGCTGCTGCCCTACAGGACACGCTGCCTGCCCTAGCTGGTCTGCCTGCATACGCGGCTCCGTAGCGATCCGAGTGCCACCGTCGCTAGGTGCCCAACCGGATCAAATCTATCCGATCAGCCCCGAAGCGCTGGCTGCACGTATGTTACGCCGCCGCTGAAAACCGATCTGCATCCTCTTCCTGCTTCCGATTGCTTCCTTGAAAATAATATCACCACGAATCCATCTGTTCCAGACCGTGTCCGCAGCAACTCATCGACGATCCACGCCAATTTCCTTCTGCTTCAATGATCATCCCGCAGAATTTCATAGATATTTTCTTCCTTGTCTCTAGATTAACAACCACAATTTCTTCGAACCTTGTTCATGATACCACTTGTTACAATAATTCGAGGCACTTCGTTGATCAACCGAGGACCAAGCAATCACACAAGCACGACACCGAGATTTGTTAACGAGGTTCACCGATATGGCTACATCCCCGGGGCCTGACTACGGGCGCTCCTCCCCGTGACACCGTCACAATACCGCACCTCGGCCGCCCGGGCACCGACACACGTCGCCGGCTCCCCCGCGCACCCGTGCTATTATGTTGGCATGGGTTACATCGTGTGTCTACCCCCGCTATATATGAGAGGACTAGGATACAAGTGTCCTATCAGGACACGACTCCATATCCTGTCTAAACACAATACTACTCAGAGTCCAACTGTAACCTACCTTGTACAAGAATATTCGACACAACTCTAACATACAGTTAATCCGTGTCATGATGATTTAGTTGATGAACCAACCAGGTTTATCCATGATGAGCCGCAGATGTCTTGATGAAGTAATAGTAAATGTTTGATTTGTAGTACTTCAAAGACTGGGAATGATGCTTCTCACGTGCACGAGTGTTGTTGCTTTTTGTTCTTTGGTGAGAATAAAAATCTTGTGTTTGGAGTTGAGGCATGGTGGCGCCTCTTTTTGTTTTAGTTTGTCTCCACTCTGTTCCCATGTGATTACAGTAAACTAATGGTACATGGAATTCTTGCTCATGGCCTGAAGTTTGAACATGCAACCATGCAAGTGATGTGTTTTTCCGTTTACTGTAAATGATCTACAGAGAAATGATATCCACTACTCCATCATTTCTCAACTCGCCAAATGAAATGCTCCGTTGGTCCCAAAATATAAGTTTTTTTTAAAAGAGAACTCTTTAATATCGACCAAGTTTAGAGCCAAAAATAATGACATCCATAAAGGGAGTAAATGAAATATTATCAACATTGATGAAATATGGAAATTTATCTTATGATGAATTGAATGACACCGATTTGATATTATCGACATTGATATATTTCTCTTCAAAATAATCGAACTTCAAGAGGTTTGGCTTTTCAAAAACTAATGTATCTAATATTTTGAAATAAAGGGAGTAAAGACATTATAAGAACCCAATAACACCAACGGTTACTGTAGTTTTTTATCCGTGTGTCGCTAACATGGTGCAAGTTTTCTCAAAAGAACCATTGGCATCCTGAGCACTGCGTTGGACACAACCTCACTTGTCACCTTACCAACATAAACAATTACTTTTTCTCACCGCCCATGAAACTTGCATGGGCTAGCTTTGTCCGCGGACGCCTCTAGTGGCGGCGATGCATCGAGGGGGAAGGGGACCCTACCGTGGACGAATAGGGATCTCATGAGTCACCATAGTAGAGTGACATGTAGGACCGAGGGTGGGGTGGGGGTGGGGGGGGGGTTCCTTAGACTCTCATGTAGTGCCATCGAAGAGAAAAATCAACTCCTTTTCCATTGGTTTCTTGAATTGCCATAACAATACAATGACTTGCAACAAATCAAATTCGCTGAGCATAAACTAAAACAAGAATATTATAGGGAGGTATTATGCATAGTTTAGCACAACCTCATAATTTGCACATTTTAATACCCGAGGTTTTATATGGGACAAGAATTGGTGCGGCCCACTTAAAAATATGCTCACGATGATGCGAGTAAGTTGTCATAGATAATTACCAATAAACGTATATAGGACGAGTGCCCAAAAATGAGTATGATACATAATGGTTATCATGCTACATGCATGATAACATTCAAATGGACAAAACGAGAATGGCGCACCTACTTAACTTAAACTTTGGTCAAGCAAATCAACTGCATCTCCCCAATGCACATCTTGCATGCAGTAAATACATGTAATGATCCACAAGAGGTTCGATATTGCAATAAGATGGATATGGATGGCGATGAAGATGATGATGAAAATGACAAATGTCGACGTCCCTTTTCACAATATGGTGGTGATGGCGATCCCCGCTCTACCAATTCATCCTTCAAATGCCTATCGGAGGCTAGGGTTTTGTGTTTTGGATGAGTTTCTAGATTTGTGGACATCACATATCACATATGATTGCCCGAGGGAGGAGTTGTTGATCAAGAGGCGTGATACATCCATTTTGCATCATGATTTCTAATTGAAATTTATATTGTTTTTGGACATTATTCTATTTTATGATACAATTCTAATGCCTTTCTCTCTTAATTTACAAGGTATATTCACAAAGAGGGAGATTATCGGAAACTGGAATTCTGGACCAGAAAACCAAGAAAATGGCTGAAATTTCTGTGGACTCCAAATGACCTGAAACTTCACAAGGATTTTTCGTGAAATACATGTGAATTTATGAAGCAAAGAAGTGCCATAGGGGGGCCACCTGTGGCTCCCAAGTGATCAGGGCGCGACCACCCCCTCGACGCGTCCTCATGGCTTGGGAAGCCCACAGTCAGGCCTAGCCCCCCTCTTCTACTATATGAAGGATTTCTACCTAGAACAAATCAGAAGGATACTTTCAGGACGATGCACCGCCGTCTCAAGGAGAAAACGTAGGGAGGAGCCCTTTCACTCTCCGAGAGAGAAATTTTACTGGGGAAACTTCCGTCTCAGAGGGGGAAATTGAAGCCATCGTCATCACCAACGCTTCCTCCTTCATGGGAGGACCAAACTTCATTAACATCTTCGCCAGCACCATCTCATATCAAACCCTAGTTCATATCTTGTATTCAATCTTTGTCTCAAAACCTTAGATTGGTACCTGGGGGTTTCTAGTAGCGTTCATTACATCTTGTAGTTGATGCTTGCGGGTTTACTTGGTGGAAGATAATATGCTCAGATCCTTTATCATATTTATTACACCTTTGGTTTTGAACATGGTGATGATTTGTGAGTAGTTACTTTTGTTCTCGAGGATATGGGAGAAGTCTTGTTATAAGTAATCATGTGAAGTTGGTATTCGTTCGATATTTTAATGATATGAATGTCGTTGCTTGTTTTAGTGGTGTCATGTAAACGTCAACTACATGACACTTCACCATACTTTGAGCCTAAGAGAATTCATTATGGAGTAATTAGTACATGATGGGTTGCAAAAGTGACAGAAGCTTAAACCCTACTTTATGTGTTATTCCACAAGGAGCTTATTTGGATCCATATGTTTCATGCTATCGTTTGATTTATCATAATTGTTTTCTCATAGTTGCAGATCCTTGCGAGAGGGGGTAATCATAAGTGAGTTGTTTGTTCAAGTAAGAACGACACCTTAGCACCGGTCCACGCACATATCAAATGATCAAGGTAACAAACGCGAATCAACTCAACATGATGAGCATGACTAGATGGAAATTCACATGTGTACTCAAGAGCACTTTTGAAAGGATCGATATGGTTGACTAGAGGGGGGGGGGTGAATAAGCAACGACCACTTTTTAATTAATCTTAGCAAGTTAGGGTAAACAACATACGGGTTCAGAAGAATAACAACAATGGGGTGAACCATAATGAAGCTAACAACAAGAGCTACTAAGACAAGTAAGAGATGGACAACAACATAAGCAAACACAAAGTAAAGGTTAGAGATAACCACAAGTGGAACCAATGAAGACGAGGATGTGTTATCGAAGTTCCTTCCCTTTGACAGGAAGTACGTCTCCGTTGGAGCGGTGTGGAGGCACAATGCTCCCCAATAAGCCACTAGGGCCACCGTATTCTCCTCACGCCCTCACACGATGCAAGGTACCGTGATTCCACTATAGGTGCCCTTGAAGGCGGCGACCGAACCTTTACAAACAAGGTTGGGGAAAACTCCACACAAAGCTTGGAGGCTCCCAACAAGACCACGAAGCTTCACCATAATGGAATGTGGCTCCGAGGTGACCTCAACCGTCTAGGATGCTCAAACACCCAAGAGTAACAAGATCCGCAAGGGATTGGTGGGGGAATCAACTTTTCTCTTGGTGGAAGTGTAGATCTAGGCATTCTCAATCAATCCCTAGAGAATCAACAAGTTTTATTGGCTAGGGAGAGAGATCGGGCACTTTTGAGCTTAGGGAGCAACAATGGAGCTTGGAAGGGTAAGAGATGGGGTTCCACAGCTAGAAGAACCCCTTATATAGTGAGGGGAAAAATCCAACCGTTTTCCCACTCACGGCCCGTGCCTAGTGGTACTACCGCTGGACCCAGCGGTACTATCGCTAGCACTCCAGCGGTACTACCGTTGGGCCCATGGTAGTGCATAAGCAGTACCGGGCCAACCACCGCCAAGAAAGTCTTCGCAAAAAGGTCCGTCGAAGTACAACCACTAGGAAGGCGGTACTAAGCTTCTGGGGTGGTACTACCGCTCACCAGGGGCGGTACTACCGCCAGCTAGCGGTACTACCGCTGGCGGCAGCGGTACTACCGCTAGCACTCTAGCGGTACTACCGCTAGGGCTAGCGATACTACCGCTAGCCACAGCGGTACTACCGCTGGGGGACCTTTTGCTTAGATGAGATAAGCACATAGGCGGGAGATACTCCAAAGTTGCAGGCAAGGGGAAGGAAGATAAAGTGAGTGCATGCAAAATTGATTCCACCCAAACCTTTCCACTACGGGTCCCCTCTTAACAGTAGGGCGTTCCTATGACTCAAAGAAAGAGAATCGTAGAGTACACCGTGCTTCTGTTCCATGGAAAGAGGGGGCGAGTCGTCTTGTGCCGTTGACATGTGTTATCTGAAATCTTAACACACACGGTTAGTCCTTTGCGGTATTGTCATCAATCACCAAAATTACTTAGGCATAAACTATGGCCTAACAATCTCCCCCCTTTTGGTGGATTGATGACAATACCAGATTTGCATAGTGAATAGCATGTGAACATAAGGACAGAGATATATAAAAATAAGGAGCATATGACTCACAACATATGATGGAAATAAATCTCACACTAGTTCAAATCTCACATCACACAAAGCAAAGAGAGCAAATAAAAGCAAACCAAGTTGAAAGCAAACACGAAAGATAAGCAAAGCTAAGCAAAGTTCAACTCTCAAATCGAGCTCCTAGACTCTCTCCCCCTTTGGCACAAGACACCAAAAAGGGGCACACCTAATGACACAGGTGATCACTCCTCATCCTCATCAGCCCCAGACTCGTACGTGGCATCCGGATCGTCCTGCTCCTCCTCCTTGTCCTCCTCAGACGCCTCTGCCTCTGTATCAGACCACTGACAACCTTGAGCCCGTATCCAAGTAGCCTCTGGGGTGATGTCGTCCTCTGAGCCGCTGGAGATGTCAACATCAAGTGTCTTCAGGACACGCTTGTGCCTCTGACGGTCCTGCTTCTGAGCCACATGAGTCTGTTATTGTCCCTTGGCCTGCATACAGAAAATAGTCTTCATTTTATCCTGCAGTTTCACTGCCCAAGATGGCATAGCAGAAGAGCAGGACTGAGAGGCGGTGCCTCTGTCAGCAGCAGTCTCTGTGTCAGTGTCCATGTGCTGAGATGAAGTTGATGGGTTGGCCCATTTGTCCTTGATGCGGAGCCTGATAGGATCGTGCACAAAGTAATCAGCCTGAAGGTGGAACTCAGTCGAATAGGTGTCTTGCAACTTTTGGCGAATATAGGCAAACAAGTAGGGCCCGTAGATGGAACCTTGCGCATCATGATGCAGTTCTAGAGCTCACTGAACATCACATCAGAAATATCGAGAGGGGCAGACTCCTTAGTCATAGCCTCCTGAAAAAGCAGAAGCATCTCAGCCAGAGAGCCATGCACCTCGTCGAAGTTGCCAATGCGAGGAAAGAGGGTGTTGCGGAAGATCCGATGCATAATATCCAGATGCTTGGGGAGCACACCTTTTCTTCACATACAATTGCTGCAGCCTGTCCTTGGCGGGGGGCCTATCAGTGGAAGCTGGAGCATGTGGACGTGACCCAATAAGAGGGTCAGCTCCCTGAAAGTCGACCTTGAGAAACTCCATGAATTCACGCCAGGACCCTGTCATCTTCTGAATGCCAGTCATCCAAACCATGGTGCGCTCGTCATCAGGCGAGAAGTGAACAGTGACATAGAATTGGGCAACAACATTTGGATCAAAGTCTTTCTTGAAGGAGATGATCTCCTTGATGCCAAGCTTGTCAATCGAAGAGAGAGCGTCACCAAAGTAGTCCGGGTTCCGCTGAAGATGAGCCAAGTCAATCCACTAAACTGGAACAAAATTCTTCTTGAAGTGCTTGATGATGTCGCGATAGATCCTGCAGTGATCCATTGACCAAACATGCTCGGCATCCCTGATCACAGCCTTCTCTTGGAGATAGTGATTTTTGGTGCGGAACCGCATAAAATCGTTAGGGGGCATAGTGCAAACTTTGACCCCCTTGTCCTTGTGAGCTGCCTTCTTGAAAGACTTCTTTCTAGGTTGCAGACCAGAAGTGGCGGAGCCCTGTGGATCCTCTGGATTGCGATACTGTTTCGACTGGGTATCCCGTGGGGGATTCGAGCGGCGAGCACCACCCGTGACACACAAGACACACACCGAAAAAGAGCGACAGAAGGAGTCAAGGCAATGAACACAAAGAGATATAAGAGTAAACTCACATTGCCAAAAAAAGAAAAGGAAAAAAAAATCCTCCTTGCGGTAGTACCGCTATCCCTGGCGGTAGTACCGCTAGGGGTTTGACTTTCAGATCTGAATAGGCAAAAGGACCCATAGGAACGACTAGATTCGATTTACGGGGGCCATGGGTACTGTATATAATTACTACAAAAACCACCATAGCCCTAACCACATGATGATCTCAAGAAACATCTAAATAAAGACATGCCTAGTCAAGAGGATCCAAGTTTTAGATCTAATCCAAAATAAGAGAAGAAGTGCTTGATCTAAAACATGAAGAACCTAGGGCATGGCAATATACACACAATGAATCATAGGACCAACACTCCCCTAGAACATCTCCTTCGTGCCATCCAAGAACAAAGCACAATACCATAGCCATGGATCCAAATCACCAATGCTCCTAACCCTAGAACAAGAAAACATCAACCAAGAGAATAAAGGGAGGAGCTTTACCGAAGTCCATGTCACTTGGTGGAGGAAGGAGGAGTGGAGCAAACCCTCCAATTGAACGGAGAGAAGGGCTCCACGGATAGAGATCCAAATAGGGGGAGTTCGGCGTTGGGGAGGGAAGAGCCATGAGGAAGAAGAAAGAGGCAGGAAAAATGGGCTCCCCCTCCTTTATATAGCCCAAGGGGTACGGGACAACGGTAGTACCGCTGGGGTCCTGGCGGTAGTACCGCTCCCCCTGGCGGTAGTACCTCTCCCCCTTGAGACAACCCTAAAAAGTCTTAGTCAGGTCGTGGTAGATTGGGGTCCCGGCGGTAGTACCGCTATCCCTGGCGGTAGTACCGCTGGGGTCCTGGCGGTAGTACACCTACCCCTGGTGGTAGTACCGCTGGGGTCCTGGCGGTAGTACCGCTGCAAATGGCACAACGAGACATAGGAGATGAGAAAGACGTGGGCACACGACAAGTCAGTAAAAGAAAGAAGATAGCACGAGTAAAATATACTGACTCGTCGTTTTGTATCCTTTCTTCCATATGAGAGAAAGGTGGGGCGGTGGCTGAGGCCACCTATGTTTGAGACAAAGGTATGACACCGCGAAGAATTATCCTTGGGTTCATGACCAACGCTCGTCTTTGAAGCACAAGTGCCATTTGGGAATGGTTAATGTGAAAGACTAGATTAATTTATGCATAATGGGGGGAGGAAGAGTTCATTGAGAGAACAACACTCCCCCTTTGTCCATGCCTACATCTAGAACAAGATCGAATGCATAGTAAGGTGCAACGTGCCTAGCTTCAATCCACATTACTTGAATCAATGATATTTAGCTCATGCCTTAACTCTCGGAACATTGCTTCATCTAGGGGCTTAGTGAAAATATCTGCAAGTTGCTCTTCAGTGTGGATGAAGTGAACCTCAATATCACCTAGCTTGATATGTTCACGAATGAAGTGATGGAGAATATCAATATACTTGGTCTTGCTATGTTGCACTGGGTTGATGGAAATCTTGATAGCACTTTGATTGTCACATAGAAGAGGCACTTTGTCACAAGTGACACCGTAATCCTTTAAAGTTTGCCTCATCCATAGCAATTGTGCGCAACAACTTGCAGGTGCCACATACTCAGCTTCGGTGGATGATAGTGAGACACAATTCTGCTTCTTTGAAGACCAACTTACCAGTGAGCGACCAAGGAATTGGCATCCTCCAGAAGTTGACTTCCTCTCCACACAATCTCCTGCCCAATCTGAGTCAGAATAGCCTACTAGGTTGAAGTTTGCTCCTTTGGGATACCATAGGCGAAAGTTTGGGGTATGAGCCAAATATCAAAAGATTCGCTTAACAGCCATATAATGACTTTCTTTTGGTGCGGATTGAAACCGTGCACATATCCCTACACTCAACATAATATCTGGTCTAGATGCACAAAGGTAAAGGAGGGATCCAATCATGGAGCGATATACCTTTTGATCCACTACTTTACCATTGGGATCACTGTCAAGCTTGCATCTTGTTGGCATGGGGAACTTGACCGGCTTGACATATTCAAGCTCGAACCGTTTGAGCATGTCTTGAGTGTACTTGGCTTGTTTGATGAAGGTCCCTTCTAGGCCTTGTTTAATCTCGAAGCCGAGGAAGAACTTCAACTCTCCCATCATGGACATCTCAAATTTCTCGGTCATTAGTGCAACAAATTCTTCATTGAAGGAAATGTTAGGAGAACCAAAGATAGTATCATCAACATATAGTTGGCATATGAACAAGTCCCCTTTAACCCTCTTAGTAAAAAGAGTGGGATCTATCTTCCCAATTTCAAACCCACGATCTTGTAACAACTTAGTAAGATACTCATACCACGCACGTGGGGCTTGTTTAAGGCCATAGAGTGCCTTATTAAGTTTGTACACATGATTGGGGAGCTTGGGATGTTCGAATCCCGGCGGTTGTTTGACATAGACCAACTCATTTAAAGGACCATTAAGAAAGGCACTTTTCACATCCATTTGCTGTAATTTGAAATTATGATGAGAAGCAAATGCAAGCAACATGCGAATAGATTCTAGATGAGCAACATGGGCAAAGGTTTCACCGTAGTCGATACCCTCGACTTGGGAGTAGCCTTGAGCCACCAATCTTGCCTTGTTTTGAATCACAATCCCATTGGCATCTTGCTTGTTTTTGAATATCCATTTGGTCCCGATGACATTATGTTCCTCTTTTGGTCTTGGCACTAAATCCCAGACTTGGTTACGCTCGAAGTTTTTCAGTTCTTCATGCATGGCCATAAGCCAATCCTCATCATCGAGCGCTTCCTGTACCTGTTGAGGTTCACAATACGAAACAAACGCGTGATGTTCACAATAATTCCAAATCTGTTGACGGGTGGATACTCCTTTTTTAGACTGCCAAGTACATTCTTCATAAGATGTGACTTGACTCTCAGCTTGTTCGCAATCTTGGCTGCTCGACGCTCCAAGAGTTCTTCATTGGATAACTGGGGAGTATCGACTTGTTTACTTTGCTTGCCCTTGCGTCTTGAGCCTCCCTTGACACCGGCTGTTGGTGCTGCAGAAGGGAATTGCGAGACAGTATCCTGATCATCTTGACTTTCGACTTGAGCAGGTTCACTTGTTTGTCCTTGTACTTGTGGTTGCTCTTGATCTTGATCTTGTGCTTCTACTTGGTCTGGATCTTGTGGTTGCACTTGATCTTGATCATGAGCAGGTTCGGAACCTTGGGTAAGTGCTTGAATATCATGGGGCACATCATCATTGTTGGGCAATTTATCTTGACCCTGAGCTTGTTCATCTTGTTGAGAGTCTTCCCTTTGTTCATCGGAAGCGTGTGGGGCTTGTGGGGGTGATGGCTCCACTTGAGTAGAGCATTGTCCTTCTCCTTCGGCCACAAGGGGTTCCTCGATGGGGAGTATTTGACCAATCCCCATTCTTCTTATGGCTTGGGGAGGAATTTCATCACCTATATCACAAAGACCACTTTGCTCCACATGGGAGCCATTATTTTCATCAAACTCCACGTTACACGTCTCCTCAATGAGTCCGGTGGACTTGTTGAGGACACGGTAAGCATGAGAGTTTGTAGCATAACCAACAAAGATGCCCTCATGTGCTCTAGAATCAAATTTAGCTAAACGTGCACCTTTCTTGAGAATGAAACACTTACAACCGAATAGCCGGAAGTACTTGAGATTGGGTTTGTTTCCAGTGAGAATCTCATATGGAGTCTTGTTCAAGCCTTTGCGGATATAGAGCCGATTGGACGCATGACATGCTGTGTTGATGGCCTCTGCCCAAAAGTTATATGGAGATTTGAATTCCGCCATCATTGTTCTTGCAGCGTCCATCAAGGTCCGGTTCTTCCTTTCTGCCACACCATTTTGTTGAGGGGTATATGGTGCTGAATATTGATGTTTTATTCCCTCATCACCTAGAAACTCATCCAAGGTGTAGTTCTTGAACTCGGTGCCGTTTTCACTTCTAATCATCAAGATCTTTGCTTCATGTTGACGTTGAGCTTCATTAGCAAAGTTGATGATAGTTTGTTGAGTCTCACTCTTCCTTTTGAAGAAATATACCCATGTGTATCTTGAGTAGTCATCAACAATCCCCAAGCAGTACTTTATGCCTCCAAGACTATCAAATGTTGGAGGGCCTAAAAGATCCATATGGAGGAGCTCTAATGGCCTCTTAGTGTAAATGAGAGTCGTTGGACGATGAGCAGTTTCATAAATCTTTCCTTCAATGCAGGCACTGCAAGCACGATCTCTAGCAAAACTCACATTTGTTAGTCCACGAATATGGTCCCCTGTTAGAAGACTTTGCAAAGATCTCATATTGACATGAGCTAGTCGGCGATGCCAAAGCCAGCCCACACCAACTTTAGCCATTAAACACATCGCGGTCTTAGGGGGTCGCTTTGAAAAGTTCACCACATAGAGACCATTTTCGACATGTCCAACATAGGCTACTTTAAGAGTCTTGCTCCACAGGAGGACCATAGTATCAAGATTAAAGAATGTGGAAAAACCCATAATTGCAAGTTGACGAACCGAAAGTAAATTGTAGGCAAGAGACTCAACAAGCATGACCTTCTCAATAGATAACTCTTGAGAGATGACCACCTTACCAAATCCCAATACCTTTGACGAGGATGCGTCGACGAATTGGACATGGGTGGGCATAGATGGAGAAGGATGCACATCCACCACTAAGTCCTTGCTTCCGGTCATATGATTTGTTGCTCCACTATCGAGCAACCATGACACCCACCGGAAGCAAACTCCTGCAATAGATCAAGGCTTGGTTTTAGGTACCCATTTTTAATGGGTCCTTTCATGTTAGAGACAAGGGTCTTAGGAACCCAGATAGCCCATTCAATGGACTCATAGTAGGAACCAACACATCTAGCATAAACATGCCCATCACTAGCACGACATAAGACATAAGAAGAATTGAGTTTGTCGGTTGTGTTAGTAGGAATGGTTTTGCCCTTCTTGACGTTACCATCGTCCACCTTGTTCCTGTTCACCTCCTGAGTCCCTTGACCCTCTTTGACAAAGATGTCCATGAGGGTAGGAGATCGTTTGTTCCTGTTCCTCCTTTTTCCTTTTGACTTGGAGGTAAGTCCAAGTCCCTCCTTTCCTACAACACCCTTTTGAGTGCTCAAGAGATCTTTCAGGCTCTTCTCACCTTGTATGCATGCCACAAGCCCTTCTCAAGTTTCTCCTTTAACTTGGCATTTTCCTCCACAAGATGTACATGCTCACAACAAGGATTAGTTGTACAAGCATTATTAATTAACACAAAGGGAGGACAAGTAGAGATCTCCTTGGTAAGCTTTGCTTGGAGTTAATCATGAGACTCTTTCAGAGAGAAATGAACACCTTTCGAGACCTTGTGAGCCTTGTCAAGTGTGTCAAACTCCACTTTGAGTCTGTCATGGCCAACCCCAAGAGCATACTTCTCAGACTTAAGCATACGAGTAAGAACAGTATCATGATCTAGTTTCTTTTGCATTTTAGCGCAGTCATCGTTGTATGACTCCTCAAGAGCCAAACGAAGAGTGCGCTCCTTTTCTAGAGCAATAGATTATTCAGCAATTTCATCAGCATAGTCACGAATGTGTCCCTGAAGCTCGGAGATGGTCTCCTCATGAGACTCGGTGAGGTTATTGGCCTCACCCAGTTGTTCCAAGAGAGCAACAAAGTGCTTCTTGGATTCTCCCTTAATAGTGCACAGAAACTTGTCAAGATCATGCTCATTAAGTTCCCCAACATCACTATCATGAACACAATTTAACAATGAAGGAGCAGTAGCGATGTTGGTCTTAATGATGGGGGTTACCTGATTGATACCTTTTGCCATGAGGCACTTGGTGATGTGGTTCTCGCTGGGGGCGTTGAAGAGAGACACCTTCTGGGAAGAGGAAGTGGCAATAGCAACAGTTGCCGTTGCCACTGTATCATCATCATCATCGTCATCGGAAGGGTACTCTTCAAGGGCCACCATCCCCTTTGGGTGAGGTTTCTTCACAAAGTTGTTCTTGATTGGGAATGACTTGGTTTTGTCTTTGCGGATGAGCTTTCCCCCGTTGTCTTCCCTTTTCTCATAGGGACATTCGGCCACGAAGTGACTCACGTTGCCACAATTATAGCATGTCCTCAATCGTTGCTTGGGTTTGAACCCACTCGAGTTGTTCTTGGTGAAGGTGGGTCTTGAGTTCCTCTTGTTTCCCCAGAATTGCCTTGATGCAAGAGCCATGTGCTCACGATAGGCATACTTCGTGTCTTCAGGGCAGCTCTCCTCTTCCTCATCCTCTTCTTATTCTTCAACCGTTGCTTTTGCCTTCAACACAAGGTTGGGTGAAGCTGTCTTTGAGCGAACACGAGCAAGTGCATTGTCAGCTGTTTCGTTCATGATTGACATTGCAATGAATTCATCCAACACCTCACTGGAAGACAAGGAGTGGAAGTCTGGTCGCTGACGAATGACATATGACATGGCTTTATTGAAAGGCATGATGGCTTTGAGAAACTTGCGCTTGACCCATGTATCATCCACATCCTTGCTCCCATGGTCCTTGAGTGCCACAACAATAACAGTCACCCTCCGATAGAGATCACGAGGGTCCTCGTCTTCCTTCATCACAAATTCATCGGCCTTATCAAGTATCACTTCATAGTTGGACTGTTGAATGCTTGAGCTTCCCTTGTACAACACCATAATGTGCTCCCAACAGTCCTTGGCCATAGTGAAGGGACGCAAGTGAGGAAGATCTTCAGGTGGCACTGCGGACTGGAGAATAAACAAAGCAGAGTGATTGTATTGATTGTCCGCATCTTCTCTTAGAGTGAGGTTGCTTGGATCATGGGGATAGTATCCTTGCTCGATGATTCTCCACAAATTTGTTGAGCTGTGATTCAAATGAGACTTAATAGAAAATACCCAGTTAGCAAAATCACCTTTTACAAGCTTAGGAGGAGGACCAACAGGATTAAGACGCGGTGTGGGAACCGGTCCTCCATAGACTAAGGGTGGTGGAACAGATGCACACGTCCCATTCCCATCATTTTCGAGAGGTTGAGAAGGTTGCATGCCTTTAGCCGTGTCCCTGACGGAATTGGCCTCCGAATCCGTGGTGGTGGGTTTAACCACCAATGCCAGTCCGGGAGAGTTTTTAATTCCCTCAATTAACTCTTTAAGCATGGTCTTGACCTCCTTCGTCATGGATGTCTTGAGTGCGTCCATAGCCGTATTCAAGTCATCCCTTGTGATCGAAGTCAAGTCCATGCCCTCGGTTTGTGCACAGGGAACTCCCTCATCATTTTCCATACTCTTCAGGTGGTTAAACCCTTAATAAAGAGACGTGGCTCTGATACCAATTGAAAGGATCGATATGGTTGACTAGAGGGGGGGGGGTGAATAGGCAACGACCACTTTTTAATTAATCTTAGCAAGTTAAGGTAAACAACATACGGGTTCACAAGAATAACAACAATGGGGTGAACCGTAAGGAAGCTAACAACAAGAGCTACTAATACAAGTAAGAGATGGACAACAACATAAGCAAACACAAAGTAAAGGTTAGAGATAACCACAAGTGGAACCAATGAAGACGAGGATGTGTTACCGAAGTTCCTTCCCTTTGACAGGAAGTACGTCTCCGTTGGAGCGGTGTGGAGGCACAATGCTCCCCAATAAGCCACTAGGGCCACCGTATTCTCCTCACGCCCTCACACGATGCAAGGTACCGTGATTCCACTATAGGTGCCCTTGAAGGCGGCGACCGAACCTTTACAAACAAGGTTGGGGCAAACTCCACACAAAGCTTGGAGGCTCCCAACAAGACCACGAAGCTTCACCACAATGGAATGTGGCTCCGAGGTGACCTCAACCGTCTAGGATGCTCAAACACCCAAGAGTAACAAGATCCGCAAGGGATTGGTGGGAGAATCAACTTTTCTCTTGGTGGAAGTGTAGATCTAGGCCTTCTCAACCAATCCCTAGAGAATCAACAAGTTTGATTGGCTAGGGAGAGAGATCGGGCACTTTTGAGCTTAGGGAGCAACAATGGAGCTTGGGAGGGTAAGAGATGGGGTTCCAGAGCTAGGAAGGCGGTACTAAGCTCCTGGGGCGGTACTACCACTGACCAGGGGCGGTACTACTGCCAGCTAGCGGTACTACCGCTAGGCACAGCGGTACTACCGCTAGCCACAGCGGTACTACCGCTGGGGGACCTTTTGCTTAGATGAGATAAGCACAGAGGCAAGAGATACTCCAAAGTTGCAGGCAAGGGGAAGGAAGATAAAGTGAGTGCGTGCAAAATTGATTCCACCCAAACCTTTCCACTACGGGTCCCCTCTTAATAGTACGATGTTCCTATGACTCAAAGAAAGAGAATCGTAGAGTACACCGTGCTTCTGTTCCATGGAAAGAGGGGGCGAGTCGTCTTGTGCCGTTGACATGTGTTATCTGAAATCCTAACACACACGGTTAGTCCTTTGTGGTACTGTCATCAATCACCAAAATTACTTAGGCATAAACTATGCCCTAACAACTTTGCTTCATATAAGAGAACATTGAAGCCTGTCCTTTGGTACAAAAAGGATTAGGATACATTACTGCATACTTGCTAAGGCGACATTAAGTGGTACTACCAGTGGTACGAGGGCTTGCGGTCGTACCAAAGGTTGTCGAACACTCTGGCTACCCTACACAACTCCTAGCTGCTCCCAAATACTTTTAGTCTTTTATGGCAATCATTTAACATGTTGATTGACGTGATTTCGTCACCCTTCCATGGCATTCTTTCCACAAAACTCCCAGTGTGTCCGAAAACAATGTCGTGGGGGAAAACTGTCAAAAAAAGTGCAAAGGTTTGGGTTTTGGGTGTTTGGGTTTTTCCTCACTTAGATTTTTCTCAGATTCTTCAGAGGATGGGCTGACCTACATGTCACTCTTTTATACAATTGCTCAAAGTAGTCAACCACCAAATGGTCGAGGGGGCCGACTATTCATAGCCCGAGAGAACTTGAGAGCATCATGCCCTTCAGACATGATCATTGTCAAGATAAGGGTTCACTCGAGAGATGGCGTTAGCTCAGCAACGGTTAGAAATTCCTCACGGTAGGAGGATCACCCCAACAATTTCCTAACACTTTAATAAGACCAATGTCATCAGCGACTAGAGGAACATTGTATCTGTCGCTCACGAACTTGATTGTAGTGCAAGAGATTTCCAAAGTCTTCAGTCAAAGAAATAGGTAGGTTGAGCATCACTTCATAAATACGCCTATGTATCACCTATACCCCCTTTAACAGTACAATTTACCTTATGAATCAAAATAAAAGAAGATAAACTATGAACGACGAAGTCTTCATGTTCCAATTCTTCAATGTAAACCATACATTTTTAGGGGTTGTCTTTGACAATAAAACCAAATATTTAGGGTCTATTCTCATGTGCATATTCACAAACACATTAGTCCCTTAACGTAATTGACTTCAATACTACAAAGCTCAAACGCGCACTAGATGCACTTACACTTTTTGCTGGTATCCTTGAAAGCACATCACGCAACAAGATGCATTTTTTAGTGTCATGTATGTTGCTTTTAACATGAACATCACCAGTACTGAGAGTATAGATTATAAGAGTGTTATGATGTGAGAGTATAGATTATAAGAGTGTTGATGATGTGAGACTTTCTTGTAAAAGAGTGTATGCTGAGTTGATGTTGTGTGAGGTGTTGACGGTTTTTTTATTCATGTCACCGAGGAAGTGGATGGGGGTTAAGTTGTGCTCCAAGATAGGAGGATAGACGATTTGTAAGAGAGGTAGGCGATACCACTATGCAAGCTACGAGCCTATGTGCTGCGATCATCAGATTGGTACAAATGGTGACTCCTTCCAGAAGCCAAGAAAATCATGTCACTACCTTAGACTCTCCGACCATGTTGTCTTAGCTCTTTCCACCAGTTGCTCTTATTACCATACCAATACAACAACGTACGAAAACTAAAGCTCATAAGCATAAACTAGAATAAGAATGTTATATGAAAAATATTATAAAAAGTTTAGGTCAATGTCATAATTTGCCAAGTTTGAATATTCAACCTTTCTATATGGGATGAGAATTGGGGAGACCCAAATAAATGTATGTTCAGAATGGTGTAAGTAACTTGTTGTAGAACATTACCAATAAATATAAATTTAGGTTGAGTTGTACAAAGTATATGAAAGTGCGTTATATCGACTAGAGGGGGGGGGGGTGAATAGGCGATTTTTAGAATTTCATCGCTGAGGAAATTCCTTGTGAGGAAATTCCTCAATGATGAATTAAGTGCAGCGGAAATAGTGCAGGATCACGAGTGCAAAAACGACTACAACAGAATACACGATGAAGTTTACGATATTCGGTTTGCGTAGTTCACAGGTACAAAGTACGTAGGTGAAGATTAACTTAAATGAAGAATTTGAGGTTGAGGAAATTCAGAGAAAGTCTTCAGACAAATTCTTCAAACAACACATATGGAAGTCTTTAACGTACAATTTTAGGAAATGAAAGAATTGAAGAAATAGAACCCGTAGCTTGATGAAGACAATTGTTGATGACCCAGTTCCAACTACTGTGACATTTGTACGAGTGGTTCAGAGCGGGTTGGTATTGAAACCAGAAGGACACACAGTCCCTACCATATTCTTCTTGAGCTAAGGACACACAGTCCTCGCCCAACACTCGTGGTAAGTATTTAGGGCAGACTTCGAAACCCTCACAAACTCGGTCACCCGGCGATGCACAATTGAGTGTTGGATGCTCTAGACCATGACGCCTAACCATATGGAGGACGCATAGTCTTCAAAGGTAAGATGCTTAAGTTCCACACAGGAACAACTTCTTCAGTGATGCTCAATCACTTGGTTTTGGTTTGGGGTATTTCCTCACTTGATGATTTTCTCTCGAAGACTTTGAGGAATTGGGTTGCTCTAAATGACAAGTGTCAGTTTCTCTCGGAGCAGCTGATACGTCTCCATCGTATCTACTTTTCCAAACTCTTCTGCCCTTGTTTTGGACTCTAATTTGCATGATTTGAATGGAACTAACCCAGACTAACGCTGTTTTCAGCAGAATTTCCATGGTGTTGTTTTTGTGCAGAATCAAAAGTTCTCGGAACGTCCTGAAAATTTACGGAGAATTTTTGTGGAATATATAAAAAATACTGGCACAAGAAACAACTGGAGACGCGTAGCCAGGGGCCCACGAGCCCTCAGGGCGTGCCCCCCTGGCCGCGCCCTACAGGCTCGTGGGGCCCCTGTGGCTTCGCCGCCTCCATCTTCGAGTCTATTTAGTCCCTTTCATCCTAGAAAAAAAATCAGAAGAAGAGTTTTCATCGCGTTTACGAGGCGGAGCTGCCGCCACCACCCGTTCTTCCTCCGGAGGTCAGATCTGGAGTCCGTTCTAGGCTCCAGAGAGGGGAAATCGTCGCCATCGTCATCATCAACCTTCCTCCTTCGCTAATCCCATGATGCTCTTCACCGTTCGTGAGTAATCTCATCGTAGGCTTGCTAGACGGTGATGAGTTGGATGTGATCTATCATGTAATCGAGTTAGTTTTGATGGGGTTTGATCCCTAGTATCCACTATGTTCTTAGATTGATGTTGCTATGACTTTGCTATGCCTAATGCTTGTCACTAGGGCCCGAGTGCCATGATCTCAGATCTGAACCTATTATGTTTTCAGCAATATAAGTGTGTTCTTGATCATATCTTGCAAGTTGTAGTCACCTACTATGTGTTATGAACCAGCAACCCTGGAGTGACAATAACCGGAATCACTCCCGGCGATGACCATAGTATGAGGAGTCCATGTATTCACTATGTGCTAATGCGTTGTTCCGGCTCTCTATTAAAAGGAGACCTTAATATCCCTAAGTTTCCATTAGGACCCCGCTGCCACGGGAGGGATGGATAATAGATGTCATACAAGTTCTTTTCCGTAAGCATGTATGACTATATACAGAATGCATGCCTGCATTACATCGATGAATTGGAGCTAGTTGAATATTACCCTGTGTTATAACCGTTGCATGATGAATGCCATCCAGCATAATTATCCATCACCGATCCAGTGCCTACGAGCTTTTCCCTATTGGTCTGTGCTAAGTTACTTTGCTGGTACTGCTGTTACACTTGTTACTACTGTTGCTGTCACACTTGTTACTACTGCTGCTATTACCACTGTTACCGTTACTACTTTGCTACTGAAGCTTTTCTGCAGATACCAAGTCTTTCAGGTGTGGTTGAATTGACAACTCAGCTGCTAATACTCAAGAATATTCTTTGGCTCCCCTTGTGTCGAATCAACAAATTTGGGTTAAATACTTACCCTCAAAAACTATTGTGATCCCCTATACTTGTGGGTTATCAAGACCTTTTTCTGGCGCCGTTGCCGGGAGCATAGCTATATTCTCTGAGTCACTTGGGATTTATATTTGCTGGTCACTATGAGGAATTTAAGAGATCCAGAAACCAAAGTCATTCCCTCAACTACGAGGACAGGTAAGGAACTACCATCTAGCTCTGCACTTGATTCACCTTCCGTCATGAGTAAATTTGCGACACCACCACCTAGTAGTACTCCTGATATGTTGCATGTGCTTGATGATGCTACTTCTGCTATGCATGATTCTCATGATGATACTTTTCTTGATAATTTACCACTGGGTAAATTCCTTGATGCTCATATTGCTAGAGTTACCGCTGAGTCCGATGATGCTTCTGAAACTGCTGAAACTTTTGAGATAGAACCTGCTGCTACACCTGTTAGATCTAGCTCCCCTAGATATGAATTGCATGATATACCCAAAGGTTATGTTATGGAGGGAGAGGTAGCTAAAGATTTTCTTGCTTGTAAGGATAGCTATGATGTTGAGAATCTATTACGCAAGTGGAGAGAAAAATCTCTGAACGCTAGAATGAAGTATGATCCTAAGTTTGCTACTTCACCCATCTTTATCACTAATAAAGATTATGAATTCTCTGTCGATCCTGAGTTAATCACTTTGGTCGAATCTAATCTTTTCGTGGGTATGATTCTGAAACCGTTGTAGCACATCTCACCAAACTGAACGATATGCAAGAAGCCAAGAAATCTATGAAAGAGAAAGGTATTAAGTCTGAATATGTTAAAAATCTACCACCTATCGAAGAAATACATGGTCTTGATAACACGACACAGGTAGTAGAGGTAAATTCTCTTCGTAGATTTAATGAGAGTGATATCCCTTATGATAAACCTGCTAGCCTATGCTTAGATGAGTTTGATAACTTTGTTGCCAAACAACAAAGTTTCAATGATTATGTTAGCAGACAACTGGAGCAAAACACTCGTATGATTGATCGTCTAAGTGCTTGTATGGATAGAAATGCTTGTGACCTTAAGCTCATCACTAAACATGCTTCTATGGTCACCACTCAAGTAGAACAAGTACCTAACGTGCAAAACGACTTGCTTAATGAGTTGAATGATAATTCTGTTAGAGTCGTTACTAGAGGCGGTAGAATGACTCAGGAACCTTTGTATCCCGAGGGCCATCCTAATAGAATTAGACAAGATTCTCAAAGGGTTAACACTGGTGCACCTATTCATCCTGGTAATAGGAAGAAAAAGAAAGATGATAGGAACCAACATACTAGTGAACCCATTGCTGGTACACCAGAGAATCCAAATGATGATTCCATCTCTGATGCTGAAACACAATCTGGTGATGAACATGAGACTAGTGATAATATCGATAATGATGCTCATGTTGATGGTCAACCTAGCAATGATGATGATGTGGAGATTGAACCCGCTGTTGATCTTGATAACCCACATCATAAGAACAAGAGATACGATAAGAGTGATTTTACTGCTAGGAAGCACGGTAAGGAAAGAGAACCATGGGTTCAGAAACCCATGCCCTTTCCTCCCAAACCATCCAAGAAAAAGGATGATGAGGATTTTGAGCGCTTTGCTGAGATGATTAGACCTATCTTTTTGCAAATGCACTTAACTGATATCCTCAAAATGTCTCCTTACGGCAAGTATATGAAGGATATTGTGATGAATAAGAGAAAGATACCTGATGTGGAGATTTCCACCATGCTTGCTAACTACAGTTTCAAGGGTGGAACTCCTAAGAAACTAGTTGATCCCGGAGTGCCCACTATACCTTGCTCCATTAAAGGAAATTACGTTAGAACTGCTTTGTGTGATCTTGGAGCCGGTGTTAGTGTTATGCCTCTCTCTTTATATTGTAGACTTGAGTTGGATAAGTTGACACCTACTGAAATGTCTTTGCAAATGGTCGACAAATCGACTGCGTTACCTATAGGCATTTGCGAGGATGTGCCTGTTGTTGTTGTTGCAAACATTACTATCTTAACATACTTTGTTATTCTTGATATTCCTGAGGATGATGCCATGGCTGTTATTCTTGGAAGACCCTTTTTAAATACTGCAGGGGCTGTTATTGATTGCAATAAAGGCAATGTCACTTTCCATGTTAATGGTAATGAGCACACGGTGCACTTTCCGAAGAAATAATATCGTGTTCATTCCATCAATGCTATTGAAAAATCTCCATCGATTGTTATTGCAAGCTTTGAATTCCCTATACCTACTGTCAAGATGAGATATGATATACTGGTTGGGGATATGCTCGTCCTCGTTGAGGTAACTTAGTGATTATTCGAAAGTTCTCCGGTTTTATGTGATTCGAAAAAAGTTTGTCAAGGAGACTTGATCAACCTCATTGATAAATTTCTTTTGATGACCATGAGATGGATGAGTCTAGAAGTCACAACCTTTTGTTCCCAAGTTTTACTTTTTGTTGCTTAGTAGAAAAATATTATTTTTAGCCTTTTCTCCATGCTTTCTGCTTTTTCTATTCAATGAAAAGGTGACTTGAAAATAAAAGTTCTCAAAACTTCCCGAAATTCAAGTATGATTTTTTCTGGAATATTTGAGAATATATGGGGCAAATAACAAGTTAGGGAAGTGTGCTAGTGGGCCACGAGCCCACAGGGCGTGACCACCCCCTGGCCGCGCCATGCAGGCTCGTGGGCCCCACGTGGCCTCCTCCACTTATTCCAGCCCCCATGTCCTTCTTCCTCCAGAAAAAATCCTCCTACAGCTCAAACCCGTGTTCTTGCTCGTTTTGCTTAGTTTTTTGATCTCCTTGTGCAAAACCCCATTCACCGAACTGTTTTGGGGGAATTGCTCCTTGGTATGTGACTCCTCCATTGGTCCAATTAGTTTTTTCTCTAGTGCTTGATCCTTTGCGTATTATTGCTGCCTTGGTGACCCTGTTCTTGAGCTTTGCATGTCAATTTTAGTTGGTCCCAAGTAGTTTTGATGCATGATATAGTCTCTAGGCACTTGTGGGAGTAGTTGCTATGAGTTTTGTTGAGCTTAGTTCACTTTCCTCTTGAGTCACTAAAAATTTCAGAAATATTCGGAAAAAGGAGAAGGAAAGATGAAGAGGTTCTTGAGAGGCTCTTCGAGCCGTGACCCCAAGGGATATGAACTTTATAAGAAGAAACCCAAGTATCCGGTCCCTCGACTTGCAGAAGTTCGAGCATGCGAGTAGCCAAGTGACGTATTCTTACACGCCGCCGGTCTTTATGAGGACTTTTATTACTTGGTGAAGAACGCAGGCCTTACCGCCTTCGTCAAAGAAAAGTGCCCACAATACCTCCTCCTCACTAATACTTTCATGCAAAGCTTTAATTTTTCTCCGAGGAATAATCCTCCTATGGTTGAATTCAAGCTATATGATATCCCCCATCTTATGTCACTTCAATATTTTTGCAATGCTTGCAAATTACCTTATCATGGGGATATTCATGAACCTTGTCCACGGGACTTGGAGGCTTTCATTAGTACTATTGTTGTAGTAGAAGAGAGAGGGGTATCTGTCGCTAGAGTCGCTAGTGTACATTTTCCCGTGCTTCGATACTTCTTATTATTTGTGGGAAAATGTTTGATTGGCCGTGGGAAAGCTGGGGCTCTTAGCTCCCCAGATCTTGCGGTCTTGCACCAAGCTCTTTATAATGACAGAACTTATAGCTTGAGCGCTATAGTGGCTCAACGGTTGAACATGAACCGTACCAAAGGTGCTGTTTATGGAGGTATCTATGCTACCCATCTTGCTATACATTTTGGGATACTGTAAGTGCATCTAGTTCCCTAGTGATTTTGGTAGGTTGAAGACTTACAGGTTAAGTAACTAACATCGTTTGTGAGTATGCACAGGCCCTATAAGTCACTGAGGAGTTTGAGTTATTCGATGAATATCGAACCCTAAAAATATATGTCATCAGGTGATGACTTCGGTCAAATCTTGAAGACTTTGACTTTGAAGAATTTGACCCAAGTTGAAGACTTTGATCTGATCATGAAGATATTGATCGTAACGATGGAAGCTTCGATTGAAGAATTACTCTCTGTTGAAGACTTTGAGTTTGAAGAAAATGACTTATCTAAAGATTTTCATCAGTGCCCGAAGACATTGATCGCGACAAGGTTGCGATGAAAGTGATATTCCTCACGAAGATTCTGAAGCTGAGGAATTCAGTGTTCTTTGAAGAAAATGCTTTGAAGAATTTGAAGTCTGAAGAATTACTCTTTATGTTTTCATTTTCTTCATTATTGAGTCATAGGAACACCGTACTGTTAAAGGGGGTCAAAGTAACACTACGATCGATATTCGTCATGATGCTCAACTTAACCCACACCTAATCAAATCCTCCAGTGAGAAATTTGGAGACATGAGGACTTTCGCAGTTGAAAGTTCCGACCGTTGCCTCAATGGGCGACACCTGTCATTAACCTTGTCCACTCAACGGTCACATTATCGAGGGCATTAATGTCATATCATGTTGGGATGCTCCCAGGCTATAAATAGCCACCCCCACCCACCATTAGTGGGTTGGCTGCTCCGTGAGAAACTAACACTTGTCTATTTGAGCAACCCAATTCCTCAAGGTCTGAGAGTGAAATTCATCAAGTGAGGAAAAACCCCATACACACCCAAACCGAACCCAAACCCAAGTGATTGAGCATCACCGAAGAATTCATTTCTGTGTGAAACTGAGGCCTTTTACCTTTGAGGATTGTGCATCCTTAAGACGGCTAGGCATGATGGTTTGAGTATCCAGCAGTTAGTTGTGGATCGCCGAGTGACCGAGTTTGTGAGGGTTTGGAAGTCTGCCCTGAAGACTTACCACGAGAGTTGGGCGAGGACTGTGTGTCCTTAGCTCAAGGAGAATACAGTAGGGACTGTGTGTCCCGGGACTGTGTGTCCTTAGGTTTAAATACCTAGCTGCTCCAAACCAGACGTACAACTGTCACGACAGTTGGAACTGGGTCATCAACCACTGTCTTCATCAAGCTTCGGGTTCTATTTCTTCAACTCTTTAATTTCATCAGTACTTAGTTGAAGACTTTCACTTTCTGTGTTTGAAGAATTTGTCTGAGGACTTTCATCAATTCATCACCTCAAATTCTTCATCTGAGATTTTCATCACCTGCTTTCTTCATCCTTATATCCTGTACAAACCGAATCATAATTCCTCACTCTGAGGACTTATCTTGATTCTGTTTTCATCACTATTTCCGCCGCAGACTCTTCATCTCTGAGGACTTTCCTCAAAAGGAATTTCATGAGTGATGAAATATTAAAAATTGCCTATTCACCCCCCTTTAGTCGATTAACACACTTTCAATTGGTATCAAAGCAAGGTACTCCCTTGTTCTGTGTGATTTTGGTCTAACCACCTGGAGTTTTAGTTATGTCGAGTGCAGGTATGATCAAATTTACTGCAACATGTCCCATCTTTGACGGAAAGGACTTACCTCACTGGAAGTCAAAGATGCAAATGCATCTGCAAGCTATTGATAACGATCTCTGGTACATTGTGGAAAAAGGGGTCCCCACGGCTTCCGAAGCTATCTCTGCACCTGATGTGAAGAAACTCAAGCAATTGGATTCTCAAGCGAAGAACATCATATGTGGGCATCTGAGTAAAGGTCAGTTTGGCAGAGTTAGTGCTTTGAGCTCCGCGAAGCAAGTCTGGGACAGACTGTCCAAAGTCAATGAAGGCGTATCAACTCAGCGTGACTCTCGCATTGATGTTCTTCGAAACCTCTTCAATCTCTTCAAACGACTCGACAATGAAAGTTGTCAAGACACCTTTGATCGTCTCACTGACATCTCAAATGAACTGCAAGCTTTGGGAGCTAGAGACATCACTGACCATGAAGTAGTGAAGAAACTGCTGAGATCACTTGACCCATCCTTTGAAACTTTGGTGTTGATGATTCAAGAAAGAAGAGACTACAAGATGCTTGATCCCGCTGATATTCTTGAGAGACTCAATACTCATAAATTCCAACCAGAAGAAAAGAGAGATCTGTATGGACCAAACTACTAAAGATCTCGTGCATTAAAGGAAAAAGCTGTTTCATCATCTGAAGAAGAACAATCTAACAGTAGCCTAGGTGACCCGGAAGAATTTGGTCAAGAACTAGCTATGCTGGTGAGGAAATTCCAGAAGTTCACCAGACGTGGCTAGTTTGGAAAGTCTTCAAGAAGAGATGTGAGAAAATCAGAATCCTCATCTGAGGACTACAAGAAGAGAACCTGTCACAAGTGCAAGAAATCTGGTCAATACATTGCTGATTGTCCTCGGTGGGCAAAGGAATCAAAGAAGAAGAAGTACAAGGATGACAATTCTGATGATTCAAAGAAGAAGAAAAAATCATCAAAGTCCTCATCACGCAAGAAGACAAGCTACAGAAAGGATCGAGCATTGATTGGCAAGGAAATGGACTCTGAGGAAGAGTTTGAAGATTGTGATGAAGAAGAACGATCTGAAGAAGAATCTGAATCTGCTGTGGCGAGTCTCGCACTGGCCACCACATTCGTCAACAAGTCAATCTTCAATCCTGATGAAAATGGAAACATCGACAATCCAGATGACTCTGATGATGACTTCGCTCCCACCTATTGCTTCATGGCAAAAGGTTCAAAGGTATCAAGTCATTCATCTTCCTCTGATTCCAGTGAGTGTGATCTTGATGAATATCAAAAGCCTAGCTACACTAAACTTGCTAATATTGCCACTAAACAACATAATGCTCTTGAAAAGCTTCAAAAACTGCTAGATAAAAGCGATGATCTGTTGAATGATGAAATGAATCGTACTCAAATCCTCACTGATGAAAATCAAAGTCTTCAGTCCAGATTTGATACTCTTCAAGAACGTCATATCACACTCTTGGCTGATCATGAGAAGCTTTCCTATGTATTTCTTCAAAGGAAGCTCGATCTTGAGAAACTAAGAATGTTATATGATGATCTTCGAATGGAAAATGATTCACTTCTTTCTCAACAGATCAGTTCCGCTCAGGAAGAATTTGTTCCACCTTGCCTCAAATGCATTGAACGTGAAACTGTAAATTCCTCACCTCAGTCATCAAATGCTTCATCTATTACAAATTCTTCAAATGCTCCTGTGGTATCAAATTCTTGACTTGAAGAAACCACAATCTCTACTGATGAAAATGCAGGTTTGAAGGAATTGTATATGACAGGCATATACAAAAGCCTCAAAGGGCATCAAACCCTTTGTGATGTACTGAAACAACAGATTCTGAATAGGAATCCCAGGAAAGAAGGCATTGCCTTTGAGAGGAAATTGAATGTTGATGGATCATACTGGACACCTGATTATTATCCCAAAACCTCATGGGTTGCTGCGAAAGGTCCTTTTGTTGATCCATCCACTCTCACAGGATTTACTCGTGAAACCTCTTATTCCTGAGATGAGTCAATCGACTCAAACTATAAACTGTTTAAAAATCAATCTGGTGAAGTATTTGCATGATATGTTGGAACTAACTGCAGGAATGGACCTCCCCCGAGGAAAATCTGAGTGCCCAAAAGAAGCTTGGAAAGTCTTCAAGTGAATGTCATCATGACGTCACCCATGAAGAACAGGCACCCCAGATCAAATTCCTCAGGTGGACCAAAGTCATCAAGAGGATCAAATTCCTCACATGGTCAAAACTATTCTCGTGCTCGCTCTAATGCTTCTGAAATGCAGGAAAACTTCAATGGACCTAAATATGCACACCATTCCTCAAATCGTTATGTGCATAAGTCCTTAAAGAACTTTTCTGCTTATTCTAATGAGTACTATGATTCCCCAACCATGAAGAGAAGTGCATTGTCATCATTACCTCCTCTCTCTTATGGTGCTCGCAGAATGTTGAACTCTTTACCACCCCTTCAGATGTGGGTGGTGAAGAAATCAAACTAATCATCTTCTGTAGGACAGGTCTCCAGATGAAAATCATGATCTGAAGAATTTGCTGGAGACCTGATGAAATTGCTTGTTAGGACGCAAGCTAATGATTGATGAAATGACTTATCATTTCACTCGTCCTATCTAATTCCTCAAAAATACTTTTGATGAACATCAATTCTGATGAAAATGAAATCATATTCTTCAAACTGAAGCATATGAAATGGTAAACTGTACTAATTCATCTGCAGGGTACTCAAACCAAGAACACAGAATGGGTTCTTGACAGTGGGTGCACAAATCACATGACTGGTGATGAAAGCTTATTGATGAATACCTCACTGACACCATCACCTCTGAAGCATATCACCTACGCTGACAAAGGTAAAAGCAAGGTATTGGGACTTGGCAAAGTATCTATCTCTAAGGATAGACACATGGATAAAGTCATGCTTGTTGAATCACTTGGATTCAATCTTATGTCAGTCTCTATGCTTTGTGATCTTGATATGGTTGTCATCTTTGGAAAATATAGATGTGTAGTAATCATGGAATCTGACAAATCGAAAGTCTTCGAAGGCTTTAGGAGAGGAGATTTGTATATTGTTGATTTTTCCTCAGGTCCTCAACCAGCCAAATGCCTACTAGAAAAAATCCTCAGAAGGTTGGGTATGGCATCGAAGACTCGGTCATGCAGGCATGAGAAATATGCACACCCTCGCGAAGAAAAAGCATGTCATTGGGATTGAGACGGTCAAATTCCTCAAGGATCATCTCTGCGGTGCTTATGAGTCTGGGAAGATGACTAGATCCAAACATCCATGAAAGACCATCATGACTACTACTCGTCTGTTTGAATTACTTCACATGGACTTATTTGGAACTACTCATTATGCATCTCTAACAAATGCATCATCTTTATATGGGTTTGTCATCGTTGATGACTACTCTAGATACACTTGGGGCATATTATCTTGTATAAAACTGAAGTGCAGGAAGTCTTCAAACAATTTTCTTCAAGGGCCTCTACAAACTTCGGCGTCAAGATCAAGCACATCAGGAGTGATAATGGGACAACATTCAAAAATACTCGTCTTGATGATTATCTTGATGAATTAGGTATCACTCATGAATTATCTGCTCCTTATACTCCTCAACAGAATGGCGTCGTTGAACGCAAAAACATGACTCTGGTCGAAATGGCACGAACCATGCTTGAAGAATATCAGACTCCTCGACGCTTTTGGCCTGAAGCAATCAACACTGCATGCCATATCATCAATATGGTATATCTTCACAAATTCCTCAAGAAAAGTTCATATGAACTCCTCACTAACAAGATACCCAATGTAAGTTATTTCAAAGTCTTTGGTGCAAGATGTTGGATTAGAGATCCACACCATAGTTCAAAATTTGCACCTAAGGCACATGAAGGTTTCATGCTTGGTTATGGGAAGGACTCGCACACCTACAGAGTCTTCAAAAAATTTCATCACAAGATTGTTGAAACTGTAGATGTGCGGTTCGATGAAACTAATGGCTCGCAAAGAGAGCAATTACCTCCTGTTCCAGATCAACATACTCCCGAGGAAGCTATTAAGCACAAGGCAACTGAAGACATAATCCCTGTTGAAGAATCTCATATTGCTGATGAAATTGTTCCCAACAATGATGAAATACAAGCTGATGCACCTGATGAAAATACTCAAGATCGAATTCCTCAACCTATTCCAAGACACAGACCCGTACATCCAAGAATTGCTAATAAAGTGGAAATTGACAAAATCATCGATGAAATCGATGCACCAGGTCCTCTTACTCGCTCAAAAGCTTCAGATTTGACTTAATTTTGTGGGCATTTCTCTTTTGTATCCAGGACAGAACCCTCAAAAGTATCTGAAGCATTCATGGAACCTGAATGGATTCAAGCTATGCAAGAGGAACTTCTTCAATTCAAGCTGAATGATGTATGGGAACTTGTGAAAGTGCGTTATATCGACTAGAGGGGGGGGGGTGAATAGGAGATTTTTAGAATTTCATCACTGAGGAAATTCCTTTTGAGGAAATTCCTCACTGATGACTAACTTACAGCGGAAACAGTTAAGGATCAGTTGTGCAATCGTTCACAACAGCAGTATTACAGAGTGAAGATTATGAAAACAGATTGCACAGCAAACAGGCACGCAGAATACAGATGATGATTTACTCAAGTGAAGAATTTGGGGTTGAGGAAATTCAGAGAAAGTCTTCAGCAAATTCTTCAAACAGTCACAGTGAAAGTCATCAACACATAATACAGCGAATGTAAAGAGTTGAGGAATTAGAACCCGATTCTTGATGAAGACTGTTGTTGATGACCTAGTTCCAACTGCTGTGACAGTTGTACATCTGGTTTGGAGAGGCTTGGTATTTAAACCAAAGGACACCCAGTCCCGGGACACACAGTCCCTACCGTATTCTCCTTGAGCTAAGGACACACAGTCCTCGCCCAATACTCGTGGTAAGTCTTCAGGGCAGACTTCCAAACCCTCACAAACTCGGTCACCCGGCGATCCACAATTGACTGCTGGATTGCTCTAGACCATGACGCCTAACCGTCTGGAGGATGCACAGTCCTCAAAGGTAAAAGGCTTCAGTCCCACACAGGAACAACTTCTTCAGTGATGCTCAATCACTAGGTTTGGTTTGTGGTTTCGGTGGGTGGTGTATTTCCTCACTGATGATTTACTCTCGAAAGCTCTGAGGAATTGGGTTGCTCTTATGGCAAGTGTCAGTTTCTAGCGGAGCAGCCAACCAGCTAGTGGTTGTGGGGGGCGGCTATTTATAGCCTGGGAGCATCCCGACATGATTTGACATTAATGCCCTTAAATAATATGACCGTTGGAGTGGATAAGATCAGTGACTTGGCATGGCTTATCGAAACGGTCGGGACTCTCAACTGTGAGAGTCCTCATGTCACTCATATTCCTCACTTGAGGCTTTTGGTAGAATTTGGCTTGGGTTGAGCATCATGAGGAAATCCATTCCATAGTGTTACTTTGACCCCCTTTAACAGTACGGTGTTCCTATTCATCAAATGCGAAGAAAGTAAAACAGAAAGCGTAAATCTTCACGCTTCAATTTCTTCAGAACGATTTTCTTCAGGAACCACCGATCTTCTCAATATCAATATCTTCATGAGGAATATCAATTTCATCGCAAATTCTTCGCGATTCATTTCTTCAGCTTCAGACCAATTTCTTCAACTGAAGACATATATTTTTAGGGGTCGATATTCTTCAAATATCTCAAACTCCTCAATGACTTATAGATCCTGTGTACACTTAAAAACACATTAGATACTTAACCTATAAGTCTTCAAACCACCAAAATCACTAAGGGGCACTAGATGCACTTACAACTTGTTAAACGTCCTGATCCTCAAAAGCACAATGTTATCGGAACAAAGTGTATTTTCCAAAACAAGCAAGATGAGGAAGGACATGTAGTGAGGAATAAGGCAAGACTTGTAGCCCAAGGCTACACATAGGTTGAGGGAATTGACTTTGATGAAACATTTGCACCTGTTGCTAGACTTGAATCTATTCATATTCTGCTTGCCTATGCTAATCATCATAATATGACTTTATATCAAATGGATGTGAAAAGTACATTCCTCAATGGTAAGCTTGAGGAAGAAGTATATGTTGCACATCCTCCAGGTTTTGAAGACCCAAAGCATCCAGACAAAGTCTTCAAACTGAAGAAAGCACTCTATGGCCTCAAGCAAGCCCCTCGGGCGTGGTATGATACATTGAAGGAATTCCTCATGAAGAAAGACTTCAAACCCGGTTCACTTGATCCAACTCTCTTCAAAAAAACATATGATAATGAACTGTTTGTATGCCAAATTTACGTAGATGATATCATATTTGGTTGTACTCACAAACGTTATAGTGATGAATTTGCTTACATGATGAGTGAAGAATATCAAATGTCCATGATGGGAGAATTGAAGTTCTTCTTAGGTCTTCAAATTCGTCAACAGCGCAATGGCATCTTCATCTCTCAGGAGAAATACCTCAAGGACGTCTTGAAGAAATTCGTCATGAATGAATGCAGAGGCGCAAAAACTCCAATGCCTTCAAATGGCCACCTCTCATCTAATGAAAATGACATAGACTTCGATCAACAGGTATACCGCTCCATGATTGGCTCTTTATTGTACCTATGTGCATCTAGGCGAGATATTATGCTTAGTGTTTGCATGTGTGCATGTTTTCAAGCAAAACCGAAGTAATCACACCATAAGGCTGTGAAACATATTCTTCGATACTTAGCTCACACACCAACACTTGGCTTATGGTACCCCAAGGGCTCAAATCTTCATCTAGTTGGATATTCTTATTCTGATTATGCTGGTGACCATGTCGATCGCAAGTCAACATCAGTAACATGTCATTTCGTCGGACGCTCTCTAGTTTGCTGGTCATCAAAGAAGCAAAACTGTGCATCTCTCTCCACTGCTGAAGCTGAATACATTGCTGCTGGATCATGCTGTGCTCAATTGCTATGGATGAAGCAAACCTTCAAGGATTATGGAATCAACTTGAAGAATGTACCACTCTACTGTGACAATGAGAGTGCCATCAAGATTGCATACAACCCTGTTCAACACTCGAAGTCCAAGCACATCCATATTCGTCATCATTTTCTTCGTGATCATGTATTCAAGGGCAATATCATCATCGACCATGTGAAGACTGATGAACAACTAGCTAATATCTTCACTAAGCCCTTGGATGAGAAAAGATTTTGCAAGTTGCGGTGTGAGCTAAATATCCTAGGATCTTCGAATATCTTGTAAAAATGCACACATGCTAACACTTATGCAAAATTGATGACTTAGATGTGCAACACACAAAGTAAGGTTTTTCTTCAAATAATGATGAAAAACACTCTGCGTGTGAAGAAATCAATGTGGAAACGGATTCTCAGGGCCCTACGACAATGGTACGCGGCGTCTGTAATCCTCATTCCTATACGGCGGGTAACGCCACCACACATAACTTTGAAATTCCTCAACTGATGAAATTCCTTTTGAAAGTCATCAAAATTTCTTCAAAGTCATCAAATCATCAAATCATCAATGTCATCATGTCTGTCATTCATCATATACATGTCATTCATCAAATCATGAAAGTCATCAAAACTTTCAATTTCATCAAATTATGATTGTCATCATAGTCATCATATACATGGCATGAAATTCATCACATCATGAAAATCATCAAAATGTTCAATTCATCAAATTTTGAAAGTCAGCAAATTTTTTCAAAATCATCATTGACTATATATATATATATATATATATATATATATATATATATATATATATATATATATATTTCAAGTCCTCAACATCATTCACTTATAGCTATGTTTTAAAAGTTGAATTTTCTGCTAAGTGAATGTGATCGGACCCCGGAATCCCTCTTTGCTATACTCAATCCAGTCTATTCTTAATTTCATCATATGCGTTCTGTTGAAACTTGTTCACTTTCATCAATGTATCCTTGTCAGCTGATGACTTTGAACAAATTCCTTAAATCCAATTTTTTTTCATCGTTACCGCCAAAACCGCACCCACTACCCACGATTGGATAAACACTACCTCCACTAACTCCATCGCTCATTATGCGGTCTCCACGTGTCGGGAGGAGCGCAAGAGGCAGGGGCAGTTCGGTCTGAAATTTGTGCACAGGGGTGTTTTTCACTCCGGCTATAAATACCCCCTCCCTCCTCAGATGAAAACCTTCTCCGCACCTCCTCCTCTCGCACGTAGCCACATCGCCGTCGCTGATCTCCATCGCCGTCAGAGAAGAAGAGCTTCGCTGCCTCGACTTCACCGCCGACGACCTCACGCCGACCGCGACCATCCTCAAGTCACCGCTGCCGTAGCTTATCTCAGCCGCCAAGTTAGGGCGCCGAAGATTTGGGCCGATGAGCTTCTCTCTGTTTTTCCTCAGTTCGTCGTGTTCTTTGAATTAGGGTAATTATACTCTGATTTTACAGCCCCATTTGATGTGATTTCTCAAAGTTAAAATGTGAAAATTGTTATTCCTCAGAAACTTGATGAATTTGTCTAAGCTATCCATTTCATCACGAGATTCCTCAATTGTGCAAATTTTCGAATCTGTACAACTATGGAACCCAAGACAGGAATGCTTAGTCAAATTCCTCAAACACTATCAATTGGTCAAATTCCTCAAACCTTGTCAAAATTATGAAATTCCTCAAATTTGAGAACGCATATGACCTCTTCAAATTCTTCGCACCTATACCCTGTTCACAGGTACAAAATGTCGGTTGATGAATCTTTAGGTTCTCATCAACTTAACTCATTTGCAGCATTTCTTGAAGAAAATCTGTCAGTTTCCTCAAATTCATCAAAGACTCAATTTCCTGAGCCAAAGCTATCGTTGAAGAAAATGGAAGAGCAAAAGCATCAGAAGGGTGGAAAGAAGCTCGAACCCAATACTGCACTTGACATTCCTCGGGACATCTATGATGAATACTGTACCCCAGATGAGGAAATCTATGGCAAAGAACTTCCTCTGAAGCGCAAACTCAGGCTTCAGAAGATTGAAAGAAGGTGGGCACAGGAGTGGAAGAACTACAGGTTCGTCACTCCTTGGTATGCGAAGAAATTTGCCATCAAATCACCTTTCAACAGACCCCCAATGGGTGATCAACAAATTGCACACCCCTCAAGCGTGCAAACCATTGATGATTATCCGGATGAAAAGGCCAAGTACCTGGCCAAGCTGAGGAAAATGAGCCAGAGCACTGAAGCCTCTGAGGTCGATGCCTCAGCCTCCTCCTCTACAGCTGAAGCTTCTCCAACAGAAGCTTTACCCAAAAAGAAGGCTGTGAAGAAAATCCCAGCCAAATCATCAACTGGACCACCAAAGTCATCAGCAGCTGCAAAATCATCAACTGATGACATAGCAGCAAAGTCATCAACTGCTCCTACCAAATCATCAACTGCTCCAGCAAAGTCATCGCCATCAGCAGCAGCAGGGCCACAGTCCAGTCAGCTAGTCACTAGGCCTCCAATTCCCCCAGGATCAAAATCCTCAACTGGGATTTTGAAGACAAAGTCCACAGCAGGGTGTGGGAGCAAACCCATCCCCAAGAAAGTTATTGTCAATATTCCCTCTGCATCAGAGAGAAGTGAAGATGATGATCCTGAGATGCTGGAAGAAATCATCAGGAACAAACAAGAAAGAGTTGCCCAAGGCACAGGCTCGCAAGTTCCTCTGATGATCAGCTCAAAAACCATGCTGAAGTGCATCGATCAATGGTATGTGGATCCAAACACTCCCATTGATGATTTGGAAGTACCTCCAGGTCTAAGTTACATGGTAGCCTCGTTCATAAACGAGGCAAAATGGAAAGTTCAGCAAGTAGAGCAAGCCAAGAAGGCCAAAGCTTAGAAAGAAAAGTATCTGCGTCAGAATCTCCTCAAACTGACGCCAGAACAGCTCGTGTCTACCCAAAGTGAGCTGAAAGAACTCACTGTCAAGCATACAAGCGTGCGGGCTCAAAACCAAAGCATCAAGATGAATTTCATCAAGGCTACCTCCAATGCTATTGATGAATACAACCAGAGAACTACAGCTCAGGCAGCTCCTCCAACTCCTCAAGACCCCTATCACGTGGAAATGCCACCTGAGCCTGAGGAAGAAGCTGTAGCTGATGAAACTGCCTCAAGGGCAGCTGATGAAACTGCTAACAGGGCAGCTGAGGAAACTGCTTCCAAAGCAGTTGATGAATCTGCCAGGCCGGCTCATTATTATGCCGTGCGTGATGAAAATCAACCTTCACCAAAATCATCAAAGGTGAAGGAGATCATACTTCCTTCTGCATCAGAAGTGAAGAAAACAAAGGCGACTGAAAAGGACGCCAAGAAAAGAAAGTCTGCATCAGACACAAAGACTTCAGAGTCAAAACGTCTGAAGACTGTGAAACAAAAGTCCTCAGCCCCATTGGATGTCACCCCAATCAGCGTGGCATCACCCAATATGCTCACTAATTTTGCTGTAGACTATGCCATCTCAGAAGGGGATGAAGAGAAAGATGGTTCCAACTCTGCTGCATCAACTCCTCCGGATGAGGAAATTCAAGTTGATGATATTCCTCAACCCTCAACACCACCTCCCCAACAGACTGAAGCCGCTGATGAAACTGCTCTTCAAGTGGATGTTGGATTCAGCACGCCCGTCTTCCATGATCATTTCTGGCAGCAAAACCAAAGTCATTAATCCCCCTCCATAACAGTGGTGCTCACGCCACCTACTGAAAAGAGCCCATCTGCCATGTCCTTCACTGCCTCAGCTGCAACAACTGATGAAAAGGGAGTTGCTGCTGGCTACGCCTATAGGGACTTCCTTGACAAATATGCCAAGGATATCCTCGCGGCCTTCTGAGCTTGCGTTGGTGTTCCCTTGAAGAGGAAAGGGTGATGTAGCACATTTGCAGTTAGTATTTCCCTCAGTTCGAGAACCAAGGTATCAATCTAGTAGGAGGATCGCGTCAAGTACAAAGTACCTGCACAAACACAAAGAGCTTGCACCCAACACTATAAAGGGGTTGTCAATCCCTTCTAGATTGTTTGCAAAGTAAGAACTGCAAGCAAAAAGCAAAGCAAAGTAAAAGTGTAGAGCTGAAATTATGATGATGAATAGACCCTGGGCCATAGTGTTCACTAGAGGCTTCTCTCTAAATAGCAAGTAAACGGTGGGTGGACAAATTACTGTCGAGCAATTGATAGAACCGCGCAAAGTCATGACGATATCTAAGGCAATGATCATACATATAGGCATCACGTCCGAGACAAGTAGACCGATACTTTCTGCATCTACTACTATTACTCCACACATCGACCGCTATCCAGCATGCATCTAGTGTATCGAGTTCATGACAAACAGAGTAACGCGTTAAGCAAGATGACATGATGTAGAGGGATAAACTCAAATCAATGATGAAAACCCCATCTTTTTACCCTTGATGGCAACAACACGATGCGTGCCTCGCTACCCCTTCTGTCACTGGGTGAGGTCACAGCACGATATGAACCCAAAACGAAGCACTTCTCCCATTGCAAGAATCATAGATCTAGTTGGCCAAACAAAACCCACAACTCAAAGAGAATTACAAGGATATGAAATCATGCATATAAGAAATCAGCAAAGACTCAAATAATATTCATAGATAATCTGATCATAAATCCACAATTCATCGGATAACGAGAAACACACCGCCAAAGAGGATTACATCGGATAGAACTCCATGAAGATCATGGAGAACTTTGTATTGAAGATCCAAGAGAGAAAAGAAGCCATCTAGCTACCAGCTATGGACCCGTAAGTCTGAAGTAAACTACTCACACATCATCGGAGAGGCAATGGTGTTGATGTAGAGGACCTCCATTTCCGAAACCCCCTCCAACAGGGCACCGGAAAGGTCTCCAGATGAGATCTCGCGGAAACGGAAGCTTGCGCGGCGGAAAAGTGTTTTCGTGGATGCCCTGATTTTTTCTGAGTTTTTAGGGATTATATAGGCCAAAGACCTAGGGCAGAGGGGGCTCAGGGGGCCCACGAGCCAGGGAGGCGCGACCTCCCTTGGCCGCGCCTAGGGGGCTCGTGGGGTTCGTGGGGATCCCCTGCCTTGGCTCTCAAGTCTCCCGATCTTTTTCTATTATGGAAAATCTTTTCAGGGATTTTGTTTTGTTTGGACTCTGTTTCAAAATCGGATTTGAAAAGGGTCAAAAACACAGAAAAAGAGGAACTGACACTTGGCACTGAGTTAATAAGTTAGTCCCAAAAAAAGATATAAGAGACATATAAAACATCCAAAGTTTGACAAGATAATAGCATGAAACCATCAAAAATTATAGATACGTTGGAGACGTATCAAGCATCCCCAAGCTTAACTTCTGCTCGTCCTCGAGTAGGGAAGTGATAAAGAATGAAATTTTGATGTTGCATGCTACGTGGCGTTGTTGTTCTTTGTAACTTCTCTTATGTGACATGAATGTTCAGATCCATAAGATTCAAAACAATAGTTTGCTATTGACGTGTACACAATAATACTTCAAGCAAACTAGCAAGGTAATCATGAACTTTTGAACTAACAAGACCAAAAGAAAGTTATCCCTACAAAATCATATAGTCTGGCTATGCTCTATCATCCTTGCACAAAGAATTTAAATCATGCACAACCTCGGTATTGGCCAAGTAATTGTTTTCACACCTTTACTTTCTCAAACTTTTTCAACTCTCACGCAATACATGAGCGTGAGCCATGGTTATAGCACTATAGGTGGAGTGGAATATGGTGGAGGTTCTGAGGCAAAAATGAAGAAGATGGTCGCATTGACTAGGCATATCAATGAGCTATGGAGATGCTCATCAATAGATATCAATGTGAATGAGTAGGGATTGCCATGTGGCGGATGCACTTGAGGTTATAACTGTATGAAAGCTCACAAAGGAAACTAGTGGGTGTGCACCCAACTTGCTTGCTCACGAAGACCTAGGGCAATTTTGAGGAAGCCCATCATTGGAATATACAAGCCAAGTTATATAATGAAAATTTCCCACTAGTATATGGAAGTGACAACATAGGAGACTCTTTGTCATGAAGATCATAGTGCTATTAAGCACAAGTGTGGAAAAAGGATAGTAGCAATTGTCCCTTCTCTCCTTTCTATCATTTTTTTGTGGGCTCTTTGGCCTCTTTTTTTTGGTGGGCATCTTTGGCCTCTTTTTTTTAAATGGGCTTCGCTGGCCTCTTTTATTTCCTCACATGGGACAATGCTCTATTAATGATGACCATCACACTTACAACTCAATACTTAGAGCAATTATGACTCTATATGAAATGCCTTCAGTAGTGTACCATGATAATGATCTAGCATAGCAATGACATCAAAAAACGGACAAGCCATGGAAACATCATGCTAGCTATCTTACGATCATGTAATGGCAATATGGAAGTGGTGGTACATGTCATGAGATGGAACGGTGGTAGTTGCATGGCAATATATCTCGGAATGGCTATGAAAATGCCATAATAGGTAGGTATGGTGGTTGTTTTGAGGGAGGCTATATGGTGGGTTTATGTATCGGCGAAAGTTGCGCGGCACTAAAGAAGATAGCAATGGTGAAAGGTGAAAGTGCATCTAAACCATGGACTCACATTAGTCATGAAGAACTCATACACTTGTTGCAAAAGTTTTATTAGTAATCGAAGCAAAGCATTCAACGCATACTCCTAGGGGAAGGGTTGGTAGGTATAAACCATCGCGCGATCCCTACCGCTACACAAAGGATGACAATCAATAAACTAATCATGCTCAAACTTCATCACATAGCGGTTCACCATACGTGCATGCTACGGGAATCACTAACTTCAACACAAGTATCTCTAGATTCACAACACCCTACTAACATAACTCTAATATTACCATAACCACATCTCAAAACTAATCACGAGGAATCAAACTTCTCTTACTAATCAATGCACATGAAGATGGAAGTTTTCGTATCCTCTTTGGATAACTACCAGTTTTGGGACTACATTCATAGCATAAACCAACTACCAAGCCACGCACCGCCGTGCTCTAAAAGATCTAAGTGAAGCACATACAGCAAAATCAACTAGCTCTAAAGATATAAGTGAAACACATGTGAGCTAAATTGCCTAACTCAAAAGATATAAGTGAAGCTTAACGAGTATTCTAGCAAAATAACGATGAGTGCATGTCTCTCTCACAAGGTGTGCAGCAAGTATGACTGTGACACAACAAAACTAAAAGACTCCTATGATACCAGACGCTCCAAGCAAAACACATATCATGTGGTGAATAAAAATATAGCTCCAAGTAACGTTACCGATGGATTGAAGACGAAAGAGGGGATGCCTTCCAAAGGGGCATCCCCAAGCTTAGGCTTTTTGGTATCGTTAAATTAGCTTGGGATGCCTTGGGAATACCCAAGCTTGATATCTTGCCACTCCTTATCTCTTTGTCCATGAGAACATCACCCAAAACTTGAAAACTTCACAACACAAGACTTAAACCGAAACTCATGATATCATTAGTATAAGAAAGGAAACCACCACTTCCTTAGGTACTGTAGAAAACTTGAATTCTACTTATTTTGGTGTTGGGTTACTGTATTTTCACTTCTCAATGGCTAGTACCCCCCGATACTATCCATAGTTTCATCAAAATAAGGAACCAACTCAACAAAAACAGAATCTGTCAAAAATAGACCAGTCTGTAGCAATCTGTATACTTAGTATACTTCTGGTACTTCAAAAATTCTGAACAATTACGATAGCATAGGTAATTTGTATATAAATCAGCAGCAAAAAGAATCAACTCAAAAGCTCTTTCTGACTAGAAATGAAAAATAATTTCGTGAGCAGAAAGTTTCTGTCTTTTTCCAGCATGATCAAACAACTATCACCAAGCTATCATAAAGGATTTGCTTGGCACAAACACAAAAAGAAACACCAAAAACACAATCATAACAGAATTATGATGGTGTGGACGCAACAAAACAGAAAAAAAAAAGGATAAATTCGTTGGGTTGCCTCCAAACAAGCGCTATTGTTTAACGCCCTTTAGCTAGGCATTGATAATTCAATGATGCTCACACAAAAGACAAGAATTGAAGCATAATGAGAGCATGATAAAGTATGTGAAAATCACATCTAAGTCTAACATACTTGTTGGGGCATAGTTTATGCCTCAGTAATTTTGGTGATTGATGACAGTACCGTAAAGGACTAACCGTGTGTGTTAAGGTTTCAGATAACACACGTCAACGGCACAAGACGACTCGTCTCCTCATTCATGGAACGGAAGCACGACGCTCTCTACGATTCTCTTTATTTGAGTCATAGGAAAGCCCTACTATTAAGAGGGGATCCGTAGTGGAAAGGTTTGGGTGGAATCTATCTTTGCACGCGCACACTTCACATATTCTCCCTTACCTTCATCTTTGGAGCGGCCCCCGCCACTGTGTTTCTTTCCTCCTTGAAAATTGGTCCCCAGTGGTAGTACCGCTGGCCCTAGCGGTAGTACCGCTGGAATGCTAGCGGTAGTACTGCTGCAGACAGCGGTAGTACCGCTGGCTGGCGGTAGTACCGCCCCTAGTCAGCGGTAGTACCGCTAGCTGGCAGTAGTACCGCCCCTGGTCAGCGGTAGTACCGCTCCAGGAGCTTAGTACCGCTTGCCTAGCGGTTGTTCGTGGACGGACCTTTTTGCGAAGACTTTCTTGGCGGTGGTAGTGCTTTTGCACTACCAGGGGCCCAGCGGTAGTACCGCTGGAGTTCCAGCGGTAGTACCGCTAGGCGGCGGTAGTACCGCCCCTGGTCAGCGGTAGTACCGCTGGAGTGCCAGCGGTAGTACCGCTGCAGCCAGCGGTAGTACCGCTGGAGCTCGGGCAGATAGTGGGAAAACGGTCTGATTTCCCCCCCCCCCACTATATAAAGAGTTCTCCTAGCTATGGAACTCTATCTCTTACCTCTCTAAGCTCCATTGTTGCGCCCCAAGCTCAAAAGTGCCCGATCTCTCTCCCTAGCCAATCAAACTTGTTGATTCTTTAGGGATTGGTTGAGAAGGCCTAGATCCACACTTCCACCAAGAGAAAAGTTGATTCCCCCACCAATCCCTTGCGGATCTTGTTACTCTTGGGTGTTTGAGCATCCTAGACGGTTGAGGTCACCTCGAAGCCATATTCCATTGTGGTGAAGCTTCGTGGTCTAGTTGGGAGCCTCCAAGCTTTGTGTGGAGTTGCCCCAACCTTGTTTGTAAAGGTTCGGTTGCCGCCTTCAAGGGCACCTATAGTGGAATCACGGTACCTTGCATCGTGTGAGGGCGTGAGGAGAATACGGTGGCCTTAGTGGCTTTTTGGGGAGCATTGTGCCTCCACACCACTCCAACGGAGACGTACTTCTTGTCAAAGGGAAGGAACTTCGGTAACACATCCTCGTCTCCATCGGTTCCACTTGTGGTTATCTCTATCCTTTACTTTGTATTTGCTTATGCTTGTGACTATATCTTACTTGTCTTAATAGCTCTCGTTGTTAGCTTCTTTAGGGTTCACCTCATTGTCGTATTATTTGTGAACCCATATGTTGTTTACCTTAACTTGCTAAGATTAATTAAAAGTGGTCGTTGTCTATTCATCCCCCCTCTAGCCAACCATATCGATCCTTTCAATTGGTATCAGAGCCACGTCTCTTTATTAAGGGTTTAACCACCCGAAGAGTATGGAAGGCGGAGAGGGAATTAACCATGGGCAACCCGAGGCCATGGACTTGACTTCGGTCACAAGGGATGACTTGAATATGGCTATGGCCACCCTCAAGACGTCCTTGACGAACGAAGTCAAGACCATGCTTAAAGAGTTAATTGAGGGACTTAAAAGTTCACCCGAACCGGCTATAGTGGTTAAACCCACTGTCACCGATTCGGATGCCAACTCCTCTAAGGAAGTGGCTAAAGGTATGCGACCTACCTCATCTCACGAAAATGATGGGACTGGAACATATGCCTCAGTTCCACCCCCATGGTCTATGGAGGATCCGTTCCCGCACCTCGTCTTAATCCTGTTGGTCCTCCTCCTAAGCTTGTGAAAGGTGACTTTGCTAACTGGGTATTTTCTATAAAGTCTCATTTGAATCACATCTCAACAAACTTGTGGAGAATCATCGAGCAAGGATATTATCCCCATGACCCAAGCAACCTCACTTGAAGAGAAGATGCAGACAATCAATACAATCACTCTGCGTTGTTTATTCTCCAGTCTGCAGTGTCACCTGAAGATCTTCCCCACTTGCGTCCCTTCACGTTGGCCAAGGATTGTTGGGAGCATATTATGGTGTTGTACAAGGGAAGCTCAAGCATTCAATGATCGAACTATGAAGTGATACTTGATAAGGCCGATGAGTTTGTGATGAAGGAAGACGAGGACCCTCGTGATCTCTATCGGAGGGTGACTGCTATTGCTGTGGCGCTCAAGGATCATGGGAGTAAGGATGTGGATGATACATGGGTCAAGCGCAAGTTCCTCAAAGCCATCATGCCTTTCAACAAAGCCATGTCATCTGTCATTCGTCAGCGGCCAGACTTCCACTCCTTGTCTTCTAGTGAGGTGTTGGATGAGTTCATTGCAATGTCAATCATGAACGAAACAGCCGACAATGCACTTGCTCGTGTTCGATCAAAGACAACATCACCTAACCTTGCGTTGAAAGCAAAAGCAATGCTTGAAGAAGAAGAAGAAGATGAGGAAGAGGAGAGCTGCCCTGAAGACACAAAGTATGCCTATCATGAGCACATGGCTCTTGCATCAAGGCAATTCTCGGGCAACAAGAGGAACTCAAGACCCACCTTCACCAAGAACAACTCGAGTGGATTCAAACCCAAACAACGAGTAAGGACATGTTATAACTGTGGTAACGTGAGTCACTTCGTGGCCGAATGTCCCTATGAGAAAAGGGAAGACAACAGAGGCAAGCTCATTCGCAAAGACAAAACCAAGTCATTTCCAATCAAGAACAACTTTGTGAAGAAACCTCACCCAAAAGGGACGGTGGCCCTTGAAGAGTATCCTTCCGATGATGATGGTGATGATGATGATACAGTGGCAATGGAAACTGTTGCTATTGCCACTACCTCTTCCCAGAAGGTGTCTCTCTTCAACGCCCCCAACAAGAACCACATCACCAAGTGCCTCATGGCAAAAGGTATCAATCAGGTAACTCCCATCATTAAGACCAACATTGCTTCTGCTCCTTCATTGTTAAATTGTGTTGAAGATTGTGATGTTGGGGAACTTAATGAGAATGATGTTGATAAGTTTCTGTGCACTATTAAGGGAGAACCCAAGAAGCACTTTGTTGCTCACTTGGAACAACTGGGTGAGGCCACTGACCTCATTGAGTCTCATGAGGAGACCATCTCCGAGCTTCAGGGACACATTCGTGACTATGCCGATGAAATTGCCGAATTATGTAGTGCTCTAGAAGAGGAGCGCACTCTTCGTTTGGCTCTTGAGGAGTCATAGAACGATGACTGCGCTAAAATGCAAAAGAAACTAGATCATGATGTTATTCTTACTCAAATGCTTAAATCTGAAAAGTATGCTCTTGGGGCTGGCCATGACAGACTCAAAGAGGAGTTAGACAGACTTGACAAGGCCCACAAGGCCTTGAAAGGTGCTCATTTCTCTCTGAAAGAGTCTCATGATCAACTCCAAGCAAAGCTTACCAAGGAGATCTCTACTTGTCCTCCCTTTGTGTTAATTGATAACGCTTGTGCAACTAACCCCCGTTGTGAGCATGTACATCTTGTGGAGGAAAATGCCAAGTTAAAGGAGAAACTTGAGAAGGGCCTTGTGGCATGCATACAAGGTGAGAAGAGTCTGAACGATCTCTTGAGCACTCAAAAGGGTGTTGTAGGAAAGGAAGGACTTGGACTTACCTCCAAGTCAAAAGGTAAAAGGAGGAACAAGAACAAACGATGTCCCACCCTCATGGACATCTTTGTCAAAGAGGGTGAGGGGACTCAGAAGGTGAACATGAACAAGGTGGACTATGCGAACCCCAAGAAGGGCAAAACCATTCCTACTAACACAACCGGCAAACTCAATTCTTCTTATGTTTTGTGTTGTGCTAGTGATGGGCATGTTTATGCCAGATTTGTTGGTTCCTACGATAAGGATATTGAATGGGCTATCTGGGTTCCTAAGACCCTTGTCTCTAAGATGAAAGGACCCATTAAAAAATGGGTACCTAAAACCAAGCCTTGATCTATTGCAGGAGTTTTCTTCCGGTGGAGTGTCATGGTTGCTCGATAGTGGAGCAACAAATCATATGACCGGAAGCAAGGACTTAGTGGTGGATGTGCATCCTTCTCCATCTATGACCACCCATGTCCAATTCGCTGATGCATCCTCTTCAAAGGTATTGGGATTTGGTAAGGTGGCCGTCTCTCAAGATTTATCTATTGAGAAGGTCATGCTTGTTGAGTCACTTGCCTACAATTAACTTTCGGTTCGTCAACTTGCAATTATGGGTTTTTCCACATTCTTTAATATTGACACTGTGGTCCTCCTAAGGAGCAAGACTCTTAAAGTAGCCTATGTTGGACATGTCGAAAATGGTCTTTATATGGTGAACTTCTCAAAGTGACCCACTAAGACTGCGACATGTTTAATGGCTAAAGTTGACGTGGGCTGGCTTTGGCATCGCCGTTTAGCTCATGTCAATATGAGATCTTTGCAAAGTCTTCTGACAGGGGACCATGTTCGTGGACTAACAAATGTGAGCTTTGCTAAAGATCGTGTTTGAAGTGCTTGCATTGAAGGAAAGATTCATGAAACTGCTCATCGTCCAACGACTCTTATCTACACTAAGAGGCCATTCGAATTTCTCCATATGGATCTGTTTGGTCCTCCATCATTTGATAGTCTTGGAGGCAGAGAGTATTGCTTAGTGATTGTTGACGACTACTCAAGATATACCTGGGTATATTTCTTTAAAAATAAGAGTGAAACCCAACAAACGGTCATCAACTTTGCTAATGAAGCGCAACGTCAACATGAAGCAAAGATCTTGATGATTAGGAGTGACAACGGCACCGAGTTCAAGAACTACACCTTAGATGAGTTTCTAGGTGATGAGGGAATAAAGCACCAATATTCTGCACCATATACCCCTCAGCAAAACGGCATGGCAGAAAGGAAGAACCGGACCTTGATAGATGCTGCAAGGACAATGATGGCAGGATTCAAATCTCCATATAACTTCTGGGCAGAGGCCATCAACACAGCATGTCATGCACCCAATCGGCTCTACATCCGCAAAGGCTTGAACAAGACTCCGTATGAGATTCTAACTGGAAACAAACCTAATCTCAATTACTTCCGGGTATTCGGTTGTAAGTGTTTCATTCTCAAGAAAGGAGCACGGTTAGCTAAATTTGATTCTAGAGCACATGAGGGTATCTTTGTTGGTTATGCTACAAACTCTCATGCTTACCGTGTCCTCAACAAGTCCACCGGACTAATTGAGGAGACGCGTAACGCAGAGTTTGATGAAAATAATGGCTCCCAAGTGGAGCAAAGTGGTCTTTGTGATGTAGGTGATGAAATTCCTCCCCAAGCCATAAGAAGAATGGGGATTGGTCAAATACTCCCCATTGAGGAACCCCTTGTGGCCGAAGGAGAAGGACAATGCTCTACTCAAGTGGAGCCATCACCTCCACAAGCCCCACACGCTTCCAATGAACAAAGAGAAGACTCTAAACAAAATGAACTAGCTCAAGGTCAAGATAAATTGCCCAACAAAGATGATGTGTCTGAGAATATTCAAGCAGTACCCCAAGACTCCGAACCTGCTCATGATCAAGATCAAGTGCAACCCCGAGATCCAGACCAAGTAGAAGCACAAGATCAAGATCAAGAGCAACCATAAATACAAGAAGAAACTAGTGAACCTGCTCAAGTCGAAGGACAAGATGATCAGGAGACTGTCTCACAATTCCCCTCTGGAGCTCCAACAGTCGGCTCAAGACGCAAAGGCAAGCAAAGGAAACAAGTCGATGCTCCCCCGTTATCTAATGAAGAACTCTTGGAGCGTCGAGCAGCCAAGAATGCGAACAAGCTGAGAGTCAAGTCACATCTTATGAAGAATATACTTGGCAGTTTAAAAAGGGGAGTATCCACCCGTCAACAGCTTTGGAATTATTGTGAGCATCACGCGTTTGTCTCGTATTGTGAACCTCAACAGGTACAGGAAGCGCTCGATGATGAGGATTGGCTTATGGCCATGCACGAAGAACTTAACAACTTCGAGCGCAACCAAGTCTGGGATTTAGTGCCTCGGCCAATGGAGGAACATAATGTCATCGGGACCAAATGGATATTCAAGAACAAGCAAGATGCCAATGGAATTGTGATTCGAAACAAGGCAAGATTGGTGGCTCAAGGCTACTCCCAAGTCGAGGGTATCGACTATGGTGAAACCTTTGCCCCTGTTGCTCGTCTAGAATCTATTCGCATGTTGCTTGCATTTGCTTCTCATCATAACTTCAAATTACAACAAATGGATGTGAAAAGTGCCTTTCTTAATGGTCCTTTGAATGAGTTGGTCTATGTCAAACAACCCCCGGGATTCGAGCATCCCAAGCTCCCCAATCATGTGTACAAACTTAATAAGGCACTCCATGGCCTTAAACAAGCCCCACGCGCTTGGTATGAGTATCTTACTGAGTTGTTACAAGATCGTGGGTTTGAAATTGGGAAGATAGATCGCACTCTTTTTACTAAGAGGGTTAAAGGGGATTTGTTCATATGACAACTATATGTTGATGATATTATCTTTGGCTCTCCTAACATTTCATTCAATGAAGAATTTGCTGCACTAATGACTGAGAAGTTTGAGATGTCCATGATGGGAGAGTTGAAGTTCTTCCTCGGGTTCGAGATTACACAAGGTCTAGAAGGGACATTCATCAAACAAGCCAAGTACACTCAAGACATGCTCAAACGGTTCGAGCTCGAAGATGTCAAACCGGTCAAGTTCCCCATGCCAACAAGATGCAAGCTTGACAGTGATCCCAATGGTAAAGCAGTGGATCAAAAGGTATACCGCTCTATGATTTGATCCCTCCTTTACCTTTGTGCATCTAGACCGGATATTATGTTGAGTGTAGGGATATGTGCACGGTTTCAATCCGCACCAAAATAAAGCCATTACATGGCTGTTAAGCGAATCTTTCGATATTTGGCTCATACCCCAAACTTTGGCCTCTCGTATCCCAAAGGAGCAAACTTCAATCTAGTTGGCTATTCTGACTCAGATTGGGCAGGAGATTGTGTGGAGAGGAAGTCAACGTCTGGAGGATGCGAATTCCTTGGTCGCTCATTGGTAGGTTGGTCGTCAAAGAAGCATAATTGCGTCTCCTTATCATCCACCAAAGCTGAGTATGTGGCAGCTGCAAGTTGTTGTGCACAATTGCTATGGATGAGGCAAACTTTAAAGGATTATGGTGTCACTTGTGACAAAGTGCCTCTTCTATGTGACAATCAAAGCGCTATCAAGATTTCCCTCAACCCAGTGCAACATAGCAAAACCAAACATATTGATATTCGTCATCACTTCATTCGTGAACATATCAAGCTAGGTGATATTGAGGTTCACTTCATCCACACTGAAGAGCAACTTGCAGATATTTTCACTAAGCCTCTAGATGAAGCAAGGTTCTGGGAGTTAAGGCATGAGCTAAATATCATTGATTCATGAAAGTGCGTTATATCGACTAGAGGGGGGGGGTGAATAGAAGATTTTTAGAAATTCCTCACTGAGGAAATTCCTTTTGAGGAAATTCCTCACTGATGACTAACTTACAGCAGAAACAGTTAAGGATGAGTTGTGCAATCGTTCACAATAGCAGTGTTACAGAGTGAAGATTATGAAAACAGATTGCACAGCAAGCAGGCACGCAGAATACAGATGATGATTTACTCAAGTGAAGAATTTGGGGTTGAGGAAATTCAGAGAAAGTCTTCAGCAAATTCTTCAAACAGTCACAGTGAAGGTCATCAACACATAATACAGAGAATGTAAAGAGTTGAGGAATTAGAACCCGATTCTTGGTGAAGACTGTTGTTGATGACCCAGTTCCAACTGCTGTGACAGTTGTACATCTGGTTTGGAGCGGCTTGGTATTCAAACCAAAGGACACCCAGTCCCGGGACACACAGTCCCTACCATATTCTCCTTGAGCTAAGGACACACAGTCCTCGCCCAACACTCGTGGTAAGTCTTCAGGGCAGACTTCCAAACCCTCACAAACTCGGTCACCCGGCGATCCACAATTGACTGCTGGATTGCTCTAGACCATGACGCCTAACCGTCTGGAGGATGCACAGTCCTCAAAGGTAAAAGGCTTCAGTCCCACACAGGAACAACTTCTTCAGTGATGCTCAATCACTAGGTTTGGTTTGTGGTTTCGGTGGGTGGTGTATTTCCTCACTGATGATTTACTCTCGAAAGCTCTGAGGAATTTGGGTTGCTCTTATGACAAGTGTCAGTTTCTAGCGGAGCAGCCAACCAGCTAGTGGTTGTGGGGGGCGGCTATTTATAGCCTGGGAGCATCCCGACATGATTTGACATTAATGCCCTTAAATAATATGACCGTTGGAGTGGATAAGATCAGTGACTTGGCGTGGCTTATCGAAACGATCGGGACCCTCAACTGTGAGAGTCCTCATGTCACTAATATTCCTCATTTGAGGCTTTTGGTAGGATATGGCTTGGGTTGAGCATCATGAGGAAATTCATTCCATAGCGTTACTTTGACCCCCTTTAACAGTACGGTGTTCCTATTCATCAAATGCGAAGAAAGTAAAACAGAAAACGTAAATCTTCATGCTTCAATTTCTTCAGAACGATTTTCTTCAGGAACCACCGATCTTCTCAATATCAATATCTTCATGAGGAATACCAATTTCATCGCAAATTCTTCGCGATTCATTTCTTCAGCTTCAGACCAATTTCTTCAACTAAAGACATATATTTTTAGGGGTCGATATTCTTCAAATATCTCAAACTCCTCAATGACTTATGGATCCTGTGTACACTCAAAAACACATTAGATACTTAACCTATAAGTCTTCAAACCACCAAAATCACTAAGGGGCACTAGATGCACTTACAATCTCCCCCTTTTTGGTGGTTGATGACAATTAGGTTAAGTCTTCAATAGGGAATAAAAAATATGAAGTGTAAATACTCATTTGAGGAATTTGAAGACAAGATTCACAGAGACTCCCCCTGAAGATGTGCATACCTTGAGGATTTTGCTTTTATAGCATATGCACATTGATGATTTATATCATGGAGATCTCCCCCTGAATCTTGTAAATCATGCATACATATAACATATCATATGAAGAAAATGAGGATGCATGATGGCAAATGGTATCTGACGAATTTCAGCATGCGTGCATTAAAACTTGAGGAATAAGCATGCGAAGAAAAACGTTCAAAAGCGTCAGAGTACCATCGGGCTTAAGTTACAACTCATTACATAAAAACTTCAGAAGAGCCAAGAGTTTGTAACTTAAATATAGTTCATAGGCCCCAAAAATAAATCCTGTTTGAAGACTAACTCTCAAGTTTCTCCCCCTTTGTCATCAAGTGACAAAAAGGGACAAACTGAGGACTAACGCCCGTGAAGACTTCATTGCTTTGCGGTTGATGAAGATCCTTGGCGCTTCTTGGGTGTAGTCTTCTTCCTTGGGCCTGTTGCGGTGTCAAGTTGTTCCTCATCAGATTCGGCGGTGCGGAAGGACGAGAAGGAGCTGGCTTCAAGATCTGGCACTGGAATGGGCCTGAACTTCTTCTTGGGAGGCCACGACCAGTCAAAGTCCTGCTCAAAGTTCAATTCTTCAAGCTCAGTCTGTGTCTTCAGATGTGCAAGAGTAGCCCAGGTGCGATCAAAAACCTCATGCAGATAGTGATGATTAAGCTTCACACTGTTCTATGTCTCAGTGAGGGTTTTCACAATGGCACCAAACTGGCGTTTGACCCATTTGTGGTTGTGATCCACCTTCTGACGAAGACTGAGAAGAAGCTCTCTTGTGTTTAGCACGCGAGGAGGAACTGGGCTTGGTGGACGAGTCTCAGTATCGTCCCATGAGGAATATGCATCGGGCTCTTTAAATTGACCATCAAGAGGCCTGCTTCCTTCATCAATTACAGACTTTCCTTTTCCCTCAATGGGCTCGAAAGTCTTCTTGTTGACCCGGATAGGAGGCATATAACCAACATGGTTCTGGAAATCTGCGTGAAAGTTGATGCATGTCCTTGTCCTGAGGAATCTCATGATCCATGCTGCATAAATTTTGTGATCATATGGGCACATTGCATTGTCAGCCAAAGTCCTCAAGAAGAAATCATGAATATTTATGGGGATACCGTGAATGATGTTGAAGAGGATATTCTTCATGAGGCCGACGACATCTTCGTCATCATCATGGCCTTTGATTGGCGCTAGCACACTGCAGAGAATGCGGTAGATAGACCGGGGTGTGTACTTTAGCTCATGGACGAGGAATGTGGTTCTTGAGGGTTTTCCTGCAGCCAAAGGCTTCATGAGGACTTCCATCATTCCATTTGGCAGCTCACGCTCACCATAAAGCTTCACTGCCCCTTCTGAAGGAATTGGTACGGGCAGTTCTCTGAGGAGTTCAGACGCTGGAGCCTTGTAGTGAGTATTTTGGGTCATCCAGTCGAACACCCAAGTGTTGATGTCATCAGCATTGCCCGAGATGTGCAGAGTTGAATAGAACTGAAGAATTAGCTCACTATTCCAATCTGATATGTCGGAGCACATAGGGAGCAAGCCTGCATCATGTAGTACACTGAGGACTGGTTCCATGCAGGGAATCTCTTCTAGTTCATCATGAGGAATGTGCCTGTGCTGAAATATCTTGTTGCGTCCACAGAGCACAGAAGCATAGTAGTTCATCTGAGTCCTTGTCCAAAACTTCAGATGCCTCATTTGAGGCCTGTCATAAGGATTCTCTCTGATGAAATACATGCGTTCCTAAAAAAAATTCTCTTTCTGAAACTTTGTCCTCTTCGAGAATGGCAGGCGCTAAACTGGATTGAGATTGTGCTGAGGAATGGGAGGGGAAACAACCATGGCAGATTCTGGGTTGAGGACAATGAAATCATTGTCAGGGGCGGGAACATTTTCTTCAGCAGTTTCCTCAGGGTGAGGAATTTCTTGCTCTGGCTGAGCATCAGGCTGAGGAATTTCTTCTTCCTTCTCAGCTTGAGGAGTTTGGTCAGCCTGTTCAGTGGGAGGAGCCTGCTCAGACTGGACATTTTCTTCAGCTTGATTTTCATCAGCTGACTTTGTGGCAGACGCAGATTCATCAGCTGCTGCAGCTGAAGCTTGAGTAGTTTCTTTCTGAGGAAATTGAGGTTGAGGACTGTCATCAATCTGTATTTCCTCATCAGTATGCTCCTCAGAGGCAGCATCCTTCATTTCCTCATCTGCCCTTGTAGTTTGGTCACCAATGATGACCATTGCATATGAGGGTGCAACATTAAGAGGCACCGGGTCCAGAGGGGCAGATTCTTCAGTTTCCTTGAGGTGTTTTGCCTCAATCTTTTCTTCTGCGGAGGAAGCTTTTCTCTTCTTCGCTTCCTTCTCAGCAGCTCTTGTCTTTTTCGCGTCTGATGCAGACGGGATTAACTTCTTCACCTTTGAAGTTTTTGGTGAAGGTGTCTTCTCAACAGATTCTTCAGCTGGCAGTGAGGAACCAGCTGGAACAGAGTCATCAGCCTGCTTTGATGAAGCAGCTGGATCAGTAGCAGTTTCATCAGGAGCGGTCTAAGTGATGATTTCTTCAATGGTCGGCTCATCAGCACGGCGCTCTTGGTGTTGTTCTTCAGCTTGAGGAATTTCCTCCTCATCAGGAGATGCATCTTCTGGCTGTTCAACCAGGGGCTGAGGAATCGGTGCTGGTGGGGGGTGACGTTTGTTGTAATCATCAACAACACTAGTGGCTAGCTTGATGAAATTGCGTTTGATGCTTGTGCGGTCTGACAGTTTCTCACACTTGTCAGTCAAGACTTGCAGCTCTGCCTGGGTGGACACCAATGCTTCAGGCGTCAGCTTAAGAACATTTTGCCTGAGGAATTTCTCTTTTCTGGCCTTTGCAATCTTTGCCTGCTTGGCCTTCTGTTCCTTCCACTTGGCTTCATTTATGAAGGTAGCCACCATGTGGCTGACACCAGGAGGAAGTTTCAAATCATCAATGGGTGTGTTTGGGTCTTCATACCACACATTGATGAAGTCGAGGAGGACCTTGGGGTCCATCGCCAGAGGAATAGCACTGCCTGATGCTTGTGCTACCCTTTCTTGTTTGTTCCTGATGATGGCTTCCAGAGTTTCATCATCATATTCATCACTTCCCTCTGATGCAGATGGGACTGTGATGATTTTGCTGGGGCTAGGCAGAGGTGCAGGTTCAGTTATTGTCAAAGTCTTCAAAAGGGGTGTTGAAGACTTTGTCTTCGAGCTAGTTGCTGCTGGGAGTGAGGAGCTAGAGCTGGCAGTCGTAGTCTTCATGACTTTCTTCTGTACTGGTTTTGGAGGTGGAGCTGAGGACTTTGGTGTAGATGTGATTGGTGCTGAGGGTTTTGGCGCTGATGGTTTTGGTGTTGACGGTTTTGGAACCGAGGGTTTTGGAGCTGAGGGTTTTGTGACAGAAGTCTGTGCAAACTTCTCTTGGGGCTTTGAAGCTTTTGGCTTTGTTGGCACTGACTTTGGTTGAGGAATCTCGGAGCCTGAGGTTTCTGCTGCTGAGGAATGAGCAGCACCGGAGGCAGCAGCTGAGGATTCATGAAATTTCTTCACTGCTGTTTCTGCTTGCTTCTTGAGCTTGGCAGATGCCTTTCTTTTTCCTCTGGGAAGTCATCAAGTGTCATAAGACTTGAGGGATGAGCAACTTGATGATCCTCTAGTGGGGCCCTTCTGCCAGGAGGCTTCAAAGCGAATTTCTTCGCATATTTTGGAGTCACAAACCTGTACTCCTTCCACTCCTTTTCCCATATGCGTTCAATTTTCTGCAGCCTGATTTTCCTTTTAGGCATAGTCTCAGGTTCATCATCAGGCGTGCAATAGTCCACGTATATGTCCTCAGGAATATCAACAGCTGTGTTCTGCTCCAGTTTCTTTCCTCCCTTCTGTTTCCTTTCTTCCTCCATTTTCTTCAGACGAGGAATTTTCTGAGGATTTTGAACTCTTGAGGATTCTGATGAGCCTTGAAGAGTTTCTTCCAAAAACGCTGCAAATGAGTTAATGTGATGAGAACCGAGAGATTCATCAGCTGACATGTGTGTACCTGTGAACAGAGTATAGTTGCGAGGAATTTGGAGAGGTCATATGCGTTCTCAGATTTGAAGAAAATGGAAAAGTTTGACAGTTTGAGGAATTTGCTTAAGCATCCTGTTCTTGGGTTCCAGAGTTGTACAGATCCGAAAATTTGCACAATTGAGGAATCTCGTGAAAATCTTAGATGCTTAGCTAGTTCATCAATGATTGTGGAGATATATAGTGTTTGAGGAATCATGTACGCATCGTATCTTGAGGAAAAACAGATTTCACATGGGAGAGGTAAAATTTTAGATCTAATCTGTTGTAAAAATGGGATATAATTACCCTGGAAGGTGCGAACGAAGAACACAAAAAGGTGGCGTTGGAGAGGCTCTTCGGTCAAGTGTCCAATGCACCCTAACTTGGCAGCAGAGGACGTCTACGGCGGTGGCGGACGTAGATGTTCCGACTCCGGCGTGATCGTGGCGGCGAGAAGGTTGAGGCAGTGAAGCTCTTCCTTGCCGGCGACAAGACTACCAGCGGTGGCGCTAGGGTTCAGTGTGCTGTGGCAGGAGAGTGATGAGGCGAAGAAGATGATACCGAGGGGGTTAAGGACATATTTATAGCCCGAAAGTTACTGTTTGGCGCGAAAGTTTCGGACCGAATAGCCCTTGCCTCTACGTCTCCGCAGGACACATGTAGCTCCCGTACGATGCGGTGGAGATAGTGGAGATCGTGGTTATCCGATCGTGGGAAGTGGGGGTTCAGTTACTGTTCCTTTGAAGAAAACAATTTTTGAGGATTTTGTTACAAAATCATCAGCTGACAAGGATGCAGTGAGGATTTTGAACAAAGTTTCAAGTAGAACGCATATGAAGAATTGAATAGACTGGATAAGTATAGCATAGAGGGAAAATAGGGTCCGATCACATTCACTTAGCAGAAATATCAACTTGAAGAAATAGCAATAAGTGAATGCTGTTGAGGACTAGAAATCACAGTCTACCTAGGCAAATGAAAGTCATCAAGTGTTTTTGAAGATTTTGCAATAGATCATCACAATTAAGAACAGTTGTTTTGAAGAAAAATGCATTGTGAGGAAATTGATCATTTGAAGAAAATCAACTTGAGGAATTTCACATTGGGCGGTGGCGTTGCCCACCATATAAGAATGTTGATTACAGACGCCGCGTACAATTGTCGTAGGGCCCTGAGAATCAATTTCTTCGTTAATTTCTTCACATTCAGAGTGACTTTCTTCATCGGTTGAAGAAAATCGTTTCATCATGTGTTGCACATCTAAGTCATCAACTTTGCATAAGTGTTAGGATGTGTGCATGTTTTTACAAAACATTCGAAGACTCTAAGATATTTAGCTCACATCGCAACTTGCAAAACCTTTTCTCATCCAAGGGCTTAGTGAAGATATCGGCTAGTTGATCATCAGTCTTCACATGGTCGATGAGGATATTGCCCTTGAGGACATGGTCCCGAAGAAAATGATGACGAATCTGGATGTGCTTGGTCTTCGAGTGCTGTACTGGGTTATAGGCAATCTTGATAGCACTCTCATTGTCACAGTAGAGAGGCACATTCTTCATGTTGATGCCGTAGTCCTTGAGGGTTTGTTTCATCCATAGTAATTGAGCACAGCAAGAACCAGCAGCAATGTACTCAGCTTCGGCAGTGGAGAGTGATACACAGTTCTGCTTCTTTGAGGACCAGCAAACCAGTGATCTTCCGAGGAAATGGCATGTGCCATAAGTTGACTTGCGATCCACACGGTCACCAGCATAGTCTGAATCAGAATACCCTACCAGATGAAGATTGGAGCCCTTGGAATACCATAATCCTAGTGTTGGTGTGTGAGCTAGATATCGAAGAATATGTTTCACAGCCTTATGGTGTGATTCCTTTGGTTTTGCTTGAAAACGTGCACACATGCAAACACTAAGCATTATGTCTGGCCTAGATGCACATAGATACAATAAAGAGCCAATCATAGAACGGTATACCTGCTGATCGAAATCTTTACCATTTTCATCAGTGCCGAGGTGGCCGTTGGTAGGCATTGGAGTCTTGGCACCTTTGCATTCATGCATGTCGAATTTCCTCAGAACATCCTTGAGGTATTTCTCCTGTGATATGAAGATTCCATTGCTTTGTTGACGAATTTGAAGACCTAAGAAGAATTTCAGCTCCCCCATCATAGACATATGATATTCTTCACTCATCATATAGGCAAATTCATCACTGTATCTTTTGTCAGTACAGCCAAATATGATATCATCAACATATATTTGACATACAAACAGCTCATTATCATAAGATTTTGTGAAAAGAGTTGGATCGAGTGAACCAGGTTTGAATCCTTTCTTCATGAGGAATTCCTTCAATGTATCATACCATGCCCGAGGGGCTTGCTTGAGGCCATACAGAGCCTTTTTGAGTCTGAAGACTTTGTCTGGATTCTTTGGATCCTCAAAACCTGGGGGCTGAGCAACATATACTTCTTCCTCAAGCTTACCATTGAGGAATGCACTTTTCACATCCATTTGATATAAGATGATGTTATGATGATTAGCATAAGCAAGTAGGATTCGAATAGCTTCAAGTCTAGCAACAGGTGCAAAAGTTTCATCGAAATCTATTCCTTCAACCTGGGTGTAGCCTTGGGCTACAAGTCGTGCCTTGTTCCTCACCACTTGACCGTCCTCATCTTGCTTGTTTCGGAAAATCCACTTGGTGCCGATGATGTTATGCTTGCGAGGATCTGGTCGCTTGACGAGCTCCCATACGTCATTCAGCTTGAATTGAAGAAGTTCGTCTTGCATAGCTTGGATCCACTCAGGTTCCAGAAAAGCCTCAGCTACTTTTGAGGGTTCTGTGATGGATACAAAAGAAAAATGCCCACAAAAGTTAACCAAGTGTGAAGATTTTGAGCGAGTGAGAGGACCTAGCGCATTGATGTCATTGAGGATTTTGTCAAGTTCTACTTCATTTGCAATCCTCGGTTGAGCTGGTTGAGGATTTTGTCTGGGCTGAGGAAGTGGTGATGTTGCAATTTTCTCAGGAGCATCTTCTTGTCTTTCATCAGCGATGGGGATTGTTTCTTCATCAATTTCCTCAGTGGGAACAATGTCTTCAGTAGGCTTAAGCTTTATTGCTTCCTCAGGAGACAGCTTATCTGGATCAGAAGGCAATTTCTCGCTTTGCGAGCCATTAGTTTCATCGAACCGCACATCTACAGTCTCAACAACTTTATTGTGATAGTTGTTGAAGACTCTGTAGGTGTGCGAGTCCTTTCCATAACCGAGCATAAAACCTTCATGTGCCTTAGGTGCAAATTTTGAGCTATGATGTGGATCTCTAATCCAGCATTTTGCACCGAAGACTTTGAAATAACTTACATTGGGTTTCTTGTCAATGAGGAGTTCATATGAGGTTTTCTTGAGGAATTTGTGAAGATATACCCTGTTGATGATATGGCATGCAGTATTGATTGCTTCAGGCCAGAAGCGACGAGGAGTCTGATATTCTTCAAGCATAGTTCTTGCCATTTCAACCAGAGTCCTGTTCTTTCTTTCGACGACACCATTCTGCTGAGGAGTATAAGGAGCAGACAATTCGTGAGTAATACCAAGTTCATCAAGATAATCATCAAGACCAGTGTTTTTGAACTCGGTTCCATTATCATCCTAATATGTTTGATCTTGGTGCCGAAGTTCGTCGAGGCCCTTGAAGAAAATCGTTTGAAGATTTCCTGCACTTCAGTTTTATACACTATAATATGCACCCAAGTGTATCTGGAATAATCATCAACTATGACTAAGCCATATAGAGATGCTGCATTGGTTAGTGTTGCATAGTGAGTAGGTCCAAACAAATCCATATGAAGCAATTCAAAAGGACGAGTAGTGGTCATGATGGTTTTGGAGGGATGCTTGGATCTGGTCATTTTCCCAGATTCACAAGCACCGCAGAGATGATCCTTGAGGAATTTGACTAATTCGATGCCAATGACATGCTTCTTCTTTGCAAGTGTGTGCAAATTCCTCATGCCTGCATGACCTAGTCTTCTGTGCCACAACCATCCTTCTGAGGTTTTTGCTAGTAAGCAAGTGGCTGGTTGAGGACCTGTAGAGAAGTCAACAATGTACAAATACCCTCTTCTTACACCTTCGAAGACTTTGGATCTGTCAGATTCCATGATGACTACACATCTATATCTACCAAAGATAACAATCATATCAAGATCACAAAGCATCGAGACTGACATGAGGTTAAAACCAAGGGATTCAACAAGCATCACTTTGTCCATATGCCTATCCTTGGAGATAGCTACTTTGCCAAGTCCCAATACCTTGCTTTTACCTTTATCAACATATGTGATTTGCTTCAGAGGTGATGGAGTTAGTGGCATATTCATCAGTAGGCTTTTATCACCAGTCATGTGATGTGTGCAACCACTATCGAGAACCCACTCAGTATTTTTGGGTTTGTCATCCTGCAGATGAATTAGTACAGCTTACCATCTCATATGCTTCAAGTTTGAAGAATATGATACTAATTTCATCAGTTTAATGATTTCATCATAACAGAAATGTAAGGACGTGTGAAATATTTCTATTTCATCAATCAATAGCTTGCGTCCTATCAAGCATTTCCTCAGGTCTCCAGCAAATTCTTCAGATGATGATTTTCATCTGGAGACCTGACTAGCAGAAGTGATTAGTTTGATTTCTTCACCACCCACATCTGAAGGGGTGGCAAAGCGTTCATCATCCTGCGAGCACCATATGAGAAAGGTGGCATTGAAGCTAATGCACTTCTCTCAACAGTAGGGGGGGTTAAAATACTCATATGAGTATGCAGAGAACTGGTTTGAGGATTTATGAACATAATGATTTGAGGAGTAGCGCTCATAATCATATTCCTTGTAGTTTCCCTGCATGTTAGACGCATAAGCACGGGTACGAGCATAATTTTGACCAGTTGAGGATTTTGATCCTCTTGAAGACTTTGGTCCTCCTGAGGAATTTGATCTGGGGTTCATATTTTTCAGAGGTGACGTCATGAGAACATTCACTTGAAGATTTTCAAGACGACTTTTGAGAACCCAGATTTTCCTCAGAGGAGGGCCATTCCTGCACTTAGTTCCAACATATCGAGCAAATACTTCACCAGATTGATTTTTGAACAGTTTATAGTTGGAATCAAATGACTCATCCGAGGAATAGGATAATTCACATGAGAAGCCAGTTAAATTAGATGGATCAAAAGGAGGCCCAGTAGCAGCAACCCATGAGGTTTTGGGATACTGCTCAGGTTTCCAATAAGATCCATCAGCATTCAATTTCCTCTCAAAGGCAATTCCTTCTTTCCTCGGGTTCCTGTTCAAGATCTGCGTTTTGAGCACATCACAAAGGGTTTGGTGTCCTTTGAGGCTTTTGTACATGCCTGTCAAGTACAATTCCTTCAACCCTGCATTTTCATCAGTGACATTTGTGTTTTCCTCAAGTGAGGAAATAGACACAACAGGTGCAGTTGAAGAATTTGTAGCAGTGGTAGCATTTGAAGATTCTGGTGAAGAATTAGCAGTTTCACGATCAATGCATTTAAGACATGGAGGAATAAATTCAACTTTACTAGCACTGATCTGTTGAGCTAGTAATGAATCATTTTCCATATGAAGATCATCATAAGACATCCTCAGCTTTTCAAGATCAAGCTTCCTTTGAAGAAATTCGTAGGAAAGCTTCTCATGATCAGTGAGGAGTGTATCATAACGATCCTGAAGAATATCAAATCTAGACTGAAGATTTTTCATGTCATCAGCGAGGATTTGATTAAGATTCATTTCATCATTCAACAGATCATCACTTTTGTCTAGCAGTTTTTGAAGCTTTTCCAGAGCAGTTTGTTGTTTAGTGGCAATGATGGCAAGTTTACTATAACTGGGTTTTTTGTAATCATCATGGTCACACTCACTTGAATCAGAGGAGGAGGCATTATGTGATACCTTTGAACCTTTTGCCATGAAGCAATAGGTTGGAGCGAAGTCATCAGCATAGTCATCAGTATGGATGGTGCACTCATTTTCTTCAAGATTGAAGATTGACTTGCTGACGAAATTGGTTGCTAGTGCAAGACTAGCATGTCCAGATTCTGAATCTTCTCCAGAGCCTTCTTCATCATCACATTCTTCTGATTCTGCTTCGGAATCCATTTCCTTGCCAATAAGTGCCCGAGCCTTTCTGAAGCTAGTCTTCTTGTGTGAGGAGGACTTTGAAGATGAGGATATTGAAGATTTCTTCTTCTTCTTTGAGTCATCAGAACTGACATCCTTGTATTTCTTCGTCTTTGATTCCTTTCCCCAGCGAGGACAATCAGCAATGTAATGACCTCATTTCTTGCACTTGTGACAGGTCCATCTCTTGTAGTCCTCAGATGCAGATTCTGATTTCCTCATGTCTCTTCTTGATGATTTACCGAACTGGCCTCGTCGTGTAAATCTCTGGAATTTCCTCACAAGCATTGCAAGTTCCTGACCAAATTCTTCAGGGTCATAACTGCTGTCATCTGTGTCTTCTTCTTCAGATGAGGAAATTGCTCTTGCCTTCAGTGCACGTGGTCTGGAATAACTTTGTCCATATAGATCTCTCTTTTCTTCTAGCTGGAATTCATGAGTATTTAGCCTTTAAAGGATGTCAGCAGGATCTAGCATCTTGTAGTCTGGTCTTTCTTGAATTATCAGAACTAAAGTGTCAAATGAAGAATCCAAAGATCTCAGCAGTTTCTTCACAACTTCGTGATCAGTGATGTCTCGAGCTCCCAGTGCTTGCAGTTCATTTGATATGTCAGTGAGGCGATCAAAGGTGTCTTGGCAGCTTTCATTGTCATGTCTCTTGAAGCGATTGAAGAGATTGCGAAGAATATCAACACGAGAGTCGCGTTGAGTTGATACTCCTTCATTTACCTTGCACAGTCTCTCCCAGATCAGTGTTGCTGAGCCTAGGGCACTTACTCTTCCAAACTGGCCAGGGCTCAGATGACCACAGATGATGTTCTTCGCTTGAGAATCAAGTTGCTTGAATTTCTTCACATCAGCTGCAGTGACACTAGTAGAAATGATGGGGACACCATTTTCCACAATGTACCAGAGATCATTGTCTATAGCTTGTAGATGCATTTGCATTTTGTTCTTCCAGAAGGGAAAGTTCTTTCCCTCGTAGGTAGGACATGCTGCAGTCACCTTAAACATGCCTGCAGTCAACATAACTAAAACTCCAGGTGGTTAAACCAAAATCACACAGAACAAGGGAGTACCTTGCTCTAATACCAATTGAAAGTGCGTTATATCGACTAGAGGGGGGGTGAATAGGAGATTTTTAGAATTTCATCACTGATGAAATTCCTTTTGAGGAAATTCCTCACTGATGACTAACTTACAGCGGAAACAATTAAGGATCAGTTGTGCAATCGTTCACAATAGCAGTGTTACAGAGTGAAGATTATGAAAACAGATTGCACAGCAAGCAGGCACGCATAATACAGATGATGATTTACTCAAGTGAAGAATTTGGGGTTGAGGAAATTCAGAGAAAGTCTTTAGCAAATTCTTCAAACAGTCACAGTGAAGGTCATCAACACATAATATAGAGAATGTAAAGAGTTGAGGAATTAGAACCCGATTCTTGGTGAAGACTGTTGTTGATGACCCAGTTCCAACTGCTGTGACAGTTGTACATCTGGTTTGGAGCGGCTTGGTATTCAAACCAAAGGACACCCAGTCCCGGGACACACAGTCCCTACCGTATTCTCCTTGAGCTAAGGACACACAGTCCTCGCCCAACACTCGTGGTAAGTCTTCAGGGCAGACTTCCAAACCCTCACAAACTCGGTCACCCGGCGATCCACAATTGACTGCTGGATTGCTCTAGACCATGACGCCTAACCGTCTGGAGGATGCACAGTCCTCAAAGGTAAAAGGCTTCAGTCCCACACAGGAACAACTTCTTCAGTGATGCTTAATCACTAGGTTTGGTTTGTGGTTTCGGTGGGTGGTGTATTTCCTCACTGATGATTTACTCTCGAAAGCTCTGAGGAATTTGGGTTGCTCTTATGACAAGTGTCAGTTTCTAGCGGAGCAGCCAACCAGCTAGTGGTTGTGGGGGGCGGCTATTTATAGCCTGGGAGCATCCCGACATGATTTGACATTAATGCCCTTAAATAATATGACCGTTGGAGTGGATAAGATCAGTGACTTGGCGTGGCTTATCGAAACGGTCGGGACCCTCAACTGTGAGAGTCCTCATGTCACTCATATTCCTCATTTGAGGCTTTTGGTAGATATGGCTTGGGTTGAGCATCATGAGGAAATTCATTCCATAGCGTTACTTTGACCCCCTTTAACAGTACGGTGTTCCTATTCATCAAATGCGAAGAAAGTAAAACAGAAAACGTAAATCTTCATGCTTCAATTTCTTCAGAACGATTTTCTTCAGGAACCACCGATCTTCTCAATATCAATATCTTCATGAGGAATATCAATTTCATCGCAAATTCTTCGCGATTCATTTCTTCAGCTTCAGACCAATTTCTTCAACTGAAGACATATATTTTTAGGGGTCGATATTCTTCAAATATCTCAAACTCCTCAATGACTTATGGATCCTGTGTACACTCAAAAACACATTAGATACTTAACCTATAAGTCTTCAAACCACCAAAATCACTAAGGGGCACTAGATGCACTTACAATTCAAGTAATGTGGATTGAAACTAGGCAAGTTGCACCTCACTTTCCATTCCATCTTGGTCTAGATGTAGGCATGGACATAGGGGGAGTGTTGTTCTCTCAATGAACTTTCCCTCCCCCCATTATGCATAAATCAATCTAGTCTTTCACTTTAGCCATTCTCAAATGGCACTTGTGCTTCAAAGACGAGCATTGGTCATGAACCCAAGGATAATTCTTCGCGGTGTCATACCATTGTCTCAAACCTAGGTGGCCTCGGCCACCGCCCCTTTCTTTTGTATAGAAGAAAGGATATACAATGACAAGTCAGTACATTTTTCTAGGTGGTATCTCGTTTTTACTTACTTGTCATTTGCCCAAGTTCTTCTCTTATCCTAGGCCGCGTTGTGACACTTGCAGCGATACTACCGCTAGGGGTAGCGGTACTACCGCCAGGACCCCAGCGGTACTACCGCCAGGGGTAGCGGTACTACCGCCAGGACCCCAGCAGTACTACCGCCAGGATTCCCATCTAACACGACCGGCTAGGAAATTTTTAGGGCTGTCTCAAGGGGGAGCGGTACTACCGCCAGGGGGAGCGGTACTACCGCCAGGACCCGAGCGGTACTACCGCTGCGTCCAGCGGTACTACCACCAGGCAGCGGTACTACCGCTGGCCCGTACCCCTTGGGCTATATAAAGGAGGGGGAGCCCGTTTTTCTCAGGCTCCTTCTTCTTTCTCGTGGCTCCTCCCTCCCCTAGCCCGAAATCCCCCTGTTTTGATCTTGTTTCGTGGAGCTCTTTCTATCTGTTGGATTGGAAGGGTTGCACCACCTCTCCTTCCTCCTCTAAGGGCCATGAATCCCAGTAAAGCTCCTCCCCTTCTTCTATTTGGTTGATGTTCTTGTTCTAGGGTTAGGAGCATTGGGGATTGGATCCATGTCTTTGATCTTGTTCCTTGTTCTTGGATAGCATGAACGAGATATTTGAGGGGAGTGTAGGTCCTATGAATCATTGCTGATTATTTTGCCATGCCCTAGGATTTACTTGTTTTAGATCTAGCACTTGAACTGTGTTTGGATTAGATCTAAAACTTGCTCTCTCTTGCCTAGGCATGTACTTATTTCGGTGATACCTGTGATCCTCATGTGAGTAGGGCTGGGGTAGAGTTCTTAGTGTTCATATACAGACCATGCCCTCGTAAATATCGTGTAGCCCTATGCATGAGGTCTGTTTTTATCTGTCAGATCTGAAAGTCAAACCCCAGCGGTACTACCGCCAGGGGTAGCGGTGCTACCGCTAAGACCCCCAGCGGTACTACCGCCAGGGGTAGCGGTACTACCGCCAGGAGGATTCACTGTGCATTCTTTTCATGTGCTTGGCAATGAGTGTTTATTTTTCTGCCTTTTCTAGTTCATTGCCTTGACTCTTTTTGTCGCTTCTTTTCGCTATGTGTTTTGTGTCACAGGTAGTTCTCGCCGTTCGAACCCCCCACGGGACACGCAGTCAAGGCAGTTTCGCAACCCAGAGGCTCCCGAGGGGTCAGCCACCTCAGGTCTACAACCCAAAAGGCAGTCCTTCAAGAAGACCGCAAGCAAGGAGAAGAGGATCAATGTCCAAACAATGTCCCCAAGGACTTTCTGCGGTTTCGCACTCAGAACCATTATCTCAACGAGAAGGCTGTGATCAAGGATGTTCACCATGTCTGGGCAAAGGATCAGTGCAGGATCTACCGTGATATTGTCGCGCATTTCAAGAAGAACCATGTCCCCGTTCAGTGGATTGACCTAGCTCATCTTCAGCGGAACCTGGACTATTTTGGTGATGCCCTCTCTCTGATTGACAAACTGGGCATCAAGGACATCATCACTTTCACGACAAATTTTGACCCCACTGCTGTTGCTCAGTTCTATGTCACGGTCCACTTCTCTCCTGATGAAGAGCGCTCTATGGTATGGATGACTGGGACTCAGAAGATGACCGGTACCTGGCGTGAATTCATGACATTCCTCAAGATTGACTTCAAGGGGGCTGACACTCCACTTGGGTTGCGTCCACATGCTGCAGCCCCCACTGATAGGCCCGCCGCAAAGGACAGATTGCAACAACTTTATTTGAGGAAGGGTGTGCTCCCCAAGCATCTGGACATCATGCATCGGATTCTTCGCAACACCCTCTTCCCTCGCATTGGTAACTTCGACGAGGTTCATGGCTCTTTGGCTGAGATGCTGCTGCTTTGTGAGGAGGCTATGTCTAAGGAGTCTGCCCCTCTTGATATTTCTGATGTGATGTTCACGGAGCTCTGGAACTGCATCATCATGCGTAAGGTTCCCATCTATGGGCCCTATCTGTTCGCCTATATTCGTTAGAAGTGGCAAGAGGCTTTTCCGGAGGAGGTGCTCTATGCTCAGTCTGACTACATTGTGCACGACCCGATCAAGCTTCGCGTCAAGGATAAATGGGCCAACCCATCAACTTCCTCTCAGCACATGGATACTGACACAGAGACTGCTGCTGACAGAGGAACCGCCTCTCAGTCCCGCCCTTCTGCCATGCCATCTTGGGCCATCAAACTGCAGGATAAGATGAAGACTCTATTCTGTATGCAGGCTAAGGGTCAGTACCAGACGCACATGGCTCACAAGGAGAGCCGCCAGAGGCACAAGCGTGTTCTAAGGACTCTTGATGTGGACATCTCCAGCGGATCAGAGGACGACATCACTCCAGAGGCTACTTGGATGCAGGCTCAAGGTTACCAGTGGTCTGGCGATGAGGAGGAAGAGGAGGAGCAGGACGATCAGGATGGTACCGACGAGTCTGGTGATGCTGAGGATGAGGAGTAACTACCTGTGGCGTTAGGTGTGCCCCTTTTTGGTGTCTTGTGCCAAAGGGGGAGAGAGTCTAGGAGCTGGATTTGCTTTCATAGTCGAACTTTGCTTTGCTTTGCTTTCTTTCGTGGTTTGCTTCAAACTTGGTTTGCTTCTAGTTTGCTATCGTTTGTGAGACATGAACTTATGTGAGATTTATTTCCATCATATGCTGTGAGTCATATGCCCCGTATTGTCATATATCTCTATCTTTTTGTTCTCATATTATTCTCTGTGCAAATCCGGTATTGTCATCAATCCACCAAAAAGGGGGAGATTGTTGGGGCATAGTTTATGCCTAAGTAATTTTGGTGATTGATGACAGTACCGTAAAGGACTAACCGTGTGTGTTAAGGTTTCAGATAACACACGTCAACGCCACAAGACAACTCGTCTCCTCATTCATGGAACGGAAGCACGACGCTCTCTACGATTCTCTTTATTTGAGTCATAGGAAAGCCGTACTATTAAGAGGGGATCCCTAGTGGAAAGGTCTGGGTGGAATCTATCTTTGCACGCGCACACTTCACATATTCTCCCTTACCTTCATCTTTGGAGCGGCCCCGCCACTGTGTTTCTTTCCTCCTTGCAAATTGGTCCCCAACGGTAGTACCGGTGGCCCCAGCGGTAGTACCGCTGGAATGCTAGCGGTAGTACCACTGCAGCCAACAGTAGTACCGCTGGCTGGCGGTAGTATCGCCCCTGGTCAGCGGTAGTACCGCTCCCGGAGCTTAGTACCGCTTGCCTAGCGGTTGTTCGTGGACGGACCTTTTTGCGAAGACTTTCTTGGCGGTGGTAGTGCTTTTGCACTACCAGGGGCCCAACGGTAGTACCGCTGGGGCCAGCGGTAGTACCGCTGGAGTTCCAGCGGTAGTACCGCCGCATCCAGCGGTAGTACCGCTAGGCGGCGGTAGTACCGCCCCTGGTCAGCGGTAGTACCGTGGAGTGCCAGCGGTAGTACTGCTGCAGCCAGCGGTAGTACCGCTGGAGCTCGGGCAGAGAGTGGGAAAACGGTCTGATTTTCCCCCCACTATATAAAGAGTTCTCCTAGCTGTGGAACTCTAGCTCTTACCTCTCTGAGCTCCATTGTTGCGTCCCAAGCTCAAAAGAGCCCGATCTCTCTCCCTAGCCAATCAAACTTGTTGATTCTTTAGGGATTGGTTGAGAAGGCCTAGATCCACACTTCCACCAAGAGAAAAGTTGATTCCCCCACCAATCCCTTGCTGATCTTGTTACTCTTGGGTGTTTGAGCATCCTAGACGGTTGAGGTCACCTCGAAGCCATATTCCATTGTGGTGAAGCTTCGTGGTCTAGTTGGGAGCCTCCAAGCTTTGTGTGGAGTTGCCCCAACCTTGTTTGTAAAGGTTCGGTCGCCGCCTTCAAGGGCACCTATAGTGGAATCACGGTACCTTGCATCGTGTGAGGGCGTGAGGAGAATATGGTGGCCTTAGTGGCTTGTTGGGGAGCATTGTGCCTCCACACCGCTCCAACGGAGACGTACTTCTTGTCAAAGGGAAGGAACTTCGGTAACACATCCTCGTCTCCATCGGTTCCACTTGTGGTTATCTCTATCCTTTACTTTGTATTTGCTTATGCTTGTGACTATATCTTACTTGTCTTAATAGCTCTCGTTGTTAGCTTCTTTAGGGTTCACCTCATTGTCGTATTATTTGTGAACCCGTATGTTGTTTACCTTAACTTGCTAAGATTAATTAAAAAGTGGTCGTTGTCTATTCACCCCCCCTCTAGCCAAACATATCGATCCTTTCAATACTTCCTATGCATAGGCATTTTGTAGGAAAACAAATTGTCAAGACAACCAATAGCTACCATATGCAAGGAAGAAGAAAGAGACAAGAACAATCTCAACATAACGAGAGGTGATTTGGTGGTATGAGAGTTTCTACCGCAATATTTTCCTCTCTCATAATCATTACATGTGGGATCATATTCGAATTCAACGATATAGCTATCACATAGGATATTATTTTCATGATCCACATGCATGCAAAGTTGATGCTCTTTAAAAATAGTGGGATTATCATCAACTAAAGTCATGACGTCTCCAAACCCACTTTCAGTAATATTGCAAATATCATATTCATCATGAGGCTTGAACAAATTTTCAAGATCAAAAGAAAAATCATCACCCCAATCATGATCTTTGTAACAAGTATTGGACATAGCAAAACTAGCATCCCCAAGCTTATGGTTTTGCATATTTTTGGCATGATTGTCACTAATAGAATTAATAGTGAAACCATTGCAATCATGCTTTTCATCCAAGGAGCCCTCGTGAATCACTTCATAATGATTTTCAGGTTCATGAATCTCAAGAAAAACTTCATAGAGATAGTCTAGTGCACTCAACTCACTAGCCAATTGTTCATCATAGTTTGGTCTTTTGAAAAGACTAGCAAGTGGATGAAGATCCATATCAATGGATTTTTAGCAAGCAAAGATGCAAGCTAATAGAAGGCACATGGTGAACCAAGTAGACAAAAAGAGATCTGGCGAGAAAAAGGCGAATAAAATGGCAAATTGGTGAAGTGGGGGAGAGGAAAACGAGAGGCAACTGGCAAACAAAGTAAATGCAAGAGATGAGTTTGCGACACTTACTTGGATAAGATCTTGACTTGATACTCCCCGGCAACGGCGCCAGAAATCCTTCTGCTGCTGGCTACGCCTATAGGGACTTCCTTGACAAATATGCCAAGGATATCCTCGCGGCCTTTTGAGCTTGCGTTGGTGTTGCCTTGAAGAGGAAAGGGTGATGTAGCACAGTTGTAGTAAGTATTTCCCTCAGTTTGAGAACCAAGGTATCAATCCAGTAGGAGGATCACATCAAGTCGAAAGTACCTGCACAAACACAAAGAGCTTGCATCCAACGCTATAAAGGGGTTGTCAATCCCTTCTAGATTGTTTGCAAAGTGAGAACTGAAAGCAAAAAAGCAAAGCAAAGTAAAAGTGTAGAGCTGAAATTATGATGATGAATAGACCTCCGGGCCATAGTGTTCACTAGAGGCTTCTCTCAAAATAGCAAGTAAACGGTGGGTGGACAAATTACTGTCAAGCAATTGATAGAACCGCGCAAAGTCATGACGATATCTAAAGCAATGATCATACATATAGGCATCACGTCTGAGACAAGTAGACCGATACTTTCTGCATCTACTACTATTACTCCACACATCGACCGCTATCCAGCACGCATCTAGTGTATTGAGTTCACGATGAACAGAGTAACGCCTTAAGCAAGATGACATGATGTAGAGGGATAAACTTAAATCAATGATGAAAACCCCATCTTTTTACCCTTGATGGCAACAACAGGATGCGTGCCTCGCTACCCCTTCTGTCACTGGGTGAGGTCACCGCACGGTATGAACCCAAAACCAAGCACTTCTCCCATTGCAAGAATCATAGATCTAGTTGACCAAACAAAACCCACAACTCGAAGAGAATTACAAGGATATGAAATCATGCATATAAGAAATCAGCAAAGACTCAAATAATATTCATAGATAATCTGACATAAATCCACAATTCATCGGATCTCGAGAAACACACCGCCAAAAAGGATTACATCGGATAGATCTCCATGAAGATCATGGAGAAGTTTGTATTGAAGATCCAAGAGAGAGAAGAAGCCATCTAGCTACCAGCTATGGACCCATAGGTCTGAAGTAAACTAGTCACGCATCATCGGAGAGGCAATGGTGTTGATGTAGAGGACCTCCGTCTCCGAAACTCCCTCTGGCAGGGCACCGGAAAGGTATCCAGATGAGATCTCGTGGAAACGGAAGCTTGCGGCGGTGGAAAAGTGTTTTCGTGGATGCCCTGATTTTTTCTGGGATTTTAGGGAGTATATAGGCCAAAGACCTAGGGCAGAGGGGGCTCAGGGGGCCCATGAGCTAGGGAGGCGCGGCCTCCCCTGGCCGCGCCTAGGGGGGTCGTGGGGTCCCTCGGGATCCCCTCCCTTGGCTCTCAATTCTCCCGATCTTCTTCTGTTACGGAAAAAATCTTTTCGCCGATTTTATTCCATTTGGACTCCGTTTCAAAATCAGATCTGAAAAGGGTCAAAAACACGGAAACAACAGGAACTGGGACTTGGCACTGAGTTAATAAGTTAGTCCCAAAAAAGATATAAAAGGCATATAAAACAACCAAAGTTTGACAAGATAATAGCATGAAACCATAAAAAATTATAGATACGTTGGAGACGTATCAGGAACCTCTGAGGAAAAAGGGGTTGATGAAACTGCTCGAGCTCAGTCTGAGGAAAATCAACCTCAGGCTGATGAAAATGCTCAAGACCAGGTGCATGATGAAGAAGCACCAGTCCAGGATGATGCGCAAGTTGAACAGCCAACACATGATGAAAAGCAAATGGCTGATGAAAATGCTCCACCACAGGATGAGGCCGAAGCTGAGGAACCTCATGTTGATGATCCTCAAACTGCCATCATGGTAGCTCAGCCACGTCAGTCTCTTGATGAAATGATGTAGCAAACCCTTCAGCTCAAACACCGCCAACCCTTCTCCCAGAAGACAAAGTTTGTTAAGGTGGAATTCTATGATGAACATCTTTTCTTCTTTGAGGAAACTCCTTACAGCAAGCTCCGCATAAGGCATAGAAGGTTCTGGACTCGGCAGCAACTTAACTATTATTCATCACTGCTGTGCAAAAACAACAAGATCTTCCTACACTCACATATCATTCATGAAGACATGGAATTCATTGACTGCTTTGCTCCTGTCCTCTCAGTTCTTCATGACTCAGGCCTGCTATACTTCAATGCAGGAATCACTGATTGGAATGAAGAAATCATTCTTCAATTCTTCGCCACCTTGCACATCACAGGTAATCCAACTGACATCTCCTCATGGATATTTGACTGGATGACTGAAGGGATTCACCTCAAGGCACCTGCCACTGAGTTGCTTCAAGCACGAATCTGCCAGTTCCTCCTAAAGGTGCGAGATGCCTCAATGATGAAAAGGAGCTTCCAAATCATCAAATGGAGGCTCTGATGAAACCGCAAGCCAAAGGCAAACCTCCAAGGACCAAATTCTTCGTTGCTGAGCTGAAGTATGTTCCTCGCACTTTTTATCACATCTTGGCTGATACAATTACTCCAATCAAAGGACATGACTCTGATGAAGATGTTGTTAGCATCATGAAGAATTTGTTGTTTCCCATTATGCATGGTAACCCTATAAATCTTCATGATTTCTTCTTGAGAACTTTGGCTAACAATGCTATGTCGCCACATGACTTGAAGATCGATGCTCCCTGGCTCATGAGGTTCATCAGGAACAGGTCAAGCATCAACTACTTGGCTGATTTCCAAAATCATGGAAGCTATCTGCCTCCCGTTTGCATTGTCAATCAAACTTTTGAGGAAGTTGAAGGCAAGGGCAAATCTGTGATTGATGAAGGCAGTCTCCCACTAGATGGCCAAGTCCGTGTGCCTGTAGAGTATTCATCATTTGATGACACTGAGACTCAAGATTCTAATGGTAAGGCAAATTCATCAGGTCCACGAAATCCTCGTGTGATGACTGACCATGAGCTTCTCATCAGTCTGCATCAGAAAGTGGACTGGAATCACAAGTGGGCGAAAAGGCAGTTTGGTGCAATCGTCAAAACCATCAACACAACTCAGAATGTGCTGAAGAGACAACACTATTATCTTCATGAGATCTTTGACCACACTTGGGCCACTCTATCTCATCTGAAGACAGCAAAGCAGCTGAAGAAAATGGAGTTTGAACAGAACTTTGACTGGTCCATGCCTCCCAAGAAGAAGTTCAAGATGATTCCAGTTCCAGAGTTGGAAGACAACCCCTATTCTTCATTCCGCGAAGCTGATGACGATGAAGAAGATGATGATACTGCCACTGGTCCTACTCCGCCAACCATCCCGAAGACTCCTGGTGCTTCATCGTCTAAGTGAAGCTCTTCCGGGCGTTAGTCTTCAAGTTGTGCCCTTTTTGTCCCTTGATGACAAAGGGGGAGAACGCGTTAATCTTCAAGCGGGCCTACTATTCGATAAACTTATTAAGTTACAAACTCTCGTTCTTCCGAAGTGTTTTATTGTAATGAGTTGTGACTTAAGCCCGATGGTGGTCTCAGACTCCTTAAATGCTTTTCATTTGCATGTTTTTCCTCAAAATTAATCATATGCATGCATGCTGAAGTTCCTCAGACACCATCTGTCATCATGCATTTCATTCTCTTCATATTGTATGTCAAATGTATGCATGAATTACAAGATACAGGGGGAGATCTCCATGATTCAAATCATCAATGTGCATTTGCAGTCCAATGCAAATTCATCAAATATGCACATCTTCAGGGGGAGTTTCTCCTTATCTTGTAATTGAAAATCCTCAAACTCAGCTCTTACTCAATATATTTTCATCCCCGTTGAAAACTTAACCTGTTAGTCATCAACTACCAAAAATGGGGAGATTGTAAGTGCATCTAGTGCCCCTAGTGATTTTGGTAGGTTGAAGACTTATAGGTTAAGTAACTAACATTGTTTGTGAGTATACATAGGCCCTATAAGTCACTGAGGAGTTTGAGTGTTCGATGAATATCGACCCCTAAAAATATATGTCATCAGGTGATGACTTCGGTCAAATCTTGAAGACTTTGACTTTGAAGAATTTGACCCAAGTTGAAGACTTTCATATGATCGTGAAGATATTGATCCTAACGATGGAAGCTTTGGTTGAAGAATTACTCTCTGTTGAAGACTTTGAGTTTGAAGAAAATGACTTATCTGAAGATTTTCATCAGTGCCTGAAGACATTGATCGCGACAAGGTTGCGATGAAAGTGATATTTCTCATGAAGATTCTGAAGCTGAGGAATTCGGTGTTCTTTGAATAAAATGCTTTGAAGAATTTGAAGTCTGAAGAATTACTCTTTATGTTTTCATTTTCTTCATTATTGAGTCATAGGAACACCGTATTGTTAAAGGGGGTCAACGTAACACTACGATCAATATTACTCATGATGCTCAACTTAACCCACACCTAATCAAATCCTCTAGTGAGGAATTTGAAGACATGAGGACTTTCACTGTTGAAAGTTACGACCGTTGCCTCAGTGGGCGACACCTGTCATTAACCTTATCCACTCAATGGTCACATTATCGAGGGCATTAATGTCATATCATGTTGGGATGCTCCCACGCTATAAATAGCTACCCCACCCACCATTAGTGGGTTGACTGCTCCGTGAGAAACTGACACTTGTCTATTTGAGCAACCCAATTCCTCAAGGTCTGAGAGTGAAATTCATCAAGGGAGGAAAAACCCCATACACACCCAAACCAAACCCAAACCCAAGTGATTGAGCATCACTGAAGAATTCGTTTCTGTGTGAAACAGAGGCCTTTTACCTTTAAGGACTGTGCATCCTCCAAACGGCTAGGCGTGATGGTCTCAGCATCTAGCAGTTAATTGTGGATCGCCGAGTGACCGAGTTTGTGAGGCTTTGGAAGTCTGCCGTGAAGACTTACCACGAGAGTTGGGCGAGGACTCTGTGTCCTTAGCTCAAGGAGAATACAATAGGGACTATGTGTCCTTAGGTTTAAATACCTAGCTGCTCCAAACCAGATGTACAACTGTCACATCAGTTGGAACTGGGTCATCAACCACTGTCTTCATCAAGCTTCGGATTCTATTTCTTCAACTCTTTAATTTCATCAGTACTTAGTTGAAGACTTTCACTTTCTGTGTTTGAAGAATTTGTCTGAGGACTTTCATCAATTCATCACCTCAAATTCTTCATCTGAGATTTTCATCACCTGATTTTCTCATCTTTATATCCTGTACAAACCGAATCATAATTCCTCACTCTAAGGACTTATCTTGATTCTGTTTTCATCACTATTACCGCCGCACACTCTTCATCTCTCAGGAATTTCCTCAAAAGGAATTTCATCAGTGATGAAATATTAAAAATCACCTATTCACCCCCCTCTAGTCGACTTAACGCACTTTCAGATACCTATTAGACTGCATGAGGAACAAGAAATACTTCTTCCTGAGAGATATTTAGATTATGATAGCATGGTTCGCCATGATTTTCTTGATAAAGATGCTGGTAGGAGGATGATTCATAGCTTGGTATTTAGGCAAGGTACTCGTGAGACTATTACCTTGCCTGCTCCTTCTTTGTTCAACCTTCATTCAGGCAGGTACACTATTATGCCCTCGGACATCTATGCATACTAGGGCATGACACCACCTCAGGTGCCCGTGCCCGAGCCACCAGTCGAGTACCAGGCGCTAGTTTATCAGTGGGAGACAGAGGAGCTCTCCCAGTAGTGGCATCCTCAGCACAATCCGAAGTACCCCGGAGAAGGATACTTCCCTCCTTGGGAATAGACCAACTTAGGCCAAAATCCTAAGCTTGGGGGAATACGTGTTTCTCACCGACTTTATATTCATGCTCACACATTCACTTTGATCGTAGGTGTTCACACGTTTCCATTGTGCTATCCATGCTAGTTTATTTCTTTTTCTTGCTTTCTTTTGTTGTGTTTGCTTAGATTTGAGAAAACCCAAAAAGATTTTATGTTCTTCTTTTGCTTGTTGGGAGTTTCCCGTTTAAATAGTTTTCTTTTTCTTTGGGTCGAGGTAGAAGACCATGATTGCAACGATTAGTGGCTCTCATATGCTTTATTGTTTATCTTTCAGTGAGCCATATTAGTTTGTCTTCTCCTCTGAGTTTGCTTGCAGATTCCATCTTAGTCCAATGCACGAACACTCTTATTATTATTCACATCATTCGGTCATGCAAGTGAAAGGCAATACTGACGATATATGATGAAGTGACTGAGCCTGGAAAAGCTGGTATGAACTCGACCTATTTTGTTTTTGTAAATATGACTAGCTCATTGGTCCTATACAGCTTTATTATGAGATAAACATGTTTGCAATGACAACTTAGAGATCATAGTTGCTTATGTCATGCTTTATTAGCTAGGAGCTTATAATAGTTTGACTTGGATGCCAATATGAATTTCGAGATGATTATGATGTAGTATGATAGGATGGTATCTTCCTTTGAATGATTCAAGTGGCTTGACTTGGCACATGTTCATGCATGTAGTTGAAAAAAATCAACATAGCCTCTACAATATTCATGTTCATGGTGATTTATATCCTACTCATGCTTGCATTCAACATTGGTTAATCTCAATGCATTCTGATGACTGTTGTCGCTCTCTAGTTGGTCGCTTCTCAGTCTTTTGCTAGGCTTCACTTGTACTAAGTGGGAATACTGCTTGTGCATCCACTTCCACAAACCCAAAGTTGTTCCATGAGAGTCCACCATACCTACCTATATACGGTATCTACGTGCCTTTCCAAGTAAATTTGCATGTGCCACTCTCTAAATCCTCAAACAATAATCTGTTTTGTATGCTCGAACCGCTCATGTGGTGACAAGGGGCAGTCGGTATCTTCCATGCTAGGCGTGTTATCTTAGATATGTGTTTATTCACTATCACTTATGAGAAAAGGGCCGGTAATCGGAATGCCTAGTTCCATGCTCAAAACACAAATATAACTGCAAACAAAACTCCCCTGGATTGTTGTTGGTATGGACGACACCCGAGGATTCGGCTAGCCATGGAGTGTGATTGATCGGTTGTGGGGGAGTCAAAACTTTACTTTTCTGTTTGGGAACCACCTATGATATGTGTAGCATGGAAGATGTTGTAAACTCTTGGTCATTGCATTGACAATGAAAGCATACCACCCAAATTATTTATCTCTGTTTCAAAAGCTTGAGCTCTGGCACCTCTGCAAATCAATGCTTCCCTCTGCGACGGGCCTATCCATTTACTTTACTATTGAGTCATCGTCTTCTTGTAAAGGCACCAATTAGAGAGCACCTCCGTAATTTTTATGCTTTGCTTTTAATTGATATTGAGTATGACTGTGACTGGATCTTCTTTGCCATGAATTATAATGTTCAGTCAGCCCTTGGTCTTTGAAGGTGCTCTGCATTTATGTTTTGCGGTCTCAGAAAGAGCTAGCGAGATACCACCTGTTCATATTGTGTTATGATTGTTTTGATTAAAGTGTTGGCATTTGAAACTCATTATTATTGCTCGCTAGTCGATTATACCATTGATATGAGTACACCTTGAGACCTGAATATCATTGCTTATTTGTTTAGCTTATGATCTTGCTGAAAATCTGAATATGAGTTAGACATAGTTATGACAACAAGATCAAACAGAGTTTGTCAAAGTTTTTCTTTTGTCTCTTTCAGTTTGTCAACTGAATTGCTTGAGGACAAGCAAGGCTTTAAGCTTGGGGGAGTTGATACGCCTCCACCGTATCTACTTTTCCAAACTCTTTTCCCTTGTTTTGAACTCTAATTTGCATGATTTGAATGGAACTAACTCGGACTAACGCTGTTTTCAGTAGAACCATGGTGTTGTTTTTGTGCAGAAATAAAAGTTCTCGGAACATCCTAACAATTTACGGAGAATTTTTGTGGAATATATAAAAAATACTGGTGCAAGAAACAACTGGAGACGCGGAGCCAGGGGCCCATGAGCCCTCAGGGCGCGCCCCCTGGCTGCACCCTGCAGGCTCGTGGTGCCCCTGTGGCTCCGCCGCCTCCATCTCCGAGTCTATTTAGTCCCTTTCGTCCTGGAAAAAAAATCAGAAGTAGAGTTTTCATTGCATTTACGAGGCGGAGCCGCCGCCACCACCTGTTCTTCCTCCGGAGGTCAGATCCGGAGTCCGTTTTGGGCTCCAGAGAGGGCAAATCGTCGCCATCGTCATCATCAACCTTCCTCCTTTGCTAATCCTATGATGTTCTTCACCGTTCGTGAGTAATCTCATCATAGGCTTGCTGGACGGTGATGAGTTGGATGTGATATATCATGTAGTCGAGTTAGTTTTGATGGGGTTTGATCCCTAGTATCCACTATTTTCTTAGATTGATGTTGTTATGACTTTGCTATGCCTAATGCTTGTCACTAGGGCCTGAGTGCCATGATCTTAGATCTGAACCTATTATGTTTTCAGCAATATAAGTATGTTCTTGATCATATCTTGCAAGTTGTAGTCACCTACTATGTGTTATGACCCGGCAACCCCGGAGTGACAATAACCGGAACACTCCCGGCGATGACCATAGTATGAGGAGTCCATGTATTCACTATGTGCTAATGTGTTGTTACGGTTCTCTATTAAAAGGAGGCCTTAATGTCCCTAAGTTTCGATTAGGACCCCGGTGCCATGAGAGGGATGGACAATAGATGTCATACAAGTTCTTTTTCGTAAGCACGTATGACTATATACGGAATGCATGCCTACATTACATTGATGAACTGGAGCTAGTTGCATATTACCCTGTGTTATAACCGTTGCATGATGAATGCCATCCAGCATAATTATCCATCACCGATCCAGTGCCTACGATGTTTTCCCTATTGATCTCTGCTAAGTTACTTTGCCGCTACTGCTGTTACACTTGTTACTACTGCTGCTATTACCACTGTTACCATTACTACTTTGCTAGTGAAGCTTTTCTGCAGATACTAAGTCTTTCAGGTGTGGTTGAATTGACAACTCAGCTACTAATACTCAAGAATATTATTTGGCTCCCCTTGTGTAGAATCAACAAATTTGGGTTAAATACTTACCCTCGAAAACTGTTGCGATCCCCTATACTTGTGGGTTATCAGCAGCCAACCAGCAAGTTGTTGTGGGGGCGGCTATTTATAGCCTCGAAGCATCTCGACATGATTTGACATAAATGCCCTTAAATAATGTGACCGTCGGGTGGATAAAATAAGTGAGGTGGCGCGTGGCGCGACAATGGTCGGAACTTTCAACTGTGAATGTCCTCATGTCTCTCATATTCATCACTTTGAGGCTTTGGTAGATTTAGGCTTGGGTTGAGCATCATGAGGAAAATCATTCTGTAGTTTTACCTCGGCCCCCTTTAATAGTACCGTGTTCCTATGACTCAAGAGTAAAGAAAATGAAACACAAAGAGTAAATCTTCACACTTTAAAGTCTTCAGACTTTTTTCTTCCGGACACACCGAATTCCTCATCTTCAATATCTTCATGAGGAATATCAATTTCTTCGCAATTTCTTCGCGATCAAGGTATTCAAGGAAGAACCAAAGTCTTCATTCGAAGACATACATTTTTAGGGATCGATATTCATCGTATAAATCAAACTCCTCAGTGACTTATAGAGCCTGTGTACACTCACAAACATATTAGTCACTTAACCTATAAGGCTTCAAACCACCAAAATCATTAACGGGTACTAGTTGCACTTATAATCTCCCTCTTTTTGTTGGTTGATCACAATTAGGTTAAGTTTTCAACGGGGATAATAATACAGAATGTAAGTACTCTGCGTTTGTGGAATTTTAAATTATGATACAGAGAAAGTCCCCCTGAAGATGTGCATATTTTGAGGAATTTGCTTTGAGAAGCAGATGCACATTGATGATTTATATCATGGAGATCTCCCAGTGTATCTTACAATTGATGCATGCATTTGACATATAGTATGAGGAATTAGATATGCATGATGAAAAATGGTGTCTCACGAATTTCAGCATGCGTGCATTAATAAACTTGGAGGAATGAGCATGCAAGAAAAAACATCCAAAAGGGTTACAACACCATCGGGCTTAAGTTACAACTCATTACATCAAAAACTTCACAAGAGCCAAGCGTTGTAACTTAATAAAGTTTATAAGCCCCATAAATTATCCCGCTTGAAGACTAACTCTCAGATTTCTCCCCTTTGTCATCAAGTGACGAAAAGGGTCAAAACTGAGGAATAACGCCCTTGAAGAAATTCATTCACTTCTTTGACGATGTAGAGGCGTGAGCATCCTTGGAGACAGGCTTCCTTCTTGGACCAGTTGCAGTGTCTTTTGGTTCTTCATCTGATTCAGGAGTGCGAAATGAAGAAAAAGAACTATCCTCCAAGTCTGGAACTGGAATTGGCTTGAATTTCTTCTTTGGAGGCCACGACCAGTCAAAGTCTTGTGTAAATTCCTATTCCTCAAGTTCCCCGGGAGTCTTCAGATGAGCCAATGTGGCCCAAGTGCGATCAAATACCACATGAAGATAATAGTGATTTTTCTTCACTGCATTTTGAATCTCATTGAGGGTTTTCACAATGTCACCAAACTGGCGTTTCACCCACTTGTGATTGCGATCGACTTTTTGGTGAAGACTGAGAAGAAGCTCTGTGTTAGTCATCACCCTTGGAGTAGTTGGGCTTGGAGGGTCTTGAGTAGCAGTGTCATCATATGAGGGATATGAATCAGCCTTGCGCAATTGGCCATCAAGGGGCCGATTTCCTTCATCGATCACATATTTGCCTTTGCCTTCAATAGGTTCAAAAGATGACTTGATGACTTTGACCGGCGGAAGATATCCGAGTGATTCTGAAAGTTAGCTTGATAGTTCATGTGTGATCTGTTCCTGGTGAATCTCATGTTCCAAGGCGCATAAATCTTCAACTCATATGGTAACAAAGCATTGTCAGCCAAAGTCCTCAAGAAGAAATCATGTAGATCCATAGGGATGCCATGAATGATATTGAACAGGATATTCTTCATGATGCCTACAACATCTTGTTCATTGTCATGCCCTTTGATAGGTGCGATGGCATATGACAAGATCCTGCACACGGTTCTGGGGTCATACTTAAAATCTTGCACCAGAAATCGAGTCCTTGGAGGTTGTCCCTTGGCCAAAGGCTTCATGAGGACTTCCATGAGCTTGTTCGCCAGTTCCTGTTCATCATACATTTTGAATGCGTACTCTGAGGGAATTGATATTGGGAGAGCTTGAAGCAATTCAGTAGCTGGAGCCTTGTAATGCATATGCTGAGTCATCCAGTACAATACCCATGTGGTGACATCTTTTGGGTCGCTTGAGATATGCAGTGTGGCATAAAATTGAAGAATTATGCCCGTGTTCCAATCACTGATATCTGTGTAGAAAGGCAATAACCCAGCTTCATGAAGAACATTGAGGACTGGGATGAAGCAAGGTATTTCTTCCATATCACAGTGAGGAATGTGAGTGTGAAGAAATATCTTCTTTCTTCCAGAGAGCACAGAGGCATAGTAGTTAAGCTGATTTCTTGTCCAGAACTTCCTGTGTCTGATGCGAAGCTTGTCACATGGATTCTCTCCCATGAAGTAATGAAATTCATCAAAGAAAGCTTCCTTCTAAAACTTTTGCCTCTTGGAGAAGGGTTGATTTGGCTTCGGTTGAAGATTGTGCTGCTGTGCATCTTGAGGAGTTGTGGCCACTACAATGACAGTTTCATGATTCACCACAACAAGTGCAGTTTCAGCATTTGGGGCAGAAGCATTTTCATCAGCTAGAGCATTTTCCTCAGTTTGAGGAATTTCCTGACTCGAGGAAGAAGTTGCAGTTTTTGATGCTTGTGTTGATTCTGCACGAATGCTCTTTTCATCAGAGGTAGTGAGAATCTCAGTGGCAGCTGGAGTTGGAGGGATTTGAGCTGTCCTTGGTGAGTTTGGATGAGTCTCTTCCCAAAACTCATCATGGATCACAGGAGTGTTGCATCCAATTTTTTCATCACCCTCCTTTTCTTTAGTAGTCCTCGGAGGTGTAATGATTTGAGGAATGTCATCAATTTGTATTTCCTCATCCATCGGCATGGATGCACGCAAGTGAGTGTCTTCCATTTCATCATCTTCTTCGGGAATGACATAGTCCTCACCGAAGGGAACACTCATGTACGATGGTGCTACATTGAGAGGAGTAGCATCCACCGGGGCTGATGAAGATTCTGAAGGCATGATCTTCAGACGTTTGGCTTCCGATGATTCTGAAGCCATTGAAGATTTTCTCTTTTTAACTTCTTTTTCAGCTGCTTTGGTTTTCTTTACGTGTGATGCAGACGGAGTCACTTTCTTCACCTTAGAGGATTTTGGTGAAGGAGCAATTTCATCGGGAACAGGTTCATCAATGTTAGGCCTAGCAGTTTCTTCAGGTGGAATATTATGAGGAGTTTCTTCTGCAGCTGGTTCTTCCGTTTGATCTTCCTCAGTTAGCTGAACGGTATAGCTAGGCTGAGGGTTTTTCTGTTGCTTTGGAGCGACATCTTTGCTATTCTATTCATCAACTGCAGCACTTGTAGCTTTGATGAATTTCACTTGGACCCCTTGACGATGAGCGTGAAGACTTTTATACTTGTCCGAGAGGGCTTTGAGTTCAGCCTGAGTTGAAACGAGTACTTCAGGCGACATGTTGAGGAGATTTTGGTTGAGGAATTTATCCTTCTTGACTTTGGCAGCCCTGGCTTGCTTGGCTTGCCGCTCTTTCCATTTAGCTTTATTGATGAAAGTAGCAACCATATGGCTTACACGAAGGGGAAGCTAAAAATCATCAATCGGTGTGTTTGGATCTTCATACCAGAGGTCGATGAAGTCCAGCAATACCTTCGGGTCCATTGCAAGAGGAATGGAATTGCCAAAGGCTTGTGCAACACGTTCTTGTTTGTTTCTGATAATGGCTTGGAGTGTTTCTTCATCAAATTCTTCACTTCCTTCTGATGCAGAAGGAACGTTGACAATTTTCCTAGGACTGGGTCTGGTGCCTCTACCAGCAGTCATCTTAGTCTTCAAAAGACTTGGTGAAGATTTTAAGGCGGAGCTAGCAGCAGATGGCACAAAGGAACTAGGTTGTTCAGATTGAACCTGATACGTCCAATTTGCATCATGCTTTCATGTTGATATTTATCGCTTTATGGGCTGTTATTACACTTTGTGGTACCATACTTATGCATTTTCTCTCTTATTTTGCAAGGTTTACTTGAAGAGGGAGAATACCGGTAGCTGGAATTCTGGACTAGAAAAGGAGCAAGTCTGAGTCCTCTATTCTACGCAACTCCAAATACCCTGAAAATCAACGTGGATTTTTTGGAGAATATATAAAAATACTAGGCGAAAGAAGTGCCAGAGGGGAGAAGCCAGGGGCCCACAAGGATGGTAGCCGAGGCCTGCGCCCCTGGCCGTGGCTACAGGGCTTGTAGGCACCCTGGTGGCCCACTGGACCCCCTCTTCTTCTATATGAAGGGTTTCGTCTGGAAAAAAAAAATCAAGGCGGAGCTTTTTCGAGGAGGTGCCGCCGCCACGAGGCGGAAATTGAGCAGAACCAGTCTAGAGCTACGGCAGGACGATCCTGCCGGGGAAACTTTCCTCCTGGAGGGGGAGATCATCGCCATCATCATCACCAACACTCCTCTCGTTGGAGGGGAGTCATCTCCATCAACATCTTCATCAACACTATCTCCTCTCCAAACCCTAGTTTATCTCTTGTAACCAAGCGCCGTCTCGCGACGCCGATTGGTACCCGTAAGGTTGCTAGTAGTGTTGATTACTCTTTGTAGTTGATGCTAGTTGGTTTACTTGGTGGAATATTATATATTCAGATCCATTATGATATTCATTACTTCTCTGGTCATGAATATATGCATGCTTTGTGAGTAGTTACTTTTGTTCCTGAGGACATGGGATAAGTCTTGCTATTAATAGTCATGTGAATTTGGTATTCGTTCGGTATTTTGATATGCTGTATGTTGTCTTTTCCTCTAGTGGTGGTATGTGAACATCGACTACATAACACTTCACCATATTTGGGCCTAGAGGAAGGCATTGGGGAGTAGTAAGTAGATGATGGGTTGCTCGAGTGACAAAAGCTTAAACCCCAGTCTATGTGTTGCTTCGTAAGGGGCTGATTTGGATCCACTAGTTTAATGCTATGGTTAGATGTTGTCTTAATTCTTCTTTTGTAGTTGCGGATGCTTGCGAGAGGGGTTAATCATAAGTGGGATGCTTGTGCAAGTAAGGGCATTACCTAAGCGCCGGTCCACCCACATATCAAACTATCAAAGTAACGAACGCGAACCATATGAACATGATGACAATTAGCTTGAAAGATTTCCCATGTGTCCTCGGGAGCGCTTTACTTCCTATAAGACTTTGTCCAGGCTTGTCCCTTGCTACAAAAGGTATTGGGCTACTTTGCTGCACCGTTTCTATTACTTGTTACTTGTTAGTTTTCACCTGCTACGTTTCACCTCACCACACCATCACTTGTTACTGATACTTTCAGTGCTTGCAGTTATTACCTTGCTGAAAACCGCTTATCAGATCCTTCCGCTCCTCGTTGGGTTCGAGACTCTTACTTATCGAAAGGACTACGATTGATCCCCTATACTTGTGGGTCATCAAGACTCTTTTCTGGCATTGTTGTCGGGGAGTGAAGCGCCTTTGGTAAGTGGAATTTGGTAAGGAAACATTTATATACTATGCTGAAATTTATTGTCACTTGTCACTATGGAAACTGTTCCTTTGAGGAATTTGTTCGAGGTATCTTCACCACGAACGGAAGCACTAGGAGTTGCTCCTCAACCCAAGGTACCTACTGAAAATATATTTTATGAAATTCCTTCTGGTATGCTTGAGAAACTGCTGGCTAATCCTTTTACACGAGATGGCTCATCACATCCAGACTTGCATCTAATCTATGTAGATGAAGTTTGTGGTTTATTTAAACTTGCAGGTTTGCTCGAGGATGAGGTAAAGAAGAAAGTCTTTCCTTTATCTTTGAAGGATAAGGCGTTGACATGGTATAGGCTATGTGATGATACTGGATCATGGGACTAGAATCACTTGAAATTGGAATTTCATCAAAAGTTTTATCCTATGGGGAGGCTTAAAACAATGCTATATTCATGCCCCAATCATGAGCTCTCGAGAGAAATTATCACTCAATACTTTTATGCTCGGCTTTCTCATGATGATCGTACCATGCTTGACACTTCTTGTACCGGTTCTTTTATAAAGAAGGATATTGACCACAAGTGGAATTTATTGGAAAGAATCAAATGTAACTCTGAAGATTTGGAGCTTGAAGAAGGTAAGGATCCAGGTACGAATTTCCAGTTTGATTGTGTTAAATCTTTTGTTGAAACAAATACTTCTAGAGATTTTAGCGCTAAGTATGGACTTGACTCTGAGATAGTAGCTTCTCTATGTGAATCTTTTGCTGCTCATATTGATCTTCCCAAAGAGAAGTGGTTTAAGTACCATCCTCCCGTAGAAGTCAACATAGTTAAACCCAATCTAGTTGAAGAGAAAGTCATTGCCTATAATGATCCTATTGTTCCTTGTGCCTACACTAAGAAACCACCTTTCCCTGCTAGGAAAAAGGATTATTCTAAAGCTCCAACTGTGATACATAGGGGTTACATTAGACCACTTGCACCACCTGAGCAAATTAGAGTTGAACCTAGTATTGATATTATCAAAGACCTCTTAGCCGAAGACATAGACGGGCATGTTATCAAATTCTGTGAGGATGTCGCTAAAATTGCTAAACCTCACGCGAAAGATAAACACAGACCTGTTGTTGGCCTGCCCATTGTTTCTCTCAAGATAGGAGATCACTATTATCATGGTTTATGTGATATGGGTGCTAGTGTTAGTGCAATACCCCGGTCCCTATATAATGAAATCAAAGATGAGATTGCACCTGCTGAGTTAGAACCCATGGATGTCACTATTACGCTAGCTAATAGAGACACTATCTGCCCTGTGGGAATTGTGAGAGATGTAGAAGTCCTGTGTGGTAAAACGAAGTATCCTACTGATTTCCTCATCCTTGCTACTGCACAAGATAGCTTTTGTCCCATCACATTTGGTAGACCCTTTCTCAACACTGTCAATGCTCATATTGATTGCGTTAAACAGACTGTCACTGTTAGTTTCGAGGGTGTGTCTCATGAATTTAACTTCTCCAAGTTTGGAAGACAACCCATGAAAAAGAGTCGTCTGGTAGGGATGAAATCATTGCTCTTGCCTCTATTGCCGTGCCTCCTATAGATCCTTTAGAGCAATATCTACTTGAGCATGAAAATGATATGCATATGGATGAAAGAGATGAGATCGATAAAATTGTTTTAGAACAATATCCTATTCTTAAGAATAATCTGCCTATTGAACTGCTTGGGGATCCTCCCCCACTAAAGGGTGATCCTGTGTTCGAACTTAAACAGTTACCAGATACCCTTAAGTATGCCTATCTTGATGAGAAGGAGATATATCCTGTTATTATTAGTGCTCACCTCTTGAAGCACGAAGAGAAGAAGTTATTAAAAACATTGAGGAAGCATCGTGCTCCTATGGGATATACTCTTGATGACCTTAAGGGTATTAGTCCTACTCTATGTCAGCACAAGATTAAAACTGATCCTGATTCTAAACCAGTTGCTGATCATCAATGGAGATTAAATCCTTGGATGAAAGAGGTCGTGAGAAAAGAAATATTAAAGCTTCTGGAAGCAGGAATCATTTATCCCGTTGCTCATAGTGATTGGGTAAGTCCAGTGCATGGCGTACCCAAGAAGGGAGGTATCACCGTCGTCCTTAATGATAAGAATGAACTAATGCCATAGAGGATTATTACTGGCTATAGGATGGTGATCGACTTCCGGAAACTGAACAAGGCAACTAGGAAGGACCATTACCCTTTGCCGTTTATCGACCAAATGCTAGAAAGGCTATCTAAACACACACACTTCTGCTTTCTAGACGATTATTCTGGTTTCTCCCAAATACCGGTTGCACAATCTGATCAAGAGAAAACCACTTTCACATGCCCCTTCGGCACCTTTGCTTAGAGACGTATGCCTTTTGGTTTATGCAATGCACCTGCCACCTTTCAAAGATGTATGATGGCTATATTCTCTGACTTTTGTGAAAAGATTGTTGAGGTTTTCATGGATGACTTCTCCATTTATGGTTCTTCCTTTGACGATTGCCTCAGCAACCTTGATCGAGTCTTACAGAGATAAAAAGATGCCAACCTCGTCTTGAATTGGGAGAAGTGCCACTTCATGGTTAATGAAGGCATCGTCTTAGGACAAAAAATTTCTGAGAAAGGCATTGAAGTTGATAAGGCTAAGGTTGATGCAATTGAGAAAATGCCTTGCCCCACAGATATCAGAGGTATACGAAGTTTCCTAGATCATGCTGGTTTCTATAGAAGGTTCATTAAAGACTTCTCTAAGATTTCTAGGCCTCTTACCAACCTCTTGCAAAAGGATGTTCCATTTGTTTTTGATGAGGATTGTGAGGAAGCTTTCGAAATACTTAAGAAGGCCTTGGTAACCGCACCTATTATTCAACCACCTGATTGGAACTTGCCCTTTGAAATCATGTGCGATACTAGTGATTACGCTGTTGGTGCTGTTCTAGGACAAAGAGTTGACAAGAAGTTGAATGTTATTCACTACGCTAGTAAAACTCTAGACAGTGCACAAAGAAACTATGCTACTACAGAGAAGGAATTTTTAGCAGTCGTGTTTGCATGTGAAAAGTTCAGATCTTATATAGTTGACTCCAAAGTCATTATTCACTCTCATCATGCTGCTATTAAGTACCTTATGGAGAAGAAGGACGCTAAGCCTAGGCTAATCGGATGGGTTCCCTTGCTACAGGAATTTGATCTGCACGTTGTTGACCGAAAGGGTGCTGATAACCGTGTAGCAGATAACTTGTCCAGGCTGGAGAATGTCCTTGATGACCCATGACCTATTGATGACAGCTTTCTCGATGAGCAATTGAATGTCGTCCGTACTTCACGTAGTGCACCGTGGTATGCTGATTACGCAAACTATATCGTAGCCAAATAAATACCACCCAGTTTCACCTACCAGCAAAAGAAGAAATTCTTCTTTGATTTGAGACACTACTTTTGGGATGATCCTCACCTTTATAACGAAGGAGTAGATGGTGTTATTAGATGTTGTGTGCCTGAATATGAACATGGACAGATCCTGCAGAAGTGTCATTCCGAAGCCTACGAAGGACACCATGCTGGAGATACAACTACACATAAGGTATTGCAATCAGGTTTCTATTGGCCCACTCTCTTCAAGGATGCCCGTAAGTTTGTCTTGTCTTGTGACGAATGCCAAAGAATAGGGAACATTAGTAAACGTCAGGAAATGCCTAGGAACTATTCACTTGTCATTGAACCATTTGATGTCTGGGGCTTTGATTATATGGGACCTTTCCCAAGTTCCAATGGGTATACTCATATCTTAGTTGGTGTTGATTACGTCACTAAGTGGGTAGAAGCTATCCCCACTAGAAGTGCTGATTATCACACCTCTATTAAGATGCTTAAAGAAGTCATCTTCCCAAGATTTGGAGTCCCTAGATATTTGATGACTCATGGCGGTTCACACTTCATTCATGGTGTTTTCCGCAAGAGGCTCGCTAAGTATGATGACAACCATAGAGTTGCATATCCTTATCATCCTCAGTCTAGTGGTCAAGTGGAGTTGAGTAATAGGGAGAATAAATTGATTTTGGAAAAAGACTGTCAATAGATCTCGAAAGAATTGGTCTAGCAAACTTGATGATGCACTATGGGCTTATAGGACTGCTTATAAGAATCCCATGGGCATGTCGCCGTACAAAATGGATTATGGTAAGGCCTGTCAGTTACCTCTTGAGCTAGAGCACAAAGCTTATTGGGCAATCAAAGAGCTCAAATTTGATTTCAAACTTGCCGGTGAGAAGCGGTTGTTTGATATGAGCTCATTAGATGAATCGAGAGCTCAGGCATATGAGAACGCCAAGTTGTTCAAGGAAAAAGTTAAGAGATGACACGATAAAAGAATACAAAAGCGTGAGTTCAATGCAGGTGATTATGTCCTGCTATATAATTCTCGCTTAAGATTCTTCGCAGGCAAGCTTCTCTCTAAATGGGAAGGTCCCTACGTTGTTGAGGAAGTATATCGTTCCGGTGCCATCAAAATCAACAACACGGAAGGTAATTTTCCGAGAGTGGTAAATGGGCAAAGTATCAAGCATTATATCTCAGGTACACCCATAAATGTTGAAAGCAATATCATCAATACCATAACTCCAGAGGAGTACATAAGGGATGTTTATCAGCCTGTTTCAGACTCTAAAAACGAAGAGGTATGTGATTCGGTAAGTAATTGGACTCCAAAACTTTTCCAGTAGGAAATTTTCTCCGTTTTGGAATTTATGAAAAAATAGAAAAATAAAAAGCAGTCCGGAGAGCACATGAGGCGGCCACAAGCCTGGTAGCCACGGCCTACCCCCTGGCCGCGTCTAGACGGCTTGTGGGCACCTCGTGTGCCTCCCGGACTCCGTTTTCTTGCGGAGCACTCCTTCTGGTCCAGAAAAATCATTATATATACGCCCGAGGGTTTTGATCTCCATATCACGCAATTTTCCTCTTTTTTCGTTTCGAGCCAGTTGTCTGCCGCAGATTTAGAGCAAAGATGTCTCAGGAATCTGTTGGGGAGAATAATCTCCCTCAAGTTCATGAAGAAGTAGATGCTGATCTGAAAAGAGTAGAAGTCACAGAAGCCAGGGACAAAGTTAAGGAGAAAAACCAAGCTAGGGAGGAAGTTCAACCTATATGTTCAACAATGAAGACGTTGAAGGAGTGGATTTCCTCCAACCCTTCCTCCACCTGCTGTCTCCATCCTTGATTGAACTCTTGAAGTTTTGTGAAACAACTCATGCTCGCAATATTTCCCTCACTCGTGAAGTTGTTTTTCTGGAGAATCATGTCGCAGGTCTCCAAGGTATAAATCAAAGATTGATAGCTCTCTTGGAATCAAAGTCAAAGACTCCACCACCATCACCACAAAAGGAAGGCTAGTAAGCGTTGGTATGGGGAACTCCCTTGGCTTGTGCCAAGCTTGGGGGAGATGCCCTGGTATCATATCACCTTTATATCTTTTGCTTTTACCTTTGTTTTAGTTCTTTATTTTTCAGTTTTTTATTCTTCTCTTAGTAGAATAAGTCTTTAGTGTTTAGTTTGAGTGTTTTGCCTCGTGTCTCCCCTGATGTATTCGAGCTTGTGAGCTATATAATAAAGAGTATCTTAGTCAAGGGCTTTGTTTTGTGACATGATCAAAAGTACAAAAAGAACGATAGCATGAAAGATCATGAGATGATCTTATGGAAAGTGATAGCTTTACATATGACAAGTATGATGATTGAAACATGTGAGAATAGACCAACATAGACCCTAGTCATTGTTGCAATTAATAAGAAGTAATGAGGAAAGAGAGGTTCACATATAAATATATCATCTTAGACATTATCTATAATTGTGAGCACTCACCAAACTATTACATGCTTAGAAGTAGATGTTGGACAAGGAAGACAACATAATGAATTGTTTTTGCTTGGTTCCAAACAATGTTATATGACTAGAGATCCCTTAGCATGTGACGATTGCTTCCACCTCATCTTAGCCAAAACTTCCATACTAAGTAGAAATACTACTTGTGCATCGATAAACCTTCAACCCAGTTTTGCCATGAGAGTCCCCCATACCTACCTATGGATTGAGTAAGATCCATCAAGTAAGTTGTCATCGGTGCAAGCAATAAAAGGTTGCTCTCTAAAGTATGCATGATTTATTAGTGTGTGGAAAATAAGCTTTGTACGAACCTGTGATGAGGAAGACATAAAAGCGGCAGACTGCATAATACAGTTCTTTATCACAGGGGGCAATATAAAGTGACGTTCCTTTACACTAAGAGGTCATATATCCAAACCTCAAAAGCGCATGACAACCTCTGCTTCCCTCTGCGAAGGGCCTATCTTGTACCTTTACTTTTGTCCTTGTGAAAGTCATGGTGATCAACACCAATTCCTTATTCCGTCTTCATCTTGGTGAGCATCATATGCTAGGGAAAGATCTATATTCATATATCAACTTGGAGATAAGTACTTATGCTTTATTATTGTTGACTTTACCCTTGAGGTAAATGGTTGGGAGGCAAAACTATAAGCCCCTATCTTTCTCTGTGTCCAACTGAAACTTCGATACCATGAGTACCACGTGAGTTGTAACAATTGTAGAAAACAAAAGACATGATTGAGTATGTGGATTTGCTTTACAAGGTCCTATTTGACTCTTTCGGATGTTATGATAAATTGCAATTGCTTCAATGACTATGGACTATTGTTTGTTACTTCTCGGTAAGGTTTTTGATTCATACTTTGCTTTGTGAAGGAATTGTCACTTTTCCATAAGAATCTTTATGATGTATTGCTGTTCTATGTATGATCATGATGTCGTCATGTCCGTATTGTGTTTTATCGACACCTTCATCCCTAAACATGTGGACATGTTTATGGATCCTGGTTTTCGCTTGAGGACAAGCGAGGTCTAAGCTTGGGGGAGTTGATACGTCCATTTTGCATCACGCTTTCATGTTGATATTTATCGCTTTATGGGCTCTTATTACACGTTCTGGTACCATACTTATGCCTTTTCTCTCTTATTTTGCAAGGTTTACTTGAAGAGGGAGAATACCGACAACTGGAATTCTGGACTGGAAGAGGAGCAAGTCTGAGTCCTCTATTCTGCGCAAATCCAAACACTCTAAAAATCAACGTGGATTTTTTGGGGAATATATAAAAAATACTGGGCGAAAGAAGTGCCATAGGGGAGCAGCCAGGGGCCGACAAGCCTGGTAGGCGCGGCCTGTCCCCCTGGCCGCGGCTACACGGCTTCTGGGCACCCTGGTGGCCCACTGGCCCCCTCTTCTGCTATATGAAGGGTTTCATCTGAAAAAAAATTAAGGTGGAGCTTTTTCGAGGAGGCGCCACCACCACGAGGCAGAACTTGAGCAGAACCAATCTAGAGCTTCGGCAGGACGATCCTGCCGGGGAAACTTCCCTCCCGGAGGTGGAGATTGTTGCCATCGCTATCACCAACACTCCTCTCGTCAGAGGGGAGTCATGTCCATCAACATCTTCATCAGCACCATCTCCTCTCCAAACCCTAGTTTATCTCTTGTAACCAATCGCCGTCTCTTGACGCCGATTGGTACCCGTAAGGTTGCTAGTAGTGTTGATTACTCTGTGTAGTTGATGCTAGTTGGTTTACTTGGTGGAATATTATATATTCAGATCCATTATGATATTCATTACTTCTCTGGTCATGAATATATCCATGCTTTGTGAGTAGTTACTTTTGTTCCTGAGGACACGGGATAAGTCTTGCTATTAATAGTCATGTGAATTTGGTATTCGTTCGGCATTTTGATATGCTGTATGTTGTCTTTTCCTGTAGTGGTGTTATGTGAACGTCGACTACATAACACTTCACCATATTTGGGCCTAGAGGAAGGCATTGGGGAGTAGTAAGTAGATGATGGGTTGCTGGAGTGACAGAAGCTTAAACCCTAGTCTATGCGTTGCTTCGTAAGGGGCTGATTTGGATCCACTAGTTTATTGCTATGGTTAGATGTTGTATTAATTCTTCTTTTGTAGTTGCGGATGCTTGTGAGAGGGGTTAATCATAAGTGGGATGCTTGTCCAAGTAAGGGCAGTACCCAAGCGCCGGTCCACCCACATATCAAACTATCAAAGTAACAAACGCGAACCATATGAACATGATGACAATTAGCTTGACAGATTTCCCATGTGTCCTCGGGAGCGCTTTATTTCCTATAAGACTTTGTCCAGGCTTGTCCCTTGCTACAAAAGGGATTGGGCCACTTTGCTGCACCGTTGCTATTACTTGTTACTTGTTACTTGTTACTTTTTACCTGCTACGTTTCACCTCACCACACCATCACTTGTTACCGATACTTTCAGTGCTTGCAGTTATTACCTTGACGAAAACCGCTTATTAGATCCTTCTACTCCTCGTTGGGTTCGACACTATTACTTATCGAAAGGACTACGCTTGATCCCCTATACTTGTGGGTCATCAGAACCTTACCGAGCTGCTTTTGTGGCGGAGGTGCGTACTGTTTTGCAGTTGAGGATTTTGCAGTTGTTGCAACTTTCTGTGGTAATTGTTGTTTTGACACAACAGTTGAAGCTTCTAGTTTTTTTATTAGAGTCTTCTTATGAGGAATTGCAATAGCAGAGGCCTCAACAGCTGAAGAAGTGGAAGCAGGAGCAGAATCCTCATTGAATTTCTTCAGAACAGCTGTTGCCATTTTCTGCAACTTAGAAAAGTATTTGTATTTCTCATCAGGATAATCCTCAATAGTGGCTACACTTGAGGGATGAGCAGCTTGTTGATCTCCCTTTGGCGGCCTTTTGCACGGAGGTTTGAGGACAAACTTCTTTGCATATTTTGGAGTCACATATTTGTACTCCTTCCACTCTTTTGCCCACCCGCGCTCAATCTTTTGAAGCCTAGTATTTCGCTTCGCCATGGTCCCTTTACCATGTATTTCTTCATCAGGTGTATAGTAGTCAACATATATTTCTTCAGGGATCTCAAAAGCAGTATTCTGCTCCAGTTTCATGCCACCTTTCTATTTCCGGTCTTCTTCCATTTTCTTCAGCCGAGGTTTTTGCTGAGGAATTTGAATTCTTGATGATTATGAAGACAGATGTAAGGTTTCTTCGAGAAATGCTGCAAATGAGTTAAGGTGATGAGAACCTAGAGATTCATCAGCTGACATTTTGTACCTATGAACAGTGTATAGGTGCGAAGAATTTGGAGAGGTCATATGCGTTCTCAGATTTGAGGAAATTGAATTATTTTAAAAGTTGAGGAATTTGACCAGTGAGTTGAGGAATTTGACTAAGCATTCTGATCTTGGGTTCCAGAGTTGTGCAGATTCGAAAATTTACACAACTGAGGAATCTCGTGAAGAATTTTTAGTAACTTAGTGAAATTCATCAAGTGTTCTAGGCATGAGTGTGCACAACTGTGGAAATTTTTGAGGAAAAACTAATTTCATGATTCTAATGTGAATAAAAGATCAATAGGGTCTGTAAAATAAGATTTTATTTACCCTGTGCGAAGAACACGGTGAACTGAGGTGGTAAAAAGAAGAAGTTCTTCGGTTCAGATCTTCAGTGCCCTAACTTGGCGACTGAAAACAACTGCGACGATGGTGGAGGAGGATATTTCGCTGTCGGCGTGAGTCCGGCGATGGCGAGGGAGAGGTAGTGAAGCCTTTCCTCACCGGCGGCGAAGATGTTAGTGGCGGCGCTAGGGTTTGAGCTCAAGCGGAGAAGACGAGAGGGAAAGAAGAGTTTTGACTGAGGGGCGTAAGGGGCTATTTATAGCTCAGGTAAAAAAATGTTCGGGCTGAAACTTTAGGACCGAACTGCCCTTGCACCTTCGTCTCCGCTTGACACGTGGTGCCCACGATTGAAGCGGTGGAGATCGTGGTTATCCGACATGAGTAGTGGGTGCGGTTACTGTTGCAGCTGTTAAAAATTTGAATTTTGAGGATTTCGTTACAAAGTCCTCAGCTGACAAGGATTCAGTGAGGATTTTGAACAAGTGTCAAATAGAACGCATGTGAAGAATTGAGAATAGACTGGATTGAGCTTAGCATAGAGGGGAGTCGGGTCCGATCACATTCACTTAGATGAAATATCAAATTGAAGATTGAGCTATAAGTGAATGCTGTCGAGGACATTGAAAGCTCATTATATATATATACTCAAATGAAAATCATCAATTTTTTTGAAGAATTTGGAAATTTTGAAGATTTTGGAAATTTGAGAATTTTGTGATAAAGTCTCAAATTGATGAATTTCAACTTTGAAGAAGAACCAGCTTGAAGAATTTCAAAGTTGGGTGGTGGCATGACCCGCCGTATAAGAATGATGATTTCAGGCGCCGCGTACAATTGTCGCAAGGCCTTGAGAACTAAATTCTTCATTGATTTCTTCACACTTAGAGTGATTTTCTTCATTGGTTGAGGAAAATTGTTACTTTGTGTGTTGCACATCTAATTCATCAATTTTGCGTAAGTGTTACTATGTGTGCAAGTTTACAAGACATTCGAAGATTCTAGGATATTTAGCTCACATCGCAACTTGCAAAACCTTCTCTCATCCAAGGGCTTTGTGAAGATATCTGCTAGTTGATCACCAGTCTTCACATGATCGATGATGATATTGCCCTTGAGGACATGGTCACGAAGAAAATGATGACGAATCTGGATGTGATTGGTCTTTGAGTGTTGTACTGGGTTGTTGGCGATCTTGATTGCTCTCCCATTATCGTAGTAGAGGGGCACATTCTTCATGTTGATGCCTTAGTCTCTGAGGGTTTTCTTCATCCATAGTAGTTGAGCACAGCAAGATCTAGCAGCAATGTACTCAGCTTCGGCAGTGGAGAGTGATACACAGTTATGCTTCTTTGAGGACTAGCAAACTAATGATCTTCCGAGAAAGTGGCATGTGCCTCATGTTGACTTGCGATCCACACGGTCACCAGCATAATCAGAATCAGAATATCCAACGAGTTAAAGATTTGAGCCCTTGGGGTACCATAATCCTAGTGTTGGTGTGTGAGCTAAGTATCGAAGAATATGTTTCATAGCCTTATGGTGTGATTCCCTCGGTTTTGCTTCAAAACAAGCACACATGCAAACACTAAGCATAATATATGGCCTAGATGCACATAGGTACGATAAAGAGCCAATCATAGAGCGATATACCTGCTGATCGAAATCTTTACATTTTTCATCACTATAGAGGTGGCCGTTGGTAGGCATAGGAATCTTGACGCCTTTGCATTCATGCATGTTGAATTTCCTCAGAACGTCCTTGAGGTATTTCTCCTGAGATATGAAGATGCCATTGCATTGTTGACGAATTTGCAGACCTAATAAGAATTTCAGCTCCCCCATCATAGTGATATTCTTCACTCATCATGTAGGCAAATTCATCACTGTAATGTTTGTGAGTACAACCAAAAATAATGTCATCGACATAAATTTGGCACACAAATAGTTCATTGTCATAGGATTTTGTGAAACGAGTAGGATGAAGTGAACCAGGTTTGAAGCCTTTCTTCATGAGGAATTCCTTCAATGTATCATACCACACATGAGGGGCTTGCTTGAGGCCATAGAGTTCCTTTTTGAGTCTGAAGACTTTGTCTGGATGCTTCGAATCTTCAAAACCTTGGGTGTAACATCCCAAATTTTTAGATTTGGTATGTTAGCAGGATCATTCTTTGTCATCTTGATTTCTATTCGTGTTTGAATTTTTCTGAATATTCTTTTCATTATGCAACTCAGGGCAATTTATATTGGAGTGGAGATAACATGACTTCTCCCCATTCAAATAAAGAGTTCATAAGGTTTAGAATATTATTTTGGAGTCAGCTTATATTGTTTTGCAAATCTCATAATCTCCGAAATTATTTTTAGTTGGGTTCTCACTACTCATTGTGTGACCTATTGCAAAAAAAAAATATTTGTAAAATTTTGCATTAGGTGGAACAAGTGTTCCTTTAGAATATATTAACTGTTTTGCATTATTTTTCTGCTTGTTTTAGTATTTTTAGTATATTTTTTTCTGGTATTTTATTTAACCAGAATATATATATATTATATATTATATTTTCATTTTCGTGACTATTTTCTTAAAAAAAAGTGGACCGAACCAACTGGCAGGGGCCAGCAACCGAGCCAGCCCCATCGAACCACGCCAGCGGCCATGGGATCCATCGCCCCACGGGCCAGCGCCCCATGCAGCACCCACCAGTGCTAGCGCAGCCCCTGCGCCAGGTGCCCCAGCGCACCGAGCCCCAGGCTCCTGCCCCATCGAGCGCCCAGCTCCTGTGCCGCGAGCGGCGAGGACTCCACCAGGACCGAGTGCATCGAGCCCCGTCTCCTAGTCGGACTCCTGTGCCCATGAGCCTTAGCGCCAGCCGCGAGGTGGCCTGGATCCCATCGCCCCTTTCCTCGTTTCTTCTCACGCTAGAAGGGACCCCGCACTTCGATCGATCGCGAAGAGACCGAGCACGCCACCTGCACGCCGAAATCGCCAGAGCGCCGCCTCAATCACCGGAAGGTCCCGATCCAACACGACCTCAACCCCGTTCCCTGTCGAATTCGTCCACCCGTTTGCCGGAGTTTATCGTTCGCCGGAGCCGTCGTCACCGGAGTTTGTTCGACCGTCACCGGAACACCACCGCAGAGGAGCCACGCCTAAGACCGACCCGTCTTCCCCCGCTGTTCGTGGTAAGCACGTGTACGTCATCCGGTTCAGCCAATCCATGAAGTTGCTACAGTACCCGTATTAATCCTGTTTTTGATCTGTTTTAGCTTGGGCAAATTCTCGGTGAGATTTTAAGACATGTTTAACTTTCTACTCGTAGCTCCGAATCAGGAAACTCTTTTTCCTATGATTTCGTATTGACGAGTAGAATTTGATAGAACCAATAGTTTTCAGGTTATCATTATTTAAAATTTTAGTTGGATCAGATTTAGTTCAAACCTCCCGGAGGCCATATTTTTGCAAACCGTTCATCTAATTTCATTGTTTCTTTTGCTTTGTGCTCCCACTATCATGTAGATAATAAATATCTACTCATATTTTCTGTTAGTTGAGTTTTCATTAAATTCTTTGTTGTTGACTTTATTTTGATGTTATGTGAGTACGGTTTATTTATCGATGCCTTCGTCGAATATATATAGATTGTCCGGAGTGTGGAGCGGATCATAATTAAGTGTTAGAGTACTTCAGCACCGTTCAAGGCAAGTTTGCACTTTTGATTTTGCTCATCCTATATGTATGCTATGCATTGTTATGATATGTTATGTGTTTAGTGTGATTCTTATATTGCTTGTCGCCATATGTGTGTCCTGGATTGCATTATTTAATTGTGTGCTTGGATATGCTATGGTAGACGTGGACTCGTACCGAGTGTTTTATGAAGTAGTGAGTGTTTATAGCTGTAGGCTCGGGGCTTTTGCTCGAGTGAATGCGTCTATGGCTGAGCGCTCTATTGTCCCTAGAGAATGCTCCATGACTGAGCGCACTTGAGTTGTCGGGACTTAAAGGAATGCGTTGATGGCTGAGCGCTTTGGAGTCCCCATTGAATGCGTCATCGACTGAGCGCACTTGATACATCTTGAAGATCTTTGTCATCTCACCGTAGGTTTGTGAGTTCTCTCTTGCGGGTTTAAGTTGGTTGTGGCGTGTGAGACCTTGATCAGTTCATGGAGGTAGGTGAAGTTAGCTTTATGCCGAATCAACTTGACTGTTTTGTTTGTCATACATTGCTTATATATGTAGGTTTGCATTATCATTATGTGTGAATTGCCAATACATTCAATGTATTGACCCTTGTGGCTGCAACTTATCATGTTGCAGGATATTCAGATGATCAGTGAGAAACAGTAGGATCGCGAGTCTTCACTCAACCTTTTCGCCGGTGGGCTATGATGGGACTCATCGTTATTATTTTGCTATCTTTCCGCTGCCATTATTATTAGAGATAGCTAAGTGCTATGCAGATTGTTATACTTTATAAATTCTCGATCATACGTTGTAATAAATGATGCACTTGCTATTCTGTTATTCATCTATACTGTGTGTGCTAGCGAGTCGATCCAGGGACTAGCACAGTTAAGCACAGAGACTCAAATCCTTCAAGGTTTGGTCGTTACAGATGGTATCAGAGCAATGCGTTGACTGTAGGTCGTGGCCCTAGAAAATGGATTAGAAAAGCCATAGGATTGAAAATTTATTCTATAAACCTTGTCTACATCTTACTCCTTCATTAGACAATCCTTTAGTATCTTGACCAGCTTAAGCAGGAACTAGTGTTGAGACCACCACTTATCTTGTTTTTATTGCGATATTAACGTGTTAGTGTATCTGTTTATGCCCGCTTTGTGACATGACGATACTAGGTTGCTTGCTTGATTGTTATTTTGCTTGTTTCTTAAATTAGGATCTTGTCGGAATTATTCAACTATATATATAGATACATTTGATTGTTGTTATGTTTGTTGGAGTTATTTGATAGTGTGATTTGTTTGATTTGGAGTTTGATGCTAGCGTATGGGTAGTGTTTTTACCCTTAGGCCTAATTCTATCTAGATCTCATCTATGCTTACCCACCAGATGTCGTCGAGACGTAATACTAGAGCCAGTGGTTCAGGAGACAACAACAATGATGTGCCACCGTTCATGCAACAATACCTTCAAGGACATGCCCAGTTGATCCAGCTACTCACTCAGAACAAAGGGAACAACAACAACAACAATCCACCGCCACCACCACCAGTGGATGCACTTACTCGTTTCTTGAGGTTGAATCCTCAGAGGTTTTCCAGCAGCCCCGAACCTATTGTAGCAGATGATTGGCTTCATTCGGTTACTAGGAACTTTGAGACTGTTGGCTGCACTGATGCAGAGAGAGTGAGGTTTGCCTCACATCTGTTGGAGGGTCCTGCCGCAGCTTGGTGGGACAACTGCCTAGTCACCTATCCCATTGATACTATGACCTGGGCACAGTTTCAGGCAGCTTTCCGCGCCGCACATGTCTCTGCTGGCGCCATGAGTCTGAAAAAGAAGGAGTTTCGTAGCTTGCATCAGAGAGGTCGCTCAGTTAATGAGTATGTGGAGGAGTTCAATAAGCTTGCACGCTATGCGCCTAACGATGTTAACACTGATGCAGCCAGACAGGAGAAGTTCTTGGAGGGTCTTGAGGACGAGTTGAGTGTTCAGTTGACAGTGGCAACTTTCAACAATTGTCAGGAGCTTATTGATAAAGCTATTGTACTTGAGGGCAAATTTCAAGAGGTGGAGGATCGGAAAAGGAAGGCAAGCGACACTGAGTTCAACTCTGGAGGTCATCAGAAGCAACGTAATTCATCAGCATCTTCTGAGTACTATGATTCCGAAGTGGACGTGTACAATGGCCATAACCACGAGGTACATAATCATCATAATGGCAATGGGCACAACCATGATGGACAAAGGAACGAGAACGAAAACCACACCACTTTGACGCCCACCAAGAAGGATATAAGTCACTTACTTTGTTATAGGTGTAGAAACCCGGGGCATTATTCCAACAACTGCCCTGTGTTGAAGGACATGGATGATGACAATGCAAGCTCCAAAGAAGTGGGGTCTGATCACGTCGAAAGGGGACATGTGAACCACACAATGGTGGAAGAGCTAATAATGCACCAGCCCTCGGTAAGATTTTGATCAAGTTTCAGTATTATGGCAGTTCTCTCAATATTGGTGCATCTTATTTGTTCATGTCAAGGGAGTTTTGGGATATATGCAACGAGTAAGCCTGAACAGCTTGGGATATGGATTATATCAATTACCCATCTTTAACCTTGCTAGCCAACTCGAATCTCGAGGACGAGATTCCTTTTAAGGGGGGTAGATTTGTAATATCCCAAATTTTTAGATTTGGTATGTTAGCAGGATCATTCTTTGTCATCTTGATTTCTATGCGTGTTTGAATTTTTCTGAATATTCTTTTCATTATGCAACTCAGGGCAATTTATATTGGAGTGAAGATAACATGACTTCTCCCCATTCAAATAAAGAGTTCATAAGGTTTAGAATATTATTTTGGAGTCGCCTTATATTGTTTTGCAAATTTCATAATCTCCGAAATTATTTTTAGTTGGGTTCTCACTACTCGTTGTGTGACCTATTGCAAAAAAAAATATTTGTAAAATTTTGCATTAGGTGGAACTAGTGTTCCTTTAGAATATATTAACTATGTATTATTTTTCTGCTTGTTTTAGTATTTTTAGTATATTTTTTCTGGTATTTTATTTAAACAGAATATATATATATATATATTATATATTATATTTCCATTTTCGTGACTATTTTCTTAAAAAAAAAGTGGACCGAACCAGCTGGTAGGGGCCAGCAACCGAGCCAGCCCCATCGAACCAGGCCAGCGGCCATGGGATCCATCGCCCGAGGGGCCAGCGTACCATGCAGCACCCACCAGTGCTAGCGCAGCCCCTGCGCTAGGTGCCCCAACGCATCGAGCCCCACGCTCCTGCCCTATCGAGCGCCCAGCTCCTGTGCCGCGAGCGGCGAGGACTCCACCAGGACCGAGTGCATCGAGCCCCGTCTCCTAGCCGGACTCCTGCGCCCATGAGCCTTAGCGCCAGCCGCGAGGTGGCCTGGATCCCATCGCCCCTTTCCTCGTTTCTTCTCACGCTAGAAGGGACCCCGCACTTCGATCGATCGTGAGGAGACCGAGCACGCCACCTGCACGCCGAAATCGCCAGAGCGCCGCCTCAATCACCGGAAGGTCCCGATCCAACACGACCTCAACCCCGTTCCTTGTCGAGTTCGTCCACCCGTTTGCCGGAGTTCATCGTTCGCCGAAGCCTTCGTCAACGGAGTTTGTTCGACCGTCACCGGAACACCACCGCAGAGGAGCCACACCTAAGACCGACCCGTTTTCCCCCGCTGTTCGTGGTAAGCACGTGTACGTCATCCGGTTCAGCCAATCCATGAAGTTGCTACAGTACCCGTATTAATCCTGTTTTTGATCTGTTTTAGCTCGGACAAATTCTCGGTGAGATTTTAAAACATGTTTAACTTTCTACTCGTAGCTCCGAATCAGGAAATTCTTTTTCCTATGATCTCGTATTGACGAGTAGAATTTGATAGAACCAATAGTTTTCAGGTTATCATTATTTAAAATTTTAGTTGGATCAGATTTAGTTCAAACCTCCCGGAGGCCATATTTTTGCAAACCGTTCATCTAATTTCGTTGTTTCTTTTGCTTTGTGCTCCCACTATCATGTAGATAATAAATATCTACTCATATTTTCTGTTAGTTGAGTTTTCATTAAATTCTTTGTTGTTGACTTTATTTTGATGTTATGTGAGTACGGTTTATTTATCGATGCCTTCGTCGAATATATATAGATTGTCCGGAGTGTGGAGCGGATCATAATTAAGTGTTAGAGTACTTCAGCACCGTTCAAGGCAAGTTTGCACTTTTGATTTTGCTCATCCTATATGTATGCTATGCATTGTTATGATATGTTATGTGTTTAGTGTGATTCTTATATTGCTTGTCGCCATATGTGTGTCCTGGATTGCATTGTTTAATTGTGTGCTTGGATATGCTATGGTAGACGTGGACTCGTACCGAGTGTTTTATGAAGTAGTGAGTGTTTATAGCTGTAGGCTCGGGGCTTTTGCTTGAGTGAATGCGTCTATGGCTGAGCGCTCTATTGTCCCTAGAGAATGCGCCATGACTGAGCGCACTTGAGTTGTCGGGACTTAAATCTGGTGAATGCGTTGATGGCTGAGCGCTTTGGAGTCCCCATTGAATGCGTCATCGACTGAGCGCACTTGATACATCTTGAAGATCTTTGTCATCTCACCGTAGGTTTGTGAGTTCTCTCTTGCAGGTTTAAGTTGGTTGTGGCGTGTGAGACCTTGATCAGTTCATGGAGGTAGGTGAAGTTAGCTTTATGACGAATCAACTTGACTGTTTTGTTTGTCATACATTGCTTATATATGTAGGTTTGCATTATCATTATGTGTGAATTGCCAATACATTCAATGTATTGACCCTTGTGGCTGCAACTTATCATGTTGCAGGATATTCAGATGATCAGTGAGAAATAGTAGGGTCGCGAGTCTTCACTCAACCTTTTCGCGGGTGGGCTATGATGGGACTCATCATTATTATTTTGCTACCTTTCCGCTGCCATTATTTATTAGAGATAGCTATGTGCTATGCAGATTGTTATACTTTATAAATTCTGGATCATACGTTGTAATAAATGATGCACCTGCTATTCTGGTATTCATCTATACCGTGTGTGCTAGCGAGTCGATCCAGGGACTAGCACAGTTAAGCACAGAGACTCAAATCCTTCGAGGTTTGGTCGTTACATTAGGGCTGAGCAATATATACTTCTTCCTCAAGCTTACCATTGAGGAATGCACTTTTCACATCCATTTGATATAGAGTAATATTGTGATGATTAGCATAAGCAGGTAATATTTGAATAGCTTCAAGTCTAGCAACCGGTGCAAAAGTTTCATCGAAATCAATTCCTTCAACCTGTGTGTAGCCTTGGGCTACAAGTCGTGCCTTATTCCTCACGACCCGACCATCCTGATATTGCTTGTTTCGGTAGATCCACTTGGTGCCGATGATATTGTGCTTGCGAGGATCTGGTCGTTTGACAAGTTCCCACACGTCATTTAGCTTGAAATGAAGAAGTTCATCTTGCATGGCTTGAATCCACTCAGGTTCCATGAAGGCTTCATCAACTTTTGAGGGTCTGTGATAGGAAAAAAATGAGGAATGCCCACAAAATTTAACTAAATGTGAAGCTTTTGAGTGAGTGAGAGGACCTGGCGCATTGATGTCATTGAGGATTTTGTCAAGTTCTACTTCATTTGCAATCCTCGGTTGAGCTGGTTCATGACTTTGATTGGTCTGAGGAACTTGATTTGTAGCATTTCCTTTAGGTGCACCAGTTTAATTTCCTCAGTGTTGGGGACGACTTATTCAACAAGGGGTTGTTCCTCAGTAGGAATGATATGCTCAGTTGCCTTGAGCTTGATGGCTTCCTCAGGAGGTAATTTATCTGGCACGGGAGGTAGTTGCTCTCTTTGCGATCCATTAGTTTCATAGAACCACACATCTACAGTTTCAACAACCTTGTTGTGATAGGTGTTGAAGACTCTGTAGGTGTGCGAGTCCTTTTCGTGACCAAGCATAAAACCCTCATGTGCTTTAGGTGCAAACTTTGAGCTATGGTGAGGATCTCTAATCCCACATTTTGCACCGAATACTTTGAAATAACTTACATTAGGTTTCTTGTCAGTGAGGAGTTCAAATGTGGTTTTCTTAAGGAATTTCTGAAGATATACCCTGTTGATGATGTGGCAAGCAGTGTTGATTGCTTTAGGATAGAAACAACAAGGAGTCTGATATTCTTCAAGCATAGTTCGTGCCAATTCAACCATTATCTAGTTCTTGCGTTCAATGACGCCATTCTGTTGAGGAGTATAAGGAGTAGATAATTCGTTAGTAATACCAAGTTTATCAAGATAATCATCAAGACCAGTGTTTTTGAATTCTGTCCCATTATCACTCCTGGTGTATTTGATCTTGATGCCGAAGTTCGTCGAGGCCCTTGAGGAAAATCGTTTGAAGACTTCTTGCACTTCAGTTTTATATAGAATGATGTGTACCCAAGTATAGCGAGAATAGTCATCAACGATGACAAAGCCATATAGAGATGCTGCATTGGTTAGAGTGGCATAGTGAGTAGGTCCAAACAGATCCATGTGAAGCAATTCAAACGTGCGAGTAGTAGTCATGATAGTCTTTGTGGGGTGTTTGGATCTGGTTAATTTTCCAGACTCACAAGCACCACAGAGATGGTCCTTGAGGAATTTGACTGATTCGATGCCAATGAGATTCTTCTTCTTCGCCAGCGTGTGCAAATTCCTCATGACTGCATGACCAAGTCTTCGATGGCATAGCCAGCTGATACGTCTCCAACGTATCTACTTTCCCAAACTCTTTTGCCCTTGTTTTGGACTCTAATCTGCATGATTTGAATGGAACTAACCCGGACTGACGCTGTTTTCAGCAGAATTGCCATGGTGTTGTTTTTGTGCAGAAATGAAAGTTCTTGGAATGTCCTGAAAGTTTACGGAGAACGTTTTTGGAAAATATGAAAAATACCTGCGCAAAGATCCACCTGGGGAAGTGGGCCAGTGGGCCACAAACCTGGCCGGCGCGACCTCCCCCCTGGCTGCGCCGGGCAAGCTTGTGGGGCCCATGTGGCTCCACCGCCCCCAATTCCCGCGCTATAAATCATGTTTCATCCCAGAAAAATAAAGAGAGAAGATTTCATCGCGTTTCACGATCCAGAGGCGCCGTCACTTCACGTTCTTGCCCTGGCGGGCAGATCTCGAGTCCGTTTCGGGCTCCGGATCAAGGAGATCGTCGCCATCGTCATCATCAACCTTCTTCCCTCTCCAATTCCATGAATCTCTTCATCACCCGTGAGTAATCTATTCGTAGGCTCGCTGGACGGTGATGAGTAGGATGAGATCTATCATGTAATCGAGTTAGTTTTGACGGGGATTGATCCCTAGTATCCACTATGTTCTGAGATTGATCTTGTTGTGACTTTGCTATGCTTAATGCTTGTCACTAGGGCCCGAGTGCCATGATTTCAGATCTGGAATTATTTTATTGTCACCAATATATTTGTGTTTTAGATCTGATCTTGCAAGTTATAGTTACCTACTATGGTTATGATCCACAACCCCGGGGTGACAATAACCGGAACCACTCCCGGTGATGATCATAGTTTGAGGAGTTCATGTGTTCACCAAGTGCTAATGCGTTGGTCCGGTTCTTTATTAAAAGGAGAACCTTAATATCCCGTAGTTTCCATTTGGACCCCGCTGCCACGGGAGGGATGGAAAATAGATGTCATGCAAGTTCTTTTCCCTAAGCACGTATGACTACACACGGAATGCATGCCTACATCACATTGACGAACGGGAGATAGACACATATATCTCTCCGTGTTATAACTGTTGCACGATGAATATCATCTGATGAATCACCGATCCATTGCCTACGAGTTTGTCCTACTGCTGCTATCATCATTTGTCACTGCTACTATTACTCACTCCTACTATTACTTGCTGCTACTGTTACTTACTGCTACTATTACTTGCTCTGCTACTACTGTTGCTACTGTTGCTACTTGCTACTGCTGTCACTACTGCCGCTACTATTGCTACTTGGTACTGCTGTCACTACTGCCGCTACTGTTGCTACTTCCTATTGTTGTCACTGCTGCCGTTCCTTGCCACTGCTATTACCTGTTACCTTGCTACTACGTGTTACAATACTTTGTTGGCACCATTGATACTTCAGTTAGGAATAATCTGCCGACAACAGATTCTTTCCTAGCACCGTTGTATCATACTACTCTGTTACCTATATCCTGCTTGCAGATACTAATCTTTCAGGTGTGGTTGAGCTGACAACTCAGCTGCTAATACTGGAGAATATTCTTTCACTCCCATCGTGTCGAACCAAAAAATTTGGGTTGAATACTCTACCCTCGAAAACTGCTGCGATCCCATACACTGGTGGGTTATTGTGAGACAATAGCCTAACAGTACCTTTCTGGAGCCGTTGCCACGGAAGGTGCTAATTGTCGATCAACAACATATTTTCTAGCGCTCTTGCCGGGGAGGATAGCTATATTCTTCGAGTCACTTGGGATTTATATCTGCTGATCACTATGAAGAAATTGAAAGATCCAAGAACCAAAGTCTTGCCCTCAACTACGAGGGGAGGTAAGGAATTGCCATCTAGCTCTGCACTTGATTCACCTTCAGTTATGAGTAAATTTGCGACTACGCCTCCTGCTAGAAATCTTGATATGTCGCTTGTGCTTGATGATGCTAGAGATACTACTGCTTTTGATGCTAGAGATGCTTATGATGCTACTATGCTTGATGCTTTGCCTGATACTGCTATCCATGATGCTATGCTTGATACTGCTTTGCCTGATGATGCTAGAGATGCTAGAGATGCTATGCTTGATACTGCTTTGCCTGATGATGCTAGAGATGCTAGAGATGCTATGCTTGATACTGCTTTGCCTGAGATGCCACTAGGTGCATTCCTTGGTTCTCATATTGCTAGAGTTACTGCCAATGCTCGTGATGCTTCTCAAACTACTGATACTATTGAGATAGAACCTGCTTTTACTCATGTTAGATCTAACTCTCCTAGATATGAATTACCTGATATACCTGAGGGTTATGTTATGGAGGGAGAGATAGCTGAGGATTTTCTTGCGGGTAAGGATGCCTATGATGCTGAGAAATTACTTCTCAAGTGGAAGGAAAAATCTCTGAAAGCTAGGATGAAATACGACCTGAAGTTTGCCACTTCACCTATCTTTATCACCGATGAGGATTATGAATTCTCTGTCGACCCTGAGATAATCTCTCTAGTCGAATCTGATCCTTTCCAAGGTTATGACTCCGACACTGTAACATCCCAATTTTCCTAATTGGGAATGTTTTACATTGTAGCTAAGCATCTATGCATATTGATTGAATTAAATTTAGCACGGGAATCCTTTCATCTTTTTTTGATTTGCATTTCCATTTTCCCTCGCACGAGAAATGCCCGGAGAAATACTCTCTTGCACGCAAGAGAGAGAGCGGAGGAAAATGACCCTCCAAAGTGCGGGCAATTTCTGAAATGTTGGAGCCAAGAAAATACAAAGATCATTTGCAAAAATATTTACAAAAAGAAAACAAAGCATTTTGAGGAATTTCTGAAAAAACATTTTTTAAAGTTTTATTTTTGCCTTGGAAAAATGCTATTCGGGTAGAGGATGTTTTTCTGATTTTTTTGGTATATAATACCCTATATTAAATATTTTTATTTATTTCCTTTTATTCGCTTTTGTTTTCTGTTTCGAAAAAAGGTTTAAAAATAGGAAAGTATCTTTTCCTTTGGAAGCCGCCGCCCGAGCGCATTATAAGGCCTGGGCCGATCCCCCGCCGCCAGGGACGAATCCCTTAATAGCCGGCCGCCCGCCCCTTTCCTTCCCCGCCTCCACTCGCTGCCAGTGGGACCCGCCGACCGACCCTCCCCTTCCAGCGGTCATCCCTCTCCTCCCCTTCCAAAATTCCTGCCCGACACCGAGCCCCCCCAGGACTCGGGATCCCCTGCCGATCCCCTCTCTACCCCTTCCTTTCCTCTCCCCCGGCCTATAAATACTCCTGCCACCGGCCGCCCCCGTTCCCACCCTGACCTCGCCGAACCGCCGCCGCCCCAAGCCTCTGCAGCAGCTCGCCGGAGCAGCACGGCTGTAACCTTCGGCCCCCCTCCTGGAGCAGCGCCCCGAGCCTCTCCGCTCCGCCCGACGCCTCCCCTCGGAGGAGGACCACCACCGCCGCCGCCCCGTCTCCTCCATCGCCCCCTGGAGCCTCTCCCCTCGCCGGCGACCACCTTCCCCGCCGGAGTAGCCATCCCACTGCCGGTAGACTCTCTCTTCCTCTCTGTTGTTCTTCTTTTTCTTTTGTAGCCCTTAGATCTTTATTCAATGGTTTAGATTAGATCCTAGAATAACCCTTCGGTTTAGAGTAGAAAAACCGGCGGTTTTATTTCACTTATACTTTTAGCCAGTAGCTTTGGTTAGAGCTAGGCCGTTTGCTCCTAACCTTGCAACAAACACCCTCCGCAGCCTATCGTAGCGCGCCACGTGTACCCCCTGTTAGTTACTAGTTAGCTTTATTTTTTCTGCCTATTTGCAAAAACAGAAAAGTTTATGTTTTGTTTTGGCCACAACTTTTGATCCCGAAGTCCAATGATATTCAGTCTTGTTCCAGTAGACTCCAATTTTTCTTTAGTTTTTAAAAACATATAATTTGTCTATGTTTGAAATTTTCAAATATAAGTTAGATCAGATTTAGTTTAAACCTTGTTTTGCCTATTCCAGGAGTTTAAAAAATGATTTTGAGTTGATTCTTTTTGCTACTTCTTCCTAGTGATTATATCTTACTGTGGTAGATGTTTCAAAAATTTTAAATATTTTTACTGGTGTTTGCAATAGAAACAAGTATCTGCCTTAATAACGCGCGTTGAATTCTTTTACTTAGGCTTTAGCAAATCCTTACTTATCATGTTATGTTTACTTGTGGCTTGATGGAAGTGCTTATGGTGTGTTTTGTGTTTGTCTCGGTAGATCATCCGGAGTGCGAAGCGTGTTACTTAGAAGCACTCGAGCAAGACAACTATCATCAAGGCAAGTCATTTTGTTCATGTTATTTTACCTATGTTTCCGATGCATGGTAGATCACCTTTCTTTGCCCAATTGCATGCTGCCTAGGTACTTGGAAACTTTAGTATAAGTTGTAGTATCATGTGGTAGGAACACAACAACCCCGATACTTGGCCCCGGGACGACAATTTCTTAATGCTATGCTTGAGTAGACGGGTTTTTGGTTGAGTGTATTATCACGAGTGATGCGAGGTTGATTAAATAATCAAGACCGGTTAAGACAATATTTTCAAGACCTCGGACGCAATGCAACTCTGGGTGAAGGACGGCTGATCGGCTCCCTGGAGAACCCAGTGGATGCCCGGGATGCTGGAGAGGCCATGTCATCCTGCGGAAAGCTTCACCCAGGCTCGAAGAGACGGACGGAGACTTCAAGACTCAAGGCTTACCTGCACAGCCACAAGTCATTATGGGCTCTGGCTTGGTTGGACAACGCGGCGACTCTGGACAGGCGGTGCTAGCAGATGTAGAAGAACGGTAGGAATGGATGGGCACCGACAGGGATTCAGAGGGACCCATTGAAAGACCATGTTTTGATCATCCGGTCTTCAAACACCCTGAAGTGCGAGGACAAACCCGGAGGCGATCAAATCTTGTGGGGAACGTGTGCAAAACTCTGCAGAGTACCCAACCTAATCGATTAGCCGTGTCCACGGTCATGGACAACTTGAGCCGAAGACATTGAATTTCCCCTGAACTCTCGACACAACTTAATAATGATGTGGGTGTTAACAACTATTCGGGTACGAGAATTGGTTGGCGGAACCATCTCGTTAACAACAAACAATGTAGTAACACTTTGCTTCCAACCCCTCTTGTTGTAGGATAAAACTGGCTTTATGCAAAAACTTAGCCCCACAGGCCAGTTATGCATGTAGAGATAGTTGATATTATTTTTACTCCTCTCTTTGATGACTTGCCGGCATATTCAATATGCTGACCTACACGGCTGCAACGTATCATGTTGCAGAGTACTTTTCCGACCAGGAGTGAGGCTACGATCTACGCTCAGCGACATGCCCTTGGAGTCGGATGGACTCGTCTACCTGATGCTTCCGCTAGTCTTCGTTAGATATCTCATGAGATGGCCTTCAGCCACTTTATTGTAATCCTTTATTGTAATAAAGTACTCTTTATGAGATTTTGATTAATTAAGCTATGTGATTGAACTCTTGAATATATACATTATGTACTGTGTGTGTACCAGCATGATCTTGGGATGGTACGGAAACACCAGAGGCTTGACTCGTCTTGAGTCGGGTCGCTACGGAAATGGTATTCAGAGCACACGCTGACCTTAGGACGTAACCTCTAGGAATGGAAAAGCCTTAGGAAGAAAACTATTTTCTCTTATGTCTATAAATCTTCTATTTCCTCTTCTGATCATTTCTGACTTCTCTCCGATTTTCCAATGTTTAGATGGCCACCTTCATCCATGTTAAGTTCACGGAGTTTTGCCAGCCCGACGCCACTATGCCGTTCGGAAAGGAGCTGGTGCAGATCACCAAAGACTTGAGGATTGCTCTGCCGACTATCACAGGGAAGCCAACTTCGTCTTACCCGGAGGATCCACGCTACAGGATCGAGGTGCATATTCCCGGAAGGACATTCCAGCCGCGCACTGAGCCGATGGATTTCAAGTTCATCGCACCCAACTGGATTCTCGGAAGGGACATGGCGATCCATTGTGCACTCGGACGTATCAAGGAAGAATACAAAGGCTGCCCTATTTCTCCAGACCTATTCACCGTATCCCGGAGAAACGAAGACGGAGAAATCATCTCAAGCAAGACCAAGGACGCTCTCTTGTCTTATGCCCAGACCTTGGAGAAGCACAGCGGGACTCTGGAGCATCATGTGATCAAGGACGCCAGGAAGATCAAGCAATTGTCACTCCGCGAGCTTGAACTTGAAGATGCAGCCCGGGATGCCCACTATGAGCATGAGCTGGAGGTGAAGGACTTTCTGGAGCGGATCGAGAAGCTGAAGACTCGAGTTGCATACCTGGAGGAGGAACTGGACATGGGCGAGAACCTTCATCCCGAAGGAGACGTAGCCCCCTTGATCAGCAACGACGGGGACTATGAAGAAAGCTCCACCGAAGGACCCACCACCATGCTTTTCTGAGGAGGACACTTAGACTAGACCACCAAATTTACTTTATCGTTATACGTTTTAGGCCGATGATTAGGATTATCGAATTTTGTATCCTTGTGTGAACCTTTGTGATGATATTGAATAAATGTGTGGTGTGATACTTGTTTGTTGCATTCATATGGGTAGTGTAATTACTCTTAGACCATTGTTCTATGCTAATCTCACCTCTCCACAAACATCAGATGCCTCCGAGACACGCCCCTGAGTCCAACTTTCCGACGGAACTCACCCAGTTGATCCAACAATGAAACATCCTGATGCAGCTGATCATCCAGAACCAGAACAATAACAACAACCATCATTGTAGCGACCCGACTCAAAACGAGTCAAGCCTCTGTGTTTCTGTGCCATCCCTGGATCAGTATGCTGGCACACACAGTACATCAATGTATATATCAAAGTGCAATCACATGTAAAATAGCGTAAAACTGATATATACCTTAAATATCTCAGCGGAAGCGGTCAAGGGAGTGAAGTCCCAATAAACACCAACGGCAAGTTGAGTGTAGACCGTAACCCTGAATCGTACTCTTACTCGTCGGAGAAAAATATCTGCAACATAAGACGTTGCAGCCGTGTAGGTCAGCATATTGAATATGCCGGCAAGTCACATAAGAGAGGGGTGAAAAGTAATCATCTATACTATATTCATATATATGGCAGGTGGGGCTATAAGTTTTTAGCGAAAAGCAAGTTTCCTCCTACATCAAGAGGGGGCTGAAAGCAAAATGTTACTACATTGTTGGTTGTTAACGAGATGGTTCCACCAACCAATTCTCGTACCCGAGTTGTCAATAATTACCCTCATCAAATATATATAATGGTGTTGAGAAATCCAGATAACTTCAGTTCCTTTGGCTCAAGTTGTCCATGACCGTGGACACGGCTAATCGATTAGGTTTGAGTACTCTGCAGAGTTTTGCACACGTTCCCCACAAGATTTGATCGCCTTCGAGTATGTCCTCGCACTTCAGGGTGTTTGAAGACCGGATGATCAAAACATGGTCTTTCAACGGGTCCCTCTGAATCCGTGTCGGTGCCCATCCATTCCTACCGTTCGTCTACATCTGCTAGCACCGCCTGTCCAGAGTCGCCGCGTTGTCCAACCAAGCCAGAGCCCATAATGACTTGTGGCTGTGCACGTAAGCCTTGGGTCTTGAAAATATCCGTCCGTCTCTTTGAGCCTGCATGAAGCTTTCCGCAGGATGACATGGCCTCTCCAGCATCCCGGGCATCCACTGGGTTCTCCAGGGAGCCGATCAACCGTCCTTCACCCAGAGTTGCATTGCGTCCGAGGTCTTGAAAATCTTGTCTTAACCGGTCTTGATTATTATATCAACCTCGCATCACTCGTGATATACACTCAACCGATAACCCGTCTACTCAAGCATAGCATTAAGAAATTGTCGTCCCGGGGCCAAGTATCGGGGTTGTTGTGTGCCTACCACATGATATTACAACTTATACTAAAGTTTCCGAGTACCTAAGGAGCATGCAATTGGGCATAGGATGGTAGAACTACGATGCATAAAAACATAGGTGATAGTATGATCAAAGTGACTTGCCTGGTGATGTTGACGAAGAAGAATTTCTCGAGAAATAACTTGATAGACTACTCGTCACTCTCTGATGAAATCTATATAGAAAACATATCATTCACATAAGCACTCATACTAGCAATCAAAACGAAGAAGAGAGCGGATAGGAATTCCGAAAGAAACTTCAAATAAGACTAGGGAGTCTTCTACTACCTCAAACACTAAATGATTTTTTTTGTCCAACAGAAAATAATAACAAGGAACTAATATATAAATCTAACAAAGATAAAATAAAGTATTTTTCACAAAACCTTTTGATAGTATTTCCAAAAGGGATTTGAAACCGTGCGGAAACCAATTGCAAGTTACTAAGGAACTAGAATTGATTTCATGAAAACAAATAAAAATAAAATAAAAACCTGTTGCAAAACTACTGTTTAACTCACAGAAACAAAACATAATAATGTTTCTGAAATAATAAATAAAGAAAATATTTTAAAACAAAGGTAGCAAAGGAATTAGCCGAAACCCTAAAAACGGTGAAACAGAAATTGTTTCACATGAAATAATGAGCTAAACTACTTAAACAAATCGGAAATTTTTACCACTTATAAATAAGATCACTAGTGATCAGTACCAAAAGGAATCAAATTAAAATCTATTTTTACACTCCTGGAATAGGCAAAACAAGGTTTAAACTAAATCTGATCTAACTTATATTTGAAAAATTCAAACATAGACAAATTATATGTTTTTAAAAACTACAGGAAATTTTTGAGCTACTGAAAATGAATCAATGTCATTGGACTTCGGGATCAAAAGTTGTGGGCTAAACAAGATTGAAACTTTCTGTTTTTGCAAATAGGCAGAAAAATTTGAGGCTAACTAGTATCTATCAGGGGGTACACGTGGCATGTTGCTATAGGCTGCGGGTGCTGTTTGTTGCAAAGCTTTGAGCAAATGGCCTAAGGCTAGCAAAAACTACTGGCTAAAGTATAAGTGAATATAAACCGCTGGTTTTCTAATATAGACCGAAGGGGTATTTCTAAGATCTAATCTAAGCCATAGAATCAAGATCTAAGGGCTAAAAAAAGAGAAATAACAGAGGGGTGGGGGTTACCTTCGGCTGGGGCTGCTCCCGTGGCTGCCAATGGTGGCCGAGGGAGGGTAGGTCGCCGGTGGGGAAGGGGTGGTGGCCGAAGGTGCGGGCTCCTGGGAGGGGAAGGGAGGCGAGGTGGAGGGGTGGCTGTAGGGGGCGAGGTGGAAAGGTGCTGTTGGCGAGGTGGAGGTGAAACTGCTGGTGTGCTGCTGCTCGCTGGGGGATGGGGCAGCAGGGGCCGAAGGTGGGGGTGGAGAGGTGGTGGAGGAGGGGGCTCCGGGGTGTTGGAGGGGATGGGGCGCCGGCGGCGGGGCAGTCCTCCTCCTCGGGGAGGCGCTCGGGGGAGAGGGGCGGCTGACGGGGTGGCGCTGCTCCAGGGCCGAAGGTGGCAGTGCTGCTGCCGGCCAGGTGCTGCAGGGGCTTCGGGCGGCGGCTCGTCGGGGAAAGGGTTGGGAACGGGGCTGCGGCGGGGCGCTGGGTATTTATAGGCCATGGGAGGGGAAGCTAAGGAAGGGAGAGAGAGGATCGGGGAGGAAATCGCGGGTACTCGGGAGGGGCTCGGTTTCGGGCAGCAGTAAGGAAGGGGGAGGGAAGGTGGTGACCGACGGGAGGGATAGGTGTCGGCCAGTGGGGGCCACTAGCAGCGAGATAGAGTGGGGGAAGAGAGGGGGAATCGGCCGCAATTTAGGGATTTCATTCCCTGGGACTCGGGGTCTCGGCCCAGGCTTATAATGCGCTCGGGGGCGTTGGCTTAAGGAAAAAAAAACTTTCCTATTTATCTAACTTTTTCCGAACAAGAATCTAAAAGCGTATAAAAAGGAAATAAATCAAAATATTAATATATGGTATTATATACCGAAAAATTCAGAAAAATCTCCTCTACCCGAATAACATTTTTCCAAAGCAAAAATAAAAACTTTAAAAAAATGTTTTTTCAAAAATTCCCAAATTTGCTTTATTTCTTTTTGCAAATGAACTTTGGGTTTTCTTGGCTCCAACATTTCAGAAAGTTGCCCGCACTTTGGAGGGTCATGTTCCTCCGCTCTTTAGAATGTATTTCCCGGCATTTTGTTGCACGAAGAAAACGAATGAAAATGCAAAAGAATTCAATGCAAACAGCTCCGTTCAAATTATTTATAGTTGAAGAAGTCATGTCATCTTCTCTCGTTGCTTTTAAAAGATTGAATTTGAATTCACCGGAGAAGGGGAAAGTCATTTTATTCCCTCTCATTCAAAAGTTTCGAAAAGTTTCAAATTTCACACAAGTTTCAATCACTCAGCAAACAAACAATCAATCAATCTAATAATTATATTAACATTCCAAAATTTATAATTTTGGGATGTTACAATCATCCACCCCAGGCTGACAATCTCACCTGTTTCCTGAGGTTGAACCCTCCAACTTTCTCCAGCAGCATTGAGCCCATTGTGGCAGATGATTGGCTCCGCAAGATGGAGCGTGAACTTATCACTGCTGGTTGTTCTGAAGCTGAGAAGGTGCGTTTTTCTGCGCATCAACTTGAAGGCCCTGCAGCTGCTTGGTGGGAGAACTACACCACCACTTATCCCATTGCTGGAGTCACTTGGGAGCAATTCAAGCAAGCCTTCCGCACCGCACATGTCTCAGCTGGTGCAATGAGTCTGAAGAAGCGTGAGTTTCGCAACTTACGCCAGGGGAATCGCTCTGTGGTCCAGTACATTGATGAATTCAGCATGCTCGCCCATTATGCACCTGGAGATGTGGCAATGATGCGGCCAAGCAGGAAAAGTTCTTGGAGGGACTCAATGATGAGCTAAGCATTCAGTTGACTGTAGCCACCTTCAACAACTACCAGGAGCTGGTTGATAAGGCCCTCATCTTGGAGGGGAAACACCAGCAGATGGAGAACCGCAAGCGGAAGTATGGGGTTGGAAAGTTCAACTCCGGCACTCAGCAGAAGCCTCGCTGCACCCCCTATTCAGGGAATACCGGGACTGGATCCGGTAAGTTTGGAGGACACGTTCAACATAACCACCCGGTGCACAACCATGGAGGCCACAATCATGGAGGAAATGGGAACCACCGCAACAACAGCAACTTCAAGAATGGCGGTACCGGCACTCAGCAGCATTCAGCTCCAGGTCAGAAGGATCTGACTCACATCACTTGCTTCAAGTGTCTGAAGACGGGACACTATGCCACTGAATGTCCCCAGAACAAGCAGGGAAATGGAAACGGCAATGGCAACTCTGCAGCAAAGAAGCCCAATCCTTTTCCTCGAGCTCAGGTGAACCACATTGATGTTGAAGAGGTCTATGATCACCCCGATACTGTGGTTGGTAAGTTTTTGCTAAATTCACGTCCAGTATTGGTACTTTTTGATTCTGGTGCAACACATTCATTCATATCAAGGGTAGTTGTGGAAAAGTATAGTTTGCCAACTAGAACCCTCAGCCAGCCTATTAAGGTCAGTTCACCAGGAGGCATGATGACAGCCGGGATAGGATGCCATGCTTTGAGTCTCAACATCGGGAACCATAATTTTCCCACCGACCTCATCGTATTAGAGTCCCAGGGATTGGATGTAATCCTAGGCATGGATTGGTTGGCCAAGTATGACGGGAATATCGATTGTGCCCTTAAGTCTATTTTGCTCACCACCCCGAGCAGAAGCGAATTAAGTACGTGTCTCAGCGCCCGACACAGAGTAAGCGAATAAACTCTCTCACGGGAGTAGTCCAGGAGGAAGTACCGATTGTACAGGAGTACCCAGATGTATTTCCGAGGAATTGCCGGGCATGCCACCCGATAGAGAGATTGAGTTCTTGATTGAGCTATTGCCCGGAACAGCCCCGATATCCAAGAGACCCTATCGGATGCCCGCAAATGACTTGATAGAAATCAAGAAGCAAATTAAGGAGTTGTTGGACAAAGGGTATATTCGCCCAAGTTCTTCACCTTGGGGAGCCCCAGTGCTCTTGGTTGAAAAGAAGGACAAGTCCTTGAGAATGGTTGTCGATTATCGTGCATTGAACGATGTGACCATCAAGAACAAGTACCCCTTGCCGATGATCAATGATCTATTTGATCAGTTAGTTGGAGCTCGCGTATCTCAAAGATCGATCTTCGATCCGGGTATCATCAGTTGAAGATTCGTGAATAGGATATACCCAAGACAGCCTTCACCACTCGGTACGACTTGTATGAGTACACGGTCATGTCATTTGGATTGACTAATGCTCCGGCATATCTTATGAATCTGATGAACAAGGTATTTATGGAATACTTGGCCAAGTTTGTCGTGGTGTTCATTGATGACATACTGATATTCTCCAAGAACGAAGAGGAACACAAGGAACACCTGCGTCTAGTTCTGGAGAAACTTCGAGAGCATAAGCTATATGCAAAGTTCAGCAAATGTGAGTTTTGGTTGAAGGAAGTCGGATTCCTCGGACACGTCATCTCAGGAGAAGGCATAGCAGTGGACCCTGCCAAGGTCGCATCAGTCACCGAATGGGTAGCACCCACTTCAGTCAAGGAGATCCGCAGTTTCCTCGGACTTGCCGGATATTACCGGAGGTTCATTGAGAATTTCTCAAAGATTGCCAAGCCCATGACAGAGTTGTTGAAGAAGGAATCCATGTATATTTGGACTGAGGAATGTGAAACCAGTTTTCAAGAGCTGAAGAAACGTCTTGTTGCCCCAGTGCTGATATTGCCGAACATTCGGAAGGATTTCCAGGTTTACTGTGACGCTTCTCGTCAAGGACTCGGAGGAGTGCTCATGCAAGAAGGCAAAGTTGTAGCCTATGCATCCAGACAGCTCAGACCTCATGAGTTGAATTATGCCACACATGACTTGGAACTAGCAGCCGTAGTGCACGCTCTCAAGACCTGGAGACATTTCCTGATCGGAAATAGTTGTGATGTTTACACTGATCACAAGAGCTTGAAATATATCTTCACGCAGAAGGAGTTGAACCTCAGAAAGAGGCGATGGCTAGAGTTGATCAAGGACTATGACATGAGATTGCATTATCACCCAGGCAAGGCAAATGTTGTAGCCGATGCGTTGAGCCGCAAGAGTTATGTGAACACACTCACAGCTCGAGGATTACCCCAGGAGTTAGTCGATGACCTCCGAGAGCTCAAATTGGAGATAGTTCCAAGAGGATTTGTTGCCACACTGGAAATTCAGTCCACTTTGACAGAAAAGATCCGTGAAGCACAGAAATAAGACAAGGAGATAGCTGAGATTAAGCAGAAAATGGAAGACGGGAAGGCTAAAGGTTTTCGTGAGGATGAACACGAAACTTTATGGTTTGAGGATCGCATCTATGTGCCCAATGATCCCGAACTCAGGAAGTTGATACTTCAGGAGGCCCATGATTCCCCGTACTCGATACACCCCGGCAACACCAAGATGTATCTGGATCTGAAAGAAAGTTTCTGGTGGACAGGATTGAAGAAAGACATTGTCGAGTTCGTAGCAATATGCGATGTTTGTAGCGAGTAAAAGCCGAGCATCAGAAGCCAGCAGGTTTGCTCCAACCTCTGCCGATACCCGAGTGGAAATGGGAAAAGATTGGTATGGACTTCATCACAGGATTACCTCGGACCCGTTCTGGCTATGATTCTATTTGGGTTGTGGTCGATCGTTTGACCAAGGTAGCTCACTTCATTCCGGTGAAGACTACTTACACGAGTGCCAAGCTGGCCAAGATATATATGACGAAGATCGTATGTCTGCACGGAGTACCGAAGAGCATTGTGTCTGATAAAGGGACTTAGTTCACATCAAAATTTTGGCACCAACTGCATGAAACCTTGAGAACGAGATTGGAGTTCAGTATAGCTTTTCACCCGCAGACAGATGGACAAACCGAGAGAGTTAATCAGATTCTGGAGGACATGTTGAGAGCTTGCGCACTAGACTATGGGTCTAGTTGGGATGACAATTTACCGTATGCCGAGTTCTCATACAACAACAGCTACCAGACCAGTCTGAAGATGGCCCCTTTCGAAGCTCTATACGGAAGGAGGTGCAGAACACCGTTGATGTGGGATGGAGTTGGAGACCGACAACTTTTTGGTCCCGACCTTATCCGAGATTCTGAAGAGAAGGTCAAGCTAATTCGTGACCGACTCAAGATAGCTCAGTCCAGGCAGAAGAGTTATGCTGACAGCAAACGCAAGGAAGTAACGTACGAAGTGGGAGACCGAGCATATCTTCGGGTGTCTCCACTTTGAAGAATCAAGAGATTCGGTGTGAAAGGAAAATTAACACCTCGTTTCATTGGCCCCTACAAAATTCTTGAGCGTAGAGGCGAAGTTGCATACAAACTAGAACTGCCGGAAGGAATGTCCGGAGTTCATGATGTCTTTCATGTTTCCCAGTTGAAGAAATGCCACGCTGAGATGGCCGATGTTCCGCTGAGAGATACAGTGCCCCTAGAGGCCATACAGCTTGACAGTGATCTGACGTATGAGGAGAAACCCGTCAGGATTCTCGAGACTGCCAACAGAGTTACCCGCAGCAAGATCATCAAGTTCTGCAAGGTGTTCTGGAGCCACCACACCGAGGAAGAAGCCACCTGGGAACGAGAAGAGGATCTTCGTCGAGACCACCCGCACGTGTTTTCTAGCCAACCCGAATCTCGAGGGCGAGATTCATCTTAAGGTGGGTAGGTTTGTAACATCCCAATTTTCCTAATTGGGAATGTTTTACATTGTAGCTAAGCATCTATGCATATTGATTGAACTAAATTTAGCACGGGAATTATTTCGTCTTTTTTTGATTTGCATTTCCATTTTCCCTCGCACGAGAAATGCCCGGAGAAATACTCTCTTGCACGCAAGAGAGAGAGAGCGGAGGAAAATGACCCTCCAAAGTGCGGGCAATTTCTGAAATGTTGGAGCCAAGAAAATACAAAGATCATTTGCAAAAATATTTACAAAAGGAAAACAAAGCATTTTGAGGAATTTCTGAAAAAACATTTTTTGAAAGTTTTTATTTTTGCCTTGGAAAAATGTTATTCGGGTAGAGGATATTTTTCTGATTTTTTTGGTATATAATACCCTATATTAAATATTTTTATTTATTTCCTTTTATTTGCTTTTGTTTTCTGTTTCGGAAAAAGGTTTAAAAATAGGAAAGTATCTTTTCCTTTGGAAGCCGCCGCCCGAGCGCATTATAAGGCCTGGGCCGATCCCCCGCTGCCACGGACGAATCCCTTAATAGCCGGCCGCCCGCCCCTTTCCTTCCCCGCCTCCACTCGCTGCTAGTGGGAATCCCCGACCGACCCTCCCCTTCCAGCGGTCATCCCTCTCCTCCCCTTCCAAAATTCCTGCCCGACTCCGAGCCCCCCCAGGACTCGGGATCCCCTCCCGATCCCCTCTCTACCCCTTCCTTTCCTCTCCCCCTGGCCTATAAATACCCCCGCCACCGGCCGCCCCCGTTCCCACCCTGACCTCGCCGAACCGCCGCCGCCCCAAGCCTCTGCAGCAGCCCGCCGGAGCAGCACGGCTGCAACCTTCGGCCCCCCCCTCCCGGAGCAGCGCCCCGAGCCTCTCCGCTTCGCCCGACGCCTCCCCTCGGAGGAGGACCACCACCGCCGCCGCCCCGTCTCCTCCATCGCCCCCCGGAGCCTCTCCCCTCGCCGGCGACCACCTTCCCCGCCGGAGTAGCCATCCCACTGCCGGTAGACTCTCTCTTCCTCTCTGTTGTTCTTCTTTTTCTTTTGTAGCCCTTAGATCTTTATTCAATGGTTTAGATTAGATCCTAGAATAACCCTTCGGTTTAGAGTAGAAAAACCGGCGGTTTAATTTCACTTATACTTTTAGCCAGTAGCTTCGGTTAGAGCTAGGCCGTTTGCTCCTAACCTTGCAACAAACACCCTCCGCAGCCTATCGTAGCGCGCCACGTGTACCCCCTGTTAGTTACTAGTTAGTTTTTTTTTTCTGCCTATTTGCAAAAACAGAAAAGTTTCTGTTTTGTTTTGGCCACAACTTTTGATCCCGAAGTCCACTGATATTGATTCTTATTCCAGTAGACTCCAATTTTTCTGTAGTTTTTAAAAACATATAATTTGTCTATGTTTGAAATTTTCAAATATAAGTTAGATCAGATTTAGTTTAAACCTTGTTTTGCCTATTCCAGGAGTTTAAAAAATGATTTTGAGTTGATTCTTTTTGCTACTGCTTCCTAGTGATTATATATTACTGTGGTAGAAGTTTCAAAAATTGTAAAGTATTTTTACTGGTGTTTGCAACAGAAACAAGTTTCTGCCTTAATAACGCGCGTTGAATTCTTTTACTTAGGCTCTAGCAAATCCTTACTTATGATATTATGTTTACATGTGGCTTGATGGAAGTGCTTATGGTGTGTTTTGTGTTTGTATCGGTAGATCATCCGGAGTGCGAAGCGTGTTACTTAGAAGCGCTCGAGCAAGACAACTATCATCAAGGCAAGTCATTTTGATCATGTTATTTTACCTATGTTTTCGATGCATGGTAGATCACCTTTCTTTGCCCAATTGCATGCTGCCTAGGTACTTGGAAACTTTAGTATAAGTTGTAGTATCATGTGGTAGGAACACAACAACCCCGATACTTGGCCCCGGGACGACAATTTCTTAATGCTATGCTTGAGTAGACGGGTTTTCGGTAGAGTGTATTATCATGAGTGATGCGAGGTTGATTAAATAATCAAGACCGGTTAAGACAAGATTTTCAAGACCTCGGACGCAATGCAACTCTGGGTGAAGGACGGTTGATCGGCTCCCTGGAGAACCCAGTGGATGCCCGGGATGCTGGAGAGGCCATGTCATCCTGCGGAAAGCTTCACCCAGGCTCGAAGAGACGGACGGAGACTTCAAGACTCAAGGCTTACCTGCACAACCACAAGTCATTATGGGCTCTGGCTTGGTTGGACAACGCGGCGACTCTGGACAGGCGGTGCTAGCAGATGTAGAAGAACGGTAGGAATGGATGGGCACCGACAGGGATTCAGAGGGACCCGTTGAAAGACCATGTTTTGATCATCCGGTCTTCAAACACCCTGAAGTGCGAGGACAAACCCGGAGGCGATCAAATCTTGTGGGGAACGTGTGCAAAACTCTGCAGAGTACCCAACCTAATCGATTAGCCGTGTCCACGGTCATGGACAACTTGAGCCGAAGGCATTGAATTTCCCCTGAACTCTCGACACAACTTAATAATGATGTGGGTGTTAACAACTATTCGGGTACGAGAATTGGTAAGCGGAACCATCTCGTTAACAACAAACAATGTAGTAACATTTTGCTTCCAACCCCTCTTGTTGTAGGATAAAACTGGCTTTATGCAAAAACTTAGCCCCACAGGCCAATTATGCATGTAGAGATAGTTGATATTATTTTTACTCCTCTCTTTGATGAATTGGAGGCATATTCAATATGCTGACCTACACGGCTGCAACGTATCATGTTGCAGAGTACTTTTCCGACTAGGAGTGAGGCTACGATCTACGCTCAGCGACATGCCCTTGGAGTCGGATGGACTCGTCTACCTGATGCTTCCGCTAGTCTTCGTTAGATATCTCATGAGATGGCCTTCAACCACTTTATTGTAATCCTTTATTGTAATAAAGTACTCTTTATGAGATTTCGATTAATAAAGCTGTGTGATTGAACTCTTGAATATATACATTATGTACTGTGTGTGCACCAGCATGATCTTGGGATGGTACGGAAACACTAGAGGCTTGACTCGTCTTGAGTCGGGTCGCTACAAAGACAGTCATAGGCCATCTTACTAAACTTCACGATATAGCCACCCTTTTCACTAGCGAGGAGAAGATCCGCTACTACTATATCCTTAAGTTGTTTCCTTTCTCTCTAAAGGATGACGCTAAAGCCTGGTTCACTTCTCTTGCCCCTGGATGTGTGAGTAGTCCTCAGGATATGGTCTATTACTTTTGTGAGAAATATTTCCCTGCCCATAAGAAGCAAGCTGCCTTGCAAGAAATATACAACTTTGCTCAACTCAAAGAAGAGAGTCTCCCACAAGCTTGGGGGAGGCTCATCCAACTACTAAATGCTTTCCCTGATCACCCTCTTGAGAAGAACGAGATACTTGATATCTTCTATAATGGACTTACCGACGCTTCTAGAGACCATCTAGATAGTTGTGCTGGTTGTGTTTTTAGGGAACGAACTGTAGAACAAGCTGAAATTCTACTGAATAACATCTTGATCAACGAGAATGCTTGGACTATTCCCGAACCACCTCCTAATCCAACTCCTAAGAAAAGAGGTATTCTATTCCTTAGTCCCGAAGATATGCAAGAAACCAAGAAATCTATGCAAGAGAAAGGCATTAGATCTGAAGAAGTTAAAAATCTACCGCCTATCAAAGAGATCCATGGTCTCGATAACCCGATACAAGTGGTAGAAGTGAATTCTCTGCGTAGATTCAATGAGAGTGATATTCCTTTTGACAAACCAACTAGCCTATGCTTTGATGAATTTGACAACTTTGTTGCCAAACAACAGAGTTTCAATGATCATGTTAGCAGACAATTGGAACAAAGTACTCGTATGCTTGGTCATTTAAGTGCTTGTGTAGACAGAAATGTCAATGATCTAAAGCTTCTGAGTAAACATGCCTCCATGATTACTACTCAGGTAGAACAAATACTTAAAGCTCAGAATGACTTGCTCAATGAATTAAATGACAACTCTGTCAGAGTCATTACTAGAGGAGGTAAAATGACTCGGGAACATTTGTATCCTGAAGGTCATCCTAAGAGAATTGATCAAGATTCTCAAGGAATTAATGCTGATACGCCTAGTCATCCTAGGAAGAAGAAGAAGGATGATAGAAAATTACCTGCTAGTTCACCGGATGCTATCACACCTGAAGAACCAAATGATATTTCTGCGTCTGATGCAGAAACACAATCTGGTGATGAACATGAACCTGGTGACAATATGGACAGTGATGTTCATAATGATGCTCAACCTAGCAATGATAAGGATGTGGAGATTGAACCTACGGTTAATCTTGATGAACCACAACCTAAGAGATACGATAAGAATGACTTCACTGCTAGGAAGCACGGTAAAGAAAGGGAGCCATGGGTTCAGAGACCTATGCCCTTCCCTCCTAAACCATCCAAGAAAAAAGATTATGAGGATTATGAGCGCTTTATTGAAATTATTAGACCCGTCTTTCTGCAGATGCGGTTAACTGATATGCTCAAAATGTCTCCATATGCCAAGTACATGAAAGATATCATGACCAATAAACGAAAGATACCAGATCTTGAGATCTCCACTATGCTCGCCGATTACACTTTCAAAGGTGGAACTCCTAAGAAACTTGGTGATCCCGGAGTGCCTACTATACCTTGTTCCATTAAAGGAAACTACGTAAGAACTGCCTTATGTGACCTTGGAGCCGGTGTTAGTGTTATGCCTCTTTCTCGCTATCGTAGACTTGAACTAGATAAGTTGACTCCAACTGAAATCTCCCTACAAATGGCAGATAAATCAACTGCTTTCCCTGTTGGGATTTGCGAGGATGTTCCTGTTGTGGTTGCCAACGTTACTATCTTGATGGACTTTGTTATCCTAGATATCCCTGAGGATGAGGCCATGGCAATCATTCTGGGAAGACAATTCTTAAACACTGCAAAGGCTGTTATAGATTGCAACAAAGGCAATGTCACTTTCCATGTCAACGGTAATGAGCATATGGTGCACTTTCCGAAGAAATGATATCCAGTACATTGCATCAATGCTATTGAAAAAACATCATCGATTCTTATTGGGAGCTTTGAATGCCCTATTCCTCGTGTTAAGATGAAGTATGATTTGCTTGTTGGGGAGATTCATGTCCCCATTGAGGTGACTTAGTGGCTATTCGACAATTCTCCGTTTCCTTTTTGCGATTCGAAAAAGTTTTGTCACGAGGACTTGATCAACCCCATTGACGGATTTCTTTCGGTGACCATGAAATGGATGAATCAAGGAGTCACACACCTCTGTTTCAAGTTTTTATTTTCCGTTGCTTACAGAAAAATGATAAATTTAGTTTAGTTTTCCCTGTTTTCTGTTTTAGCATCCCGGAGAAAAGTACCTCGAAAATAAAAGTTCTCCGATGGTCCTGAAAATCAAATATGATTTTTCTGGAATATTTAAAAAATACTGGGACGGAGAGCTGGCCTGGGAGCCTGGCCAGTGGGCCACAAGCCTGGCCGGCGCGGCCACCTCCTGGCCGTGCCAAGCAAGCTTGTGGGGCCCACCGGCACCCACTCCACTCACTCCAGCTCCCATCCTCTTCTCCTACCTCCAGAAAAAATTCATTTCGTAGCTCAAACCCGTGTTCTTGCTCGGATTTCTCGATGTCCTTGCTCCAAGCACCATTCTCCGAACCGTTTTGGGGGAATTGCTCCTTGGTAAGTGACTCCTCCATTGGTCCAATTAGTTTTTGCTCTAGTGCTTTATCTTTCGCATAATCTTTCTACCTTGGTGACCCTGTTCTTGAGCTTGAATGATGATTTTAGCTGGTCCCAAGTAATTTTAGCGCGTGATACGGTCTCTAGGCACTAGAAGGAGTAGTTGCTACGAGTTTGGATGATCCTTATTCACTTTTCTCTTGAACGTCAAAAATTTCAGCAAAATAAATTATGTTCAGGAGAAAGTTTCATGGTGGTTCCTCAAGTAAGAAGGGTCCCCGCCTTTCAATTCGGGAACCCGATCCTTATCAACTAAGGGATGCGCCGGTGCAACCATGTGAATGGCCGTCAGATGAGTTCATGATCGAAGCAGGATTCAAGGATGAGTTTGATACACTTGTCCGCAATGCCGGGTTAGAAGAATTCATCTCAAATAGATGTGACCAGTATGCTATGCTCACTGCCTCCTTCGTGCGTAGATTTAATTTTTCAACTGGCCGTGATGCAACCATACTATTTGATTTGTATGACAAGTCCTACACCATGGATTTAGAGGATTTCAATAGGATTTGCAAGGTACCCGATGGTGGTAGTATTACTGATCCTACTAAGTCTTCGGTTAGAGATTTTGTCGCTAGTATTACGGTTGTGGAAACTAGAGACGTCACCCAAGCTACCATGCGAAGTATTCATTTCCCTGCCTTGCACTACTTTGCTCTTTTCATCATCAATTTTCAACAATTGCTGACTTCATTTCGTATTTTTCATGCATTTACTGATATTTTGGAGCTAAATGACCCTTAAATTCAAAAGCACTACAAATGAACTCTGAAAAGGTTGAAAGCTGGCATGGTATCATCATTTCACCCACATAGCATGTGCTAAAAAATTGAGTGGGTTACGAAAAAACTGGATGCACCTCGTGTACAAAACGGACAATCTCTTTCAAAGTATCAAGGTTTCATACGAAAACTCATGTAATACAACGGGATTTCATTTTTTTGAACTTATTTGAAATCCATACTTTTTGTGTGTTCAAAATGCACCATTCAAAGCCACATCATCAATTTTCAACAATTTCTGACTTCATGTGGTATTTTTCATGCATTTAATGATTTTTTGGAGCTAAATGACCCTTAAATTGAAAAGCACTACAAATGAACTTTGAAATGGTTGAAAGATGGCATGGTATCATCCTTTCACCCACATAGCATGTTCTAAAAAATTGAGAGGGTTACAGCAAAAACTGGATGCACTTCGCGTACAAAACGGACAATCTCTTTTAAAGTATCACGGTTTCATACGAAAACTCATCTATTAGAAAGGGATTTAACTTTTCGAACTTATTTGAACTCCAGACTTTTTGTGTGTTCAAAATGCACCATTCAAAGCAACATCGTCAACTTTCAACAATTTTTGACTTCATTTGGTATTTTTCATGCATTTACTGATTTTTTTGAGCTAAATGACCCTTAAGTTGGAAAGCACTACAAATGAACTCTGAAAACGTTGAAAGCTGGCGTGGTATCATCATTTCACCCACATAGCATGTTCTAAAAATTGAGAGGGTTACAGCAAAACCTGGATGCACTTCGTGTACAAAACGGACAATCTCTTTCAAAGTATCAGGGTTTCATACAAAAACTCTTCTATTACAAAGGGATTTTATTTTTTGAACTTATTTGAACTCCGGACTTTTTGTGTGTTCAAAATGCACCATTCAAAGCCACATCATCAATTTTCAACAATTTCTGACTTCATTTGGTATTTATAATGCATTTACTGATTATTTTGGAGCTAAATGACCCTTAAATTGAAAAGCACTACAAATGAACTATGAAAATGTTGAAAGCTGGCATGGTATCATCATTTCACCCACATAGCATGTTCTAAAAAATTGAGAGGGTTACGGCCAAAACTAGATGCACTTCGTGTACAAAACGGACAATCTCTTTCAAAGTATCACGGTTTCATACGAAAACTCATGTGTTACAAAGGGATTTCATTTTTTGAACTTATTTGAACTCCAGACTTTTTGTCTGTTCAAAATGCACCATTCGAAGCCACATCATCAATTTTCAACAATTTCTGACTTCATTTGGTATTTTTCATGCATTTACTGATTTTTTGGAGCTAAATGACCCTTCAATTGAAAATCACTACAAATGAACTCTGAGAAGGTTGAAAGCTGGCATGGTATCATCATTTCACCCACATAGCATGTGCTAAAAAATTGAGAGGGAGGTGGCCTCCGGCACCCCCGACTCCCTCACCACCAAGGACAAGAAGGTCACCATCGCCAAGTCTGCCAAGGCCAAGCTCGAGGATAGGTTTAAGACCGGCATGAACATGTGGTTCTTCACCAAGCTCCACATGATTCGACATGATTCAAAAAGTGCCAACAAGATCTATTCTTCACATGATTCGACATGATTCCACGTGATCCGGTAGCGGCGCAGTGCGAGGAGAGGACAAGGAAGATGGTGAAGTTCCTGAAGCCGGGCAAGGCGGTGATCCTGCTGTAGGGCAGGTGCGCCGGGAAGAAGGCGGTGATCATGCGCGTGTTCGAGGAGGGCACCCGCGACCGCCCGTACGGGCACTGCCTAGTCGCCGGCCTGGCCAAATACCCCAAGAAGGTGAAATGCAAGGACTCAGCCAAGAAGACGGCCAAGAAGTCCTGTGTCAAGGTCTTCCTCAAGCTCGTCAACTTCATCCAACTCATGCCCACCCGCTACAACCTCAACGTTGACCTCAAGGACGTGGCTTCTGGCGCCCCCAACTCCCTCATGAATAAGGACAAGAAGCTCACCGCCGCCAAGTCCGCCAAGAACAGGTGGTTCTTCACCAAGCTCCGCATGATTCGACATGATTCCACATGATCCGGCGGGTGCGCAGCTAGGAGAGAAGAAAGAAGATGGTGAAGTTCCTGAAGCCGGGAAAGGCGATGATCCTGCTGCAGGGCCATTTTTTGAACTTATTTGAACTCCAAACTTCGTGTACAAAATGGATAATCTCTTTCGAAGTACGAGGGTTTCATACATATCATGGATAGAGAAGTAACCAAATTAATAGAAATTCATCATCTCATTGGAGCCAAAGTACAGTAGTGACCAAAATAAATACATAAAGTTCATACATGCATAGTAGTTCTCATTATTGAACAACATATAGCTCTCTAGGGCATCTAATTAGAACATACATTGAAACTAAAAAATTTAAAGGCAACAATAAATGCGACCATAATCGCAACTAAGGTACCAATTGATCCAACGACATAGTGAAACCAAGCCTCAGTATGAATGGCATATTTTCTAATCTTTCTAGTCTTCAAGCGCATTACATCCATCTTGATCTTGTTAACGGCGACGATATGGGAAACATCCAACTCCAATATCATCTTCTCCTCTTCAACTCTTTGTACTTTTTCTTTCAAGGATTTGTTTTCTTTTTCAACCAAATTTAACTTCTCGACAAGAATTTGTATGTCGATTCGAATTTCCGGTTCACATACCTCCTAGATTAAAAAATCTATGTCTTGTTGGTCGGCATAATTTTCATAAACACTAAATAAAGCAAATAGTTGTAGAAGATAATATATACCACATCCGAATCATAGACAGGACAAGGGGCGACGGAGGCAGATACCAAAACCAGTGCACTATGTAATAACAAACAATAATAGAAGTAAGAAAATTACATAAGTATGTATCTAAATCATACAAGGAAGAACTTTTTTCTTTTAGAAAGAAGATAAGAAGAAGAGACTAACCACGGTGGTGCCGGTAACGAGATGGGCGCGGGCGATCGACGACGGTGAGGACGGGACGGGACAGGAGACGAACCAGCAAAACAACACAAATCTTGAGGGAAATGGAGCTTGGACAAGGAGCTTCTAGAGGAGAAAGCTTAAGTGTGGCTCGGGCGTTTCATCAAACACCTCGTGTGCATAGGAGGTGAGCTAGGACGCCACAAAGCTATCCCACGACCGGCCGGAAAAACACAACAGTGCACTGCTCTGCTCGCGGGCTGGGGTATATATAGGCCAACCATTAGTTCCGGTTTGTGGCTCGAACCGAGACTAAAGGACAACCTAAGGTCCCAGTTCAAGAAAAATCGGGACTAATGGTTGTGGGCCAGGAGCGAGGCACATTGGTCCCGGTTCTTGTCTGGAACCGGGACCGAAGGTGCCAAACGAACCGGGACAAATGGCCCACGAGGTCCGGCCGACGCCCTGGCCACGCGAACTCGGACCTATGCCCACATGGGTACCGTTTCGTGAGAGAATCGGGACTAATGGGATTTCATCAAGTGGACCAAAGCCCTCTTTTGTACTAGTGTATTTTCCCCAACAATGACATAATTAGCCCATTTAGCTCCAAAATGACATAATTAGTTAGTTTAGCTCCAAAAAGACATACTTAGCTAATTTAGTTCCAACATGACATAATTAGCTAATTTATCTCCAAAAAGATATACTTAGCTAATTTAGCTCCAAAATGACATAATTAGCTAAGTTAGACAAAAAACATCACAAGAACCTTAGTCATCCTTTTCCTCTCCTTCTTATTCTCCTCCTCCTCCTCCTTATTCTTCTTCTTCTTCTTCTCCTTCTCCTTCTCCTACTCATTCTTCTCCTCTTTCATCTTCTCCTTAGCTTATTTTCCCCAACAATGACATAATTAGCCCATTTAGCTCCAAAATGACATAATTAGCTAGTTTAGCTCCAAAAAGACATACTTAGCTAATTTAGCTCTAAAATGACATAATTAGCTAATTTATCTCCAAAAATACATACTTAGGTAATTTAGTTCCAAAATGACATAATTAGCTAAGTTAGGTAAAAAATATCACAAGAACCTTGGTCATCCTTTTCCTCTCCTTCTTCTTCCTCTTCTTCTCCTTCTCCTCCTCCTCCTTCTTCTTCTTCTTCTTCTCCTTCTCCTCCTCTTTCTTCTCCTGTTTCATCTTCTTCTTAGCTACTTTTCCCCAACAATGACATAATTAGCCCATTTAGCTCCAAAATGACATAATTCGCTAGTTTAGCTCCAAAAAGACATACTTAGCTAATTTAGCTCCAAAATGTCATAACTAGATAATTTATCTTCAAAAAGACATACTTAGCTAAGTTAGCTCCAAGAAGAGGAGAAGAGGAGAAGAAAGATGAAAAATGAAAAGAAAGAAGAAGAAGAAGAAGAAGAAGAAGAAGAGACGAAGAAGATAACAAGAAGGAGAAGGAGGAGAAGGGGGAGAAGAAGGAGAAGGAGTCCTCCTTATCCTCCTTCTCCTTCTTCTCCTACTTTTCCTCCTTCTTCTCCTTCTTCTTCTCTTCTTATTTTCTTCTTCTTCTTCTCTTCCTCCTCCTTCTCCTTCTCCTCCTTCTCCTCCTCCTCCTCCTTCTTCGTCTTTTTCTTCTCCTTCTTCTTCTCTTCTTTCTGCTTCTACTTAGCTTATTTTCCCCCAACAAAGACATACCTAGCTAATTATCCTCCAAAATGACATAATTAGCTAGTTTAGCTCCAGAATGACATAATTAGCTTAGTTAGGTAAAAAACATCACAAGAACCTTGGTTAGCTCATAACTTAGCGTATCTTCCGCCTAAATGACATAATAAGCTCAAAATGGCATAATAACCTTGGTTAGCTCATGAATATTATATACTTAGCTTATTTTCCTCTAAAATGACATAATTAGCTTAGTTAGGTCAAAAATGGCATAAGAACCTTTGTTACCTCATAAATGTGAGATAGTTAGCTTATTTTCATCCAAATTGACATAATTAGCTTAGTTAGGTCAAAAATGGCATAATAACCTTTGTTATCTCAAAAAGGTCATACACTTAGCTTATTTTCCTCCAAAATAACATAATAAGATCAAAAATGTCATATATTGTTGTTCTTCTTCTTTTAACTTTCTTATTGCCATTTTGCAGATTAGATGTACTGCATGGAAGCTGGAATTGATGGAGTGCTTTAGTTTTTGTTTTCATTTGAGTTAAAGAAAAATGTGGAACTATATGTATATGTATATATGGATGAACAGTGTAAAACTTTGTATGTTGGTTCTTTTGATATATGGGATGTATTGATGAACTTTATATGTATATCAAATATGTTTTGTGAACTATATATATATGTGTTGTGAAATATATATCATATATGTGCTGTCAAATATATATATGTGTTGTGAATTAAAATAAAACAAATAAAATAGTTAGTATATGGGCTCCTTGCCGTCAGCCAGATGATGGCAAAGGCCTTTGCCATGAGGGAGCACACGGGAAAGAGGTCACGTGGCAGCCAGTTGTGCAACCTAGGGCATTAGGCAGCTGGCCCATATGGCCTTTGCCATGAGGGAGCACACGGCAAAGCCTCTGACTGAGCTAGACGACAAAGATTGTGAGAGAGGCAAACGGCAGAGGTGCAAAAAGTGAAACGACAACGGAATTGAGGAGGCGGGTGGCAAAGAGTTTGAAAGAAGAAGACGGCAAAGGGTTTGAAACAGGCAGACGACAAAGAGCCTTCGTTAGCCACCTAACGGAGGAGTTGCATGTCGACTCTCGTCTAAAGTTCTTTGACGGTTGCTCTGTAACGAAGGCGGACGACAAAGGCCTTTATCGTCCGCTTTTAGGAGGCAGGCGACAAAGAAGGTATTTTGCCGTCGAAAGCTATTGTAGAAACTTTGCCTACAAGAGGCAGAGACAAAGATCTTTGCCATCCGTGGAACACCTATTTTGTCGTCTGTTATGACAAACGGCAAAGAGTCTCATTCCTATAGTGAGTGGTTGCATGGGGGGGAGGGGCAGGGGTGCCCTAGTAGGTGGACAGGATGGGTCGGCCCTTTAGGTGGCCGAATGGGCCTTGGCCTAGCTGGGCCTGCCAGGGGGGTTGTTTCATTTTTATTTTATTTATTTATTTTTAGAAATTTCCTTTTACACATTTTCTATTTTATTTAATTTTAGTGCCAAAAATACTATAAAATAGGTGACTTAGTCCAATATTTGTTAGGCTATATTTGGTATTGCCACAAATTGTTTGGGAGCCATTTGAAAATGTTTAGAAATTTCAAAAATCAACACGCATTTAAATAATAGTTTTGGCCTTTGTTTTCCATAATTTAGGGCATTTATGTACTTGGTAAAACGTTGGTTTCATATTGACAATTACTTGGGGAATATTGTCAACCCAATCATGATTTTTATTTTATAGTTTGAAAAAATAATTTATTTGACTTAAATTTTAATTTGAATTTAGTTTTGGTTTTTGTCAAGTGGCAATTTGGCTCAGCTAATCTTGATGACATGGCAACATTAGTGTGTGATTACTCTAACTTGATTGTAGGGGTTACTGTAGCCTAATCCGGGGATGTCACATCATAGTAGCTCATGGTTAGAAACCATAGAACGGCCCTCACACGCCACCGCCTATAGTGCACACCTTCAAACATAGAAGGCCTCATGGAAGCAGCAACACCACTCGGGATAAATTGCCTATAATAAGGTTTTTGGATTGTTGGATATATGAGAAATTTACCGAATGATTTAAAAGGAATAAGTAGTAGATAAATTATGATCATAGTAATAGAAACAACCCTAGTCATGCAAACTAGAGAAGAGTAGGTCACAATAATAGGAACTATACTTATCAGGTAGACTAAAGGATAGTAGAGAAAAAACATGTGAACATAAGAACTCGATCAAAACATATGTAAATCAGAAACTACACCAGAAAACTCTAGCAGGACCTCGAACAGAAAAGAAACGAACACGTACTGAGCAGCGGCAGTAGCATTAGCGTTGTCACAGGCCATGTCATCGAAGAGGTTGTTGATGTCGGGGAGGAAGTCGTCGACTGGGAAGTGGTTGTCGGTGTACGTGGTGTCTGTCGTAAGAAGTCAGTAGTCAAGCAAAACGCTCCCCAAAAACTTTATCACCCTTCTTCCATACAAGAGTCGAAGAGGCGGGGTTTTGGAGGCCCACTGTCCATACCTGCGGTGCATGCCGTAACTCGGGATGGGGAAGAATCTAGCAGCGGCTCAGAGTTTGGAACTCGATGGCATGAAGGAGATGATGTTCTGATGTCTATCTCTGGAAAGGAGTGACCTCCCTTTTACAGGCACAGGAGAAGGAGGTGAAAAGGCAGCAACAGGAAGCGAAGCACAAGAGGGAGACGAAACGAACAGACAACAGCCGAAGGGTGCACCTTTCGTATTTAATCTCCACTCGAGTAAAACTTTTCAGCTGCCAAGTGACATTTTATATACCAGTCGTGCATAGCAAAAAATTAGACATTGGCTCGGCTCATTTCTGTAATCCGCGGCACGTCGTGACGAGACGGACGGCTGAGGAGGAGCGTGTGTGTATATCTCTCTTGTTTTCATGTGCATACATGTGAAGAACATCATTCCTTATAAAAAGGTCCAACTCCTACCAAACCAGCAATATGAGACTAAACTTTTATCCCACATCTTGCCTCGCACGAATGGACTTTGTGGGCCTTTAGAATTTATTAGGAATCTTAAAAAATGCTATTGGGCTGTCCCATGTTTAGATCAAATTTCAGCAGTTGATTGTTCGAGTAATGGATGCATAGGCAAATATTACGAACAGGGGCCGGCTCCATTTTGATATTCCATTGCGAAGTAGGAGTGTCGGCATGGAGTTTCTTCTGTACCCTTTGGTTGCTCGTGCATGAAAATATTTCGAATAATCTTCTTATCTTCACCCTTCACTGCCGATCGGTACGTGCATCTTTTCTTCCAGTATTCACTTTGATATTTGAGGAGGCGAAGAAGATGTGCTTTAAGAATCACTCTAAAATTCTTCTCGGGTATGATAAGGTGACGTAGCTCTTCAAGATTGTCAAGTTGTAGTAGAATATGATTGCTATTTTCAATGAGCGGACTTAATTTAGAAAAGCTTTTACTCCAGATTTTGAGTGCATATATGATTCTCTTCAGTTTTGCAAATATCGTTGTAGCACTTTATGTAGCCCTGATAGATGTTGTCCATGAGTCGTGCACCACTTTAAAAAAAACGGATGAGAAGGCAAATAAATCTCATCTCAAAATAATAAAGTAAGGATAACTTCTGCTCGTATGTCATTAAATTTGTCCCTGAAGTTGATAAAAATTACCCATCAGTGCTTCACGTAAATTACAATACTGATTTGTTTTTTTTCTAAAGTCACCAGCGTGCAGTTTGTTTCATGTAGGATCTTATCCCGTGTTTGATCATTAACCTGCCATCTGCGTACTGGTTGAAGCCTCACACTCCCACTTAGCCAGCCTGAGTTCAATCCCCACCACTCCTCTCTTTCTTTTCTCTTGATTTAAAGATAGCGTAAGATAGAACAGCCTCGTCCAAGCCCAGCCATTTTCTTCTGTTTTTTGACAGATTCAAGTATTTTCAAAAATATTCATATCTTTCAAATGCTAACTTGAAATTTAGAAAGTTCTATACGAAAATCATTGAAAAAATGTGTACATTCCAGATATGATATTATCTTACATGATAATTATTTTTATGTTACACCCTTAATTAGTACTTTATTTTATATGGGTGTTTGAAAATGCCTATTCGTTATACATATCATTACAGATTGATTGAAAGATATCTAACATGTTTGTAAGCAAATTAAGCCTTGACTTGGATTACAGTTACAAACACATATATCAACAAAACAAAACTAATGCTCTTATGCACGTGCTATCATGGAGTACTAAATTGTAATTTGCTATTTTATGCATTATTATTTTCACGGATAATGCAATTTTTTTTAGGTATCACTAAGGAGGAACACCACAAAGACGTGAACTGATACCGACAACTAGGTAGATATATCTGTTGTCTAATAAATTAGACACAACTTTAGTTACTTAAAGAAATCATCCCACCTTTATATTTGTGCACAACATCACTTATCATGTTGTTTCTCGTATGACGTTGTGAAAGAATTCATATTATTTCTTGATGTCGTCGAGTGTGTGTGTATGGGGGATGATTTATTTATTTTCCGTTGCAACACACGGACATGTGTGCTAGTAAATCTCAAAACAAAATAATTTGCTTCGTGGGATTGATGTTTCAACAGAAAGCACACAAGGTATATGGTCTGATATGGGTCTTGAGAGAGACTTTACCATAGTGCTAGGAAAAACAGCAATCCATTCACCCGAAGAGAAGAACCAATCAGTTGTTCAAGCGGATGTGTTTGTTGCATGTTACTCCACGTGTAGCATCTACCCTTGATCAGGACTTCCAACAAAGCCAAAGCACTAATAATCTCATTAAATTTTGCAATATCATCAATGTCACCACGTGGTTGATTTCTGTATTCGAACGATCGTATAAAACTAAAGTCTATAGCTAGTGGTGATGGTCCAGATCCGGTGTTGGTGCCAGCAGACGGCCAGGCGGCGGTAGGCTAGATCGCTGCGACCTGGGGCTTGCTGCCTTGATGGTAAAGGTTGTTAGATAACTCTAGTAACCTTTTGTGTATCACAACAATAGCATGTAGGGAAGACCTACGTTGGTCACTTCAGACACATGTATAGAACATGGGACTCCCTCCTATATATACCTCACACATGTAATCTATTGATCCATTCAAGGAAGTTTCATATTCCAACTTGGTATCAGTTTTACCAGCTCCCCATGATCGACCCCGACGCTGCCTCCTCCTCCTCCGCTGCTCCCATCTCTGGCTCGACGCCGGCCTCGACGACCTCCCTGGCGTCCGCCGCCGCCCACACGGCCGCCACCTCTCCTGCGGAACCGCCGCCACCCTTCCACTTCCAGGGTTCCTCCCCTGCTCCCAGATCTCATTTTGCTCCTCTCTTCACCACACCGCCTCCGGCTACACCTACACTCCGCCACCCCATCTTCTCTGACCATATCACAAACCACATCAAATTTCACCTCAACCCCGCCCGATCACAACTACCACAAGTGGAAATCTTTCTTCCTCATGGTCCTGATCCGCTATGGTGTCCTCTTTTTGTAACTGAACACCCCCGCCTCCCAACGCCGATCCTGCCTACCTTGAGCTCGACGCCCACGTCGCCCTCTGGCTCTATGCCACACTCGCGGATCCCATGATCGACCACATTGTCGGCGCCACCACCACCTACTCCATTTGGAAGAAGATCAAAGACTTCTTCCTCGCCAATCGTGTTGCACGGTTCATGGTTCTCAAAAGCAAGGCGATCTATCCGTCTCCGAGTATGCGTGCCGCATGAAGCTCCTCACCGACGGTCTCGTCGACATCGACCACGCCGTCAGCGAAACCGACCTCACCACCCAGTTTCTCCATGGCCTGGACAAACGCCTCGACATGATTCGCGTTGTCCTCGGTGATCAGGAGCTCCCCTTCGACACCGTCCTCTCCAGGATGATCCTTGCGGAGGAGTCGCAGGCGCAACGCGCCGCCGAGGAGAGTGCCTCCGCCTTCGCCTTCACCGGTGGTAACTGCGCCCCTAGCACCAGCTCCGAGGCTGGCGCCCGTGGATCCGGTGACCGTGGACCCAGCACTGGTCCCTCTGATCGCTCCTCCTCCGACCGCACACAGGGCCATCCGCACCCTCCACGTCAATCCGCCAGTCGTGGACGTGGCCGTGGCCGTGGACGCAGACGCAACGATTCCTCCTGGCGCAACCAGTCTTCTCCGCCGGCGTTCTCTCCATTCACTGGATATTTCGCTCCATACGGCATGCCCTGCCATCCCCACGCCCTGGTTGGATCCCTCCCAATGCCGCCAGCGTTTTGGGACCCCGACCCGGTGCCCATGCTCACGCCTACGCCATGTACCCTCCTCTGACGACTCCACCGCCATACCAACCCACGCCACCATCGTGGGAGCACCTCGCCATGCTCAACGCCGCCTTCAGCAATTCTGGCATCAACACGCCTCACGCCCCCGAGTGGTACATAGACAGTGGAGCTTCTTTGCACGTGACTGGCAACCAAGCTATCCTAACCTCGTCTAGTCGTTCATTACATCATGTTCCTTCTAGCATTCTCGTTGGAAATAGACAACATCTCCCCGTCACCGCCACCGGCTCCACACTCCTTCATCCCCACAACTTTCGCCTTACGGACATCCTTGTCTCTCCCACCGTCGTCACTAGCCTTATCTCCATTTGCAAGTTTACCAAAGATAACTCATGCTCTATTGAATTTTTTCCCTGTGGTTTTCTTGTGAAGGATCTTCGCACTCGTCAAGTCTTCATGATCTCCGCTAGCTCCGGCGAACTCTACCCCTTCATCGGCAACAAACCAGCTCCAACATCAGCCCTCCTCACCGCCAACTCAGACATGTGGCATCGCCGCCTCGGGCATCCCGGCCCTACCACCATTTCCGTCATCTCCAAAGATTTTCTTACTGTTTGTAATAAAGATCCTCATTCACCATGTACCGCTTGCCAACTAGGGCGACAAACACGGCTACCTTTCCCTTCCTCTCATAGCAAAACGTTTGCCCCTTTTGATTTAATTCATTGTGATTTGTGGACATTACACATTGTAAGCTTTTCCGGTTATCAATATTACCTTCTCATCCTCGACGACTACACCCACTACTCGTGGACGTTCCCATTGCGCCAAAAATCCGATACATCAACCGTCCTCCAACGTTTTTTCACATTTGTTCATACCCAATTCAATGTGATCATAAAAAGTATGCAATGTGACAATGGCGGTGAATTTATCAACACATCTCTTCGTTCCTTCTTCTCCAACAATGGCATCGTTTATCGTTTTTCATGCCCGCACACATCACCTCAAAACGGAAAAGCGGAACGGCTTATTCGCACCACAAACGACATTGTCCGCACTCTTCTTCCACAAGCCACCTTACCACCTCCATTTTGGGTTGAGTCCTTACACACTGCTACATATCTCCTGAACCGCCGCCCATCTCGCGCCATTACACCATACACACCATACTATCTTCTCCACGGAATCCAACCGGACTACTCCCACCTTCGAGTCTTCGGGTGCTTATGTTTCCACAATCTCCATGCCACAATGGATCACAAACTCTCCCCTCGCTCCTCACCATGCATATTCCTCGGCTACCCCCTCGAGCACAAAGGGTACAGGTGCTACGACCTCACCTCGCGCTGTGTTATCGTGTCCCGCCACGTTGTCTTCGACGAATCAATTTTTCATTATCGCCCACACACACCAGGCCACAACACCCTCATGTCCATACCTGATCACCATGCAGATCCCATGCACCCACCAGTTTCTCTGGATCCACCCCAACCTACCTCGTACGGGCCCCATCACCAACCACCTCCTGATCCGCCTCGTCCTCCACCCCCTCCCGTATCAGCCGCTGATGCGCTCTCCTCCCCACCCAGCACGACTGATTATCCCACCCACTCCACCTCGGTCTCATCGCCCGACCTGCACGGCACCTCACCTGCCTCCATGCCACCAGATTCGCCTGCCATGACCGAAACGCCTGGCTCCACCTCGCTTTCCTCACCAGACTCGCCCGCCAACATACCCAGCGGCTCCACCGAATCCCCCTCGCATTCCGCGCCGTCCACTCCCCCTACACCATGTCTACCGGCCCATGCAGTCCCAGTACGGCCACCCCAAAACGTACACCGCATGTCTACCAGGGCCAAAACCGGTTTTCTCATGCCCAAACTTTTGTTTGTTGCCACCACCCCATCTCCATATATATCACCCATTCCACCCACATACCGATCAGCTCTCAAAGATCCCCATGGGCAACAAGCTAATGGATAACTCTACTTGGTCTTTGGTGCCTATGCCTGCAGGTGTTAACATCGTCACGGGCAAGTGGATCTTTCGTCACAAGTTCCACCCTGATGGCTCTCTGGCTCGCTACAAAGCTCAATGGGTTGTTCGCGGCTTCACTCAAAAATAGGGCGTCGACTATGGTGAAACATTCAGCTCGGTTGTGAAACCGGCGACAATCCGCGTGGTGCTTAGAATTGCCACCTCTCAGTCCTGGCCAATCCACCAGCTCGATGTCAAGAATGCATTTTTGCATGGTGATCTCCATGAGACGGTGTATTGCTCCCAACCAGCAGGTTTTGTGGATTCTTCTCGGCCGGATCATGTATGCCTTCTTCGCAAATCCCTCTATGGCCTAAAACAAGCTCCACGCACATGGTTCCTTCGGTTCCAAGCTTTTCTCTTGTCATTGGGTTTCCTGGCCTCAAAGAGCGACTCCTCCCTCTTCATCCTGCACCGCGGCACACATCTTGCTTACCTACTCGTCTACGTTGATGACATTATTCTGACGGCTAGCTCATCCACCATGCTGGCCTCCATCATCACATCTCTAAAATCAGAATTTTCCATATCTGACCTCGGCCCTCTCCATCACTTCTTGGGCATCAACTTCACCACAAACACTTCGGGTCTCTTCCTATGCCAACAGCAATACACCCTCGAGATCCTCGAATGCGCCAAGATACTCAACTGCAAACCAGTATCAACACCCATCGACACTAGCTCCAAGGCCTCATCCCATGACGGCAACCTCCTATCCAATCCCACCAAATACCGTAGCATTGTCGGCGCTCTCCAATACCTCACTCCCACTCGGCCAGATATAGCCTATGTCGTTCAGCAGTCTGCTTATTCATGCATGCTCCACGTGATAGTCATATGCAACTTGTCAAACGGATTCTACGCTACCTTCAGGGCACTTCTCACTACGGCCTTCAGTTGTATAAGTCTTCCTCGCAGGATCTCATTGCCTACACCGATGCCGATTCGGCTGGTTGCCCCGATACACGTAAGTCCACTTCCGGCTTCTGTGTCTTTCTCGGCTCGAACCTTGTCTCATGGTCCTCCAAGAGACAACCCACCATCTCTCGCTCCAGTGCCGAAGCAGAGTATCATGGCGTGGCAAACTGTGTGGCTGATTCTTGTTGGTTGCGCCAGCTTCTTCATGAGTTGCATCTCCCTCCCACACGAGCTACCATTGTGTATTGTGACAACATTAGCGCCTCCTACCTAGCCACCAATCCGGTGCAACATCAACTTACAAAACACATTGAGATCGACCTACATTTCGTCTGCGATCAGGTGGCTCTTGGAGAGGTTCACGTTCTTCATGTGCCTTCCAGTTCACAGTTTGCAGATGTCTTCACCAAGGGGTTACCATCGACCGTTTTCACAGATTTTCGGTCCAGACTGAACGTCATGCGTAATGGCGTTCCGGCTGAGGGGGGTGTTAGATAACTCTAGTAACCTTTTGTGTACCACAACAACAGGATCTAGGGAAGACCCACGTTGGCCACTTCAGCCACATGTATAGAACGTGGGACTCCCTCCTATATATACCTCACACATGTAATCTATTGATCCATTCAAAGAAGTTTCATATTCCAACTAAGGTGGTGGTCCTTGTGTTCTTCTTGCATCTCGACAATGGCTTGCATGATTGGTCCTCCTTGATCTGGTCATCGACATGTTACGGAACGATCGTCACATGTTGCGAATATTCCCCACGGTTGAGATCCAGCATGAGTGTGACCCGACCCTGAGCTTTGAGGCTCAGTGAGTCACATCACTTTCGGCTCATGAAAAAGCAAGTGGAAGCCCAAGGCCAGACGCGGTAGAAGGCTGGCTCACACAAGAAACCAACGGGCAGAATCACGGTGAGACCCAGAAGGGGAAGGCTGAGAGAAATTAGGTTCGACTTAGGTAAAACCCGATGTGGTGAGACTCGGCCCTAAGAACACCCAGCCTAGGTATACCCTGCGGGAAGAGAAGACTCGACCCATCAGGTTGGCTCGGCCATGAGCACTACAACTGACATCTTATGGGAATCCAGATACTGGAAGGCTTCCACATAACTTGGAAGACACGGATGGTTACAAGACTTAGATTAGGATTCTAAATACGGGCAGAACCCGAAAACCTACTGTAAACCCCAGGGACCCTGCTATTATATAAAGTGGGCTCCTGGTCCTCTAAAGGACATGTTCCAGACAAGTCATTAGAGATAGACATACTAGAATCCCTCGAGTGATTGATAGCAAAACAACACCCATGTAATCGACATCATCATCATCATCATCAATAGAAATAAAGCGGGATGTAGTCTTTGACCTCCACCACGAGGGGCCAAACCTGGGTAAAACTCGTGTCTCTCGATTCCGACCAACCCCGTTCAAGCTAGCACCGATTTGGGATGGCCTCACACCTAAATTCTTTCATCAGGATATATGGCATGACAAAACCACGACACCAGAGATCTTGCTTAGGATATATCTGGATTGGTTAGAATCCAATCGTGCATGTCCATATCAGCCTATGAAGGTCTTAGGGCATGGCGCTAAGCTATGTTGGTTGATGACATCTTGGGACATGTAGGTGTTGGGGAACGTTGCATGGGAAACAAAAAGTTTCCTACGCACATACAAGATCTATTCATGGTGATGAGCATTTAAGAGAGGGGAGATCGGATCCACATTCCCTTGTAGGTCGCTAAGCGGGAAGCGTTAAGAAATGCGGTCGATGTAATCGAACATCTTCGCGATCCAAATCGCAAGCCATCCTGCGATCCAATCACGATCTAGTGCCGAACAGACGGCACTTTCATGTTCAGCACACGTACATCTTGATGACGATCTCTACCTTCTTCATCCAGCAAAAGGGGTGGAGAGGTAGATGAGTTCTCTGGCAACATGACGGCGTGGTAGTAAACTAATCTGGCAATGCTTCACCGAGTTCTACCGAACTAATCTAAACAAAGAGGACGGTCTATGGAGGAGAGGGTAGCACGTGACTTTTCAGGTGGTGGCTGCCGTCAAAACCTCCAATATATATCAGAGGAAGGGATGGATGAGGTGTCCTAGGGTTTCCCTGTTGGAATTATGCCCTAGAGGCAATGATAATTAGTTATTATTATATTTCCTGTTTCAAGATAATCATTTATTATCCATGCTATAATTGTATTGATCGGAAACGTTGATACATGTGTGGATACATAGACAAAACACTATCCCTAGTAAGCATCTAGTTGACTAGCTCGTTGATCAAAGATGGTTGAGGTTTCCTAACCATGGACAATGTGTTGTCACTTGATAATTGGGTCACTGATACGTCTCCAACGTATCTATAATTTTTGATGGTTCCATGCTATTATCTTGTCAACTTTGGATGTTTTATATGCATGAATATGCTATTTTATATCTTTTTTGGGACTAACCTATTAACTCAGTGCCAAGTGCCAGTTTCTGTATTTTCCGTGTTTTTGGCCCATTTTCAGACGGAGTCCAAATGGAATGAAACTTTATGATGATTTTTTTGGACCAAAAGAGACCCTCGAAGCTTTGGAAGAAGGCCAGAAGAGCCACGAGGGAGTCACAAGCCCTGACGCCGCCACCACCCCCCTAGGTGGCGCAGAGCAGGCTTGTGACCTCCTCGTGGGCCCAACCGACGTAATTCCATCGCCATAAATTCCTATAAATTCAGAAACCCCCAAAAAGAAATCTAGATCGGGAGTTCTCACCGCCGCAAGCCTCTGTAGCCACCAAAAACCAATCTGGGGCCCTTTCCGGCACCCTTCCGGAGGGGGAACCCATCTCCGGTGGCCATCTTCATCATCCCGGCGATCCCCATGACGAGGAGGGTGTAGTTCACCCTCGGGGCTGAGGGTATGTACCAGTAGCTATGTGTTTGATCTCTCTCTCTCGTGTTCTTGAGATGTCTTGATCTCAATGTATCGTGGGCTTTGCTACTATAGTTGGATCTTATGTTCTTCCCCCTCTCCCTTCTTGTAATGAATTGAGTTTCCCCTTTGGAGTTTTCTTATCAGATTGAGTCTTTAAGAACACTTGATGTATGTCTTGCACATGTCTATTTGTTGTGATCAACTTGTGGGTTCGTGACATTGGGAACCTATACACATGGGTTGGCACATGCGGATTCATGTGAGTACTTGATGTATGTTTTGGTGATCAACTCGCGGGTTCGTGACATTAGGAACCTATGCACAGGGGTTGGCACACGTTTTGACTCTCTGGTAGAAACTTTGGGGCACTCTTTGAAGTTCTATGTGTTGGTTGAATAGATGATTCTGAGATTATGTGATGCATATCGTATAATCATACCCACGGATACTTGAGGTGACAATGGAATATCTAGGTGACATTAGGGTCTTGGTTGATATGTATCTTAAGGTGTTATTCTAGTACGATCTCTATGAATAGATCGATCGTAAAGAATAACTTTGTGGTGGTTTCATACCCGACAATAATCTCTTCGTTTGTTCCCCTCTATTAGTAACTTTGGAGTGACTCTTTGTTGCATGATTGAGGGCTAGTTATATGATCCAATTATGTTATCATTGTTGAGAGAACTTCACTAGTGAAAGTATGAACCCTAGGCCTTGTTTCCACGCATTGCAATACCGTTCGTGCTCACTTTTACCACTTGTTACCTTGCTGTTTTTGTAATTTCAGATTACAAAAACCTTTATCTACCATCCATATTACACTTGTATCACCTTCTCTTCGCCGAACTAGTGCACCTATACAACTTACCATTGTATTGGGTGTGTTGGGGACACAAGAGACTCTTTGTTATTTGGTTGCAGGGTTGCTTGAGAGAGACCATCTTCATCCTACGCCTCCCGCGGATTGATAATCCTTAGGTTACCCACTTGAGGGAAATTTGCTACTGTCCTACAAACCTCTGCGCTTGGAGGCCCAACAACGTCTACAAGGAGAAGGCTGCGTAGTAGACATCAAGCATTTTTCTGACGCCGTTGCCGGGGAGGTTAGCGCTTGAAGGTATATCTTTAGATCTTGCAATCAAATCTTTTTGTTTCTTGTTCTTTCCCTAGAAAATTACAAAAAAACTGGAATTGAGGATGCCTCATATGCTCCATCTTTTCAATGTCTTTCGTGAGCATGATGGGAAGGAAAATTGTGCTCAAGTGCTGAAAGAAGAATTACATAGAATGCTTGGCATAGAATATGTGAATGATGCGCATGATTGCAATGTTCGTAGCATGAATTCTTTGAATACCCATGATGCTAATGATATGCAAAGCCACAAGCTTGGGGATGCTATATTTGACGAGTATGATCTTTTTAGTCCTTTCACTTTGAATGATCAAAATTATTTTGATGAAAGCATGCCCCTATCTATGAAGATTATTGTGAGTATACTTATGCTTTAAAGAAGAGGGATGATAAACATGTCATACTCTCGAGAACCCCTTTGCTAAACCTTGCTTTTTCACTGTGGACACAATTTGTAGTGCTCAAGTCTTTTACGATACTCCCACTACTATTCTTGAGAATAGATTTCCTTATGTGGAGAGTAGTAAAATTCCTATGCTTGTAGATCATGAAAATAAAGCCTTAGGTGCTGGTTATATTGTTGAATTCATTCATGATGCTACTGAAAATTACTATGAGAGAGGATCAGATGCTTCTACTTATTGCAATAGTATCAAGCTTCCTCTCCATGTGTTGAAATTTTTGAAGTTATGCTTGTTTTGCCTTCCTATGCTAGTAGATTCTTGCTCCAATAAATTGTTTGATTACAAAATCCCTATGCATAGGAAGTGGGTTAGACTTAAATGTGCTAGCCATATGCTCCATGATGCTCTCGTTGTGTTTCAATCCTTACCTTTTATGTGAGCACTTTGAAATCAATGCCTAGCTAAGGGCGTTAAATGATATCGCTTGTTGGGAGGCAACCCAATGAATAAATTTTTCTTTGCCTTTTGCTTCCTGTTTTGTTTTCTCCACGCCATCATAATTCTGTTATGATTCTGTTTTTTGTGTTTCTTATTGCGTTTGTGCCAAGCAAAACCGTTATGATTAGTCTTGGGGATGACCGTTTGGTCATGGTGGAAAAGACAGAAACTTTCTGCTCACGAAAAGATTTTTTTTCTTTTCTGTAAGAGCTTTTTAGTTGATTCTTTTTTATGCTGATTTCTAAGAAAATTCTTCAGACTGTCGTAATTTGTAAGATTTTTGGAAGTACCAGAAGTATACGAAGTATACAGATTGCTATAGACTGGTCTGCTGTTAACAGATTATGTTTTTGTTGTGTTGGTTGCTTACTTTGATGAAATTATGGATAGTAATGGGAGGTATTAGCCATGGAAGATTGAAAATACAGTAACCCAAAATCAACATAAGTAGAATTTAAGTTTGCTACAGTACCTAAGGAAGTGGTAGTTTGCTTTCTTATACTAATGTTATCACGAGTTTCTGTTTAAGTTTCGTGTTGTGAAGTTTTCAAGTTTTGGGTGAAGTTCTTATGGACAAAGAGATAAAGAGTGGCAAGAGCTCAATCTTGGGGATGCCGAAGGCACCCCAAGAGATTCAAGGATGTCGTAAAATCCTAAGCTTGGGGATGCCCCGGGAAGGCATCCCCTCTCTCGTCTTCAAATCCATCGGTAACGTTACTTGGGGCTATATTTTTATTCACCACATGTTATGTGTTTTGCTTGGAGCATCTTGTATCGTAGGAGTCTTTTATTTTTGTTGTGTCACAATCATCCTTGCTGCACACCTAGAGAGATAGACATGCACTCACCGTGATTTTGTCGAGCTTCACTTATATCCTTTGGTAGACAATTCAGCTCACATGTGCTTCACTTATATCTTTTGAGCTAGTTGATTTTGCTCTATGTGCTTCACTTATATCTTTTAGAGCACGGCGGTGCGTGGCTTGGTAGTTGTTCTATGCTTTGAAAGTAGTCTCAAAAGGGGTAGTTATCCAAAGGGATACGAAAACTTCCACCTTCATGTGCATTGAATAGTTAGAGAAGTTTGATTCATCTCAATTAGTTTTGAGTTGTGGTTATGGTAATATTGAAGTCATGCTAGTAAGGTGTTGTGGATCTAGAAATACTTCTGTTGAAGTTAGTGATTCCCGTAGCATGCACGTATAGTGAACCGCTCTGTGATGAAATCTGAGCATGATTAGTCTATTGATTGTCATCCTTTGCGTGGTGGTCGGGATCGCGCGATGGTTTATACCTACCAACCCTTCCCCTAGGAGTATGCGTTGAATGCTTTGTTTCGATTACTAATAAAACTTTTGCAACAAGTATATGAGCTCTTCATGACTAATGTTGAGCCCATGGTTTAGATGCACTTTCACCTTCCACCATCACTATCTTCTTAGTGTCGTGCAACTTTCACCGGTGCACAAAACCCACCATTAGCCTCCCTCAAAACAGCCACCATACCTACCTATTATGGCCTTTTCAAAGTCATTCCGAGATATATTGCCATGCAACTACCACCATGACATGTGCCACCACGTCTACATTGCCATTGCATGATCGTAAGATACCTAGCATGATGTTTCCATTGATGTCTATGCCATGCTAGATCATTGTCACGGTACACTACCGAAGGCATTCCATATAGAGTCATTGTTGCTCTAAGTTTTGAGTTGTAAGTGTGATGATCATCATTGATGGAGCATTGTCCCATGTGAGAAATAAAAGAGGCCAGCGAAGCCCATTTACAAAAAGAGGCCAAAGATGCCCACCAAAATAAAAAAAAGAGGCCAAAGAGCCCACCAAAAAAATGAGAGAAAAAGAGAGAAGGGACAAAGCTACTATCTCCTTTCCACACTTGTGCTTCATATTAAGAACCATGATCTTCATGATTGAGAGTCTCTCGTTTGGTCACCATCATATAGCTAGTGGTACATTTTCATTATATAACTTGGCTTGTATATTCCAATGATGGGCTTCCTCAAAATTGCCTTAGGTCTTCGTTAGCAAGCAAGTTGGCTGCAAACCCACTAGTTTTCTTTAAGAGCTTTCACATACTCTTAGCTCTAGTGCATCACTTGTATGGCAATCCCTACTCATTCACATTGATATCTATTGATGAGCATCTCCATAGCTCATTGATATGCCTAGTCAATGTGACCATCTTCTCCTTGTTTGTCTCACAACCTCCACCACACTCCATTCCACCTATAGTGCTATAACCATGGCTCACGCTCATGTATTGTGTGAGAGTTGAAAAGGTTTGAGAAAGTAAAGGTGTAAAGACAATTACTTGGCCAATACCGGGGTTGTGCATGATTTAAATTTGTTGTGCAAGGATGATAGAGCATAGCCAGACTATATGATTTTGTAGGGATAACTTTCTTTTGGCCTTGTTATTTTGAAAGTTCATGATTACCTTGCTAGTTTGCTTGAAGTATTATTGTCTCCACATCAATAGCAAACTATTGTTTTGAATCTAACGGATCTGAACATTCATGTCACATAAGAAGAGTTACAAAGGACATCTATGCTAGGTAGCATGAAAGCATCAAAAATTCATTCTTTATCACTTCCCTACTCGAGAACGAGCAGGAGTTAAGCTTGGGGATGCTTGATACATCTCCAACATATCTATAATTTTTTATGGTTCCATGCTATTATCTTGTCAACTTTGGATGTTTTATATGCATGAATATGCTATTTTATATCTTTTTTGGGACTAACCTATTAACTTTGTGCCAAGTGTCAGTTTCTGTTTTTTCCGTGTTTTTGGCCCATTTTCAGACGGAGTCCAAATGGAATGAAACTTTACGATGATTTGTTTTGGACCAAAAGAGACCCCCGAAGCTTTGGAAGAAGGCCAGAAGAGCCACGAGGGAGTCACAAGCCCTGAAGCCGCCACCACCCCCCTAGGTGGTGTAGAGCAGGCTTGTGACCTCCTCCTGGCCCAACCAACGTAATTCCACCTCCATAAATTCCTATAAATTCAGAAACCCCCAAAAAGAAACCTAGATCGGGAGTTTTCGCCGCCACAAGCCTCTGTAGCCACCAAAAACCAATCTGGGGCCCTTTCCGGCACCCTGTCGGAGGGGGAACCCATCTCCGGTGGCCATCTTCATCATCCCGGCGATCTCCATGACGAGGAGGGAGTAGTTCACCCTCGGGGCTGAGGGTATGTACCAGTAGCTATGTGTTTGATCTCTCTCTCTCTCTCTCTCGTGTTCTTGAGATGTCTTGGTCTCGATGTATCGTGGGCTTTGCAACTATAGTTGGATCTTATGTTCTTCCCCCTCTCCCTTCTTGTAATGAATTGAGTTCCCCCTTTGGAGTTTTCTTATCGGATTGAGTCTTTAAGAACACTTGATGTATGTCTTGTTGGGGAACATTGCATGGGAAACAAAAAAATTCCTACGCGCACGAAGACCAATCATGGTGATGTCCATCTACGAGAGGGGATTTCCGATATAAGTACCCTTGTAGATCGCACAGCAGAAGCGTTAGTGAACGCGGTTGATGTAGTGCAACGTCCTCACGTCCCTCGATCCGCCCCGCGAACCGTCCCGCGATCCGTCCCACGATCTAGTGCCGAAAGGACGGCACCTCCGCGTTCAGCAGACGTACAGCTCGACGATGATCTCGGCCTTCTTGATCCAGCAAGAAAGACGGAGAGGTAGATGAGTTCTCCGGCAGCGTAACGGCGCTCCGGAGGTTGGTGGTGATCTGATCTCGGCAGGGCTCCGCCTGAGCTCCGCAGAAACGCAATCTAGAGGAAAAACCGTGGAGGTATGTGGTCGGGCTGCCGTGGCAAAAGTTATCTCAAATCAGCCCTAATACCTCTGTATATATAGGTGGGAGGGGAGGGGCCTTGCCTTGAGGCTCAAGGAGCCCCAAGGGGGTCGGCCGAGCCAAGGGGGGAAGTCCCCCCCTTCCAAACCGAATCCAACTTGGATTGGAAGGTGGAGTCCTTCTCTCCTTTCCCACCTCCCTTTTTTTTCTCTTTGATTTCTTATCCTTTGGCGCATAGGGCCTTCTTGGGCTGTCCCACCAGCCCACCAAGGGCTGGTGCGCCACCCCCAAGGCCTATGGGCTTCCCCGGGGTGGGTTGCCCCCCCCCGGTGAACACCCGGAACCCATTCGTCATTCCCGGCACATTCCCGGTAACTCCGAAAACCTTCCGGCAATCAAATGAGGTCATCCTATATATCAATCTTCGTTTCCGGGCCATTCCAGAAACCCTCGTGACGTCCGTGATCTCATACGGGACTCCGAACAACATTCGGTAACCAACCATATAACTCAAATACGCATAAAACAACGTCGAACCTTAAGTGTGCAGACCCTGCGGGTTCGAGAACTATGCAGACATGACCCAAGTGACTCCTCGGTCAATATCCAATAGCGGGACCTGGATGCCCATATTGGATCCCACATATTCTACGAAGATCTTATCATTTGAACCTCAGTGCCAAGGATTCATATAATCCCGTATGTCATTCCCTTTGTCCTTCGGTATGTTACTTGCCCGAGATTCGATCGTCAGTATCAGCATACCTATTTCAATCTCGTTTACCGGCAAGTCTCTTTACTCGTTCCGTAATACAAGATCCGGCAACTTACACTAAGTCACATTGCTTGCAAGGCTTGCGAGTGATGTTGTATTACCGAGTGGGCCCCGAGATACCTCTCCGTCACACGGAGTGACAAATCCCAGTCTCGATCCATACTAACTCAACGAACACCTTCGGAGATACCTGTAGAGTATCTTTATAGTCACCCAGTTATGTTGCGACGTTTGATACACACAAAGCATTCCTCCGGTGTGAGTGAGTTATATGATCTCATGGTCATAGGAACAAATACTTGACACGCAGAAAATAGTAGCAACAAAATGACACGATCAACATGCTACGTCTATTATTTTGGGTCTAGTCCATCACATGATTCTCCTAATGATGTGATCCCGTTATCAAGTGACAACACTTGCCTATGGTCAGGAAACCTTGACCATCTTTGATCAACGAGCCAGTCAACTAGAGGCTTACTAGGGACAGTGTTTTGTCTATGTATCCACACATGCACTTTGTTTCCAACCAATACAATTATATCATGGATAATAAACGATTATCATGAACAAATAAATATAATAATAACTAATTTATTATTGCCTCTAGGGCATATTTCCAACATGTCTTGCACATGTCTATTTGTTGTGATCAACTTGCGGGTTCATGACATTGGGAACCTATGCACATGGGTTGGCACATGGAGATTCATGTGAGTACTTGATGTATGTTTTGGTGATCAACTCGCGGGTTCGTGACATTAGGAACCTATGCACAGGGGTTGGCACACGTTTTGACTCTCTGGTAGAAACTTTGGGGCACTCTTTGAAGTTCTATGTGTTGGTTGAATAGATGATTATGAGATTATGTGATGCATATCGTATAATCATACCCACGGATACTTGAGGTGACAATGGAGTATCTAGGTGACATTAGGGTCTTCGTTGATATGTATCTTAAGGTGTTATTCTAGTACGATCTCTATGAATAGATCGATCGGAAAGAATAACTTTGTGGTGGTTTCGTACCCGACAATAATCTCTTCGTTTGTTCCCCGCTATTAGTAACTTTGGAGTGACTGTTATTTGCATGATTGAGGGCTAGTTATATGATCCAATTATGTTATCATTGTTGAGAGAACTTCACTAGTGAAAGTATGAACCCTAGGCCTTGTTTCCACGCATTATAATACCGTTCGTGCTCACTTTTACCACTTGTTACCTTGCTGTTTTTGTAATTTCAGATTACAAAAACCTTTATCTACCATCCATATTACACTTGTATCACCTTCTCTTCGCCGAACTAGTGCACCTATACAACTTACCATTGTATTGGGTGTGTTGGGGACACAAGAGACTCTTTGTTATTTGGTTGCAGGGTTTCTTGAGAGAGACCATCTTCATCCTACGCCTCCCGCGGATTGATAAACCTTAGGTCACCCATTTGAGGGAAATTTGCTATTGTCCTACAAACCTCTACGCTTGGAGGCCCAACAACGTCTACAAGGAGAAGGCTGCATAGTAGACATCAGTCACATCATTAGGGGAATGATGTGATGGACAAGACCAAACTATTAACATAGCATATGATCGTGAAAGTTTACTGCTACAGTTTTATGCATGTCAATGTATCTATTCCTATGACCATGAGATCATGCAACTCCCTGACATCTGAGGAATGCTTTGTGTGTATCAAACGTTGCAACGTAACTAGGTGACTATAAAGATGCACTACGGGTATCTCCGAAGATGTTTGTGGTGTTGGCATGGATCAAGACTGGGATTTGTCACTCCGTGTTTCGGAGAGGTATCTCGGGGCCCACTCGGTAATGCAACATCACAAACAAGCCTTGCAAGCAATGTGGCTAAAGAGTTAGACACGGGATCTTGTGTTACAGAACGAGTAAAGAGACTTGCCGGTAACGAGATTGAAATAAGGTATTGGATACCGACGATCGAATCTCGGGCAAGTAACATACCGAAGGACAAAGGGAATGGTATACGGGATTATATGAATCCTTGGCATAGTGGTTCAACCGATAAAGATTATCGTAGAATATGTAGGATCCAATATGGACATCGAGGTCCCGCTATTGGATATTGACTGAGAGGTGTCTCAGGTCATGTCTACATAGTTCTCGAACCCGCAAGGTTTGCACACTTAAGGTTCGGTGACGTTTCGGTATAGTTGAGTTATAGGTGTTAGTTACTGAAATTTTGTTCGGAGTCCCGGATGAGACCCAGGACGTCACGAGGAGTTCCGGAATGGTCCGGAAACGAAGATTGATATAAAGGATGACTTCATTTGGTTACCGGAAGGTTTTCGGGCATTACCAGTAATGTACCGGGAATGACGAATGGGTTACGGATCTTCTCCGGGAAGGGGGACCACCCACTCGGGAGGGCCCAAGAGAGTTAAGGGGGTCGGCACACCAAGGTGGGACAGCCAACTTGATCTCTTGCGCAAGAAAGAAAAAAACAAAGGAAGACAAAAAGAAAAAAAAAAGAGGAGGTGGGACAAGGAGAGAGGAGTCCCCCCCCAAACCGAATTGGAGTGGGACTCTCCCTCCCTTGTATCGACCGAAGCCCTTGGGGCTCCTTGAGCCCGAAGGCAAACCCCCTCCCTTCCTCCTTTATATAGTGGAGCCTTTTGGTGTTTTGAGACACAATATTCTGCCACGTGCAAAGACACCACAAGTCCGTTTCTCCTCTAGATCGCGTCTCTACGGAGCTTAGGCGAAGCCCTGCAGGGATAGTATCACCACCACCGCCGGAGCGCCGTTAGGCTGCCGGAAAACTCATCTCCCTCCCTGTCTCTCTTGCTGGATCGAGAAGGCCGAGATCGCCATCAAGCTGCACGTGTGCAGAACGCGGAGGTGTCGTCCGTTTGGCGCTAGATCGGGACGGATCGCAAGGAGGTTCGTGGAACGGATCGCGGGGCTGTTCGTGGGATGGAGATTTGGATCTTACGAGCGTACCACTACATCATCCGCGTTCATTAACGCTTCCCGCTTAGCGATCTACAAGGGTATGTAGATTTGATCTCCCTCTCGTAGATGATCATCACCATGATAGGTCTTCGTGAGCGTAGGAAATTTTTTGTTTCCCATGTTGCGTTCCCCAACATTCCCCTAGGGCCTTTGGCAGCCGTCCAAGGAGGTGAAATCCACCACCTACAAGGAGGTGGGCGTGGGGAGGATTCCTACTCCAACAAGGACTCCTCCACCCTCCACCTTTTTTCCTCTTGGGCGTATGGGCCCCTTATGGGATCGGCGCTGCCCAGCCCACTAGGGGCTGCTGCGCCACCTCTTGGGCCCATGTGGCCCCAGGGTGGGTGGGCCCCTCCCGGTGGACCGCCGGAACCCATTCGTCACTCGCGGTACACTACCGAAAATGTCTAACCTTTCTGGAACCCAAATACCACTTTCCTATATAAAAATCTTTACCTCAAGACCATTTCGGAGGTCCTTGTGACATCCGGGATCTCATCCGGGACTCCGAACAATCTTAGGTCACCAACACATACAACTCAACAATATCGAAACGTCACCGAACCATAAGTGTGCAGACCCTGCGGGTTCAACAACTATGCAGACATGATCGAGACACTCTCCATTCGATAACCAACACCGGGACCTAGATGGCCATATTGGTTCCTACATATTCTACGAAGATCTTTATCGGTTGAACCTCTATGTCAAGTATTTAGTTAATCCCGTATGTTGTTCCCTTTGTCCATCGTCTGTTACTTGCCCAATATTCGATCGTCGATATCTCTATACCTAGTTGAATATCATTAGTGGCAAATATCTTTACTCGTTACGTAATACAAAATCCAATGACTAACTTTTTAGTCACATTGCTTTCAAGCTTGTTGTGATGTTGTATTACCGAGATGGCCCTCATACACCTCTCTGTCACACAGAGTGAAAAATCCCAGTCTTGATCTGTGCCAACTCAACACACACCCTCGGAGATACCTGTAGAGCACCTTTATAGTCACCCAGTTACGTTGCAACGTTTGATACACACAAGGTACTCCTCGGGTGTCAATGACTTACATGATTTCCTGGTCATAGAAAACATACTTGACATGCAAAAAATAGTAGCAATAATCTAACACGATCACATGCTACGTTCATAGTTTGGGTCGTGTCCATCACATCGTTCTCCTAATGATGTGAACCCGTTATCAAATGACAACTCTTGTCTATAGCCAGGAAACCTTGACCATCTTTGATCGACGGGCTAGTACATTAGAGGCTTACTAGGGACGGTGTGTTGTCTATGTATCCACACATGTATTTGAGTTTCCAATCAATACAATTCTAGCATGGATAATAAATGATTATCTTGAACAAGGAAATATGATAATAACTACTTTATTATTCTCTCTAGGGCATATTTCGAATAGTCTCCCACTTGCACTAGACTCAATAATTTAGCTCACATAACTTTGTGATCTACATTCAAATGAATCTTACACCCATACACTTCTAGTTCTGATCATGTTTCGCTCGTGGAAGAGAGTTAGTCAACGGGTTTGCAACATTCAGATCTGTGTGCACTTTGCAAATACTTATGTCCTCCTCCTTGATGTAATCGTAGATGGAATTGGAACGTTGCGTTATGTGTCTGGTCCTCTTGTGAAACCTTGGTTCCTTGGCTGGAGCAATGGCATCAGTGTTGTCATAGAACAGAGTCATTGGATCCAGTGTACTGGACACAACTCCAAGATCTATCATGAACTCCTTCATCCAGACACCTTCTTTAGTCGCCTCCGAGGCACCTATGTACTCCGCTTCGCATGTAGACTCGGCTACAATGCTCTGCTTGGTACTGTACCATCTTACCGCACCCCCATTGAGAATAAATACGTATCCGGTTTGAGACTTAGATTCATCCAGATGAGTGCCAAAGCTTGCATCGACGTAAACTTTACGACGAGCTCTTTATAACCTCCATACACGAGAAACATTTATTTAGTCCTTTTCAAGTACTTCAGAATAATCTTGACCGTTGTCTAGTGTTCCATTCGTGGATCACTTTGAAACCTTCCCGCCATACTTATGACAAGGATGACACCAGGTCTTGTGCATAGCATTGAATACATTCAATACACTCATGTTTTCTCTATCTTTTGCAGTCATTGGGCATTGAGTCTTACTCAACTTCACACCTTGCAATATAGGTAAGAACCCTTTCTTGGACTATTCCATTTGTACTTCTTCAAAACTTTGTCATGGTATGTGCTCTGTGAAAGTCCTATTAAGCGTCTTGATCTATGTTTATAGATCTTGATGCCTAATATGTAAGCAGCTTCTCCTAAGTCATTGAAAAACTCTCATTCAAATAATCTTTGATGCTTCCCAAAAATTCTATATTGTTTCCAATCAGCAATATATCATACACATATAATATTAGAAACGCTATGGAGATCCCACTCACTTTCTTGTAAATACAAGCTTCTCCATAAACTTGTATAAACCCAAACGCCTTGATCACCTCATTAAAGCACTGAATCCAACTCCGAGATGCTTGCACCAGTCCATAAATGGGTCGTTGGAGTTTGCATACTTTGTCAGCTTTCTTTGAATCGACAAAACCTTCTGGTTGCATCATATACAACTCTTCCTTAAGTAACCATTAAGGAACGTTGTTTTGACATCCATCTACCAAATTTCATAATCGAAAAATGCAGCAATTGCTAACATGCTTCCGATGGACTTAAGCATCGCTATGGGTGAGAAAGTCTCATCTAATCAACTCCTTGAACTTGTGAAAAATCGTTTGCCACAAGTCAAGCTTTATAGACGGTGACATTACCGTCCACGTTCGACTTCTTCTTAAAGATCCATTTATTCCGAATGGCCTTTCGCCCTTCAGGTAATACTTCCAAAGTCCACACCTTTTTCATACATGGATCCTATCTCAGATTTCAGGGCCTCTAACCATGTGTTGGAATCCGGGCCCACCATCTCTGCTCCATAGCTCGTAGGTTTATCGTTGTCCAACAACATGACTGATAAGATAGTGTTACCATACCACTCAGGAGCAGTATGTGCCCTTGTCGACCTATGAGGTTCAACATCAACTTGATCCGAAGCTACATGCTCATCATACGCTTCCTATTCAACTGATGTAGGCTCCCCAGAAAAGTCTTTCTGTGTTGCACTACACTCTAGTTGAAGTAAAGGTTCTACAACCTCATCAAGTTCTATCTTCCTCCCACTCATTTCTTTCAAGAGAAACTCTTTCATAAGAAAAGTTTCGTTTTTAGTGACAAAACTTTGCCTTTGGATATCCTATTAAGACGCATTTCTCCGCTTTGGGTTCTAGCTTTTCACACTGAAACTTTTTGACATAAGCATCGCATCCCCAAACTTTGAGAAACGACAACTTTGGTTTCTTGCCAAACCACAATTCATATGGCGTCGTCTCAATGGATTTTGATGGTGCCCTATTTAAAGTGAATGCAGTTGTCTCTAATGCATAACCCCAAAATGACAACAGAAAATCGGCAAGAGACATCATAGAACGCACCATATATAATAAAGTACGATTACGACATTCGGACACACCATTACGCCGGGGCGTTCCATGCGGCGTCAACTTTGAAACAACTCCACGTTGTCTTAGGTGAGCGCCAAACTCAAAACTCAGATATTCTCCTCTTCGATCAAATCGTAGGAATTTGATCTTTTTGTTATGATGATTCTTCCCTTCACTCTGAAATTGCTTGAACTTTTCAAACGTTTCACACTTTTGTTTCATTAAGTAAATATAACCATATCTACTTAAGTCATCAGTGAAGGTGATACAATAACGATATCCACCGCATGCCTCAATGCTCATCAGACCGCACACATCAGTCTGTATGATTTCCAATATGTCACTTTCTCGCTCCATTGTTCTGGATAACGGAGTTTTGGTCATATTTCCCATGAGGCATGGTTCGCGTGTGTCAAGTGATTCAAAATCAAGTGACTCCAAAATTCCATCAGCATGAAGTTTCTTCATGCATTTTACACCAATATGACCTAAGCGGTAGTGCCACAAGAAAGTGGTACTATCATTATTAACTCTACATCTTTTGGCATCAATGTTATGAACATGTGTGTCATCACTATCGAGATTAAATAATAACAAACCCCTCACATTGGGTGCATGACTATAAAAGATATTACTCATACAAATAGAACAACCATTATTCTATGATTTAAATGAGTAACCATCTCGTAATAAACAAGATCCAGATATAATTGACGGAACCTCCACGGTCAACACACGTACGGCTCGACGATGATGTCTGCCTACTTGACCAGCAAGAGGGGGTGGAGAGGTAGATGAGTTCTCCGGCAACACGACGGCGTGACGATGATGGTGGTGGAACTATTTCGACAAGGCTTCGCCTAAGCACCATCAAACTAGAGAGGAGGAGCAGTGATCTAGAGAGAGGGCAACACGTGGCTGAATTTTGTGTGTCAAAAACCCTCAAAGGCCCCTAGTATATATAGGAGGAGAGGAGGGAGGCCGGCGGCCCCTAGGGCTTGACCTTGGGTCGGCCGAAGTGGGGGGAGAGGAGGAATCCTCCTCCAATCCTACTCCTAGTAGGATTCCCCTTCTCCCACTTGGAAACAATTTCCACCTTTGTATTTTTACCTTATTCCTCAATCCAGCCGCATGGGCCCTTAGAGGTGGCTTTGGCCAGTCCACCAAGGGATGTTTTGCCTCCTCTCTTGGCCCATGAAGCCTTAGGATTGTCACATCCCTCCCGGTGGTCCCCCCGGCACCCTCCCGGCACTCCCGGTACAGTACCAATGAGCCCGAAAGTTTCCCGGTGAACAACACAGGACATCCAATATATCAATCTTTACCTCCAGACCATTCCAGAGCTCCTAGTGATGTCCTGAATCTCATCCGGGACTCCGAACAACCTTCGGTTACGAGCACCTCTAACTCAACTATATCAAAATGTCACCGAACCTTAAGTCTGTAGACCAAGCGGGTTCGAGAACTATGCAGACATGACCTCAGACACTCTTCGATCAATATGCAATAGCGGGACCTAGATGCCCATATTGGATCCTACATACTCTATGATAATCTTATCGGTTGAACCTCTATGTAAAGGATTCAGTTAATCACGTATATCATTCCCTTGTCCTTCGGTATGTTACTTGTCCGAGATTCGATTGTCGGTATCCCAATACCTATTTCAATCTCGTTACCGGCAAGTCTCTTTACTCGCTCCATAATACAAGATCCCATGGCTAACTCTTTAGTCACATTGCTTGCAATGCTTGTTTGTGATGTTGTATTACGGAGTGGCCCCTGAGATACCTCTCTGTCACATGGAGTGACAAATCCAGTTCTTGATCCATGCTAACTCAACGGACACCTTCGGAGATACCTCTTGAGCACCTTTATAGTCACCCAGTTACGTTCCGATGTTTGATACACACAAGGTATTCCTTCGGTGTCGGTGAGTTGCGTGACCTCATGGTCATAGGAATGTATACTTGACATGCAGAAAACAATAGCAACAAAATTACACCATCAAATGCTACGTTCATAGTTTGGGTCTTGTCCATCACATCAATCTCCTAATGATGTAATCTCGTTATCAAGTGACAACACTTGTCTATGGCTAGGAAACTTCAACCATCTTTGATCAACGAGCTAGTCAACTAGAGGCTTACTAGGGACAATATTTTGTCTATGTATCCACACATGTATTTGTGTTTCCAATCAATACAATTATAGCATGGATAATAAACGATTATCTTGTAACAGGAAATATAATAATAACTTATTTTATTATTGCCTCTAGGGCATATTTCCAATAGTCTCCCACTTGCACTAGAGTCAATAATCTAGCATCACATCTCTATGTGATTTACAATGTAACAAATTGAACACCCATACAGTTGTGGTATTGGTCATGTTTAGCTCGGGGAAGAGGTTTATTCAGCGGGTCTGCAACATTCAGATCGGTGTGCACCTTGAAAATATTTATGTCCTCCTTGATGTAATCGTGGATGGCATTGAAGCATCGTTTAATGTGTCTAGTCCTCTTGTGAAACCTTGGTTCCTTGGCTAGATAAATGGCACCAGTGTTGTCATAGAACAGATTTATTGGATCTAGTGCGCTTGGCACAACTCCAAGATCTGTCATTAACTCCTTCATCCAGACACCCTCCTTAGCTGCCTCCGAGGCTGCTATGTACTCCACTTCGGATGCTGAATTAGCCATGACACTTTGCTTGGAACTGCACCAGCTTACCGCACCCCATTAAGAATATATATGTATCCGGTTTGTGACATAGAGTCATCCGGATCAGTGTCGAAGCTTGGGTCGATGTAACCCTTTACGATGAGCTCTTCGTCATCTCCATAAACGAGAAACATTTCTTTAGTCCATTTCAGGTACTTCAGAATATTCTTGACCGTTGTCCAGTGCTCCATTCCTGGATTACTTTGAAACCCGCCTACCATACTTATGGTCAGGCTGACATCTGGTCGTGTGCACAACATTGCATACATGATAGACCCTATGGCTGAGGCATAGGGGACGACACTCATTGTTTCTCTATCTTCTGCACTCCCTTGGCATTGAGTCTTACTCAAGTTTATACCTTGTAACACACGCAAGAACCCCTTCTTGGATTGTTCCATTTTGAACTTCTTCATACTCTTATCAAGGTATGTACTTACTGAAAGTCCTATTAGGCGTTTTGATCTATCTCTATAGATCTTAATGCCTAATATGTAAGCAGCTTCTCCTAGGTCCTTCATTGAAAAACTCTTGTTCAAGTAATCCTTTGTGCTTCCCAAAAATTATATATTGTTTCCAATCAGCAATATGTTATCCACATATAATATGAGAAACGCTATAGAGCTTCCACTCACTTTCTTGTAAATACAAGCTTCTCCAAAAACTTGTATAAACCCAAGCGCCTTGATCACCTCATCAAAGCGTTGATTCCAACTCTGAGATGATTGCACCGGTCCTTAAGTGGATCGCTGGAGTTTCCTTACTTTGCCAGCATTCTCTCGATCGAGAAAAACCTTCAGGTTTTATCATATACAACTATTCCTTAAGAAACCCATTAAGGAACGCTGCTTTCACATCCATCTGCCAGATTTCATAATCGAAAAATGCAGCTATTGCTAACATGATTCGGACGGACTTAAGCATCGCTACGGGTGAGAAAGTCTCATCGTAGTCAACTCCTTGAACTTGTGAAAAACCCTTTGCCACAAGTCGAGCTTTATGGACGGTCACATTACCGTCCACGTCTGTCTTCTTCTTAAAGATCCATTTGTTCTGAATAGCCTTTCAGCCTTCGGCTAATATGTCCAAAGTCCATACTTTGTTTTCATACATAGATCCTATCTTGGATTTCATCGCCTCTAACCATCTGTTGGTATTCAGGCCCACCATTGCTTCTCCATAATTTGCAGGCTCATTGTTGTCTAACAACATGATTGAGAACATGGGATTTTCATAGCACTCAGGAGTAGTACGTACTCTTCTCGACCTACGAGGTTCGATAGCAACTTGATCTGAAGTCTCATGATCATTATCATTAGCTTCCTATTCAACTGGTGAAGCCTCAACAGAAATTTCTTTCTGCCCTGCACCGCCATCTTGTTGAAGCAAAGGTTCTACAACCTCATCAAGTTCTATCTTCCTCCCACTCAATTCTTTCGACAGAAACTCTTTCTAAAGAAAAGCTCTGTTCTTAGCGACAAACACTTTGCCCACGGATCTAAGATAGAAGGCATACCCAACTTTCTCTTTTGGGTAACCTATGAAGATGCACTTTTCCGCTTTGGGTTCCAGCTTTTCAGGCTGAAGCTTTTTGACATAAGCATCACATCCCAATCTTTAAGAAACAACAATTTTGGCTTCTTGCCATACCACAGTTCATATAGCGTCATCTCAACGAATTTTGATGTGCCCTATTTAAAGTGAATGCAGTTGTCTCTAATGCATAGCCCCAAAATGATAATGGAAAATCGATAAGAGATATAATAGATCGCACCATATCCAATAAAGTTCGATTACGATGTTCGGACACACCATTGCGATGTGGTGTTCCACAGGGTGTCAAGTATGAACCAAACTCGAAACTCAGATACTCTCCTACTCGATCAGATCGCAGGAACTTGATCTTCTTGTTATGATGATTTTCCACTTCACTCTAAAATTGTTTGAACTTTTCTAATGTTTCGAACTTGTGCTTCATCAAGTATATATAGCCATATCTACTCAAATCATCAATGAAGATGAGAAAATAACGATATCCGCCGGGCGCCTCTATGCTCATCGGTCCGCACACATCAGTATGTATGATCTCCAAAAACTCACTTGCACGCTCCATTGTTCCGAAGAACGGAGTCTTAGTCATCTTGCCCATGAGGCATGGTTCGCATGTGTTAAGTGATTCAAAATCAAGTGACTCCAAAAGTCCATCAGCATCCTTAAGTGTGTAGACCAAGCGGGTTCGAGAACTATGCAGACATGACCTGAGACACTCTCCAGTCAATATCCAATAGTGGGACCTGGATGCCCATATTGGATCCTACATACTCTACGATAATCTTATCGGTTGGACCTCTATGTCAAGGATTCAGTTAATCCCGTATATCATTCCCTTTGTCCTTCGGTATGTTACTTGCCCGAGATTCGACCGTCGGTATCCCAATACCTATTTCAATCTCGTTATCGGCAAGTCTCTTTACCCGTTCCATAATACTAGATCCCGTGGCTAACTCTTTAGTCACATTGCTTGCAAGGCTTGTTTGTGATCTTGTATTACCGAGTGGGCCCTGAGATACCTCTCTGTCACACGGAGTGACAAATCCCAATCTTGATCCATGCTAACTCAACGGCGCCTTCGGAGATACATTTAGAGCACGTTTATAGTCACCCAGTTACGTTGCGACGTTTGATACACACAAGGTATTCCTCCGTTGTCAGTTAGTTACATGATCTCATGGTCATAGAAATGTATACTAGACATGCAGAAAACAATAGCAACAAAATTACACGATCAAATGCTACGTTCATAGTTTTGGTCTTGTCCATCACATCATTCTCCTAATGATGTGACCTCGTTATCAAGTGACATCACTTGTCTATAGCTAGGAAATCTCAACCATCTTTGATCAACGAGCTAGTCAACTAGAGGTTTACAAGGGACAGTATTTTGTCTATGTATCCATACATGTATTTTTGTTTCCAATCAATACAATTATAGCATGGATAATAAACGATTATCTTGTAATAGGAAATATAATAATAACTTATTTTACTATTGCCTCTAGGGTATATTTCCAACAGTTCCTACATATTCTACGAAGATCTTTACCGGTTGAACCTCTATGTCAAGGATTCAGTTAATCCCGTATGTTGTTCCCTTTGTCCATCGGTATGTTACTTGCCCGAGATTCGATCGTCGGTATCTCCGTACCTAGTGCAATCTCGTTATCGGCAAGTCTCTTCACTCGTTACGTAATAAAAAATCCCGTGACTAACTCTTTAGTCATGTTGCTTGCAAGCTTGTTGTGATGTTGTATTACCGAGTGGGCCATGAGACACCTCTCCGTCACACGGAGTGACAAATCCCAGTCTTGATCCATGCCAACTCAACATACACCCTTGGAGATACTTGTAGAGCACCTTTATAGTCACCCAGTTACGTTACGTTATTTGATACACACAAGGTACTCCTTCGGTGTCAGTGAGTTACATGATCTCATGGTCATAGGAACACATACTTGACATGCAGAAAACAGTAGCAATAAACTGACACGATCATATGCTACGCTCATAGTTTGGGTCTTCTCCATCACATCATTCTCCTAATGATGTGATCCCGTTATTAAATGTCTACTCTTTTCTATGGCCGGGAAACCTTGACCATCGATCAACAAGCTAGTATATTAGAGGTTTACTATGGACAATGTGTTGTCTATGTATCCACACATGTATTTGAGTTTTCAATCAATACAATTGTTGCATGGATAATAAACGATAATCTTGAACAAGGAGATATAAGAATAACTACTTTATTATTGCCTCTAGGGCATATTTCCAACTCTCGATTTTCATAGTGGAGACAACAGTGGAGAAGGTCAAGTTGGACGAGATAGGAGGATGGGTTAGATAGACGAAGCATTAAAGGCGATGGAGTCAGCCAGGTATTAGATAACGCTAAGTAGCAGCAGTGGTAAGTGGGACGGCAACACCAGACAATTTCATTTCGGGTGCTACTCTTCGGGTGCCGAATCGTGACTTTCAAGGTAAAAAAACTAAGATATGGCCTTGATTGGTTGTGCCTCGTGATTGCCTTGTTGAAGGAATTGTTTTGAGAGCGTGTACATTCTCGAGGGTGAAAACTTTAGATTTTGGATCGGGAAATGACAGCGTTTGTGCACTCTTTCCTTCTGGAGGTGTTGTTTTTGGAGACCTTTTATGTTTTTCGAATGGTGTATTGGTGGTATAAGTATTGTTCTTGAGAGGAGTTGATCGCTGTGGCGGTATTTTCTTATTTTATTTTTCTTTTTCTTTTGGCTGTGTGCATCTTGGACGTCTCTACGATATCTTATAGTTACGGAGGCTGGATATAATTAATATTTTCACAGTATTAATATATTCCTTTTTTTAAATAAAATAAAATTACAATTCAGCATGGATGGTAAGCTATCTCAAAAACAATGAACAAAAAAAAGTTTCACATGAATAGCCAAAGATCCTCAATGTCAAAGATAGTGGACTCAAACCATTGCGTGAATTGAATTCTTTCCGACCCCTCACACGGCCCATAAACATTCGTTAGATACCAGGATTGATCAGTATGAACTGAAGTCATTTTCATAGTAAGAGCAAACTGTAGCTTATGTATAACCTGGTCCCAGAATTGGCTACTGCACAAAATAATTATAAGACCACCGGAGGCCCGAGCCCCAATGGAGGGGACGAATTCATATTTGTCAAACTTCTTGGGGCAACATTTCCTAATGAAAGAATTATCAAAATCCTTTTTTTTTCTTGTAAGCACACCATGGAGCAGTTTGATTCACCAATTTTGTAACAGAGATCTAGGCATTTAGGGTCCGAGCAAACCACCTAGGTTCCAGCATAGAATGTTCCACAACACCGACGACATAAAGTCTTACAAAATAAAAGTTTAGATAGTTTCAAGCAAATAAACTAACTTAAAGGATAATTACTGGGTAGAGGATGGAGAACCCAGATGGAGAGGTCGGCGTATTCCTCCTTTTCAAAAAAAAAAAGGATGGAGAAGCCCCTTGTTCTGGTTGTCCGCAACAGCCAAAAACTTTTCTTCAGTGATTTCTTCTCTTGGTATGCCACAAGAGTTGATTATTATGATGCAGAGGCCCTAGGTGATCGTCCTTTTTAAAAAAAATGCCACAAGAGTTGATGCCCAGGTGCTCGATGGTCTTAATTGGAGTGGCCGAGTGGGCAGGGGTACCTGCAAGTCGATGTTATGCTCAACGTAATCAGATCCCTTGCTCTGTTCCAGGATGTCAGGAGTGCATATTGGTTTGACATGAGACACTTTCTTCTTATTGTCAAACATTGATGGAGCTTTAAACCCCAGGTATGTTGTTGCCCTGACAGTTCTGCGCACTCGGGAGATATCCATAGGAACAGTCTGATAGCGCTCTTATGAGAGGTAGCAGTGTCAGCTTCCAGAGCTTCCTGCATCACTAAACTTGCTGAAAGTGATTCAAACACAGTGTATACATAATACACCCACTTCCATGTTATGCTCCTTGAGCAGTACCAACATGTTGCCAATATCACCGTAGCACAAGTGGTGGCAAATGTTCCGAACTTCAGGGGTGCAAAATATTGTGGTAGCGCCAGGAGTAAATGGTGAAAATGGGAATCTGGTATTCCAAATAGAACACTTTGTATTCCATCTGCAACCATACTCCACTGATCTTGGATGTTAAACTCTAATGGTGACCAACACATCCTAGGGGTGAAGACTGTTGCATAGAAGTGTATCAAAAAATCCTATAAATTCTGCTCAACAGGAACTTCCAGCACCATCTCATCGCCATTAATCTGACTGAAGCTATAATCCCCTAAATGAATCCCCTGCATGAAGTTCTCTGCAGCAGTTTTAACCATTTGAACATGTTCATTCCAGAGACGAATACCATCATCGTGACCTGAATCTTCAGTCTGAACGGCGTCCAACATCGTGGGCCCCTAATACCCAGTATACTCAGGATAAATGAACCCTCGGTAAGCAGGGGGTACTGCGGGGATGACAAACCAAGCGCCCCAACCTGTTGCGGGGGTGAAGGTGCGGGTGCAGCATCCCACACATTAGCTGCATTCTGAAGCTGCCAGACCTGTGCGTTATGTTGAGCTTGCTGCATGGCATTAAGGAAAGAGAGTTGATCAGGGTGTGGTAAAACACCCATTGGAGGACGTGCTTCTTCATTTCCTACAAGACCTTGATTTGGGTTTCTACTATATATTGAGCACATAAACAGGCTCAGTCCAAGACTTGCACAACTTCAGAAAAAAAATGTAAATGACAGAAAGTCATTGCTGCCATTTCCTTAATGCTACACAATGAATAAACACGTTGCCTTATGCTACCTGCATATTTTAGTATTACTGTAAATTTGTTAGCGATAATGAAAGCATTGCTTGATCATACTGCCCCACTTGTGACTAACTAATAGCTACTATGTTGTGGTTCATGTGCCTACCATGAACTAGACTTAATCTATGAAGGGGGCGCTGTTAAAGGATATAAAAAGAGTCCTATGCTCCAAACTCACTATTGGAACTGCAAGAATCAAGGAATACAGGAGCATAGATGTCGTACGGAATTCTACGGGCTGAGCTTCATTATGCTAGACTCCGAGGTAAATACCGAAGCACAGGCACTGGCCACGTAATGTGATTAAGTAAGCTGTATAATTATCCATTATTTTACCTAGTTGACAGTAGCAGAACCAAGTACTTTTCCCGGTATTTGCTTACAATGTACTCCGTATTTCCTTTCTCGGTGCTGGAAGGACACGCTGAACAAAATAGACTGATGTCAGATCGAACAATATTTTACCTTCCTTTGTAATTATTGTTTGATTTTAACACCAACTCCAACCAGACGATCTTTTTCGTCCGTCGTTGTCCGTTTGGGGCCGCGCGGGTAAAAGTGATGTCCAACGCATCGATCCATTTTCAAAACGCGTACGCTTCACGTCCGCGTCAAAATTTGAGACCGAAATGCATCGACGCGGACTCGCGCGCGGCCTCTCGGTGTCCGTCCCAACTACCCATGGTCAACATAATTAATGACGGGCAACCTTTGCGGGCCCACGCGTCAACGACCGTGGTCGGTCTTTTTTAATCCGAGCGTGCGGAGGGGGCTCGGCCTCATCTGCTTTCAGACCCCCGTCCCCATCTTGCCACCCCTCAGTTTCCTCGTCAGCGACCCTACCCAGCAGCCATGGCCGGCTCCGCCCAAAACAACGGCAACACCCCGTTTTCTGTGCCCGCGCGCTGACCCCGAAGGAGGTCGCCTATCACCATGCTAAGAGGGCGCTACGCCCAGCGGAGGAGCGCACCCCGTACTGTGCCCGGCTCCGCCCAAAACAACGGCAACACCCCTGTCTTCTATGCCCGCGCGGTGCTCCTAGAGGAGGTCGCCTACCTCCATGCTAAGAGGGCGCTGCGTCTGGCGGAGGAGCGCGTCCGTGCTGCGCCACCGTCGCCACCACCACTGTCGCGCCGGCACAGCCCGCCCCCGCACCGGCGCATCCCGAGCTCACCGACGACGACGAGGACACCTAGGATTTTTTTCAATTATAATGTAATAGGGACGCATGGACTCTCGCCAGCCTTCGTGGCCGGCTTTTAATGTTTAATTAGTGCTTGTTTATTATTTTTGGAAATGATTTTATTTTGACGCGTCGGTAACAAATGGGTCAAACCAGCGTTGGGCGCCTGTGTTGACCGAAACGCTCAAGCGAACGTTGGTACTTGCTGGACTGACCTAAACGGACGATAAGCAGACAAAATCGCAGTCCGTTTGACTAGTGACTGCCGTCAGTGATGTACCTCGAGCAGCAGTGCTATTCCTAAAAATGTAATAATTGCCTTTTGGAGATGAGAGAATGAATGTTGTTTATTAAACAGAAAGAACATATATATCTCCCTTTCATGTCCCTGTGCCTTGAGCAGCCGAAAGAGAATCTGTACTGTTGTTTGTGTTTTGAGTTAATGGAAAATGGGACAGTTTGATTTGAGCAGAATTGCAGCCAGCCTGCAGTAGCAAACAGGACATCCTTTTCTTTACTTTCATTATACTCCTTCTATATCATAATATTTATTGTTGAAGAAAACTAGACTAGTCTTTTCTAACAACAAATATTTTAGAAGAGAGGGAGTACGTACTAGAGTAGTAGTCAATAGGAGGAGGAGCATTCTCTCTCTCCCTTTTTCACTATCCACACGCAAGCACGCAGAATCTTGTCTTCACCACACAGCACAAAAGAGCACACCAGGTAGCAGAGCCGCAGCAAACCAGTTTAGATTGGAAATGAAACAGAAGGCAGGATAAATTCAAATTGATGTTTTTGGCATTTCACAGCCTCGAAATCGATTGTAACACGGGGACTCATGCAAATCAAAATCTGAAGTTTTGGTGTTTTGGGGGGGCATTTCACAGCCTCGAATTTAACATCTCTTTTTCCAGGAGACACGCCAACAGAAACGCAAAGATATTGAGCATGGGTAGATTCGGACTGCTGATGACGTAGAAGCTAGTTCTTGCCGTCCCCGGGCGCCGCCGTGGAGCTTCCTTCTGCAGCCTCCAAAGCTACATTTCACAATTGCATATAATTAGTTACTAGAAGTACAACTAGCACTAGTCCTATCCAACAAACCCAAGCGGCTGACTGCGAGTGTACGTATTATACTGCTACTACTACGGAGTGCGTACCTTGAATCTCTTCGACTTTTGTTGCAGCGTTATTGACGATCATCTCCTTCACATTAGGTGATCCCCCGATCGCGAGTGCCAACATAGCCAATCCAGTTACGGCCACCTTCTTATACGTGTTGCTCAGAAGACGAACCCGGGAAGAAACATAGCTTGTCCTGCCATCATATCATACTAGCAAACATTAGACTACTTGTTAGCTAGGCACAAGTCAGTTGATGCAGTAGAGGCGTGGGAAAAGGGCAGCCTTACGCCGTGTCGTTCCTTAATCTCGCCAGCATATCGAACAGTTTGCGGTCATTCGCCGCACCGAGGTTGTAGCGATCCCAGAATCCTCGTGTCTTGGCGAAGATGTCTGTCCTTAGCTGCCCTATCCCGTCACATCCACTCCGTTCCATGCATGTTTGTGGACTTGTGGTAGTCCGTCAAATAAAAATATGACATTTGCTGCTTGGGAATGATAAGAGAGAAAGGAAGAACAGATGGGGGGATCGAGGGTCGAGTGAGTCTTACCCGTTGACCACCCTGCCGGTCGGCGCGCCGCCGCTGTTCGCCGCCGCTCCGCCGACGGCCGCCTTGCTGGCATGATGGTCAGATGAAAAAGAAGGTGAGCTAGGAAGGAACGACGAGGCGTAGGGGAAGGAAACGGACGGGCTAATCAGTGATACCCGTTGGTTGCGGCGCTGCCGTTGGTCGCCGGCCCCTCTCCGGTCGCCACGCCTTGGCCGTTGGTGGCATTCCCTCCGCCGGGTGCCTTCCTGCCAAGATGACAGACAAAGAAGATTAGGTTTGAGGCCGTGCCCGGAGACAGAAAAGTGTGTGCATACCCGATTCCCCCTCCGTTGCCGTTGGCCTTCCTGCAAGGTAAGGTAAGGTAAACACGCCGCCCGTGTCAGGCAGGAGGCGAAGCAGAAAGAAACCGAGGGAGCAAATCTTACCCGTTGGTCGCCGCCCCTCCTCCAGTCGCCGCGCCGCCGCCGTTGGTGGCAGCCCCTCCGCCGCGCCGCCGCCGTTGGTGGCAGCCCCTCCGCCGGCTGGCTTCCTGCCAAGGTGGCGACAAAAAAAAAGATGAGCTTTTTGATTGGCCTTTGGGGGCCGGGCCATGAAAAGGAGACGAGATGGACGGATCTTACCCGATCCCGGAGCCGTTCCCGTAGGTCGCCCCCGAGCCGATGGTCACCTTGTTCCTGCATCCGTCGCGTCAAAAAGGATCAAGCTTTGAAGATTTTTCCAACAGCAACCGGAGGAGCTAAGACAAGATCCAAGAAATCTCACCCGTTGGTGGAGGCGCCGCCTCCAGAGATCGCCGGGCCGTCGCTGTTGGTGGAAAGCCTTCTTCCAGCACGCACCCTGGGAAACGGAGGTAGGAGATGAGAAAAGAATCTAGGCAAGGAAACCGACAGGGAGAGGAAGGATCTACACCCCCTTTCACTTACCAGCGAGCGGTACCTCGCAGCTGGCTGGCCCTCACCATTGCTGCTGCGCACAGCATCTCGGGATCTGAAGGAGAAGATGAGGGAAGGGCTGGCGCGCTGGGAGCTGAGAGAGAGAGAGAGAGAGAGGAGCAGGTGGAGACGAGGGGATGGTGCGCCGCGGGGCTTGCTTTTGTAGCCGCGGTGGTCTCCTCTCTCCCCCCCCCCCTCGGTCAAAATCAAATCTTCCTTTTTTTTGAAATCAACTTTCCCTCTCCCTCTTTGGACACGAGTAAAAACAAAGTAATACTAGGCCCTCAAAATCGATATTGCCGTTGTACGTACTAGTATCTTCCACTGCTTTTTTTTAATAACTTGTTCTTCTTAATACTGTATTAATTAATCATTTAGACTTGCTTTTCCTATTCTAAAAATATACTCCCTCCGTTTTAAAATTCTTGTCTTAGGTTTGTCTAGATATGAATGTATCTAGTCATATTTTAATATTTAGATACATCCATTTTCTAGACAAACCTAAGACAAGAATTTCGTTTCATAAATTCACCTTGGTTTCATCGGAATTCGTTTAAAGAAACGACTCGTGGATAGTCGTGTCACATACACGTACCGAGGCCAAGCGGCTTGTCGTCTTTGACTGTCAATGTTCCGCGGTCTCTGCTACACCCACCGACGTGGCACTGGCCAAACAAGAAGTTCTGATAATAGTGTTATTGTACGAGAAACCAACGACAAACGATTTGATCACTTTTTCCGGACCAACCCTTCCGTTAGTCGTGTTGGCCAAAGAGCTCAACATGAAAATCTTAGGGTTGGACGCGTATAATTTTTGTCATCGCCATAGTTGGACCAACCCGGACTAAAGGGTTTTGAAAGTTTCTTTTCTGTTTTTTATTCGTTGTTCGTTTCACTAGTAGAAAACAGGGCTTCGGCCCAAACCTGAAATCCCATTAATCCCGGTTCACTCACGAACCGGGAACCATGGAGGCATCGGTCCCAGTTCGTGAGGCCAGGGCGCTGGTCGGGCCTTGTGGGCCATTGGTCCCGGTTCATCTGACCCGTGTGGTCCCGGTTCCAGACACGAACTGGGACCAATGGGCCTCGCTCCTGGCCCACAACCATTGGTCCTGGTTTGTGGCTGGAACCGGGACCAAATGGTGTCCTTTAGTCTTGGTTCCAGCCACAAACCGGGAGCAATGGTTGCCCTATATATACCCCCTGCCCGCGAGCAAGGCAGTGCATTGCTCTGTTTTTTGGCCAGCCGTGGGAGAGCTTTGTGGTGCTCTAGCTCACCTGCTATGCACATGAAGTGTTCGATGAAATTTCCGAGCCACACTTAAGCTTTCTCCTCTCGAAGCTCGTTGTCCAAGCTCCATTTTCCTAAAGATTTGTCTAGGTTTGGTGGTCCGTCCTGTCTCGTCCCCGTCCTCACCGTCGTCGATCTCCCGCGCCCATCTTGGCGCCGACACCACCGTGGTTAGCCTCTTCTTCTTATCTTCTTTCTAAAAGAAAAAGGTTCTTACTTGTATGATTTAGATAGATACTTGTGTAATTTTCTTACTTTTATTATTGTTTGTTACTCTATAGTGCGATGGTTTTGGTATCCGCCTCCGTCAGTCCTCGTCCTGTCTATGATTCAGATGTGGTATATATTATATTTTATAAATATTTGTTTTATTTAGTGTTTATGACGATTATGCCGACCAACGTGACATAGATTTTTTTAACATAGGAGGTATGTGAACCAGAAATTCGAACCGACATAGAAATTCTTGTCGAGAAGTTAAATTTGGATGAAAAAGAAAACAATTACTTGAAAAAAAAATTACAAAGAGTTGAAGATGAGAAGAAGGAATTGGAGTTGAATGTTGCCCATGTCGTCGACCATCACAAGATCAAGATGGATGCAATGCGCTTGAAGATTAGAAAGATTAGAAAATATGTCATTTATATTGAGGCTTGGTATCATTATGCCGTTGGATTAATTGGTACCTTAGTTGCGGTTATGATAGCATTTGTGTTGCATTTAAATTTTATAGTTTCAACGTATGTTTTAATTAGATGCTCTAGATAGCTATATGTTGTTCAATAATGAGAACTATGTATGAACTTTATGTATTTATTTTTTTCACTACTATACTTTGGCTTTAATGTGATGATGAATTTCTATTAACTTGGTCACTTCTCTATTCATGATATGTTGTAATGGTTTTTAATACACTTTATTAGATGAACCGGAAATGGATGTACGGTGACCGACGCACCTCCGAGTATATTAAGGGCCTGCATAATTTTCTCGAAGCGGCTGAGGCAAACAAGCAGAATGGTTTTATGCATTGTCCATGTATTATCTCTAACAATACGAAGGCTTTCTCCAACTCTAAAACCCTTCACTTGCACCCGCTTGAGAAGGGTTTTATGCCGCACTATAATGTTTGGACCAAGCACGAAGAAGAGGGGTTATGATGGAAGACAATGAACAAGAAGAGGATGATGACGACTACCCGCCCCCTGAATACGGTGATGCTGCAATTGTTGGGGAACGTAGCATGGGAAACAAAAAAAATTCCTACGCTCACGAAGACCTATCATGGTGATGATCATCTACGAGAGAGAGATTGGATCTACATACCCTTGTAGATCGCTAAACGGGAAGCGTTAATAAACGCTGATGATGTAGTGGTACGCTCGTGAGACCCAAATCTCCGTCCCACGAACAGCCCCGCGATCCGTCCCACGAACCGCCTTGCGATCCGTCCCGATCTATCGCCGAACGGACGGCACCTCCACGTTCAGCACACGTGTAGCTCGATGACGATCTCCGCCTTCTTGATCCAGCAAGAGCGGTCGGGAGGAAGATGAGTTCACGGGCAGCCTAACGACGCTACGGTGGTGGTGGTGCTGCTATTCCTGTAGGGCTTTGCCTAAGCTTCGCAGAAATACGATCTAGAGGAAAAATGGAGTAGAGGTGTCTATTGCACATGGCAAATAATTGTGTCTCAAAACACCAAAACCATCCGGTATATAAAGGTGGAGAGGAGGGGCTTGCCTTGAGGCTCAAGAGAGCCCCAAGGGGTTGGCTGAGCCAAGGAGGAGGAGTCCTCCTCCAATCCTAGTCCAACTAGGATTGGAAAGGAGGAGTCCTCCTCCAATCCTAGTCCAACTAGGATTGGAAAGGAGGAGTCCTTCTCTTCCTTCCCACCTCCCCTTTTTTTCTTTTTTCTTCCTTTTGGTTTTTTGTTTCTCCTTGCGCAAGGGAGCCTTTGGCTGACCCCACAAATGTGGTGCGCCACCCCTAGGGTCCTTGGGCCCTCCCGGGTGGGTTGTCCCCCCTCCCGGTAAAGATCCGGAACCCATTCGTCATTCCCGGTACATTACCGGTAATGCCCGAAAACCTTCCTGTAACCAAATGAAGTCATCCTTTATAGCAATCTTCGTTTCTGGACCATTCTGGAACTCCTCGTGACATCCAGGATCTCATCCGAGACTCCGAACAAAACTTCGGTCACCAGCACCTATAACTCAACTATACCGAAATGTCACCGAACCTTAAGTGTGCAGACCTTGAGGTTCGAGAACTATGCAGACATGACCTGAGACACTTCTCAGTCAATACCCAATAGTGGGACCTGGATGCCCATATTGGATCCTACATATTCTACGATAATCTTATCGGTTGAACCACTATGCCAAGGATTCATATAATCATGTATACCATTCCCTTTTTCCTTCGGTATGTTACTTGCTCGAGATTCGATCGTCGGTATCCAATACCTTATTTCAATCTCGTTACCGGCAAGTGTCTTTACTCGTTCCGTAATACAAGATCCCATGTCTAACTCATTAGCCACATTGCTTGCAAGGCTTGTTTGTGATGTTGCATTACCGAGTGGGCCCCGATATACCTTTCCGTCACACGGAGTGACAAATCCCAGTCTTGATCAATGCCAACACCACAGACATCTTCGGTGATACCCGTAGTGTACCTTTATAGTCACCCAGTTACGTGGTGACGTTTGATACACACAAAGTATTCCTCCGATGTCCGGGAGTTGCATGATCTCATGGTCATAGGAATAGATACATTGACATGCATAAAACTGTAGTAGTAAACTTACACGATCATATGCAACGTTCATAGTTTGGTCTTGTCCATCACATCATTCCCCTGATGATGTGACCCGTTAACAAGTGACAACTCCTTGTCCATGGTCAGGAAACCTTTAACCATCTTTGATCAACGAGCTAGTCAACTAGAGGCTTACTAGGGATATGGTTTTGTCTATACATCCACACATGTATCAGTGTTTCCAGTCAATACAATTATAGCATGGATTATAAACGATTATCTTGAAACGGGAAATATAATAATAACTATTCATTATTGCCTCTAGGGCATATTTCCAACAGTCTCCCACTTTTACTAGAGTCAATACTCTAGCATCAAATCTCTATGTGATCTTTACAATTCAACAATTTAACACCCATACAGTTCTGGTGTCTCTCATGTTTAGCCCGTGGAAGAGGTTTAGTCAGCAGGTCTACAATGTTTAAATCTGTGTGCACTTTGCATATATCTATGTCTTCTCCTTCAACATAGTCGCGGATGACGTTGAAGCGTCGTTTGACGTGTCTGGTCCTCTTGTGAAACCTTGGTTCCTTGGCTAGAGCAATGGCATCAATGTTGTCAGAGAACTGAGTTATTGGACCTAGTGCGCTTGGCACAACACCAAGATCTATCATGAACTGCTTCATCCAGACACCCTCCTTAGCCGCCTCCGGGGCTCCTATGTACTCCGCTTCGCATGTACAATCCGCTTTGCTTGGAACTGCACCAGCTTACCACACCCCCATTTAGAATATATACGTATGCGGTCTATGACTTAGAGTCATCCGGATCTGTGTCGAAGCTCGCATCGACGTAACCCTTTACGACGAGCTCTTCGTCACCTCCATAAAAGAGAAACATATCCTTAGTCCTTTTCAGGTACTTCAGAATGTTCTTGACCGCTGTCCAGTGATCCATGCTTGGATTACTGGAAAACTTGCCTGCCAAGCTCACAGCGAGGCTGACATCTGGTCGTGTGCACAACATTGAATACATGATAGAGCCTATGGCTGAAGCATAGGGACGGTACTCATCGTCTTTCTATCTTCCTCAGTTACTGGGCATTGAGTCTTACTCAACTTTATACCTTGCAACACAGGCAAGAACCCTTTCTTGGATTGTTGCATGTTGAACTTCTTCAACATCTTATCAAGGTATGTGCTTTGTGAAAGTCCTATTGTGCGTCTCGATCTATCCCTATAGATCTTGATGCCCAATATGTAAGCGGCTTCTCCTAGATCCTTCATAGAGAAGGTCATGTTCAAGTAATCCTTTATGCTATCCAAAAGTTCTATACTGTTTCCGATCAGCGGTATGTCATCCACATACAGCACCAGAAACGCCATAGAGCTCCCACTCAGTTTCTTGTAAATACAAGCTTCTCCCTCAACTTGTACAAACCCAAACGCCTTGATCACCTCATCAAAACGTTTATTCCATCTCCGAGATGCTTGCACCAGTCCATAAATGGATCACTGGAGTTTGCATACTTTGTCAGCATTCTTTGGATAGACAAAACCTTCAGGTTGCATCATATACAACTCTTCCTTAAGAAACATGTTAAGGAACGCCGTTTTGACATCCATCTGCCATATCTCATAGTCGAAATATGCAGCAATTGCTAACATGATTCGGACCGACTTAAGCATCGCTACGGGTGAGAAAGTCTCATCGTAGTCAACTCCTTGAACTTGTGAAAACCCCTTTGCCACAAGTCGAGCTTTATAGATGGTCACATTACCGTCTTCGTCCGTCTCCTTCTTAAAGATCCATTTGTTCTGAATAGCCTTTCGGCCTTCAGGTAATACTTCCAAAGTCCACACTTTGTTTTCATACATAGATCCTATCTCAGAGTTCATGGCTTCTAGCGATTTCTCGGAATCTGGGCCCACCATTGCTTCTCCATAAGTCGGAGGCTCATTGTTATCTAACAACAAGATAGACAAGACAGGATTTCTGTACCACTCTAGAGCAGAACGTACTCTTGTCGACCTACGAGGTTCGACTGCAACTTGATCCGAAGTCTCACAATCTTCATCATCAGCTTCTTTTTCAACTGGTGTTGCATCGACATAAACTTCTTTCTGCTCCGCGCCACCTTGAAGTATAGGTTCTTGAACCTCATCAAGTTATATCTTCCTCTCACTCAATTCTTTCGAGAGAAATTGTTTCTCAAGAAAAGCTTCGTTTTTAGCAAGAAACACTTTGCCCTCGGATCTGAGATAGAAGGTATACCCGACTGTCTCTTTCGGGTATCCTATGAAGACGCACTTTTCCGCTTTGGGTTCCAGCTTTTCAGGCTGAAGCGTTTTGACATAAGCATCACATCCGCAAACTTTAAGAAACGACAGCTTTGGCTTCTTGCCATACCACAGCTTGTATGGTGTCGTCTCAACGGATTTCGATGGTGCCCTATTTAAAGTGAATGCAGCAGTCTCTAATGCGTAGCCCCAAAACGATAACGGCAAATCGGTAATAGACATCATAGAACGCACCATATCCAATAAAGTACGATTACGACGTTCGGACACACCATTACGCTGTGGTGTTCTAGGCGGTGTCAATTTTGAAACAATTCCACATTGTCTTAAGTGAGCACCAAACTCGAAACTCAGATACTCTCCTCCTCGATCAGATTGTAGGAACTTGATCTTCTTGTTCCGATGATTCTATACTTCACTGTGAAATTGCTTGAACTTTTCAAACGTTGCAGACTTGTGCTTCATCAAGTAAATATAACCATATCTACTCAAATCATTAGTGAAGGTGAGAAAATAACGATATCCACTGCGCGCCTCTATGCTCATTGGTCCGCACACATCAGTATGTATGATTTCCAACAAGTCACTTGCACGCTCCATTGTTCCGAAGAATGGAGTTTTAGTCATCTTGCCCATGAGGCATGGTTCGCACGTGCCAAGTGATTCAAAATCAATTGACTCCAAAAGTCCATCAACATGGAGTTTCTTCATGCGCTTCACACCAATATGACCTAAACAGTAGTGGCACATAAAAGTAGCGCTATCATTACTAACTCAACATCTTTTGGTCTCAATGTTATGGACGTGAGTTTCATCACTGTCGAGATTCAATATGAATAAACCCCTAACAATGGGTGCTTGACCATAAAAGATATTACTCATATAAATAGAACAACTATTATTCTCTGTCTTAAATGAGTAACCGTCTCGCAATAAACAAGATCCAGATATAATGTTCATGCTCAACGCAGGCACTAAATAACAATTATTTAAATTCATCACTAATCCCGATGGTAACTGAAGTGAGACTATGCCGACCGCGATCGCATCAACCTTGGAACCATTTCCCATGCGCATCGTCACTTCATCCTTTGCTAGTCTTCGTTTATTCTGCAGTTCCTGTTTTGAGTTGCAAATATGAGCAACAGAACCGGTATCAAATACCGATGCACTACTACGAGAACCAGTAAGGTACACATCAATAACATGTATATCAAATATACCTTGTTTGTCTTTCGCCGCCTTCTTATCGGCCAGATACTTGGGGCAGTTGCTCTTCCAATGACCAGTCCCCTTGCAATAATAACACTTAGTTTCCGGCTTAGGACCAACCTTGGGTTTCTTCGTAGGAGCAGCAACATAATTGCCGCCCTTCTTAGAGTTTCCCTTCTTGCCTTTGCCATTTTTCTTGAAACTGGTGGTCTTATTCACCATCAACACTTGATGCTCTTTGCGGATATCTAACTCACAACTTTTAGCATCGAAAAAAAGCTCAACCGGGTGTCTTGTTCATCCCTTGCATATTGTAGTTCAACACGAAGCTCTTAATGCTAGGTGGCAGTGATTGAAGAATTTTGTTAGTGACAGCTTCTAGACGGTTGGCGTACCCAGACATTCTGAGTACATGTTCACTGACAGACGAATTCTCCTCCATCTTGCAGGCATAGAACTTATCGGAGGTCTCATACCTACCGATCCAGGCGTTCTTCTCGAAGATGAACTTTAACTTCGTGAACATCTCATATGCTCCATGACGTTCAAAACGTCTTTGAAGTCCCGGTTCTAAGCCATACAGGATTGCACATTGAACTAATGAGTAGTCTTCCTTACGAGCTTGATAGGCATTCTTAACGTCTTGCTCAGCCGCAGCAGGTGGTTCATCACCAAGTGCAGCATCAAGGACATAATCCTTTTGGCCATCTTTGAGGATAATCCTCAAATTACGAGCCCAATCGGCGAAGTTGGTTCCATCATCTTTCAACTTAGCTTTCTCTAGGAGCGTATTAAAATTCAGGGTAGCGTTCGCGCGAGCCATTGATCTACAACATAGATATTGCAAAGTATACTTAGACTATGATCAAGATAATAGAGTTTACTTAATCATATTACTAATAAACTCCCACTCAAATAAAACATCTCTCTAGTTATTCGAGTGTAGCATGATCCAAATTCACTAGCTCAAGTTCGATCATCACGTGAGTTGAGTTTAGCTACAATGGTGAACATCTCCATGTTGATCATATCAACTATATGATTCATGCTCAACCTTTCGGTCTCTTGTGTTCTGAAGCCATGTCTGTACATGCTAGGCTCGTCAAGTTTAACCTGAGTGTTTCGCGTGTGCAACTGTTTTGCACCCGTTGTATGTGAACGTTGAGTCTATCACACCCGATCATCACATGGTGTCTCGAAACGACAAACTGTAGCAACGGTGCAAAGTCGGGGAGAACACAATTTATCTTGAAATTTTAGTGAGATATCACCTTATAATGCTACTGCCGTTCTAAGCAAGATAAGGTGCATAAAGGATTAATATCACATGCAATTCATATGTAACATGATATGGCCATGATCTCCGTGCTTCACGATCTCCATCACTGAGGCACCAGCATGATCTCCATCGTCACCGGCGCCACACCATGATCTCCATCATTGTGTCACCATCGTGGTTGTCGTGCTATCTATGCTATTACTACTAATGCTACAACCTAGCAATATAGTAAACGCATCTGCAAGCACAAACATTAGTTTAAAGACAACCATTTTGCTCCTGCCGGTTGCCGTAGCATCGACATGCAAGTCGACATTTAACTATTACAACATGACACATCTCATACATCCAATATATCACATCATGTTGTTGGCCATATCACATCATAAGCATACCCTGCAAAAACAAGTTAGACGTCCTCTAATTTGTTGTTGCTTGTTTTACGTGGCTGCTATGGGTATCTAGTATGATCGCATCTTACTTACGCAAAAAACCACAACGGTGATGAGTAATTTGCTATTTCACCTTCTCAAAGGTTTGCCTCGTTCTAATCCGATTCAACTAAAGTTGAAGAAACAGGCACCCACCAGTCACCTTGATGCAATCTCATTGCATGTTAACGGTGAAACCAGTCTCTCGTGGTTACGAGTAATGTCGGTCTGGGCCGCTTCGATTCAACAATGCCACCGAATCGAGAAAAGACAAAGGAGGATAGCAACTTAAAAACATCAACGCTCACAAACCCCTTTGTGATCTACTCGTGAAAATCATCTTTGCATGAACCTACCTCATGATGCCACTGTTGGGGAATGTAGCATGGGAAACAAAAAAATTCCTACGCTCACGAAGACCTATCATGGTGATGATCATCTACGAGAGAGAGATTGGACCTACATACCCTTGTAGATCGCTAAGCAGGAAGCGTTAATAAACGCGGATGATGTAGTGGTACGCTCGTGAGATCCAAATCTCCGTCCCATGAACATCCCCGCGATCCGTCCCGATCTAGCGCCGAACGGACGGCACCTCCATGTTCAGCACACGTGCAGCTCGATGACGATCTCCGCCTTCTTGATCCAGCAAGAGGGGCGGGGAGGAAGATGAGTTCACCGGCAGCCTAACGGCGCTCCGGTGGTGGTGGTGTTGCTATTCCTGCAGGGTTTGCCTAAGCTCCGCAGAAATACGATCTAGAGAAAAAACGGAGTAGAGGTGTCTATTGCACGTGGCAAATAATTGTGTCTCAAAACACCAAAACCCTCTAGTATATAAAGGGGGAGAGGAGGGGCTTGCCTTGAGGCTCAAGAGAGCCCCAAGGGGTCGGCCGAGCCAAGGAGGAGGAATCCTCCTCCAATCCTAGTCCAACAAGGATTCGAAAGGAGGAGTCCTTCTCTTCCTTCCCACCTCCCCTTTTTTTCTTTTCTTTTTCCTTTTGGTTTTTTTCTTTCTCCTTGCGCAAGGGAGCCTTTGGCTGACCCCACCAATGTGGTGTGCCACCCCTAGGGTCCTTGGGCCCTCCCGGGTGGGTGGTCCCCCCTCCCGGTGAAGATCCGGAACCCATTCGTCATTCCCGGTACATTACCGGTAATGCCCGAAAACCTTCCGGTAACCAAATGAAGTCATCCTTTATAGCAATCTTCGTTTCCGGACCATTCCGAAACTCCTCGTAACGTCCTGGATCTTATCCGGGACTCCGAACAAAATATAGTCACCAGTATCCTCGTAACATCTTCGGTGATACCCGTAGTGTACCTTTATAGTCACCAGTTACCTTGTGACGTTTGATACACACAAAATATTCCTTCGATGTCCGGGAGTTGCATGATCTCATGGTCATAGGAATAGATACATTGATATGCATAAAACTGGAGCAGTAAACTTACACGATCATATGCTACGTTCATAGTTTGGTCTTGTCCATCACATCATTCCCCTGATGATGTGACCCCGTTATCAAGTGACAACTCCTTATCCAAGGTCAGGAAACCTTTAACCATCTTTGATCATCGAGCTAGTCAACTAGAGGCTTACTAGGTATATGGTTCTGTCTATACATCCACACATGTATCAGTGTTTCCAATCAATTCAATTATAGCATGGATAATAAACGATTATCTTGAAACAGGAAATATAATAATAAATATTCATTATTGCCTCTAGGGCATATTTCCAACAGCAATGGGGGAAGCTGAAGATCAAGAGGTACCAAACGACGTGCCCGATGATGATCTTTGCCGGGTCATTGTTGATGCACAGAGAGAATGCGAAAGTGAAAGAGAGAAGTTGAAGTTCGATTGCATGTTAGAGGATCACAAAAAAGGGTTGTGCCCAAATTGCGAAGATGACAACAGAAAGCTCGGTACCACACTGGAATTGCTGCAATGGAAGGCTGACAATTGTGTATCTGACAAGGGATTTAGTTCGCTGCCGAAAATAATGAAGAAGAAGCTTCCAAAGGATAACGAATTGTCTGACAGTACGTATGAAGCAAAGATGGTTATATGCCCTCTAGAATTGGAGGTGCGTAAGATACATGCATGCCCTAATGAATGCATCCTCTACGGCGGTGCGTACCCGGATTTGAACGCATGCCTGGTATGCAGTGCATTACGGTATAAGATCAGAAGATTTGACCCTGGTGATGTTGAGGGCCAGCGCACCAGGAAGAGGGTTCGTGCCAAGATGGTGTGGTATGCTCCTATACCACGGTTGAAACGTCTGTTCAAAAACAAAAAGCATGCCGTGTTCATGCAATGTCACATAAAAGACCATAAGAAAGACGAGAAGTTGAGAGCACCCGCTGACGGGTCGTAGTGGAGAAAGGTCGAGGGAAAGTGGAACAACTTTACAAGTTACCAAAGGAACATATGGTTTGGATTAAGTGCGGATGGCGTTAATCCTTTTGAGGAGTGATACGTCCCAAACGTATCTATAATTTCTGCTTGTTCCATGATCTTTTGGGTGACATTGTTATATGTTTTGCTACACTTTCATACCTTTTTACACATATTTGGACTAACCACCTAACTCAGTGCACTGCTGCTGGCTACGCCTATAGGGATTTCCTTGGCAAGTATGCAAAGGATTCCCCCGCGGCCTTGGAGCCTTGCGTTGGTGTTCCCTTGAAGAGGAAAACGGTGATGTAGCACAGCGGCGGTAAGTATTTCCCTCAGTTTGAGAACCAAGGTATCAATCCAGTAGGAGGATCGCGTCAAGTCACAAGTACCTGCACAAACACAAAGAGCTTGCACCCAACTCTATGAAGGCGTTGTCAATCCCTTATAGATTGTTTGCAAAGTGAGAACTGAAAGCAAAAAGAAAACAAAGCAAAGTAAAAGTAAAAGCTGAGATGATAATTGTGAGTAGACCCGGGGGCCGTAGTGTTCACTAGAGGCTTCTCTCATGAAAGCAAGTAGACGGTGGGTGAACGAATTACTGTCAAGCAATTGATAGAACCGCGCAAAGTCAAGACGTTATCTACGGCAATGATCATACATATAGGCATCACATCCAAAACAAGTAGACCGATACTTTCTGCATCTACTACTATTACTCCACACATCGAGAGCTATCCAACATGCATCTAGTGTATTGAGTTCATAAGAACAGAGTAACGCCTTAAGCAAGATGACATGATGTAGATGGACAATCTCAAGTCAATGATGAAATCCCATCTTTTTACCCTTGATGGCAACAGCATGATGCGTGCCTTGCTGCCCCTTATGTCAGTGGGAAAGGTCACCGCCCGGTATGAACCCAAAACCAAGCACTGCTCCCATTGCAAGAATCATAGATCTAGTTGGCCAAACAAAACCCAAGACTCGGAGAGACTTACAAGGATATCAAATCATGCATATAAGAAATCAGCGAAGACTCAAATATAATTCATAGATAATCTGATCACAAATCCACAATTCATCGGATCTCGACAAACACACCGCCAAAGAGGATTACATCGGATAGATCTCCATGAAGATCATGGAGAACTTTGTATTGAAGATCCAAGAGAGAGAAGAAGCCATCTAGCTACTTACTACGGACCCGTAGGTCTGAAGTAGACTACTCACGAGTCATTGTTGAGGCAATGATGTTGATGTAGAAGCCCTCGAGCTCCAAAGTCCCCTCCGGCAGGGCACCGGGAAGAGTCTCCAGATGAGATCTCGCGGAAATGGAAGCTTGCGGCGGCGGAAAAGTGTTTTCGTGGACGCTCCTATTTTTTCTGGGATTTTAGGGAATTTATAGGCCAAAGAGCTAGGGCAGGGGAGCGCGAGGGAGGCCACAAGCCTGGTAGCCGCGGGCCCCCCTGGCCACGGCTACAGGGCTTGTGGGCCCCTTGTGGCTCTCCTGCCTTGGCCCTCAAGTCCCCCGATCTTTTTCTGTTCTGGAAAAATTCATTTCGGGGATTTTATTCCGTTTGGACACCGTTCCAAAATCAGATCTGAAAAGGGTCAAAAACACAAAAAAACAGGAACTGGCACTTGGCACGGAATTAATAAGTTAGCACCAAAAAGATATAAAAGGTATATAAAACATCCAAAGTTGACAAGATAACAGCATGAAACCGTCAAAAATTATAGATACGTTTGAGACGTATCAAGCATCCCCAAGCTTAACTCCTGCTCGTCCTCGAGTAGGGAAATGATAAATAATGAATTTTTGATGCTTTCATGCTACCTAGCATAGATGTCCTTTGTAACTCCTCTTATGTGACATGAATGTTCAGATCTGTTAGATTCAAAACAATAGTTTGCTATTGACGTGGAGACAATAATACTTCAAGCAAACTAGCAAGGTAATCATGAACTTTCAAAATAACAAGGCCAAAAGAAAGTTATCCCTACAAAATCATATAGTCTGGCTATGATCTATCATCCTTGCACAACGAATTTAAATCATGCACAACCTCGGTATTGGCCAAGTACTTGTTTTCACACCTTTACTTTCTCAAACTTTTTTCAACTCTCACGCAATACATGAGTGTGAGCCATGGCTTTAGCACTATAAGTGGAATGGAGTGTGGTGGAGGTTGCAAGGCAAACAAGGAGAAGATGGTCACATTGACTAGGCATATCAATGAGCTATGGAGATGCTCATCAATAGATATCAATGTGAATGAGTAGGGATTCCATACAGGTGATGCACCAGAGCTAAGAGTATGTGAAAGCTCTTAAGGAGAACTAGTGGGTGTGCATCCAACTTGCTTGCCCATGAAGACCTAGGGCAATTTTGAGGAAGCCCATCACTGGAATATACAAGCCAAGTTATAAAATGAAAATTTCCCACTAGCAATATGGTGGTGACCAAACGAGAGACTCTCAATCATGAAGATCATGGTGCTTAATAAGAAGCATAAGTGTGGAAAGGAGATAGTAGCATTGTCCCTTCTCTCTTTTTCTCTCATTTTTTGGTGGGCTCTTTGGCCTCTTTTTTTATTATTTTTATTTTGGTGGGCATATTTGGCCTCTTTTTGTAAATGGGCTTCGGTGGCCACTTTTATTTCCTCACATGGGACAATGCTCCATCAATGGTGATCATCACACTTTCAACTCAAAACTTAGAGCTATGATGACTCTATATGAAATGCCTTCGGTAGTGTACCGTGACAACGATCTAGCATGGCATAGACATCAATGGAAATATCATGCTAGCTATCTTATGATCATGCAATGGCAATGTAGAAGTGGTGGCACATGTCATGGTGGTAGTTGCATGGCAATATATCTCGGAATGGCTTTGAAAATGCCATAGTAGGTAGGTATGGTGGCTGTTTTGAGGGAGGCTATATGGTGGGTTTATGCACCGGCGAAAGTTGCATGGCACTAAAGAAGATAGTGATGGTGGAAATTGAAAGTGCATATAAACCATGGACTCAAAATTAGTCATGAAGAACTCATATACTTGTTGCAAAAGTTTTATTAGTAATCGAAACAAAGCAATCAACGCATACTCCTTGGGGAAGGGTTGGTATGTATAAACCATCGCGCGATCCCGACCGCTACACAAAGGATGACAATCAATAAACTAATCATGCTCAGACTTCATCACATAGCAGTTCACCTTACGTGCATGCTACGGGAATCACTAACTTCAACACTAGTATTTCTAGATCCACAACACCCTACTAACATAACTTTAATATTACCACAACCACAACTCAAAACTAATTGAGAGGAATCAAACTTCTCTAACTACTCACTGCACAAGGAGGTGGAAGTTTTCGTATCCCTTTGGATAACTACCTCTTTTGAGACTACTTTCATAGCATAGATCAACTACCACGCCACGCACTGCCATGCTCTAAAAGATAGAAGTGAAGCACATAGAGCAAAATCAACTAGCTCAAAAGATATGAGTGAGACACATGTGAGCTAAATTGCCTAACCAAAGGATATAAGTGAAGCTCGACAAAATCACGGTGAGTGCATGTCTCTCTCTCTAGGTGTGCAGCAAGGAAAATTGTGACACAACAAAAATAAAAGACTCCTACGATACAAGACGCTCCAAGCAAAACACATATCATGTGGTGAATAAAAATATAGCCCCAAGTAACATTACCGATGGATTGAAGAAGAAAGAGGGGATGCCTTCTCGGGGCATCCCCAAGCTTAGGCTTTTTCGGCATCCTTGAATCAACTTGGGGTGCCTTGGGCATCCCCAAGCTTGAGCTATTGTCACTCTTTATCTCTTTGTCCATTGGAACTTCACCCGAAACTTGAAAACTTGACAACACGAAGCTTAAACAAAAACTCGTGATATCATTAGTATAAGAAAGCAAATCACCACTTCCTTAGGTACTGTAGCAAACTTAAATTCTACTTATGTTGGTGTTGGGTTACTGTATTTTCCATCTTCCATGGCTAGTACCCCCCGATACTATCCATACTTTCATCAAAATAAGCAACCAACTCAACAAAAACAGAATCTGTTAACAGCAGACCAGTCTGTAGCAATCTGTATACTTTATATACTTCTGGTACTTCAAAAATTCTGAAAACTTACGACAGTATGAAGAATTTGCGTAGAAATCAGCAGCAGAAAGAATCAACTCAAAATATCTCACAGACAAAAAACTAAAATTCTTTCCGTGAGCAGAAAGTTTCTGTCTTTTCCAGCATGATCAAACGATCATCCCCAAGACTAATCATAACGGTTTCACTTGGCACAAACGCAAAAGAAACACAAAAAACACAATCATAACAGAAGTATGAAAGTGTGGAAAACACAAAACAGAAAAAAATGATAGATTCGTTGGGTTGCCTCCCAACAAGCGCTATTGTTTAACGCCCTATAGCTAGGCATTGATAATTTAATGATGCTCACACAAATGATAAGAATTGAAGCATAATGAGAGCATCATAAAGTATGTGAAAATCACATCTAAGTCTGACATACTTCCTATGCATAGGCATTTTGTAGGAAAACAAATTGTCAAGACAACCAATAGCTACCATATGCAAGGAAGAAGAAAGAGACAAGAGCAATCTCAACATAACGAGAGGTGACTTGGTGGTATGAAAGTTTCTACCACAATATTTTCCTCTGTCAAAATCATTACATGTGGGATCATATTTGAATTCAACGATATAGCTATCACATAGGATATTATTTTCATAATCCACATGCATGCAAAGTTTATGTTCTTCAAAAATAGTGGGATTATCATCAACTAAAGTCATGACGTCTCCAAACCCACTTTCAATAAAATTGCAAATATCATATTCATCATGAGGCTTGAACAAATTTTCAAGATCAAAAGAAAAATCATCACCCCAATCATGATCTTTGCAACAAGTATTGGACATAGAAAAACTAGCACCCCTAAGCTTAGGGTTTTGCATATTTTTGGCATGATTGTCACTAATAGAATTTATAGTGAAACCATTGCAATCATGCTTTTCATCCAAGGAGCCCTCGTGAATCTCTTCATTAATTTCTTCCTCACAATTTTCAGATTCACGCATCTCAAGCAAAACTCCATAAAGATAATCTAGTAAGCAAAACTCACTAGAAATTGGTTCAACATAGTTGGACGTTTTGAAAAGATTAGCAAGTGGATTAAGATCCATGTCATAAGATTCTTAGCAAGCGAAGATGCAAGCTAATAGAAGGCGCATGGCAACACAAGCAAACGGAAAACGGGCGGAAAAAGGGCGAAAGAAAAAGGCAAATGAAAATCGCAAATGAAAACGGCAAATGTGAAGTGGGGGCGAGGAAAACGAGAGGCAACTGGCAAAAAAGGTAAATGCAAGAGATGAGTTTGTGACACTTACTTGGATAGATCTTGACTTGATCCTCCCCGGCAACGGCGCCAGAAATCCTTCTGCTGCTGGCTACGCCTATAGGGATTTCCTTGGCAAGTATGCGAAGGAGTCCCCCGCGGCCTTGGAGACTTGCGTTGGTGTTCCCTTGAAGAGGAAAAGGGTGATGTAGCACAGCGGCGGTAAGTATTTCCCTCAGTTTGAGAACCAAGGTATCAATCTAGTAGGAGGATCGCGTCAACTCACAAGTACCTGCACAAACACAAAGAGCTTGCACCCAACGCTATGAAGGGGTTATCAATCCCTTATAGATTGTTTGCAAAGTGAGAACTGAAAGCAAAAAAGAAAACAAAGCAAAGTAAAAGTAAAAGCTGAGATGATAATTGTGAGTAGACCCGGGGGCTGTAGTGTTCACTAGAGGCTTCTCTCATGAAAGCAAGTAGACGGTGGGTGAACGAATTACTGTCGAGCAATTGATAGAACCATGCAAAGTCATGACGTTATCTACGACAATGATCATACATATAGGCATCACGTCCAAAACAAGTAGACCGATACTTTCTGCATCTACTACTATTACTCCACACATCGACCGCTATCCACCATGCATCTAGTGTATTGAGTTCATAAGAACAGAGTAATGCCTTAAGCAAGATGACATGATGTAGATGGACAATCTCAAGTCAATGATGAAAGCCCATCTTTTTATCCTTGATGGCAACAACATGATGCGTGCCTTGTTGCCCCTTCTGTCACTGGGAAAGGTCATTGCACGGTATGAACCCAAAACCAAGCACTTCTCCCATTGCAAGAATCATAGATCTAGTTGGCCAAACAAAACCCAAGACTCGGAGAGACTTACAAGGATATCAAATCATGCATATAAGAAATCCGCAAAGACTCAAATATAATTCATAGATAATCTGATCACAAATCCAGAATTCATCGGATCTCGACAAACACACCGCCAAAGAGGATTACATCGGATAGATCTCCATGAAGATCATGGAGAACTTTGTATTTTAAGATCCAAGAGAGAGAAGAAGCCATCTAGCTACTAACTACGGACTCGTAGGTCTGAAGTAGACTACTCAGGAGTCATTGGAGAGGCAATGATGTTGATGTAGAAGCCCTCCAACTCCAAAGTCTCCTCCGGTAGGGCACCGGGAAGAGTCTCCAGATGAGATCTCGCGGAAACGGAAGCTTGCGGCGGCGGAAAAGTGTTTTCGTGGACGCTCCTATTTTTTCTGGGATTTTAGGGAATTTATAGGCCAAAGAGCTTGGGCAGGGGAGCGCCAGGGAGGCCACAAGCCCGGTAGCTGCGCCCCCCTGGCCGCGGCTACAGGGCTTGTGGGCCCCCTATGGCTCTCCTGCCTTGGCCCTCAAGTCCCCCGATCTTCTTCTGTTCCGGAAAAAATCATTTCAGGTATTTTATTCCGTTTGGAGTCCGTTCCAAAATCAGATCTGAAAAGGGTCAAAAACACGGAAAAAACAGGAACTGGAACTTGGCACTGAATTAATAAGTTAGTCCCAAAAAAGATATAAAATGTATATAAAACATCCAAAGTTGACAAGATAACAACATGAAACCATCAAAAGTTATAGATACGTTTGAGACGTATCATGCACCCAGTGCCAGTTTCTGTCTGCTGATGTCTTTTTTGAAGGGACTTTTACCCAAATTTACAGAGTCCCAAAAATCCCGAGAAAAATATAAAAAATCAGCGTGACGGAAGCCAGGCGTCACCCAGCCGGCCTCCCTACGCGGCCCACTCCCTCGCCGCGCCACCAGGTCGCCTGGGTGGGTCCCACACCCTCTGGTACCCTCCTTCGGCCTATATTTACTTCTCCTATAGGAAACCGTTCCAGGAGATCTAGAACCGCGAATTTCTCCATCATTCCACCGATGTAGCGCTTCCGAGATCGGGAGCGTCACAAGACCTCTTCCCGGCACCCTGTCGGAGGGAGGATTGACCTCCGGGAGCTTCTCCACCGTCATGGAAGCTTCCCGGACGTGTCGTGAGTAGTCCTCCTTGGACCATGAATCCATGACCAGTAGCTATGTGATGTCTTCTCTCCAATCTTGTACTTCAATTATTAGCCCTTGTGAGCTGCCCTACATGATCAAGGCATCTATGTAATTTTCCTGCTATTGCTATGCTTGGTTTGCTGCGATCCGATGGATTATGAGATTATGTTCAGATTGTGATGAGTTATATATTTGATTATCCTTTTATCTTATGTTCCTTAGTGATTCATGTATGTTCTCTATTGCTTTTTATTGCTTTGGCCAAGTAGTAGATTGTAACTCCAAGAGGGAGCGTTATGCATGATTGTGTGTTCATGCCCCCTGATGTCTAGCTTGACTGACAGAAACATGAGACTATGGGATGTGTTGTTGCCACCAGGGAGAAAACAATGGTGCTTGTGACCGCGGTTGCAAGTATTGTTTACCTTACGCAAAGTTCGTTAATGCAGTTGCCCGTTGCTTTGAGTTTACACTTTGGGTGGGGCTCGCAACTTAATACCAACAAGATGTTCTGGATAGATATCTCAATGTGGATGATTAGTAAGTAGATGCTTGTGAATAAACGATCTACTTGTCTTGGCGTACTGCCCATTACTTTTGAGCCTCTAACTTTCTAGTAGCATAATTAGCATTGCGGTGCGTTTATAATTCTGTCAATTGCCCAGCTGTAATTTGTTTACCCATGCATAGTTGTTTATCGTCTTTTGGGAGAGAGACATCACTAGTGAACATCATGTGACTCTGGTCCATATCAGCACCATTGTTTACATCTCCACCATTACCTGTTTTTATTTACTTTTCCGTTTTAATCACTATCACTATTCCCGCTTGTGTTCTGATCATTTGCAAACTACATGGCGGAGAGATTGACAACCTCTCTGTACTCGTTGGGAGCAAAGTTATTTGTTGTGTGTGCAGGTCCACGTCTTCTGCTAGCGCCAGAGCAGCGGACACCTACTTGTTGATCCTCGGAGTCCTCCTGGTTCGATAAATCTTACAGTCCCCGTGTAAGGGAAATCTGATGCTGACTACATCTCCACCTTCCACTTGGGGTAACCAACGAGGGGCGAGAAGTATATCCATCAACTCGACATCAAGAAAATTTCTGGCGCTGCTACCGGGGACTCCAGTCTTCAAGATAGGGGAGTTGCACACTATCTTTTACCTTTGCTTTTTAGCCTTGTTAGTTTGCTTTCTAGTTTCTGTTTTTGTGTCTTATACCAAAAACCACAAAAAAAAAGTTGCTTTGTTCTTGCTTGTTGCTGCTGCTATGGGTTCTGCTGAAAACTCATTTCTTTTGCTTTAATGGAAAACAAAAAAAATATGAGAGAGCTTTATAAACTTTATCTTCAACTAGGACATGAAGTGTTTGAGGACAAAATTAAAACAACCTATGGAACTTTATTATTTGCATAACAATTATGATGGTGGCTGTTGGAAATATGCCCTAGAGGCAATGATAAATAGTTATTATTATATTTCATGTTTCAAGATAATCGTTTATTATCCATGCTATAATTGTAGTGATTGGAAACACTAATACATGTGTGGATGTATAGACAAAACCATATCCCTAGTAAGCCTCTAGTTGACTAGCTCGTTGATCAAAGATGGTTAAGGTTTCCTAGCCATAGACAAGGTATTGTCACTTGATAACGGGATCACATCATTAGGGGAATGATGTGATGGACAAGACCAAACTATGAACGTAGCATATGATCGTGTAAGTTTACTGCTACAGTTTTATGCATGTCAATGTATCTATTCCTATGACCATGAGATCATGCAACTCCCGGACATCGGAGGAATACTTTGTGCGTATCAAATGTCACCACGTTATTGGGTGACTATAAAGGTGCACTACAGGTATCTCCTAAGATGTCTGTGGTGTTGACATGGATCAAGATTGGGATTTGTCACTCCGTGTGACGGAGAGGTATCTCGGGGCCCACTCGATAATGCAACATCACAAACAAGCCTTGCAAGCAATGTGGCTAATGAGTTAGACACATGATCTTGTATTACGGAACGAGTAAAGAGACTTGCCGGTAACGAGATTGAAATAAGGTATTGGATACCGACGATCGAATCTCGAGCAAGTAACATACCGAAGGACAAAGGGAATGGTATACGGGATTATATGAATCCTTCGCATAGTGGTTCAACCGATAAGATTATCGTAGAATATGTAGGATCCAATATGTACATCCAGGTCCCGCTATTGGATAGAGGTGTCTCAGGTCATGTCTGCATAGTTCTCGAACCCGCAAGGTCTGCACACTTAAGGTTCGGTGACGTTTCGGTATAGTTGAGTTATAGGTGCAGGTGACCAAAGTTTTGTTCGGAGTCCCGGATGAGATCCAGGACATCACGAGGAGTTCCGGAATGGTCCGGAAATGAAGATTGGTATATAGGGTGACTTCATTTTGTTACCGGAAGGTTTTCGGGCATTACCGGTAATGTACTCGGAATGACGAATGGGTTCCGGATCTTCACTGGGAAGGGGGACCACCCACCCGGGAGGGCCCAAGGGCTTTAGGGTGGCGCAACAAGCTAGTGGGGCCAGTCCAAGTGCCCCTTGCGCAAGAGAGAAGAAGAAAACCCAAAAAAAGAGGGGAGGTGGGAAGGAAGAGAAGGACTCCTCCTTTCAATCTTAGTTGTACTAGGATTGGAGGAGAATTCCTCCTCGCTTGGCCGGCGCACCCCTTGGGGCTCCTTTATCCTCAAGGCAAGCCCCTCCCCTTCCTCCTATATATAGTGGAGATTTAGTGCTGATTTCAGACAACTTTTTGCAACGTATATAAAGGGGGAGAGGAGGGGCTTGTCTTGAGGCTCAAGAGAGCCCCATGGGTCGGCCGAGCCAAGGAGGAGGAATCCTCCTCCAATCCTAGTCCAACAAGGATTCGAAAGGAGGAGTCCTTCTCTTCCTTCCCACCTCCCCTTTTTTTCTTTTCTTTTTCCTTTTGGTTTTTTTCTTTCTCCTTGCGCAAGGGAGCCTTTGGCTGACCCCACCAATGTGGTGTGCCACCCCTAGGGTCCTTGGGCCCTCCCGGGTGGGTGGTCCACCCTCCCGGTGAAGATCCGGAACCCATTCGTCATTCCCAGTACATTACCGGTAATTCCCGAAAACCTTCCGGTAACCAAATGAAGTCATCCTTTATAGCAATCTTCGTTTCCGGACCATTCCGGAACTCCTCGTAACGTCCTGGATCATATCCAGGACTCCGAACAAAATATAGTCACCAGTATCCTCGTAACATCTTCGGTGATACCCGTAGTGTACCTTTATAGTCACTAGTTACCTTGTGACATTTGATACACACAAAATATTCCTCCGATGTCCGGGAGTTGCATGATCTCATGGTCATAGGAATAGATACATTGATATGCATAAAACTGTAGCAGTAAACTTACACGATCATATGCTACGTTCATAGTTTGGTCTTGTCCATCACATCATTCCCCTGATGATGTGACCCCGTTATCAAGTGACAACTCCTTGTCCATGGTCAGGAAACCTTTAACCATCTTTGATCATCGAGCTAGTCAACTAGAGGCTTACTAGGTATATGGTTCTGTATATACATCCACACATGTATCAGTGTTTCCAATCAATTCAATTATAGCATGGATAATAAACGATTATCTTGAAACAGGAAATATAATAATAACTATTCATTATTGCCTCTAGGGCATATTTCCAACAGCAATGGGGGAAGCTGAAGATCAAGAGGTACCAAACGACGTGCCCGATGATGATCTTTGCCGGGTCATTGTTGATGCACAGAGAGAATGCGAAAGTGAAAGGGAGAAGTTGAAGTTCGATCGCATGTTAGAGGATCACAAAAAAGGGTTGTACCCAAATTGCGAAGATGACAACAGAAAGCTCGGTACCACACTGGAATTGCTGCAATGGAAGGCAGACAATTGTGTATCTGACAAGGGATTTAGTTCGCTGCTGAAAATAATGAAGAAGAAGCTTCCAAAGGATAACGAATTGTCTGACAGTACGTATGAAGCAAAGAAGGTTATATGCCCTCTAGAATTGGAGGTGCGTAAGATACATGCATGCCCTAATGAATGCATCCTCTACCGCGGTGCGTACCCGGATTTGAACGCATGCCTGGTATGCAGTGCATTATGGTATAAGATCAGAAGATTTGACCCTGGTGATGTTGAGGGCCAGCGCACCAGGAAGAGGGTTCGTGCCAAGATGGTGTGGTATGCTCCTATAATACCACGGTTGAAACGTCTGTTCAAAAACAAAAAGCATGACGTGTTCATGCAATGTCACATAAAAGACCATAAGAAAGACGAGAAGTTGAGAGCACCCGCTGACGGGTCATAGTGGAGAAAGATCGGGGGAAAGTGGAACAACTTTACAAGTTACCCAAGGAACATATGGTTTGGATTAAGTGCGGATGGCGTTAATCCTTTTGAGGAGTGATACGTCCCAAACGTATCTATAATTTCTGCTTGTTCCATGATCTTTTGGGTGACATTGTTATATGTTTTGCTACACTTTCATACCTTTTTACACATATTTGGACTAACCACCTAACTCAGTGCACTGCTGCTGGCTACGCCTATAGGGATTTCCTTGGCAAGTATGCAAAGGATTCCCCCGCGGCCTTGGAGCCTTGCGTTGGTGTTCCCTTGAAGAGGAAAAGGGTGATGTAGCACAGCGGCGGTAAGTATTTCCCTCAGTTTGAGAACCAAGGTATCAATCCAGTAGGAGGATCGCGTCAAGTCACAAGTACCTGCACAAACACAAAGAGCTTGCACCCAACTCTATGAAGGCGTTGTCAATCCCTTATAGATTGTTTGTAAAGTGAGAACTGAAAGCAAAAAGAAAACAAAGCAAAGTAAAAGTAAAAGCTAAGATGATAATTGTGAGTAGACTCGGGGGCCGTAGTGTTCACTAGAGGCTTCTCTCATGAAAGCAAGTAGACGGTGGGTGAACGAATTACTGTCAAGCAATTGATAGAACCGCGCAAAGTCAAGACGTTATCTACGGCAATGATCATACATATAGGCATCACATCCAAAACAAGTAGACCGATACTTTCTGCATCTACTACTATTACTCCACACATCGACCGCTATCCAACATGCATCTAGTGTATTGAGTTCATAAGAACAGAGTAACGCCTTAAGCAAGATGACATGATGTAGATGGACAATCTCAAGTCAATGATGAAAGCCCATCTTTTTACCCTTGATGGCAACAGCACGATGCGTGCCTTGCTGCCCCTTATGTCAGTGGGAAAGGTCACCGCCCGGTATGAACCCAAAACCAAGCACTTCTCCCATTGCAAGAATCATAGATCTAGTTGGCCAAACAAAACCCAAGACTCGGAGAGACTTACAAGGATATCAAATCATGCATATAAGAAATCAGCGAAGACTCAAATATAATTCATAGATAATCTGATCACAAATCCACAATTCATCGGATCTCGACAAACACACCGCCAAAGAGGATTACATCGGATAGATCTCCATGAAGATCATGGAGAACTTTGTATTGAAGATCCAAGAGAGAGAAGAAGCCATCTAGCTACTTACTACGGACCCGTAGGTCCAAAGTAGACTACTCACGAGTCATTGTTGAGGCAATGATGTTGATGTAGAAGCCCTCGAGCTCCAAAGTCCCCTCCGGCAGGGCACCGGGAAGAGTCTCCAGACGAGATCTCGCGGAAATGGAAGCTCGCGGCGGCGGAAAAGTGTTTTCGTGGACGCTCCTATTTTTTCTGGGATTTTAGGGAATTTATAGGCCAAAGAGCTAGGGCAGGGGAGCGCGAGGGAGGCCACAAGCCTGGTAGCCGCGACCCCCCTGGCCACGGCTACAGGGCTTGTGGGCCCCTTGTGGCTCTCCTGCCTTGGCCCTCAAGTCCCACGATCTTCTTCTGTTCTGGAAAAATTCATTTCGGGGATTTTATTTCGTTTGGACACCGTTCCAAAATCAGATCTGAAAAGGGGCAAAAACACGGAAAAAACAGGAACTGGCACTTGGCACGGAATTAATAAGTTAGCCCCAAAAAGATATAAAAGATATATAAAACATCCAAAGTTGACAAGATAACAGCATGAAACCATCAAAAATTATAGATACGTTTGAGACGTATCAAGCATCCCCAAGCTTAACTCCTGCTCGTCCTCGAGTAGGGAAGTGATAAATAATGAATTTTTGATGCTTTCATGCTACCTAGCATAGATGTCCTTTGTAACTCCTCTTATGTGACATGAATGTTCAGATCTGTTAGATTCAAAACAATAGTTTGCTATTGACGTGGAGACAATAATACTTCAAGCAAACTAGCAAGGTAATCATGAACTTTCAAAATAACAAGGCCAAAAGAAAGTTATCCCTACAAAATCATATAGTCTGGCTATGATCTATCATCCTTGCACAACGAATTTAAATCATGCACAACCTCGGTATTGGCCAAGTACTTGTTTTCACACCTTTACTTTCTCAAACTTTTTTCAACTCTCACGCAATACATGAGCGTGAGCCATAGCTTTAGCACTATAAGTGGAATGGAGTGTGGTGGAGGTTGCAAGGCAAACAAGGAGAAGATGGTCACATTGACTAGGCATATCAATGAACTATGGAGATGCTCATCAATAGATATCAATGTGAATGAGTAGGGATTCCATACAGGTGATGCACCAGAGCTAAGAGTATGTGAAAGCTCTTAAGGAGAACTAGTGGGTGTGCATCCAACTTGCTTGCCCATGAAGACCTAGGGCAATTTTGAGGAAGCCCATCATTGGAATATACAAGCCAAGTTATAAAATGCAAATTTCCCACTAGCAATATGGTGGTGACAAAACGAGAGACTCTCAATCATGAAGATCATGGTGCTCAATAAGAAGCATAAGTGTGGAAAGGAGATAGTAGCATTGTCCCTTCTCTCTTTTTCTCTCATTTTTTGGTGGGCTCTTTGGCCTCTTTTTTTATTATTTTTATTTTGGTGGGCATATTTGGCCTCTTTTTGTAAATGGGCTTCGGTGGCCACTTTTATTTCCTCACATGGGACAATGCTCCATCAATGGTGATCATCACACTTTCAACTCAAAACTTAGAGCAATGATGACTCTATATGAAATGCCTTCGGTAGTGTACCGTGACAACGATCTTGCATGGCATAGACATCAATGGAAATATCATGCTAGCTATCTTATGATCATGCAATGGCAATGTAGAAGTGGTGGCACATGTCATGGTGGTAGTTGCATGGCAATATATCTCGGAATGGCTTTGAAAATGCCATAGTAGGTAGGTATGGTGGCTGTTTTGAGGGAGGCTATATGGTGGGTTTATGCACCGGCGAAAGTTGCACGGCACTAAAGAAGATAGTGATGGTGGAAATTGAAAGTGCATATAAACCATGGACTCAAAATTAGTCATGAAGAACTCATATACTTGTTGCAAAAGTTTTATTAGTAATCGAAACAAAGCAATCAACGCATACTCCTTGGGGAAGGGTTGGTAGGTATAAACCATCGCGCGATCCCGACCGCTACACAAAGGATGACAATCAATAAACTAATCATGCTGAGACTTCATCACATAGCAGTTCACCTTACGTGCATGCTACGGGAATCACTAACTTCAACACTAGTATTTCTAGATCCACAACACCCTACTAACATAACTTTAATATTACCACAACCACAACTCAAAACTAATTGAGAGGAATCAAACTTCTCTAACTACTCACTGCACATGGAGGTGGAAGTTTTTGTATCCCTTTGGCTAACTACCTCTTTTGAGACTAATTTCATAGCATAGATCAACTACCACGCCATGCACTGCCGTGCTCTAAAAGATAGAAGTGAAGCACATAGAGCAAAATCAACTAGCTCAAAAGATATGAGTGAGACACATGTGAGCTAAATTGCCTAACCAAAGGATATAAGTGAAGCTCGACAAAATCACGGTGAGTGCATGTCTCTCTCTCTCTAGGTGTGCAGCAAGGAAAATTGTGACACAACAAAAATAAAAGACTCCTACGATACAAGACGCTCCAAGCAAAACACATATCATGTGGTGAATAAAAATATAGCCCCAAGTAACATTACCGATGGATTGAAGAAGAAAGAGGGGATGCCTTCTCGGGGCATCCCCAAGCTTAGGCTTTTTCGGCATCCTTGAATCAACTTGGGGTGCCTTGGGCATCCCCAAGCTTGAGCTATTGCCACTCTTTATCTCTTTGTCCATTGGAACTTCACCCAAAACTTGAAAACTTGACAACACGAAGCTTAAACAGAAACTCGTGATATCATTAGTATAAGAAAGCAAATCACCACTTCCTTAGGTACTGTAGCAAATTTAAATTCTACTTCTGTTGGTGTTGGGTTACTGTATTTTCAATCTTCCATGGCTAGTACCCCCCGATACTATCCATACTTTCATCAAAATAAGCAACCAACTCAACAAAAACAGAATCTGTTAACAGCAGACCAGTCTGTAGCAATCTGTATACTTTATATACTTCTGGTACTTCAAAAATACTGAAAACTTACGGCAGTATGAAGAATTTGCGTAGAAATCAGCAGCAAAAAGAATCAACTCAAAATATCTCACAGACAAAAAAGTAAAATTCTTTCCGTGAGCAGAAAGTTTCTGTCTTTTCCAGCATGATCAAACGATCATCCCCAAGACTAATCATAACGGTTTCACTTGGCACAAACGCAAAAGAAACACAAAAAACACAATCATAACAGAAGTATGGAAGTGTGGAAAACACAAAACAGAAAAAAAATGATAGATTCGTTGGGTTGCCTCCCAACAAGCGCTATTGTTTAACGCCCTTTAGCTAGGCATTGATAATTCAATGATGCTCACACAAATGATAAGAATTGAAGCATAATGAGAGCATCATAAAGTATGTGAAAATCACATCTAAGTCTGACATACTTCCTATGCATAGGCATTTTGTAGGAAAACAAATTGTCAAGACAACCAATAGCTACCATATGCAAGGAAGAAGAAAGAGACAAGAGCAATCTCAACATAACGAGAGGTGATTTGGTGGTATGAAAGTTTCTACCACAATATTTTCCTCTGTCGAAATCATTACATGTGGGATCATATTTGAATTCAACAATATAGCTATCACATAGGATATTATTTTCATAATCCACATGCATGCAAAGTTTATGTTCTTCAAAAATAGTGGGATTATCATCAACTAAAGTCATGACGTCTCCAAACCCACTTTCAATAAAATTGAAAATATCATATTCATCATGAGGCTTGAACAAATTTTTAAGATCAAAAGAAAAATCATCACCCCAATCATGATCTTTGCAACAAGTATTGGACATAGCAAAACTAGCACCCCTAAGCTTAGGGTTTTGCATATTTTTGGCATGATTGTCACTAATAGAATTTATAGTGAAACCATTGCAATCATGCTTTTCATCCAAGGAGCCCTCGTGAATCTCTTCATTAATTTCTTCCTCACAATTTTCAGATTCACGCATCTCAAGCAAAACTCCATAAAGATAATCTAGTAAGCAAAACTCACTAGAAATTGGTTCAACATAGTTGGACGTTTTGAAAAGATTAGCAAGTGGATGAAGATCCATGTCACAAGATTCTTAGCAAGCGAAGATGCAAGCTAATAGAAGGCGCATGGCAACACAAGCAAACGGAAAACGGGCGGAAAAAGGGCGAAAGAAAAAGGCAAATGAAAATCGCAAATGAAAACGGCAAATGTGAAGTGGGGGCGAGGAAAACGAGAGGCAACTGGCAAAAAAGGTAAATGCAAGAGATGAGTTTGTGACACTTACTTGGATAGATCTTGACTTGATCCTCCCCAGCAACGGCGCCAGAAATCCTTCTGCTGCTGGCTACGCCTATAGGGATTTCCTTGGCAAGTATGCAAAGGAGTCCCCCGCGGCCTTGGAGACTTGCGTTGGTGTTCCCTTGAAGAGGAAAAGGGTGATGTAGCACATCGGCGGTAAGTATTTCCCTCAGTTTGAGAACCAAGGTATCAATCTAGTAGGAGGATCGCGTCAACTCACAAGTACCTGCACAAACACAAAGAGCTTGCACCCAACGCTATGAAGGGGTTGTCAATCCCTTATAGATTGTTTGCAAAGTGAGAACTGAAAGCAAAAAAGAAAACAAAGCAAAGTAAAAGTAAAAGCTGAGATGATAATTGTGAGTAGACCCGGGGGCTGTAGTGTTCACTAGAGGCTTCTCTCATGAAAGCAAGTAGACGGTGGGTGAACGAATTACTGTCGAGCAATTGATAGAACCATGCAAAGTCATGAAGTTATCTACGACAATGATCATACATATAGGCATCACGTCCAAAACAAGTAGACCGATACTTTCTGCATCTACTACTATTACTCCACACATCGACCGCTATCCAGCATGCATCTAGTGTATTGAGTTCATAAGAACAGAGTAATGCCTTAAGCAAGATGACATGATGTAGATGGACAATCTCAAGTCAATGATGAAAGCCCATCTTTTTACCCTTGATGGCAACAACATGATGCGTGCCTTGTTGCCCCTTCTGTCACTGGGAAAGGTCATCGCACGGTATGAACCCAAAACCAAGCACTTCTCCCATTGCAAGAATCATAGATCTAGTTGGCCAAACAAAACCCAAGACTCGGAGAGACTTACAAGGATATCAAATCATGCATATAAGAAATCCGCAAAGACTCAAATATAATTCATAGATAATCTGATCACAAATCCAGAATTCATCGGATCTCGACAAACACACCGCCAAAGAGGATTACATCGGATAGATCTCCATGAAGATCATGGAGAACTTTGTATTTTAAGATCCAAGAGAGAGAAGAAGCCATCTAGCTACTAACTACGGACTCGTAGGTCTGAAGTAGACTACTCTGGAGTCATTGGAGAGGCAATGATGTTGATGTAGAAGCCCTCCAACTCCAAAGTCTCCTCCGGTAGGGCACCGGGAAGAGTCTCCAGATGAGATCTCGCGGAAACGGAAGCTTGCGGCGGCGGAAAAGTGTTTTCGTGGACGCTCCTATTTTTTCTGGGATTTTAGGGAATTTATAGGCCAAAGAGCTTGGGCAGGGGAGCGCCAGGGAGGCCACAAGCCCGGTAGCTGCGCCCCCCTGGCCGCGGCTACAGGGCTTGTGGGCCCCCTATGGCTCTCCTGCCTTGGCCCTCAAGTCCCCCGATCTTCTTCTGTTCCGGAAAAAATCATTTCAGGTATTTTATTCCGTTTGGAGTCCGTTCCAAAATCAGATCTGAAAAGGGTCAAAAACACGGAAAAAACAGGATCTGGAACTTGGCACTGAATTAATAAGTTAGTCCCAAAAAATATATAAAATGTATATAAAACATCCAAAGTTGACAAGATAACAACATGAAACCATCAAAAATTATAGATACGTTTGAGACGTATCATGCACCCAGTGCCAGTTTCTGTCTGTTGATGTCTTTTTTGCAGGGACTTTTACCCAAATTTAGAGAGTCCCAAAAATCCCGAGAAAAATATAAAAAATCAGCGTGACGGAAGCCAGGCGTCACCCAGCCGGCCTCCCTACGCGGCCCACTCCCTCGCCGCGCCACCAGGTCGCCTGGGTGGGTCCCACACCCTCTGGTACCCTCCTTCGGCCTATATTTACTTCTCCTATAGGAAACCGTTCCAGGAGATCCAGAACCGCGAATTTCTCCATCATTCCACCGATGTAGCGCTTCCGAGATCGGGAGCGTCACAAGACCTCTTCCCGGCACCCTGTCGGAGGGAGGATTGACCTCCGGGAGCTTCTCCACCGTCATGGAAGCTTCCCGGACGTGTCGTGAGTAGTCCTCCTTGGACCATGAATCCATGACCAGTCGCTATGTGATGTCTTCTCTCCCATCTTGTACTTCAATTATTAGCCCTTGTGAGCTGCCCTACATGATCAAGGCATCTATGTAATTTTCCTGCTATTGCTATGCTTGGTTTGCTGCGATCCGATGGATTATGAGATTATGTTTAGATTGTGATAAGTTATATATTTGATTATCCTTTTATCTTATGTTCCTTAGTGATTCATGTATGTTCTCTATTGCTTTTTATTGCTTTGGCCAAGTAGTAGATTGTAACTCCAAGAGGGAGCGTTATGCATGATTGTGTGTTCATGCCCCCTGATGTCTAGCTTGACTGACAGAAACATGAGACTATGGGATGTGTTGTTGCCACCAGGGAGAAAACAATGGTGCTTGTGACCGCGGTTGCAAGTATTGTTTACCTTACGCAAAGTTCGTTAATGCAGTTGCCCGTTGCTTTGAGTTTACACTTTGGGTGGGGCTCGCAACTTAATACCAACAAGATGTTCTGGATAGATATCGCAATGTGGATGATTAGTAAGTAGATGCTTGTGAATAAACGATCTACTTGTCTTGGCGTACTGCCCATTACTTTTGAGCCTCTAACTTTCTAGTAGCATAATTAGCATTGCGGTGCGTTTATAATTCTGTCAATTGCCCAGCTGTAATTTGTTTACCCATGCATAGTTGTTTATCGTCTTTTGGGAGAGAGACATCACTAGTGAACATCATGTGACTCTGGTCCATATCAGCACCATTGTTTACATCTCCACCATTACCTGTTTTTATTTACTTTTCCGTTTTAATCACTATCACTATTCCCGCTTGTGTTCTGATCATTTGCAAACTACATGGCGGAGAGATTGACAACCTCTCTGTACTCGTTGGGAGCAAAGTTATTTGTTGTGTGTGCAGGTCCACGTCTTCTGCTAGCGCCAGAGCAGCGGACACCTACTTGTTGATCCTCGGAGTCCTCCTGGTTCGATAAATCTTACAGTCCCCGTGTAAGGGAAATCTGATACTGACTACATCTCCACCTTCCACTTGGGGTAACCAACGAGGGGCGAGAAGTATATCCATCAACTCGACATCAAGAAAATTTCTGGCGCTGCTACCGGGGACTCCAGTCTTCAAGATAGGGGAGTTGCACACTATCTTTTACCTTTGCTTTTTAGCCTTGTTAGTTTGCTTTCTAGTTTCTGTTTTTGTGTCTTATACCAAAAACCACAAAAAAAATAGTTGCTTTGTTCTTGCTTGTTGCTGCTGCTATGGGTTCTGCTGAAAACTCATTTCTTTTGCTTTAATGGAAAACAAAAAAAATATGAGAGAGCTTTATAAACTTTATCTTCAACTAGGACATGAAGTGTTTGAGGACAAAATTAAAACAACCTATGGAACTTTATTATTTGCATAACAATTATGATGGTGGCTGTTGGAAATATGCCCTAGAGGCAATGATAAATAGTTATTATTATATTTCATGTTTCAAGATAATCGTTTATTATCCATGCTATAATTGTAGTGATTGGAAACACTAATACATGTGTGGATGTATAGACAAAACCATATCCCTAGTAAGCCTCTAGTTGACTAGCTCGTTGATCAAAGATGGTTAAGGTTTCCTAGCCATAGACAAGGTATTGTCACTTGATAACGGGATCACATCATTAGGGGAATGATGTGATGGACAAGACCAAACTATGAACGTAGCATATGATCGTGTAAGTTTACTGCTACAGTTTTATGCATGTCAATGTATCTATTCCTATGACCATGAGATCATGCAACTCCCGGACATCGGAGGAATACTTTGTGCATATCAAATGTCACCACGTTATTGGGTGACTATAAAGGTGCACTACAGGTATCTCCTAAGATGTCTGTGGTGTTGACATGGATCAAGATTGGGATTTGTCACTCCGTGTGACGGAGAGGTATCTCGGGGCCCACTCGATAATGCAACATCACAAACAAGCCTTGCAAGCAATGTGGCTAATGAGTTAGACACATGATCTTGTATTACGGAACGAGTAAAGAGACTTGCCGGTAACGAGATTGAAATAAGGTATTGGATACCGACGATCGAATCTCGAGCAAGTAACATACCGAAGGACAAAGGGAATGGTATACGGGATTATATGAATCCTTCGCATAGTGGTTCAACCGATAAGATTATCGTAGAATATGTAGATTTAATCTCTCTCTCGTAGATGATCATCACCATGATAGGTCTTCGTGAGCGTAGGAATTTTTTTGTTTCCCATGCTACGTTCCCCAACAGTGGCATCATGAGCTAGGTTCATCCGTAGATGATTTTCTCAAGTAGATCACAACGGGGTTTGTGAGCGTTGATGTTTTAAGTTGCTGTCCTCCTTTGTATTTTCTCGATTCGGCGACATTGTTGAATCGAAGATGCCCAGACCGACATTAGTCGTAGCCACGAGAGACTGGTTTCACCATTAACATGCAATGAGATTGCATCAAGGTGAATGGTGGGTGCCTGTTTCTTCAACTTTAGTTGAATCAGATTAGAACGAGGTGGACCTTGGAGAAGGTGAAATAGCAACTTACTCATCACCGTTGTGGTTTTTGCGTAAGTAAGATGCGATCATACTAGATACCCATAGCAGCCACGTAAAACAAGCAACAACAAATTAGAGGACGTCTAACTTGTTTTTGCAGGGTATGCTTGTGATGTGATATGGCCAACAACATGATGTGATATATCGGATGTATGAGATGTGTCATGTTGTAATAGTGAATATCGACTTGCGCGTCGATGCTACGGCAACCGGCAGGAGCCATATGGTTGTCTTTAAACTAACGTTTGTGCTTGCACATGCGTTTACTATATTGCTAGGTTGTAGCATTAGTAGTAATAGCATAGATAGCACGACAATCACGATGGCGACACAATGTTGGAGATCATGATGATGGATATCATGGTGTGGCGCCGGTGACGATGGAGATCATGCCTTTGCTTCAGTGATGGAGATCGTGAAACACGGAGTTCATGGCCATATCATGTCACTTATGAATTGCATGTGATGTTAATCCTTTATGCACCTTATTTTTCTTACATCGGCGGTAGCATTATAAGGTGATCTCTCACTAAAATATCAAGATAAAATTGTGTTCTCCCCGACTGTGCACCGTTGCTACATTTCATTGTTTCGAAACACCACGTGATGATCGGGTCTGATAGACTCAACGTTCACATACAACGGGTGCAAAACAATTGCACACGCGGAACACTCGGGTTAAACTTGACGAGCCTAGCATATACAGACATGGCCTCGGAGTACAGGAGACCAAAAGATCGAGCATGAATCATATAGTTGATATGATCAACATGGAGATGTTCCCCATTGTAGCTAAACTCAACTCACGTGATGATCGGACTTGAGCTAGTGAATTTGGATCATGCTACACTCGAATAACTAGAGAGATGTTTTATTTGAGTGGGAGTTTATTAGTAATATGATTAGCTAAACTCTATTATCTTGAGCATAGTCTAAGTAAACTTTGCAATATCAATGTTGTAGTTTAATGGCTCGCGCGAACGCTACCCTGAATTTTAACACGCTCCTAGAGAAAGCTAAGTTGAAAGATGATGGAACCAACTTCACCGATTGGGCTCGTAATCTGAGGATTATCCTCACTACTGGCCAAAAGGATTATGTCCTTAATGTTGAGCTTGGTGATGAACCACCCGCTGCGGCTGAGCAAGACGTTAAGAACGCCTATCAAGCTCGTAAGGAAGACTACTCAGTAGTTCAATGTACAATCCTATATGGCTTAGAACCGGGACTTCAAAGATGTTTTGAACGTCATGGAGCGTATGAGATGTTCACGGAGTTAAAGTTCATCTTCGAGAAGAACGCCCGGATCAAGAGGTATGAGACCTCCGATAAGTTCTATGCCTGCAGGATGGAGGAGAATTCGTTTGTCAGTGAACATGTACTCACAATGTCTGGGTACTCCAACCGTCTAGCTGAGCTAGGGATTGAACTCCCGCTAGAAGCTATCACTGACAGAATTCTTCAATCACTGCCGCCTAGCTTTAAGAGCTTCGTGTTGAACTACAACATGCAAGGGATGAACAATTCACCCGTTGAGCTATTTGCGATGCTAAAAGTCGCTGAGTCAGAAATCCGCAAAGAGGATCAAGTGTTGATGGTGAATAAGACCACCAGTTTCAAGAAAAACGGCAAAGTCAAGAAGGGTAACTCTAAGAAGAGCGGCAAATCTGTTGCTACTCCGACGAAGAAACCCAAGGCTGGTCCTAAGCCAGAAACTGAGTGTTATTATTGCAAGGGCACTGGTCATTGGAAGCGCAACTGCCCCAAGTATCTGGCCGATAAGAAGGCGGGGGAAGACAAATAAGGTATATTTGATATACATGTTATTGATGTTTACCTTACTGGTTCTCGTAGTAGTGCCTGGGTATTTGATACCGGTTCTGTTGCTCATATTTGCACCTCGAAACAGGAACTGCGGAATAAACGAAGACTAGCAAAGGATGAAGTGACGATGCGCGTGGGAAATGGTTCCAAGGTTGATGCGATCGCCGTCGACACAGTCTCACTTCAGTTACCATCGGGATTAGTGATGAATTTAAATAATTGTTATTTAGTGCCTGCGTTGAGCATGAACATTATATCTGGATCTTGTTTATTGTGAGACGGTTACTCATTTAAGATAGAGAATAATAGTTGTTCTATTTATATGAGTAATATCTTTTATGGTCAAGCACCCATTGTTAGGGGTTTACTCATACTGAATCTCGACAGTGATGAAACTCACATCCATAACATTGAGACCAAAAGATGTCGAGTTAGTAATGATAGCGCTGCTTTTATGTGGCACTGCCATTTAGGTCATATTGGTGTAAAGCGCATGAAGAAACTCCTTGTTGATGGACTTTTGCAGTCACTTGATTTTGAATCACTTGGCACGTGCGGACCATGCCTCATGGGCAAGATGACTAAGACTCCGTTCTCTGGAACAATGGAGCGTGCAAGTGACTTATTGAAAATCATACATACTGATGTGTGCGGACCAATGAGCATAGAGGCGTGCGGTGGATATCTTTATTTTCCCACCTTCACTAATGGTTTGAGTAGATATGGTTATATTTACTAAATGAAGCACAAGTCTGAAACATTTGAAAAGTTCAAGCAATTTCAGAGTGAAGTAGAGAATCATCGGAACAAGAAGATCAAGTTCCTACGATCTGATCGAGGAGGAGAATATCTGAGTTTCGAGTTTGGTGCTCACTTAAGACAATGTGGAATTGTTTCACAGTTGATACCAATGAAGGTTCGTGGGACGGATCCCGGGGCTGTTCGTGGGACAGAGATTTGGATCTCATGAGCGTACCACTACATCATCCGCGTTTACTAACGCTTCCCGCTTAGCGATCTACAAGGGTATGTAGATCTAATATATCTGTCGTAGATGATCATCACCATGATAGGTCTTCGTGAGGGTAGGGAATTTTTTGTTTCCCATGCTACGTTCCCCAACAGTGGCAATGTTATTAGTATGCTTCCTTTGAATATCAATATTGCTAATGACATGGAAAGCTCTAAGCTTGGGGATGACGGGTTTGATGAACATGATATTTTTAGTCCCCCAACTTTTGAGGAGAAAATTTGCTTTGATGATACCATGCTTCCTAAACATGATGGTTACCATGATGATAATGATTGCTTTACTCTCACTATTCCTAATAAGAAAAGATTTTTCTTATAAGAAGAGTAATGATACTTTTATGCTTTTGGATCATGGAAACAATGCTTTATGTGATACTTATATTGTTGAGTTATTCATGATCCCACTACTTCCATTGGAGAGCTTACCTTAGCTTATATGTGCATCCATTACATGGAAATCACTACTCCTCACATAATATCTATCATCTGGCTTTCTCTCGCCTATGGTTGTCCTCATTGATGTGAGCCTTTCACACCTTTTGTCTTCCTTCCCCATCATTATTCTATTTGCCATCCTAAGTGCCAATATATCTTGCTTACGCTCATCCATTGCATGAGTGCTCAAAGTCGAAAGGGAAAGGGTCATTTTGACTTGTGCCTAACAAGTGGTCTCGGGATGAGTCAAAATAAGATTCCAAAGGAGACTAAGTGTGAGGTTTAGTAGATTGAGTTCTCAATTAAAAAATATTTTATCACTAAACCCATCTCCCACTTCTTGCATGCAAACACCATTTCGAGACATTCGAGTCATAGATAGCGAGAGCTCTTGCACCTTTATGTTCTTAATTTGCTAAATTCAATACTAGATATAGACTCTTGCTTGTTATTGTCTTGACTTGAATTGCATCTCTCAATTGCTTTACTTTGAAGTTCTTATATGTGTGTTAGCATGTAACCACAGAAATTATTGTGTTATCATTTATCTACTCGAGGACAACCAGAAATTAAGCTTGGGATGTTGATATGTCCCAAACGTAGATATAATTTCTGCTTGTTCCATGATCTTTTGGGTGACATTGTTATATGTTTTGCTACACTTTTATACCATTTTACACATATTTGGCCTAACCTACTGACTCAGTCGACCAAGTGCCAGTTTCTGTCTGCTGATGTCTTTTTTGTAGGGTTTTTACCCAATTTTCCAAAACCCGAAAAAAATCCAGAAAAATATATTAAAAAATCAGCGAAATAGAAGCTTCGGGATCCCCGAAGGGGGGCCATATGGGGGCCAAGAGCCTCCCAGGTGGTCTACTAGCGCGGTCTGGCCCTAGGCCGCGCCAGGAGGTCGCCTGGGTTGGGCCCACCTCCTCCGGTGCCCTCCTTTGGCCTATATTTAGTGTTCCATGAGGAAACCCTCGTAGACTTTCTGGAACCACGAATTTCTCCATCCATTCGCCATTGCAGCAATCCCGAGATCGGGAGCGGTAGGAGACCTCTTCCCGACACCCTACCGGAGGGAGCACTGACCTCCGGGAGCTTCTCGATCACCATGGACGCCTCCCGGATGTGCCGTGAGTAGTTTCCCTCGGACCCTGAATCCATGACCAGTAGCTATGTGATGTCTTCTCTCCAATCTTGTGCTTCAGTGGTTAGTCCTTGTGAGCTGCCCTACATGATCAAGGCATCTATGTAATTCTCTTGTTATTGCTATGCTCGGTTTGTTGGAATCCGATGGATTATGAGATTATGTTCATATTGTTATGATTTATATATTTGATTATCCTTTTATATTATGTTCCTTAGTGATTCCCGCATGTTCTCTGTTGCTTTTTATTGCTTTGGCCAAGTAGTAGATCGTAACTCCAAGAGGGAGCGTTATGCATGATTGTGGGTTCGGGCCCCTCGATGTCTAGCTTGAGTGACAGAAACATGAGACTAGGGGATGTGCTTGTTGCCACCAGGGAGAAAACAATGGTGCTTGTGACCACGGTCCAAATCACCATCATTGCTTACATCTCCACTATTTACTGCTTTATTTACTTTTCCGTTGCAATCACTATTACCTTCTCGCTTGTGTTTTGATCCTTTGCAAACTACAAGGCCAGAGAGATTTACAATCTCTCTGTATCGTTGGGAGCAAAGTTATTTGTTGTGCGTGCAGGTCCACGTCTTCTGCTAGCGCCAGGGTGGAAGACACCTACTTGTTGAGCCTAGGAGTTCTATTGGTTCGAGAAACCTTACAGTCTCTGTGTGAGGGAAATTTGCTGCTGACTACATCTCCACCTTCCACTTGGGGTCCAACGAGGGGCGAGAAGCATATGCATCACCTCGTCATCAAGCGAATTTCTGGCACCGTTGCCGGGGACACCACTCTTCAAGATAGGGGAGTTGCACACTATCTTTTACCTTTGCTTTTTAGTCTTGTTAGTTTGCTTTCTAGTTTTTGCTTTAGAGTCCTATACCAAAAACCACAAAAAATTAGTTGATTTGCTCTTGCTTGTTGTTGCCGCCCTGTGTTGCACTGAGAACACCAAGTTGTGTGACTTCACTAGTCACAACAACAATGACTATATCTGCACACCTATTGCTGCTCCTGCCACTATGGTCACATTCTACGAGATTAAACCTGCTTTACTGAACCTAGTTATGAAAGATGAATTCTCCGGTGCTGGAGATGATGCTGCTTTGCACTTGAACAATTTTTTTGAGCTCTGCGATGAGGAAAAATATAAAGAAGTAGATGGTGATATTGTTAAACTTAAGCTTCTTGCTTTCTCCTTGAGAGGAGGAGCTAAAGTTTGGCTTCAATCTTCGCCTAGGAATAGCATAGATTATTGGGATAAGTGCAAAGATGCTTTTATTGGGAAGTATTACCCACCTGCTAAGATTATCCAATTGAAGAGTAACATTATGAATTTTAGGCAACTGGATAATGAACATGTTGCTCAAGCTTGGGAACGTATGAAATCTCTTGTTAAGAATTGCCTTACTCATGGTTTGACTACTTGGATGGTTATCCAAACTTTTTATGTAGGAGTGAACTTTACCTCGCGGAATCTGTTAGACTCGGCCATGGGAGGAACCTTTATGCCAACTACACTTGGTGCTACCACAAAACTATTGGATGAGATGATGACAAATTATTCTCAATGGCACATCGAGAGAGCTCCAACAGGTAGGAAGGTAAACTCTATTGAGGATATTTCCTCCCTTAATGATAATGTTGACATGATCATGACTCTACTTACTAAGCAAGCTCCTATTGATCCTCATGATGTTCCTTTAAATTCTTTGGTTGCACAAGAAAGAGATCAAGTGGTGTTAATTTTATCTCTAGGAACAACTTCAATAACAATGCCTATATGAGTAATTTTGGTAGCAATCCTGGACCGTTCCCATCCCACAACTATGGGAACAACAACAATTATCCTAGCACCAAAAACTCCACTTCGAAATTAGAGAGCATGCTTAAAGATTTTATCACTTCTCAGAAAGCCTTCAACAAGAGTGTAGAAGAGAAACTAGAAAAATTAGATAGTCTCTCTTTGAAGGTGGACAACATAGCTCATGATGTAGAGATGCTAAAAATTAGAACTTCCCCACTTGAGGAAAGGAACACCACACCCATGAGTGTTATCCAAGTCCAAATTAATGAGAACATAAGAATGTTAGCCAAACTTAAAGAGAGATGGGCTAGAGAAAAGGAAGACGAAGAGATAATTAAGATCCTTCCTACACACACTACCATTGCTACTATACAAGTTGTTGTGGATCTCAAAACTTTTAGCACCCATCGCACTCCTAGTCCAAGTGGACCTATTAATAGTGATGCTAATACCTCAATGATAGAATAAGAAGGTCCTGTGAATTTAGAGACTACCAAAAGAATGAGCTTAGATGACATTACTACCACTTTAATTAATGGTAGTAACCTTGATTTTGACAATTGTAGTCTATCCAAAGTCATCACCTTTTTGCAAAGAATGGCTAAAGACCCCCACACTAGCACACTTAATATTGCCTTCACCGAGCATATTACCAATGCTCTTATCAAAGCTAGGGAGGAGAAGCTCAAGCTAGAGAGTTATATTCCTAGGAAGCTTGAAGATGGTTGGGATACTATGGTCAAAATTAAATTGAATAATATCTCTTGCTTTGCATTGTGTGATGTTGGAGCTAGTGCCTCCGTTATGCCCAAAAGAATGTATGCTATGCTTGATTGGAAACCTTATGATCCATGTTCTTTTGGTGTTCATCTTGTTGATTCTTCCATAAAGAAACCTTTAGGGAGAATTGATGATGTGCTTATTATTGTCAATGATAATTATGTGCCCGTTGATTTTCTTACTATGGAGATTGAATGTGATCCTTCATGTCCGATTATTTTGGGACGTGCTTTTCTCCGCACCGTTGGTGCTATCATTGACATGAAATTGGGAATTATTAAATTCCAATTTCCTCTTAAAAAGGGAATGGAACAATTCCCTAGTAAGAATATTAAGTGACCTTATGAGTCTGTTACACGGGCAAGCTATTTTTTTGGAGTTGATAACACTTGATCTTCTTGCATTATGCCTAGCTCAAAGGCATAAAAGAAAGCGCTTGTTGGGAGGCAACCCAATATGTTTTTACTTTCTGTTTTTGTGGTCTTGATGTGTGTTACTACTGTAGCAACATCATTGTATCTTTACTTTTAAGCTTTGTGCCAAGTTATAGCCTCTGATTGCAAGAAAGTTCAAAAATTGTGACAAACAGTGCAGAAACAGATTATGTCCGCCTGACGGAAAAATCGCCAAAAATCACCAGATCATATTTTTGATCTGAATTGTTTTGACAGCATGCTCTATATAATTTTCTTTCTAGAATCTCTTATGAGTTTTTTGATTTGAGTTGCAGAAGTGCCTCGAATATATTATTTACTACGTGTTGTTCTGTTTTTCACAGATTCTGCCATGTTTTGTGTTTTCATTGTTTTGCGAATCCTAAGCTTGCTTTTTATTTGCAAAAATCTTTTGGCATTCATGAGAAACAGTAGCTTTTCATGAGAATATTTATTTCCAGCACGTATTGAATTATTTTATGAAGGTAACTAACTACTCTAATCAGCTTATGATGAGTTTTGTATGAAGGGAGTTTTCAAGTATTGCGATGGGAGAGATGATGAAAGAAGATAAAGGAGTGTCAAACGCTCAAGCTTGGGAATGCACCCATGCCTCCCAAGAAATATTCAAAGGAGACTCAAGCGTCTAAGCTTGGGGATGCCCCCGTGCATCCCCTTCTCTATCAACAATCATCAGGTCGTCCATCTCCATACTATATTTTTATCACTTCATATGATATGTTCTATGCTTGGAGCGTCCCGCTATTTGCTTTTTAGTTTGTTTTAGTATTGCTTGTTGCTCATAACAAGTTGGAAACTAGCCTACCTTGTTTGGGAGAGAGACACGCTCCATTCCACTCTAGAACACAACATAGGTTTTCATGCTTATTCTTTTTGTGTGTTCTTCATCTTTTCGTAGTTACTGTCATGCTTAGCTCTTAGCTTTCATGCTTATCTTCATAAGAGCTTTTACTTAGGTTGATTTTGAAACTCTCTGGAGTTATCATGCTTATCTTGTTTAGAGAGTTGGCTTGTTGCACAGTGTTGTGTGTCTTGCATAAGTAGGTAATTGAGGTTGCTATTTAAGTATAGTAGTAACTTGCAATAGTTTTAAGGTATTGATTTGAGTAATGTTCAGACTATTGGTGCCAAGAGCTTGAGCCTATTAGTGATAGATGTCATATTTTTGGAAATTCGTGTGTTTTTCAAAAACTAAAAATTAGTTGAGAACTCTAGCTACTAAATTGATCGCTAACCTCTAGAGGAGTTGGAATATATAGATTACCCTAACGTTACCATGAGTCGAGGATGCGCAAGGATAACCAAACCCCCAAACATTCTTCCTCGGGGTACTTGTCTTTTTGTGAATTTCCTAATTAGATAAAGAGTTATCGATAATAAGTGTATGAGTTCTTCGGACTAATGTGAGTATTCGATTGTTGGCACTTCCACCATACATATTTTGCTAGCCTCTTCGGTACTGTGCATTGTCTTTCTCACATTGAGAGTTGGTGCAAACTTCGCCGGTGCATCCAAACCCATGACATGATATGCTCTGTCATACATAAGCCTCATTATATATTTCCTCAAAACAGCCACCATACCTACCTACTAAGGCATTTCCATAGCCTTTTCGAGATACATTGCCATGTAACATCCATCATCTCATGGCTTGATCTTCATGTCATACATGCTTTTACTTGATCATAGAACGGTTACATGATGCGCTAGTATCATTGCATATCTTGCTACACTAGCAGAGGCATACATTTGCATACATCATGATAGTTTTCACTTGTCTTTATCTTGAGTACTTCTTATAAAGTGTGATGGTTTTTCTTTCTATTCATGTAAAATATAGAGTATTGCCCTTAAGTGAGGAAAAGATCCCAAAGAGGACAAACAAAATATCTCAAAGAGGACAAATGAGAGATAAAAAGAAAGAGCCAGAGCGGCCACAAAAAAATAAAAATAAAAGAAAAGAAAGAAAAATAAAAAATAAAAAGAGAAGGGGGCAACACTACTATTCCTTTTGAAAGATCCACACTGGTACTCCATTACTATATGGGTACTACATAGAGATTATCATTCTTGCATAACTATGTGGGGATCCTTACACTATAGAACTTGGTTTGCATATTCCACTAATGAGCCTCTTCAAATGAGCTCTAGGTCTTCATAAGAAAACAAGTTGGATGCACCCCCACTAGTTCCATTGGAGAGCTTACCTTAGCTCATATGTGGATCCATTACATGGCAATCCCTACTCCTCACATCATATCTATCATTTGGATTTCTCTCGCCTATGGTTGTCCTCATTGATGTGAGCCTTTCACATCTTTTTGTCTTCCTTCCCCATTGTCATTCTAATTGGCATCCTAAGTGCCAACATATCATGCTTACGCTCATCCATTGCGTGCGTGCTCAAAGTCGAAAGGGAAAGGATCATTTTGACTTGTGCCTAACAAGTGGTCTCGGGATGAGTCAAAATAAGATTCCAAAGGAGACTAAGTGTGAGGTTTAGTAGATTGAGTTCTCAATTAAAAATATATTTTATCTTTGAACCCATCTCCCACTTCTTGCACGCAAACAGCATTTGGAGACATTCGAGTCACGGACAGCGACACCTCTTGCACCTTTATATTCTTACTTTGCTAAATTCAATACTAGATATGGACTCTTGCTTGTTGTGGTCTTGACTTGAATTGGATATCTCACTTGCTTTACTTTGAAGTTCTTATATGTGTGTTAGCATGTCACCATAGAAATTATTGTGTTATCATTTATCTACTCGAGGACGAGCAGAAATTGAGCTTGGGGATGTTGATATGTCCCAATCGTATCTATAATTTCTGGTTGTTCCATGATTTTTTGGGTGACATTGTTATATGGTTTGCTACACTTTTATATCATTTAACACATATTTGGACTAACCTACTAACTCAGTGCACCCAGTGCCAGTTTTTGTCTGCTGATGTCTTTTTTGCAAGGGCTTTTGTAACATCCCAAATTTTGGAATGTTAATATAATTATTAGATTGATTGTTTGTTTGTTTGAGTGATTGAAACTTGAGTGAAATTTGGAACTTTTTAAAACTTTTAGAATGAGAGGGAATAAAATGACTTTCCCCTTTCCCGGTGAATTCAAAATTCATCCATGAGAGAAGATGACGTGACTTCTTCAACTATAAAGAATTTGAATGGAGCTGGCATTTGAATTTCTTTCGGTTTTGATTTGCAATTCTATTTTCTCCACTCAAGTAATGCCGGGAAATAAAATTCTGTCAAACAGAAAAGAGAGGAGGAACATGACCCTCCAAAACCAAGGGCATTCATTGAAATATTTTGAGCCAAGAAAACCAAAATTTAATGTAGAAAATATTTGCAAAAAGAAATAAAGCTTTTAGGGATTTTCTGAAAAAACATTTTTTTCAGTTTTTATTTTGGCCGTGGAAAAATGTTAAACGTGTAGAGTTTATTTTTCTGAAAATTTTGATATATAATACCCCTATATCCCGAGGAATATTCTATTTCCTTTTAATTGTTTTAGTTTCCTATTTTTGAAAACAGGAAAGATATCTCGTTTATTTGGAAACCTTGCTCTGGCCCATTAAGAACTTTCCATCTTAGCCCAACCGGCATCATCTCCTACCTCTCGTCACCTTCCCCATATACAGAAGCTTTCCATGGCAATGGAGACAGAAATCTCCACTTGCCCGATCTACCTCTCCCTTCCATCCCAGCTCCTCCCACCACCCCTATAAGAGAGCCCCGACTCCCCTCGTCCCATTTTCCCCCTCACCTCGCCTCTCCCTGCCCGCAGCCACCTCGCCACCACCTCCATTTTCCCCTCCCCGCCGAGCTCGCCACCAGCTTCCTGACGCCATTCCCATCGCCACGCAAGGCCTCCCCACCCCCTGGTACCTCGCCGCCACCTCCTACCCCTCCTGCTGCACCCCCACGTCGCCCCAACCCTCACCTCGTCGCCCCAACCCTCACCTCGTCGCCCCTCCCCTGCAGGTCACCTGCACCACCCCGCCGAGCTCCTTGCCAGGTGTCCGACAAAGAGCCCCACCAGGACCCCCTCGCCCCTCCTCGCCAGGACGCCGCCCATCCCAGCCGGCGACCTCTCCTCCACCGCCCCCATCCCCATCGGCGACCAGCCTACCTCGCTGGAGTAGCCACCTCGCCGGAGGAAGCCTCCTCTCTGCGAGCAACGGTGGTTCTCCTCATCCTTTTTTCATTTTTGTTTTGTTTTACCTTTGGATCTTAGATCTACGGTGTAGATTAAAAGGAGTGTACCCCTTCGGTTTTTCAAAAAGAACTGGCGTTTTTTTATTATTAGTAAGTTTAGCCGAAGCGGTCTCTTATATAGCGGCCATCCGCTGTTTAGCCTACGCAACACACACCCCTAGCCAACCAGAGATTGCCACGTGGCCCTATTCAATATTTTCATTTTAGTTTTCTGTTTTCAAAACAGAACCAGTCCTGATTTTGTTTTCCTTATATCTTTTCATCTACATATCGAATGAAGTTTATTCTTTTTGCATTAGATCACAATTTTCTTGTAGTTTCCAAAAACATATTATTTTCCTATGTTTGAAATTGCAAAATTTGAATTAGAACAGATTTAGTTTAAACATTGTTTTGCTTACACCGGGAGTTTAAAAATAGCTTTTAATTTGATTCTTTTTGCTACTGATCACTAGTGATCTTATTTATCAGTGGTTAAAGTTTCAGAATTTTTTTGAGTATTTTAACTCATCATTTCATGTGAAACAGTTTCAGTTGTAGTTCTTTTAGGATTATGGCCATTTCTCTTTCTATAAATGTTTTTAAATTATTTTCGTTTCTATTTGAGAAATTTTATATTTTGTTTCTGTTATTTAAAAGTAGGTTTTCAACAAAAGCAAAATTGTATTTTTTATTTGTTATCATGAAATAAATTCTAGTTCTCTAATAACTTGCAATTGATTTCCCTATTAGTTTAACTCCCATTTGAAAATACTTTCAAATAGTTTTATGAAAAATACTTTATTTTATCTTAGTTAAATTTATATTGTATTCTCTGTTATTTTACTATTTTAGTGTTTTATTTTCAGTTAGAACAAAAACTATTTAGTGTTTGATGTAGTAGAAGACTCCCTAGTTTTCTTTGAAATTTCCTTTGGATTCTTATTCGATCTTTCTTATTGTTTTGATTGTTAGAATAGTTCCTAGTGTGAGTGCTTATGTGAATACTATGTTTGATTATATATATTTCATCGGCGAGTGACGAATAGTTCTATCAAGTTATTTCTCGAGAAACGATAATTCTTCTTCATCAACCTCACCAGGCAAGTCACGTTGATCATATTCTACCTATGTTTTATATGCATTGTAGTTCTACCTTTCTTCACCCAATTGCATGCAAAGTAGGTACTTGGAAATTTTGGATCTTGATGTAGTATCATGTGGTAGGCACCCATCACCTTGTTACCTTGGCCGGGACATTATTTTGCTATGCTTCTAGTAGACGGGGTTGGTGGAGTGTTTATAATGAGTGTTGTGAGATCTTAATAATAAAGACCTGACGACTCCAAGACTTGCAAGACCTCGGAATGAAATATACCTCTGGGTGAAGGACGGCTCTGATGGGTTCCCTGGGGAACCAGCGGAGGACCCGGGATGCATGGGGAAGCGCCATGACATCTTGCGGAAAGCTTCACCCAGGCTCACAGAGATGGATGGATATTTTCAAGACCCAAGGCTTACCTGCAAAACCACAAGTCATTATGGGCTCTGGCTTGGTTGGACAACGTGGTGACTCTGGACAGGCCGTGCTACGAGATGTAGAAGAATGGTAGGATTGGATGGGAACCGCTAGAGGACCAGAGGAACCCGTTGAAAGACCATGCTTTGATCATCCGGTCTTCAAACACCCTGAAGTTTGAAGACATACACGGAGGCAATCAAATCTTGTGGGGAACGTGTGCAAAACTCTGCAGAATACTCAACCTAATCGATTAGTCGTGTCCACGGTCATGGACAACTTGAGCCGAAGGAACTGAAGTTATAAGGAATTCTCAACACAAATTAATAAGGATGTGGGTATTATTGACAAATTGGGTACGAGAATTGGTTGGTGGAACCATCTCGTTAACAACAAACAATGTAGTAATATTTTGCTTTTAGCCCTCTCTTGATGTACGAGAAAACTTTGCTTTCCGCTAAAAACTTATAGCCCCACTTGCCATATATGCATATAGTATAGATGATTATTATTTTCACCCCTCTCTTTGGTGACTTGCCGGCATATTCAATATGCTGACATACACAGCTACAACGTCTCATGTTGCAGATATTTTCTTCGACGAGTAAGAGTACGATTCAGGGTTACGGTCTACACTCAACTTACCCTTGGTGTTTATTGGGACTCCACTCCCTTTGACTGTTTCCGCTGAGATATTTTGAGGTATATATCAATTTAACGTTATTTACATGTGGTTGCACTTTGATAGATACATTGATGTACTGTGTGGTCTAGCATACTGATCCAGGGATGGCACAGATATACACAGGCTTGACTCGTTTCGAGTCGGGTCGCTACAGCTTTTACCCAATTTTCTGAATCCCGAAAAAAATCCAGAAAAATATAAAAAATGAGTGAAACAGAAGCTTCAGGATCACCGAAGGGGGGCAGAGAGGGGCCAAGGGCCTCGGAGGCAGCCTACTAGCACGGCCTGGCCCTAGGACCCGCGAGGAGGTCGCCTGGGCACGGCCCACCTCCTCTGGTGTCCTTCTTTGGCCTATATTTAGTGTTCAGTGAGGAAACCCTCGCAGACTTTCTGGAAATCGCGAATTTCTCCATCGTTCCACAGCCGCAGCGCTTCCGAGATCGGGAGCGTCAGGAGGCCTCTTCCCGGCACCCTGCCGCAGGGAGGATTGACCTCCGGGAGCTTCTTCACCACCATGGACGCCTCCCGGATGTGTCTTCAGTAGTTTCCCTAGGACCATGAGTACATGACCAGTAGCTATGTGATGTCTTCTCTCCAGTCTTGTGCTTCAATGGTTAGTCCTTGTGAGCTGCCCTACATGATCAAGGCGTCTATGTAATTCTCTTGATATTACTATGCTCGGTTTGTTGGGATCCGATGGATTATGAGATTATGTTCATATTGTTATGAGTTATATATTTGATTATCCTTTTATATTATGTTCCTTAGTGATTCTTTCATGTTCTCCGTAGCTTTTTATTGCTTTGGCCAAGTAGTAGATCGTAACTCCAAGAGGGAGCGTTATGCATGATTGTTGGTTCGGGCCCCTCGATGTCTAGCTTGAGTGACAGAAACATGAGACTAGTGGATGTGCTTGTTGCCACCAGGGAGAAAACAACGGTGCTTGTGACCATGGTTGCAAGGATTGTTTACCTTACGCATAGTTTGTTAATGAAGTTGTTCGTTGCTTTGAGTTTACACTTTGGGCAGGGCTCGCAACTTAATACCGGAGAGATATTCTGGATAGATATCTCAAGGTGGATGATTAGTAAGTAGATGTTGATGAATAAACGGTCTACTTGTCTCGGCATATTGCCCATTACTATTGAACCTCTAATTATCAAGGAGCATAATTAGCATTGCGGTGCGATCATAATTCTATCAATTGCCCAACTGCGATTTGTTTACCCTAGCATAATTGTTTATCTTCTTTTGGGAGAGAGACATCACTAGTGAACGTCATGTGACTCCGGTCCATATCACCATCATTGCTTACACCTCCACTATTTACCGCTTTATTTACTTTTCCGTTGCAATCACTACTACCTTCCCGGTGGTGTTTTCATCCTCTGCAAACTACAAGGCTGGAGAGATTGACAACCTCTCTGTACTCGCTGGGAGCAAAGTTATTTGTTGTGTGTGCAGGTCCACGTCTTCTGCTAGCGCCAGGGTGGAAGACACCTACTTTTTGATCCTAGGAGTCCTCCTGGTTTGATAAACCTTACAGTCTCTGTGTGAGGGAAATTTGTTGCTGACTACATCTCCACCTTCCACTTGGAGTCCAACGAGGGGCGAGAAGCATATACATCACTGATACGTCTCAAACGTATCTATAATTTTTTATGGTTTCATGTTGTTATCTTGTCAAACTTTGGATGTTTTATATGCCTTTTATATCTTTTTTGGGACTAACTTATTAACTCAGTGCCAAGTGCCAGTTTCTGTTCTTTCCGTGTTTTTAGCCCTTTTTCAGGCGGAGTCCAAACGGAATAAATCTTTCGAGATGATTTTTTTATGGAAAATATCAAAAATACCGGAAGAAAAAGATGCCGGAGAGGAGTCCCGATACGTCTCCATCGTATCTACTTTTCCAAACTCTTTTGCCCTTGTTTTAGACTCTAAGTTGCATGATTTGAATGGAACTAACCCGGACTGACACTGTTTTCAGCAGAATTGCCATGGTGTTGTTTTTGTGCAGAAATGAAAGTTCCCGGAATGTCCTGAAAATTTACGGAGAATGTTTTTGGAAAATATGAAAAATACCTACGCAAAGAACCAGCTGGGGGATGGGCCAGTGGGCCACAAGCCTGGCCGGTGCGGCCTCCTCCCCTGGCCACGCCGATCAAGCTTGTGGGGCCCACATGGCTCTGCCGCCCCCAATTCCAGCGCTATAAATCATGTTTCGTCCCAGAAAAAATCAAGAGAGAAGAATTCATCGCGTTTCACGATCCAGAGGCGCCGCCACTTCACGTTCTTCCTTTGGCAGGCAGATATGGAGTCCGTTTCAGGCTCCGGATCAAGGAGATCGTCGCCATCATCATCATCAACCTTCTTCCCTCTCCAATTCCATGAAGCTCTTCATCACCTGTGAGTAATCTATTCGTAGGCTCGCTGGACGGTGATGAGTAGGATGAGATCTATCATGTAATCGAGTTAGGCCTTGTTTGGTTTCAATAAGTCAGGTGACTTAAAACCAGTGACTTATAAGTCACGCCTGTTTGGTTGTCATCTGACTTATAAGTCACCTTTTCATGCAAAAGTGGGTGACTTATAAGTTTTAAGTTGGGGTGGAGCAACTTATGACTTATAAGTTGGGGTGACTTATAAGTTGGGTCTGTTTGGAAAAATAAGTCACTTTTTGCACTTTTCAACTTATAAGTTGGTGACTTATTTGGAACCAAACAGGGCCTTAGTTTTGATGGGGATTGATCCCTAGTATCCACTATGTTCTGAGATTGATGTTGTTGTGACTTTGCTATGCTTAATGCTTGTCACTAGGGCCCGAGTGTCATGATTTCAGATCTGAGATTATTATGTTGTCACCAATATATTTGTGTTCTAGATCCGATCTTGCAAGTTATAGTTACCTACTATGGTTATGATCCGGCAACCCCGGGGTGACAATAACCGGAACCACTCCCGGTGATGACCATAGTTTGAGGAGTTCATGTATTCACCAAGTGCTAATGCGTTGGTCCGGTTCTTTATTAAAAGGAGAACCTTAATATCCCGTAGTTTCCATTTGGACCCCGCTGCCACGGGAGGGATGGACAATAGATGGCATGCAAGTTCTGTTGCCTAAGCACGTATGACTACACACGGAATGCATGCCTACATCACATTGACGAACGGGAGCTAGACACATATCTCTCCATGTTATAACTATTGCATGATGAATATCATCCGATGAATCACCGATCCATTGCCTACGAGTTTGTCCCACTGCTGCTATCATCACTTGTCACTGCTACTGTTACTTGCTGCTACTGTTACTTGCTCTGCTGCTACTGTCACTATTGCTCTGCTGTCACTACTGTTGCTACTGAGTCTACATGCTATTGTTGCTACTTGCTACTGCTGTCACTCATGTTGTTCCTTGTCACTGCTATTACCTGTTACCCTGCTACTACCTGTTACAATACTTTGTTGGCGCCATTGATACTTCACTTAGGAATAGTCTGCCGTCAACAGATTCTTTCCTAGCACCGTCGTATCATACTACTATGTTACCTATATCCTACTTGCAGATACTAATCTTTCAGGTATGGTTGAGCTGACAACTCAGCTGCTAATACTGGAGAATATTCTTTCACTCCCATCGTGTCGAACCAACAAATTTGGGTTGAATACTCTACCCTCAAAAACTGCCGCGATCCCACACGCTGGTGGGGCTAGTTGTCAACTAACTAGCAAGCAAGTCCCGAGAAAGCCACAAGCCTGGATGGCGCCCCCACCCCCCTAGGTCGCGCCATCAGGGCTTGTGACCTCCTTGGAGGCCCACTTGACGTAATTTCACCGCCATCTGGTCCTATAAATCCAGAAACCTCCAGAAAGAAACCTAGATCGGGAGTTTTCGCCGCCGCAAGCCTCTGTAGCCACCAAAAACCAATATGGGGCCCTTTCCGGCACCCTGCCGGAGGGGGAACCCATCTCTGGTTGCCATCTTCATCATCCCGGCGATCTCCGTGACGAGGAGGCAGTAGTTCACCCTCGGGGCGGAGGGTATGTACCAGTAGCTATGTGTTTGATCTCTCTCTCTCTCTCGTGTTCTTGAGATGTCTTGATCTCAATGTACCGTGGGCTTTGCTATTATAGTTGGATCTTATGATGTTCTTCCCCCTCTCCCTTCTTGTAATGAATTGAGTTTCCCCTTTGAGAGTTATCTTATCGGATTGAGTCTTTAATAACACTTGATGTATGTCTTGCACGTGTTTATCTGATGTGATCAACTTGCGAGTTCGTGACATTTGGAACCTATGCATATGGGTTGGCACACATGGATTCACGTGAGTACTTGATGTATGTTTTGGTGATCAACTCACGGATTCGTGACTTTAGGAACCTATGCACATGGGTTGCCACACGTTTTGACTCTCTGGTAGAAACTTTGGGGCACTCTTTGAAGTTCTATGTGTTGGTTGAATAGATGATTCTGAGATTATGTGATTCATATCGTATAATCATACCCACGGATACTTGAGGTGAAAATGGAGTATCTAGGTGACATTAGGGTCTTGGTTGATATGTATCTTAAGGTGCTATTCTAGTACGATCTCTATGAATAGATCGATCGGAAAGAATAACTTTGTGGTGGTTTCGTACCCGACAATAATCTCTTCGTTTGTTCTCCGCTATTAGTAACTTTGGAGTGACTCTTTGTTGCATGATTGAGGGCTAGTTATATGATCCAATTATGTTATCATTGTTGAGAGAACTTCACTAGTGAAATTATGAACCCTAGGCCTTGTTTCCACATATTGCAATACCGTTCGTGCTCACTTTTACCATTTTGTACCTTGCTGTTTTTGTAATTTCAGATTACAAAAACCTATATCTACCATCCATATTGCACTTGTTTCACCATCTCTTCGCCGAACTAGTGCACCTATACAACTTACCATTGTATTGGGTGTGTTGGGGACACAAGAGACTCTTCGTTATTTGGTTGCATGGTTGCTTGAGAGAGACCATCTTCATCCTACGCCTCCCATGGATTGATAAACCTTAGGTCACCCACTTGAGGGAAATTTGCTACTGTCCTACAAACCTCTGCTCTTGGAGGCCCAACAATGTCTACAAGGAGAAGGTTGCGTAGTAGACATCAATCACCTCATCATCAAGTATATCCATCAACTCGTCATCAGGGAGGAGAGCAGCAAGCATAGCACAAGGCATGTGACTCTATGTATGTATAACCTTCCTCCTTGCTTGTGCATGAAGCGGAAGTTCATTATGAAGCCAGTGCTCATCCAAGGCCCTAAGAAACCCGGCAATGACATTGATGTGTACCTAAGGCCATTAATTGTTAAACTTTTACTGCTATGGAATGGAAGAGGTGTACGTGTGTGGGATGAGAACGAACGGGAGGAATTTGACATACATGTGTTGCTGTTTGTAACCATCAACGATTGGCCTGCTCTCAGTAACCTTTCAGGACAGACAAACAAGGGATACCATGCTTGCACACATTGTTTAGATGACACCAACAGTATATATTTGGACAAATGCAGGAAGAATGTGTATCTGGGGCATCGTCGATTTCTTCCGACCAACCATCAATGTCAAAAGAAAGGAAAGCATTTCAAAGGTGAGACAAATCACCGGAAGAAGCCCGCCCTCGGTACTGGTGATCACATACTTGTTATGGTGAATGATTTACAAGTAATCTTTGGAAAGCGTCTTGGCGGACTATCTGTTCCGACTAACGATGCAAGACGCGCACCCATGTGGAAGAAGAAATCTATATTTTTGGGCCTACCCTATTGGAAAGACCTAGAGGTCCGCTCTGCAATCGACATGATGCATGTGACGAAGAATCTTTGCGTGAACCTGCTAAGCTTCTTGGGAGAGTATGGAAAGACAAAAGATACACCGGAGGCAAGGGAGGAACAACAACATGTGCATGAAAAAGACGGCATGCATCCAAAGCAGTATTAAGGTCCTGCCAACTACGCTCTTACCAAAGAAGAGAAGGAAATATTCTTTAAATGCCTGCTCAGTATGAAGGTCACGTCTGGCTTCTCGTCGAATATAAAGAGAATAATAAATATGGCAGAGAAAAAGTTCCAGAACCTAAAGTCTCATGACTGCCACGTGATTATGACGCAACTGCTTCTGGTTGCATTGAGGGGGCTTCTACCGGAAAACGTTCGATTAGCCATTGTGAAGCTATGTGCATTCCTCAATGCAATCTCTCAGAAGGTGATCGATCCAGAAATCCTGCCAAGGTCAAGGAGTGATTTGGTGCAATGTCTTGCTAGTTTCGAGATGGTTTTCCCACCATCCTTCTTCAATATCATGACGCACGTCCTAGTTCATCTAGTCGACGAGATTGTCGTTCTGGGCCTTGTATTTCTACAGAATATATTCCCCTTTGAGAGGTCTATGGGAGTCTTAAATAAATATGTTCGTAACTGCGCTAGGCCAGAAGGAAGCATCTCCATGGGCCATCAAACAAAGGATGTCATTGGGTTTTGTGTTGACTTCATTCCTGACCTTAAGAAGATTGGTCTCCTTCAATCACGGTATGAGGGGAGACTGACCGAAAAAGGCACGCTAGGAGCGGACTCACTAATATGTAGGGACGGGAATTCTTGGTCTCAAGCACACTACACAATTCTACATAACTCTACCTTGGGGACCCCGTATGTCGATGAACACAAGAATATTCTGCGCTCCAAACACCCGGAGCAGTGTGATGACTCGATTACATATGAACACATCAGGACTTTCGGCAGTTGGTTGCAAAAACATCTCATGAGTGACAACACAGTTTCTGATGAGCAATACTCGTTGGCCAGGGGACCATATATGACAGTATTTACTTACAAAGGGTACGAGATAAATGGGAATACATTTTACACGACCGCCCAAGATCAAAAGTGCACCAACGAAAACAGCGATGACCGCTTTCATGCAGCAACCAAGAGGGGAAAGGACACATATTATGGTTACATAGTGGACATATGGGAACTTGACTAAGGACATGATTTAAAGGTCCCTTTGTTTCAGTGCAAATGGGTCAATCTGTTAGGAGGCGGGGTACAAGTAGACCCAAAGTACGGAATGGAAACAATGGATCTGAACAATTTTGGGTACACAGATGAACCATTCGTCCTAGCCAATGATGTGGCACAGGTTTTCTATGTGAAGCACATGTCTACCAAACCGAGAAAAAGAAAAGATAAGGAAGTGAATACATCATACGATGAGCCAAAGCGCCACATAGTTCTTTCAGGAAAAAGAGACATCGTGGGATTGGAGGGCAAGACAGACATGTATGAAGATTATGAAAAGTTTCATGAAATTCCTCCCTTCAAAGTCAAGGCTGACCCAAGCCCCTGTTACACGATGAACATTATCTTCATATCTTTGGCGTGTTACCTCTCAGCAATATGTGCCTTCGTGACCAGCATCTTTGGCGTGTCAGGTGCCCTATGATATGCTTTTTTGCGGTCGAGTGGCATCCTCCCCATCGTGTTTCAAATCAGTTCGGAGTCCAACAACGCACCCCACCGGATCATGTCGAGACAAGTGTGGTGCTATATAAGTGAGAGTTTTTTGTATCACATGTTGATCAATGTCTAACACGAGAAAATGGAACTGATGTATTCTTCTAATGCTTTGTAGGACAAACCGGCAAAACAATAAGAATGTCATCAATTGGGAGGAGCACACATTATGTGGGTGGACATGTGGAATGCCCAAAGGAATGCTCGAGTTGAAACTGATCAAACACCCGACACTGACGAGGAGGCATATTTAAGGAATTTGGACTGGATTTGCAAAGAGTACAAAGTTATCCACAAGGGTGCTTGGACTCGTTACGATTGCTTGGACGTAATGCCAAGTGAGGCTGCTGATGGTGCATTCAACAACTCTATTAGGGAGACAATTGGAGCTCATCTTGACTATGGCCCTCTCCATGACCGAGTGGTACTTCCCTATTTTGTATTTCTTTGAAATATGAACATGTGTCATTTGTTTTATGAACCAAGTGGTGTCACATATGTTTTATCCAGGGCACGGAGCTATGGAGATGTATCAACGATAGTAATGTGGTGCTTGGCCATGCCCCTGGTCGAGAAACGGACGGGCTTGTTAGGAGTACTCTGCAGGTTAGATGTCTTGTTAATCATTTCTTTCTTCTTCATAGCTCTTTTAGCATATTAACATGTTAATGTATTTTCCTTGTGCAGAAGGTCGCCAATCGATGACGCACACTAGCTGCTTTATTGTCTTGCCACGGTGGTTCATCCACTGATGTGCGGGCACGTTCTCAATACATAATTGATGTGCTTTCTTTTGCTCATTCGTCTTCCGGCCAACCACGTGCTTCTTCCGCTCGTCCATCTTCTAGTAGAGTTCATGGTTCGTCGAGCCGACCACATATTGAGGAAGATTAAGAAGAAGAGGATACAGAGAAAAAGGCGGATCCGGACTACATGGAGCTTGGGGCTTCACAGATGGAAGATGCTCATCAACCAACTCAACCTACTTAGTCGACAGAAGAAACACGCCGAGCTAGCTCAAGGAACATCTGACGTCCGTCATGGCAGAACACTCCAGAGGGCTACGTCAACAGGGGCAAGATCCCAGCAAAAAGAGGGAAGAAGTGAAGTGATGATCAGTCCTTGTCATGTGTAAACATGCTATGCTTTATGTCATTTGAACTATCTATGTGTGAACTATTTATGTCGTTTCAACTTGTCTTGTGTAAACTATCTATGTGTGAATTATTTATGTTGTTTGAACTTGTCATGGTAGAACTCTCTATGTGCGAAATTTTTATGATGTTTGAACGTGTCATTTGTGATGTGCGAATTTGTTATGTTGTTTGAACTTGTCATGGAAGGTTCTGCAATGCCAGAGTCAATGGCGTTTATTTATAGATCTGCAACGCTAGGGTCTATGATGTTTCCATCCCAAATACAAACATTCCCACACACTCTCTCTAGTTGGTTCTGTTTTAAAGAAACACTAGCGTTTCTTTACAGTGCTGAAACACCAGGGTCAATGTAAATGCCAAGGCCTTTGGCGTTTTAGGAGTTCAGCCGACATTCCACAACCCCATCCCACATGGAGGACCAAATCCTTTCAGATAACAAAATCTAGCACATATCACACATATCAGAATCATAGCACAAGCAGAGGACACATAAAGGCCCACAAACTAAACTAAAGGTCAAAGATCACATAACGATTAAGAGTACACACAATGGAGTCCATAGCAATTTAAAGTGCACATAGAGGTCCACACAATGGAATCACACACGACATTGCTCTATTGTGCAGAACAACCTTCTCTATGAAGCATTTGTGCTCCCTCTCTTTCTTTGTCGCCTTAAGAGCCCAAAGTTTCGCAGTTTTCTCTCGAAAATCCTTGAGTCGTTTCTCTTCAGCCATCTGACACTTCTTCTTCAGCTTCTTCTCCATATCAAGGCCTTGACATGTCATTATCCATTTCTCATTTTACCTCTCTTCGTACTCCTCTTGCTTCTTCTTCTCAAGAGCGGCTGCCTCCTCCACTCTCGCCTTCTTGACAGCCTTCTCCCACCACCCTGGCATCTCACCTCCCCCCTCCGTGTCCTCCACCCCCTTCATTGTTGCTTTGTTGGGCTGAGAAGCCGCCATATCTACAAAAAATACAAGACATTAGTTAGTAAGGAGAAAAAAAACATGAAAAAAAATGTACAACATGAAAATAATATTGAAATGTATCAAACGTACGAAAATGGTCCTTGTAGGTATCCGAACATTCCTCTACCACCACTCGAACCTCTACCCATAAAACCTCCTCTACGACCAGCGCCCGAACCACCACGTCTACCATCACCGTATGCTCGGCCCACACCAAGCCACCACATGAACCAAGTCTACCACCGCCGGATCCTCGGCCCACACCAAGGCCACCACTTGAACTACCTATACCACCGCCGGATCCTTGGCCCACACCAAGGCCACCACTTGAACTACCTCTACCACCGTCGGATCCTCGGCCCACACCAAGGCCACCACTTGAACCACATCTACCACCGCCAGTTCCTTGGCCCACACCAAGTCCACCACTTGAACTACCTCTACCACCGCCGGATCCTCGGTCCATACCAAGGCCCCCACTTGAACCACCTCTACCACCAGCACTTGAACCACCTGTGCCACCCCCTTCTCTAGTAGAAGCATTGCGACCTTTTGAAGTTTTGTTTCTTTTGCAAGTCCTCTTATTGTGTGTCATTTCATTGCAATCACCGCATTGGTTCCTATCACGTGGCTCCATGAAATGCCCACTACCAAACTCCCTGGTGCTCATGGGGTCATCCATGTCATTTGTGTATCGCTTTGTTCTCCTTCTACCCTTCGGTTGTACCATCATCTCTGGGTCTGGCCTAATATTAGGGTCGTGATACTATGGCCACTCTGATGGGTGAAGAAAATGGTGGAATCTTGATGCCCATGTTAACTTATGAGTTTGCAAGTTGAATTCATGCAACCTCACAACTACACCATCAGAGACGGGCAAATTCCTCGTGTGGCATGTTGTCATCATGTGCGAGCATGGCCAATGATACTTACTAGGCCGCTCACAAGTGCAATGCCGCGTCCCAAGGGCCACCATAAATGAGAAACCACCATATGATTTCCCATCTCTCGTTGTCCCACCTGGCTCATCCACTTGGTATTTAATTTCAACATTACCGAAACAAATCGCTCGCTGCATGGCTAACTTGTCTTTTTGAACCTCTAGCCACTCGGCAACCTTCTTTGGATAAATCTCATTGGGAGGCTTCTCGCTATCACCAATCCACTTGTCGATTTCATGTGAGTCCTTCAGAAAATACTCATTGAGCTTGTAGAAGGTATATTCCGCTATTGCCGTCATCGGCAACTGACGGGCACCCCTCAAGACAAAGTTTTAGCATTCAACAAGATTGCTTGTCATGTCGCCATATCTCATGCCTCCTTCGTCACATGCCCGTGACCACTTGTATCTCTCATCAATATTATTTTCTAGGAAATATTTCCCACCTCCATTTTCCTTCTCATAGATTATGTTCAATCGTTTCGTGAACGACTCAACGGAGAAGGCCACACATGCGGAGTTAAGATGCTTCGCCAGATCTTTGTTCTTACAAGCCCTGTAAAAGTTTGCAACGAAGTGCCTCATGCACCATCGATGGTGAAGCCTCGTATGCCCTGGCATGTGAACATCCACGGCCTTCAATATTCCTTGGTGCCGATAGGATATGATGCATATTGTGGCACCCCGGCTCAGAGGAAACCGGAACGCCCCGTATTCTAGCCCAAGGACCAGTCTTCTAGAATACGGAACCATTGGCATAGAACAAATCATCTCTTTATTACTATGGGAAAGATTACAAGGATACATTGATTACATCGCCTTGGCGATACTACACCTGCCTACGGTAAATCCTACACTAGCAGCAGAACGATGACCTATGTGACGAACTCCACTCCGCAGGGACTCTGGCTGGAACGCGCATCCTAGCTCGCAATTCGGAATCCTCGGCAAGCAAGCAATCAAGGCATGACCTGCAAACTGGCATGACAAGCCACGTGAGTACTTTGAATGTACTCACAAGCTCACAACAAACATTAGCATTAAGGCAAGACAACATCATAGTAATTAGGATTAAGTAAAGGGTTGTTATTACTAAAGGAGTGGTAGATAACTAACTATACCAGGCTACTCTCACCATACTCAGGTGATACTAACAGTAGTGATCTTACCAAGAATCTTTAGCGAGTATCCTCAAGACGAATACCAGGACTTATCATCGGCACGATGCCCAACTGTTACCATACTCAGACGAGTTCTTCCACAATTACTATCATAGTTACGGTTGACCACTTACTGAGGTCTGGGCGGGCTGTCCAATACCATGGATGCATCTATTCGAATAGGTTTGACACTCTGCAGAGGTTGCACACTTTACCCACACTATGTAGCACTGACCTCGTGATCCCATTCGGGTGGACCAACATTGCTCCAACGAAAGTTGACTGGCCTGTGACTTTTCCATCGTACCCCCGGCATTCATCCTTTCCTGGAGTCCTGCCCTGGGTGGCCCTGTGTCCTCATGACACCTACCACCGTCGTGGCCAAACAAAACTGTCCCAAACGGGGACGGGTACCCCAATCAACTCAACTGGCTCACAGGGTTATCACCGCCTACTGGTCCAAGGTAGCACGCGTGCATAACCCTCCCTCTTTGGAGGTATCAGTGAAAGAGCACGCAATCAAACCAAGTCAAGGTCGTCCCATATGGGCAAATGTGGTTGCACTAATGAGCCCGGACAGGTGACTCCGATCAACCAACTAGGTTATCTTATCCCGAATAATATATTTGTCATAGCTGACACTCCGATGTCGTAGCAATCCAATATTTAATAAGCTCAAGCCACTCTTGTTAATCCATATCCATAATCTGTCGGATAGAACACAAAATAATCATAGACAGTAATCTCAACATCATGGCATCGATTAGTGTGTAAGTGTTGGGGAACATAGCATGGGAAACAAAAAATTTCCTACGCACACGCAATACCTATCCATGGTGATGATCATCTACGAGAGGGGAGAGTGAATCTACATACCCTTGTAGATTGCTAAGAAGAAGCGTATATAACGCAGTAGATGTTGTGGAACATCTTCGTGATCCAAATCGCAGCCCGTCCCGCGATCCCATCATGATCCTTCCCGATCTAGTGCCGATCGGACGGCACCTCCGCGTTCAGCACATGTATGACGATCTCCGCCTTCTTGATCCAGCAAGAGGGGAGGAGAGGTAGATGAGTTCTCCAACACGACGGCATGGTGGTGGTGGTCGTGGTAGTGCTATTCCAGCAGGGCTTCGCCTAAGCACCGCTGAAACTAGACTAGAGGAGAAACAGATCTAGAGAGAGAGAGGGCAGCACGTGGCTGAAATTATGTGTCTCAAAAACCCTCAATACCTCTATAATATATAAGAGGGAGGGAGGGGAGGAGGCAGCCTCAAACCCTCAAGGTTTGGCTGAAATTGGAGGTGGAGGAATCCTACTCCAATCCTACTAGGAGTAGGATTCCTCCTTTCCACCTTTTCCACCTTTGGGTTTTTGCCTCTCAAACCTTATGGGCCTTAGTGGGAACTTATTCCAGCCCACTAGGGGCTGGTTTATCTCCTCCCACAGCCCATGAGGCCTCTTGGGGCGTGACACCCCTCCTGATGCTCCCCGACACCCCTCTCAGCACTCCCGGTACACTACCGATGAGCCCGAAACTTTTCCGGTGACCAAAGCAGGACTTCCTATATATCAATCTTCGTTTCCGGACCATTCCGGAACTCCTCGTGACATCCTGGATCTCATCCGGGACTCTGAACAAAACTTCAGTTACCAGCACCTATAACTCAACTATACTGAAACGTCATCGAACCTTAAGTGTGCAGACCTTGCGGGTTCGAGAACTATGTAGACATGACCCGAGACACCTCTCGGTCAATATCGAATAGTAGGACCTGGATGTCCATATTGGATCCTACATATCCTACGATAATCTTATCGGTTGAACCTCTATGTCAAGGATTCATATAATCTCGTATACCATTCCCTTTATCCTTGGGTATGTTACTTGCCCGAGATTCGATCGTTGGTATCTCCATACCTAGTTCAATCTCGTTACTGGCAAGTCTCTTTACTCGTTCCGTAATACAAGATCCTGTGTCTAACTCTTTAGTCACATTGCTTGCGAGGCTTGTTTATGATGTTGTATTACCGAGTGGGCCCCGAGATACCTCTCCGTCACACGGAGTGACAAATCCCAGTGTTGATCCATGCCAACCCAACAGACAGCTTCGGAGATACCTGTAGAGCACCTTTATAGTCACCCAGTAACGCTGTGATGTTTGATACACACAAGGCATTCCTCCAGTGTCCGGGAGTTGCATGATCTCATGGTCATAGGAACAGATACATTGACATGCAGAAAACAGTAGCAATAAACTGACACGATCATATGCTACGTTTATAGTTTTGTCTTGTCCATCACATCATTCTTCTAATGATGTGATCTCGTTATCAAGCGACAACACTTGTCCATGGCTAGGAAACCTTAACCATCTGTGATCAACGAACTAGTCAACTAGAGGCTCACTAGGGACGGTGTTCTGTCTATGTACCCACACATGTATTTGAGTTTCCAATCAATACAATTATAGCATGGATAATAAACGATTATCATGAATAAGGAAATATAATAACTAATTTATTATTGCCTCTAGGGCATATTTCCAACAGTAAGACACAAGTCAATAACGATCCTGTACTCACCTTGGTAATCATCTATTCAACAGTGCATACTCACATTCCAGACTATAACAGTCATACTTGTGATTAAAATAGTTAACTGATCTATGGTATTGAAGTGTTATTAATCAAACCAGAGTTGTGGCTTGCCTGGGATGAGGAATCCACTCGGAAGAAGTGCGAAAAGCTCGTGGAAGGAACTGCCGGAAACAGTTCTCTCTCGGAGGAGCTATTTATGGGCAAGGGCAGCATGGTCATTTCCACTGTGTTATCACATAGCGAAAATGGTACCATATTGACGGGCTCAACAGTACGAAGATGTGGGCTTTGGAATCACCTGAATTGGAGTTACAGGTAAAAAGTTATAAGGGTTTCTCTGCCAGGGACTTATACATAAAAATAATATTTTCAAGGGGTCCCTGATGGCTCGGACGGTTGCGCACTGCTGTGCTATACGCCTTCCTACCAGGAAGACATAAACACGCAAATGCGCTTCCACTTCAATGACGTGGCAAGGCGGGGCCGGCCTCTGGGTCACCGACGCGTGTGGCCTGCGTTGACCCTGCCCGTGTCTCTCTCCTCCTCGCCTTGCCTTCTTCTTCCTTCCGACAGAAGGAGCAGGGAAGGCCAGGCACGGCACGGCCGGCGAGGGCCACGGCGGCTCCGGTCGTCTCCGGCCAAAGCGAGACCGTCGGCGGCCTCGAGAGACCACGCCGCACCCGTCTAAAGCATCAGCGACGCAGGAGTGGGGCGGGGCGATGACGGTTCGCGGCGACCAGGAGCAGCGGCGGCGAACGGATCTTGGCACGCAGCCACAGGGCCTCCGACGGCGAGGCAAGGGAATGGGGAGGGTCTCAGGATATTGGGGGTTCCTTAGGTGAGGTTAGGAGGGAGAGAGAGGGCTCGGGCTGCTCCAATTTAGGAGGGGCTCGGCGGCGGCCATGGCGGCTATTGGAGAGCAGGAGGGGTGATGGCGATGGGTTGAGAGGTCGGGGAGAACCATGGGAGGGTGGTGAGCGTGATGGCAAGGACGAGAGGAGCTTGGGGGCCTTATATAGGTGCCCGATGTTGAGCGGATAACCACGGCCACCGTGGCGACCTTATCGGCTTACTGGAGCTCTGGGGATGGCGTGGCTGTGTGTTTGCGGTGACAAGAAGAATCACGGAGGAACAAGGGAGGCCAGCTGGACTTCGGGAGAGCTCGAGGAAAGAAGACGACATGGCTGACACAGGCAGAACAGGGCGGAGCTCGTTGCTGCGTGGCAAGATGCAGCAACTGCTAATATAATTCCAACAAACTTTTAGCACCGCTACGAGTGACAAAATCTCATCATAGTCAACTCCTTGAACTTGTCGGAAACTTCTTTGCAACAAGTTGAGATTTCTTAATGGTGACTTTTCACCATCGTTGTCTGTATTCCTTTTAATGATCCATCTGTACTTAACAGTCTTACGACCATCAAGTAGTTCCTCCAAAGTCTACACTTTGTTTTCATACATGGATCCTCTCTCGGATTTCATGGTTTCCAGCCATTAGTCGGAATCCGGGCCCATCATCGCTTCTCTATAGCTCGTAGGTTCATTGTTGTCTAACAACATCACCTCCAAGACAGGGTTACCATACACTCTGGAGCAGTACGTGACCTTGTCGACCTACAAAGTTTGTAGTAACCTGATCTGAAGCTTCATGATCACTATCATCAGCTTCCACTTCAATTAGTGTAGGCGCCACAGGAACAAACTTCCTGCACCCTGCTACACACTGGTTCAAGTGACGGTTCAATAACCTCATCAAGTTTCCACCATCCTCCCACTCAATTCTTTCGAGAGAAACTCTTTCTCGAGAAAGGACCCATTTCTAGAAACAAACACTTTGCTTTCGGATCTGAGATAGGAGGTATACCCAACTGATTTGGGCATTCTATGAAGATGGATTTATCCACTTTGGGTTCGAGCTTATCAGACCGAAACCTTTTCACATAAGCATCGCAGCCCCAAACTTTTAAGAAACGACAGATTAGGTTTCTCCAAACCACAGTTCATACGGTGTCATCTCAACGGAATTTTTGGTTCCCTATCTAAAGTGAATGCGATTGTCTCTAATGCCTAACCCAAAAATTATAGTGGTAATTCGATAAGAGACATCATAGTATGCACCATATCCAATAGTGCACAGCTATGACGTTCGGACACACCATCGCACTATGGTGTTCCAGGTGGCATTAGTTGTGAAACAATTTCCACATTATCTTAAATTGTGTACCAAACTCACAACTCAGATAATCATCTCTACGATCATATCGTAGACATTACATCCTCTTGTCACGACGATCTTCAACTTCACTCTGAAATTACTTGAACCTTTCAATAATTCAGGTTTGTGTTTCATCAAGTAAATATACTAGTATCTACTCAATTTATTTGTGAAGTAAGAACATAACGATATTCACTGCGTGCCTCGGCACTCATTGGACTGCATACATCAAAATCTATTACTTCCAACAAGTCACTATATTTTTCCATCTCAATGAAAAGAAGGCCTTCAGTCATCTTGCCCACGCGGCATGATTTGCATGTCTCACGTGATTCAAAATCAAGTGAGTCCAAACGATCCATCTGCATGGAGTTTCTTCATGTGTTTACACCAATAGGCATGGTTCGCATGTCTCAAACGAAAAACGAGTGACTCTCAAGATCCATCTGTATGGAGCTTCTTCATGCGTTTTACACCAATATGACTCAAGTGTCAGTGCCACACTAAAGTGGTACTATCATTACTACTTAGCATCTTTTGGCACCAATATTATGAACATATGTATTACTACGATCGAGATTTCAATGAACCATTCACATCGGTGCATGACCATTGAAGGTATTATTCATGTAAACAGAATAGCATTTTATTCTCCGACTTAAATGAATAACCGTATTGCAATAAACACGATCCAATTATGTTCATGCTCAACGCAAACACCAAATAACACTTATTTAGGTTCAACACTAATCCCCATGGTAGCGGGAGCGTGCGATGTTGATCACATCAGCCTTGGAAACACTTCCAACACATCGTCACCTCGCCTTTAGCTAGTATCTGTTTATTTCACAGCTTTTAGTTTGAGTTACTAACACTTAGCAAACGAACCGGTATCTAATACCCTCGTGCTACTAGGAGTACTAGTAAAGTACACATCAATATCATGTATATCCAATATACTTCTGTCGACTTTGCCAGCCTTCTCATCTACCAAGTAACTAGGGTAGTTCCGCTTCAGTGACCGTTCCCCTCATAACAGAAGCACTTAGTATTGGGTTTGGGTTCAACCTTGGGATTCTTCACTAGAGAAGCAACTGGTTTGCCATTTCATGAAGTATCCCTTCTTTCCCTTGCCCTTCTTGAAACTAGTGGTTCTACTAACCATCAACAATTGATGCGTGTACTTGATTTCTCCTTTCGCAGTGTCAAACATCGCAAATAGCTCAAGGATCATAACTCTATCCCTGATTTGTTACAGTTCATCACGAAGATCTATGGCTTAGTGGCAGTGACTTTGGAGAACTATGTCAATCACTATCTTATATGGAAGATCAACTCCCACTCGATTCAAGCGATTGGAGCACCCAGATAATCTAAGCACATGCTGAACGATTGAGTTTTTCTCCCTTACTTTGTAGACAAAGAATTATGTCGAAGGTCTCATACCTCTCAACATGGGCACGAGCCTAAAATGTAGATTTCATCTCTTTGAACATCTCGTATGTCCCGTGACGTTCATAACGTCTTCGGTGCCTTACTTCTACGCCGTTTAAGCATTATGCACTGAACTAGCATGTAGTCATCAAAACGTGTATGCTAGATGTTCGCAACATCTACACACGACGCTCGGGGTTTGGGCACAGTGAGCGGTGCATTAAGGACATAAGCCTTTTGTGTAGCAATGAGGACAATCCTCAGTTTACGGACCCAGCCCGCATAATTCCTACTATCATCTTTCAATCTAAATTTTCTTTAGGAACATATCAAAAACAGTAGAGCTACAACGCAAGCTACGACATAATTTGTAAAGACCTTTTGACTATGTTCATGAAAAATTGAGTTTAGCTAATCATATTACTAATAACTCCCACTCAAAATATACATCCCTCTAGTCATTCGAGTGGTGCATGATCGAAATCCACTAACTCAAGTCTGATCATCACGTGAGTTGAGTATAGTTTCAGTGGTGAACATCTCTATGTTGATTATATCAACTATATGATTCATCCTCGACCTTTCGGTCTCTTGTGTTCCGAGGCCATGTCTGTACATGCTAGGCTCTTCAAGTTTAATCCGAGTGTTCCGCGTGCGCAACTGTTTTGCACCCGTTATATGTGAACGTAGAGTCTATCACACCCGATCATCACATGGTGTCTCGAAACGACGAACTGTCGCAACGGTGCATAGTCAGGGAGAACACAATTTATCTTGAAATTTTAGTGAGGGATCACCTTATAATGCTACCGTCGTTCTAAGAAAAATAAGGTGCATAAAAGGATTAACATCACATGCAAAACATAAGTGACATGATATGGCCATGATCTCGTGCTTCTTGATCTCCATCACCAAAGCACCGGCATGATCTCCATCGTCACCGGTGCCGCACCATGATCTCCATCATCTAGTCGCCATCATGGTTATTGCTACTTCCTAGTCACGTCACCAGAAATTGGCAAGTTGACTCGAGATTGTGTTGGTTTTGCCCTTGAAGAGGAAAGGGTGATGTAGCACAGCAACAACAAGTATTTCCCTCCGTTTGAGAACCAAGGTATCAATCCAGTAGGAGTTCCAAGATGAGGCTCCAAGACACCTGCGCAAGAAACAGCAAACTTGCACCCAAAGCGACAAAGGGGTTGTCAATCCCTTCACGATTGTTTGCAAAAGTGAGATCTGGCAGAGAAAGTAAAATAGATCTGAAAACAATGGATGGAAAATAGACCCGGGGGGCATAGTGTTAACTAGAGTCTTCTCTCATAAAAGCCAATATCACGGCGGGTAAACAAATTACTGTCGAGCAATTGATAGAATCGCGCAAAGTCATAAAGTTATCTAAGGCAATGATCATGCATATAGGTATCACGTCCAAGACAAGAAGACAGATAATGTCAGCATCTACTTCTTATTACTCCACACATCGACCACTATCCATCATGCATCTAGTGTTGGGGAACGTCGCATGGGAAACAAAAAATTTCTTACGCGCACGAAGACCTATCATGGTGATGTCCATCTACGAGAGGGGATGTGTGATCTACGTACCCTTGTAGACCGTACAGCAAAAGCGTTAGTGAACGCGGTTGATGTAGTGGAACGTCCTCACGTCCCTCGATCCGCCCCGCGAACTATCCCGCGATCAGTCCCACGATCTAGTGCCGAACGGACGGCACCTCCGCGTTCAGCACACGTACAGCTCGACGATGATCTCGGCCTTCTTGATCCAGCAAGAGAGACGGAGAGGTAGAAGAGTTCTCCGGCAGCGTGACGGCGCTCCGGAGGTTGGTGATGATCTCGTCTCAGCAGGGCTCCGCCCGAGCTCCGCAGAAACGTGATCTAGAAGTAAAACCGTGGAGATATGTGGTCGGGCTGCCGTGGCAAAGTTGTCTCAAATCAGCCCTAAAACCCCACTATATATAGGAGAGAGAGGGGGGAGCCTTGCCTTGGGGTCCAAGAACCCTCAAGGGGTCGGCCGAGCCAAGGGGGGAAGGATTCCCCTCCCAAACCGAGTCCTACTTGGTTTGGAAGGTGGAGTCCTTCTTCCCTTTCCCACCTCCTCCTTTTTTTTACTTTTCTCTTTGATTTTCTTCCCAATGCGCATAGGCCTCTTTTGGGCTGTCCCACCAGCCCACTAAGGGCTGGTGCGGCACCCCCAACACCTATGGGCTTCCCCGGGGTGGGTGCCCCCCCCCCCCGGTGAACTCCCGGAACCCATTCGTCATTCCCGGTGCATTCCCGGTAACTCCGAAAACCTTCCGGTAATCAAATGAGGTCATCCTATATATCAATCTTCGTCTCCGGACCATTCCGGAAACCCTCGTGACGTCCGTGATCTCATCCGGGACTCCGAACAACATTCGGTAACCAACCATATAACTCAAATACGCATAAAACAATGTCGAACCTTAAGTGTGCAGACCCTGCGGGTTCGAGAACTATGTAGACATGACCCGAGAGACTCCCCGGTCAATATCCAATAGCGGGACCTGGATGCCCATATTGGATCCTACATATTCTACGAAGATCTTATCATTTGAACCTCAGTGCCAAGGATTCATATAATCCCGTATGTCATTCCCTTTGTCCTTCGGTATGTTACTTGCCCGAGATTCGATCGTCAGTATCCGTATACCTATTTCAATATCATTTACCGGCAAGTCTCTTTACTCGTTCCGTAATACAAGATCCCGCAACTTACACAAAGTCACATTGCTTGCAAGGCTTGTGTGTGATGTTGTATTACCGAGTGGGCCCCGAGATACCTCTCCGTCACACGGAGTGACAAATCCCAGTCTCGATCCATACTAACTTAACGAACACCTTCGGAGATACCTGTAGAGCATCTTTATAGTCACCCAGTTTCGTTGCGACATTTGATACACACAAAGTATTCCTCCGGTGTTAGTAAGTTATATGATCTCATGGTCATAGGAATAAATACTTGACACGCAGAAAACAGTAGCAATAAAATGACACGATCAACATGCTACGTCTATTAGTTTGGGTCTAGTCCATCACGTGATTCTCCTAATGACGTGATCCAGTTATCAAGCAACAACACCTTGTTCATAATCAGAAGACACTGACTATCGATGATCAACTGGCTAGCCAACTAGAGGCTTGCTAGGGACAGTGTTTTGTCTATGTATCCACACATGTATATAAGTCTTCATTCAATACAATTATAGCATGGATAATAAACGATTATCTTGATACAGGAATTATAATAATAACTATATTTATTATTGCCTCTAGGGCATAATTCCAACAGTCTCCCACTTGCACTAGAGTCAATAATCTAGCCCTCACATCATCATGCGAATTACATTGGAATAAATCTAACACCCATACAGTTCTGGTGTTGATCATGCTTTGCCCGTGGAAGAGGTTTAGTCAGCGGGTCTGCTACATTCAGATCCGTGTGCACTTTGCATATATTTACGTCCTCCCCTTCGACGTAGTCGCGGATGAGGTTGAAGCGTCGTTTGATGTGTCTGGATTTCTTGTGAAACCGTGGTTCCTTTGCTAGGGCAATGGCACCCGTGTTGTCACAGAACAAGGTTATTGGATTCAGTGCGCTTGGCACCACTCCAAGATCCGTCATGAATTGCTTCATCCAGACACCCTCCTTAGTCACCTCCGAGGCAGCCATGTACTCCGCTTCACATGTAGAATCTGCTACGACGCTCTGCTTGGAACTGCAACACCTTACCGCACCCCCATTAAGAATAAATACGTATCCGGTTTGCGACTTAGAGTCGTCCGGATCTGTGTCAAAGCTTGCATCGACGTAACCTTTTACGGCGAGCTCTTCGTCACCTCCATACATGAGAAACATCTCCTTAGTCCTTTTCAGGTACTTCAGGATATTCTTGACCGCCGTCCAGTGATCCACTCCTGGATTACTCTGGAACCTACCTGCCATACTTATGGCCAGGCTAACATCCGGTCTAGTGCACAGCATTGCATACATGATAGAACCTATGGCTGAAGCATAGGGGATGGAGCGCATATGCTCTCTATCTGCATCAGTTGCTGGGCACTGAGTCTTACTCAATCTCGTACCTTGTAAAACTGGCAAGAACCCTTTCTTGGACTGTTCCATTTTGAACCTCTTCAAAACTTTATCAAGGTATGTGCTTTGTGAAAGTCCTATCAGGCGTTTTGATCTATCCCTGTAGATCTTAATGCCTAGAATGTAAGCAGCTTCTCCTAGGTCCTTCATAGAGAAACTTTTATTCAAGTAATCCTTTATGCTCTCCAAAAACTCTACGTTGTTTCCAATCAGCAATATGTCATCCACATATAATATTAGAAACGCCACAGAGCTCCCACTCACTTTCTTGTAAATACAAGATTCTCCAACCACTTGTATAAACCCAAATGCTTTGATCACCTCATCAAAGCGTTTGTTCCAACTCCAAGATGCTTGCACCAGTCCATAAATGGATCGCTAGAGCTTGCACACCTTGTTAGCATTCTTAGGATCGACAAAACCTTCGGGTTGCATCATATACAATTCTTCCTTAAGGAAACCGTTAAGGAACGCCGTTTTGACATCCATCTGCCAGATTTCATAATCGAAAAATGCAGCTATTGCTAACATGATTCTGACGGACTTAAGCATCGCTACGGGTGAGAATGTCTCATCGTAGTCAACTCCTTGAACTTGCGAAAAACCCTTTGCCACAAATCGATCTTTATAAACGGTCACATTGCCGTCAGCGTCCGTCTTCCTCTTAAAGATCCATTTGTTCTGAATAGCCTTGCGGCCCTCAGGTAGTACTTCCAAAGTCCACACTTTGTTCACATACATGGATCCTATCTCGGACTTCATGGCTTCTAGCCATTTGTTGGAATCTGGGCCCACCATTGCTTCTTCATAATTTGCAGGTTCATTGTTGTCTAACAACATGATCGACAAGACGGGATTACCGTACAACTCTGGAGCAGCACGTGGTCTCGTCGACCTGTGTGGTTCGACAAAAACTTGAACCGGAGTTTCATGATCATCATCATTAACTTCCTCCTCAACCGGCGTCGCAATGACAGAGGTTTCCCCTTGCCTTGCACCAAAATCCAGAGGGATGAGAGGTTTGACAACCTCGTCAAGTTCTATCTTCCTCCCACTCAATTCTCTCGAGAGAAACTCCTTCTCGAGAAAAGCTCCATTTTTAGCAAAAAACACTTTGCCCTCGGATTTGAGATAGAAGGTGTACCCAATTGTCTCTTTTGGGTAACCTATGAAGATGCACTTTTCCGCTTTGGGTTCCAGCTTTTAAGGCTGAAGCTTTTTGACATAAGCATCACATCCCCAAACTTTAAGAAACGACAACTTTGGCCTTTTACCATACCACAGTTCGTATGGTGTCGTCTCAACGGATTTTGATGGTGCCCTATTTAAAGTGAATGCAGCTGTTTCTAATGCAGAACCCCAAAATGATAACGGCAAATCGGTAAGAGCCATCATAGATCGCACCATCTCTAGTAAAGTACGATTACGACGTTCGGACACACCATTACGCTGTGGTGTTCCAGGCGGTGTCAACTGTGAAACAATTCCACATTGTCTTAAGTGAGCACCAAACTCGAAACTCAGATATTCACCCCCACGATCAGACCGTAGGAATTTGATCTTCTTGTTACGATGGTTTTCAACTTCACTCTGAAATTGCTTGAACTTTTCAAATGTTTCAGACTTGTGCTTCATCAAGTAGACATAACCATATCTACTCAAATCGTCAGTGAAGGTGAGAAAATAACGATATCCGCCGCGTGCCTCCACGCTCATCGGACCACACACATCGGTATGTATGATTTCCAACAAGTCACTTGCACGTTCCATTGTTCCGGAGAACGGAGTTTTAGTCATTTTGCCCATGAGGCATGGTTCGCACGTGTCAAGTGAATCAAAGTCAAGTGACTCCAAAAGTCCATCGGCATGGAGTTTCTTCATGCGCTTTACACCAATATGACCTAAGCGGCAGTGCCACAAAAATATGGCACTATCATTGTTAACTCTAACTCTTTTGGTCTCAATGTTATGTATGTGTGTATCACTATCAAGATTCAATATGAACAATCCTCTCACATTGGGTGCATGACCATAAAAGATGTTACTCATAGAAATAGAACAACCATTATTCTCTGACTTAAAAGAGTAACCGTCTCACAATAAACAAGATCCAGATATAATGTTCATGCTCAACGCAGGCACTAAATACCAATAATTTAAGTTCATAACTAATCCTGACGGTAACTGAAGTGAGACTGTGCCGACAGCGATTGCATCAACCTTGGAACCATTTCCCACGCGCATCGTCACTTCATCTTTCGCCAGCCTTCGTCTATTTCGTAGTTCCTGTTTCGAGTTGCAAATATGAGCAACAGAACCGGTATCGAATACCCAGGCACTACTACGAGAGCCGGTTAAGTACACATCAATAACATGTATATCAAATATACCTGATTTTTATTTGGCCGCCTTCTTATCAGCCAGATACTTGGGGCCATTGCGCTTCCAGTGACCCATACCCTTGCAATAGTAACACTCTGTTTCAGGCTTAGGTCCAGCTTTGTGTTTCTTCGTCGGATTGGCAACAGGCTTGCCGCTCTTCTTCGAATTACCCTTCTTGCCTTTGCCGTTTCTCTTGAAACTAGTGGTCTTATTCACCATCAACACTTGATGCTCTTTACGGAGTTCATACTCTGCGACTTTCAGCATCGCAAACAACTCGCCGGGAGACTTGTTCATCCCTTGCATGTTGTAGTTCAACACAAAGCCTTTATAGCTTGGCGGCAGTGATTGAAGGATTCTGTCAGTGATAGCTTCTTGCGGGAGTTCAATCCCCAGCTCAGCTAGACGGTTTGAGTACCCAGACATTTTGAGCACATGTTCACTGACAGACGAGTTCTCCTCCATCTTGCAAGCATAGAATTTATCGGAGGTCTCATACCTCTCGATCCGGGCGTTCTTCTGAAAGATAAACTTCAACTCCTGGAACATCTCAAATGCTCCATGACGCTCAAAGCGACGTTGAAGTCCCGGTTCTAAGCCATACAAGACTGCACATTGAACTATTGAGTAGTCCTCCTTACGTGCTAACGAAGCATTCTTAACATCCTGATCAGCCGTAGCGGGTGGTTCATCTCCTAGCGCAACATTAAGGGCATAATCCTTCTTCCCAGCTTGTAAGATTAGCTTAAGATTACGAGCCGAGTCTACAAAGTTGCTTCCATCATCTTTCAACTTAGCTTTCTCTAGGAACGTATTAAAATTCAGGATGACTGTCGCGTGAGCCATGATCTACAACACAAATATATTCAAAGTGGACTTAGACTATGTTCAAGATAATTAGAGTTTAACTTAATCAAATTATTCGCTAAACTCCCACTCAAAAAGTACATCTCTCTGGTCATTTGAGTGGTTCATGATCCACTTACACTAGCTCAAGTCCGATCATCACGTGAGTTGAGTATAGTTTCAGTGGTAAGCATCCCTATGCTAATCATATCATCTATATGATTCATGATCGACCTTTCGGTCTCACGTGTTCCGAGGCCATGTCTGCACATGCTAGGCTCGTCAAGCTTAACCCGAGTGTTCCGCGTGCGCAACTGTTTTGCACCCGTTGTATGTGAACGTTCAGTCTATCACACCCGATCATCACGTGGTGTCTCGAAACGATGAACTGTAGCAACGGTGCACAGTCGGGGAGAACACAATTTCGTCTTGAATTTTTTTAGTGAGAGATCACCTCATAATGCTACCGTCGTTCTAAGCAAAATAAGGTGCATAAAAGGATTAACATCACATGCAATTCATAAGTGACATGATATGGCCATCATCACGTGCTTCTTCATCTCCATCACCAAAGCACCGGCACGATCTTCTTGTCACCGGCGCCACACCATGATCTCCATCAACGTGTCGCCATCGGGGTTGTCGTGCTACTCATGCTATTACTACTAAAGCTACATCCTAGCAAAATAGTAAACGCATCTGCAAGCACAAACTTAGTTATAAAGACAACCCTATGGCTCCTGCCGGTTGCCGTACCATCGACGTGCAAGTCGATATTATCTATTACAACATGATCATCTCATACATCCAATATATCACATCACATCGTTGGCCATATCACATCACAAGCATACCCTGCAAAAACAACTTAGACGTCCTCTAATTTTGTTGTTGCATGTTTTACGTGGTGACCATGGGTATCTAGTAGGATCGCATCTTACTTACGCAAACACCACAACGGAGATATATGAGTTGCTATTAACCTCATCCAAGGACCTCCTCGGTCAATTCCGATTCAACTAAAGTTGGAGAAACTAACACCCGCCAGTCATCTTTGAGCAACGGAGTTACTCGTAGCGATGAAACCAGTCTCTCGTAAGCGTACGAGTAATGTCGGTCCGAGCCGTTTCGATCCAACAATACCGCGGAATCAAGAAAAGACTAAGGAGGGCAGCAAAACGCACATCACCGCCCACAAAAACTTTTGTGTTCTACTCGAGAAGACATCTACGCATGAACCTAGCTCTGATACCAGTGTTGGAGAACGTCGCATGGGAAACAAAAAATTTCCTACGCGCACGAAGACCTATCATGGTGATGTCCATCTACGAGAGGGGATGTGTGATCTACGTACCCTTGTAGACCGTACATCAGAAGCGTTAGTGAACGCAGTTGATGTAGTGGAACATCCTCACGTCCCTCGATCCGCCCCGCGAACTATCCCGCGATCAGTCCCACGATCTAGTGCCGAACGGACGGCACCTCCGCGTTCAGCACACGTACAACTCGACGATGATCTCGGCCTTCTTGATCCAAAAAGAGAGATGGAGAGGTAGAAGAGTTCTCCGGCAGCGTGACGGCGCTCCGGAGGTTGTTGATGATCTCGTCTCAGCAGGGCTCCGCCCGAGCTCCGCAGAAACGCGATCTAGAGGTAAAACCATGGAGATATGTGGTCGGGCTGTCGTGGCAAAGTTGTCTCAAATCAGCCCTAAAACCCCACTATATATAGGATAGAGAGGGGGGAGCCTTGCCTTGGGGTCCAAGAACCCCCAAGGGGTCGGCCGAGCCAAGGGGGGAAGGATTCCCCTCCCAAACCGAGTCCTACTTGGTTTGGAAGGTGGAGTCCTTCTTCCCTTTCCCACCTCCTCCTTTTTTTTTACTTTTCTCTTTGATTTTCTTCCCAATGCGCATAGGCCTCTTTTGGGCTGTCCCACCAGCCCACTAAGGGCTGGTGCGGCACCCCCAACACCTATGGGCTTCCCCGGGGTGGGTGCCCCCCCCCCCCCCGGTGAACTCCCGGAACCCATTCGTCATTCCCGGTACATTCCCGGTAACTTCGAAAACCTTCCGGCAATCAAATGAGGTCATCCTATATATCAATCTTCGTTTCCGGACCATTCCGGAAACCCTCGTGACGTCCGTGATCTCATCCGGGACTCCGAACAACATTCGGTAACCAACCATATAACTCAAATACGCATAAAACAACGTCGAACCTTAAGTGTGCAGACCCTGCGGGTTCGAGAACTATGTAGACATGACCCGAGAGACTCCTCGGTCAATATCCAATAGCGGGACCTGGATGCCTATATTGGATCCTACATATTCTACGAAGATCTTATCGTTTGAACCTCAGTGCCAAGGATTCATATAATCCCGTATGTCATTCCCTTTGTCCTTCGGTATGTTACTTGCCCGAGATTCGATCGTCAGTATCCGTATACCTATTTCAATCTCGTTTACCGGCAAGTCTCTTTACTCGTTCCGTAATACAAGATCCCGCAACTTACACTAAGTCACATTGCTTGCAAGGCTTGTGTGTGATGTTGTATTACCGAGTGGGCCCCGAGATACCTCTCCGTCACACGGAGTGACAAATCCCAGTCTCGATCCATACTAACTTAACGAACACCTTGGGAGATACCTGTAGAGCATCTTTATAGTCACCCAGTTACGTTGCGGCGTTTGATACACACAAAGTATTCCTCCGGTGTTAGTAAGTTATATGATCTCATGGTCATAGGAATAAATACTTGACACGCAGAAAACAGTAGCAATAAAATGACACGATCAACATGCTACGTCAATTAGTTTGGGTCTAGTCCATCATGTGATTCTCCTAATGACGTGATCCAGTTATCAAGCAACAACACCTTGTTCATTATCAGAAGACACTGACTATCGACGATCAACTGGCTAGCCAACTAGAGGCTTGCTAGGGACAGTGTTTTGTCTATGTATCCACACATGTAAATGAGTCTTCATTCAATACAATTATAGCATGGATAATAAACGATTATCTTGATACAGGAATTATAATAATAACTATATTTATTATTGCCTCTAGGGCATAATTCCAACATCTAGTGTATTAAGTTCATGAAAACAGAGTAAAGCCTTAAGCAAGATGACATGATGTAGAGGGATAAACTCAAACCAATGATGAAAATCCCATCTTTTTACCCTTGATGGAAACAACACGATACGTGCCTCGCTACCCCTTCTGTCACTGGGTGAGGTTACCGCACCGTATGAACCCAAAACCAAGCACTTCTCCCATGGCAAGAATCATAGATCAAGTTGGCCAAACAAAACCAATAACTCGAAGAGAATTACAAGGATATGAAATCATGCATAAAAGATATCAGCAAAGACTCAAATAAATATCATAGATAATCTGGTCATGAATCCACAATTCATCGGATCTCCACAAACACACCGCAAAGAAGAATTACATCGGATAGATCTCCATGAAGATCATGGAGAACTTTGTATTGAAGATCCAAGAGAGAGAAGAAGCCACCTAGCTACTAGCTATGGACCTGGCGGTCTATGGTGAAATACTCACGCATCATCGGAGGGGCAATGGTGTTGATGAAGAAGCCCTCCAACTCCGGATCCCTCTCCGGCAGAGTACCGGAACGGCCTCCAGATGGGATCTCGCGGAAGGAGAGGCTTACGGCGGCGGAAAAGTGATTGCCGCTCTCTTTTCTTTCGGGGGACGATTTATCGCAATTTATAGGCGGAAGAAGTAGGGCACCGGAGGCTCGTGGGGCCCACGAGCCCTCATGGCGCGGCCACGGGTCCCGCGCCATGGCGGCTCATGGAGTCCCACGTCCTCCGCTGCCTCGGTTCTCACGTCTGGTCTTTGTTTTCTGTTCGGAAAAAATCGTGGCGAAAGTTTTATTCCGTTTCGACTCTGTTTGATATTCCTATCTGCAAAAGGTCAAAAACATGGAAAAAACAGGAACTGACAGTGGGCACTGAGTTAATAGATTAGTCCCAAAAAAGATATAAAACAGCATATAAATGCATATGAGACATCCAAAGTTGATACTAAAACAGCATGGAACACTCAAAAATTATAGATACATTGGAGACGTATCAAGCATCCCCAAGATTAACTCCTGCTCGTTCTCGAGTAGGGAAGTGATAAAGACCGAATTTTTGAGGTGGAATGCTACCTAGCATATTTGTTCTTTGTAACTCCTTCATTGTGGCATGAATGTTCAGATCCATAAGATTCCGAACAATAGTTCAATGTTGACATGAAAACAATAATACTTCAAGCATGCTGGCAAAGTAATCATGAACTTTCGAAATAACAAGGCCAAAAGAAAGTTATCCCTACAAAATCATATAGTCTGGCTATGCTCTATCATCCTTGCACAACGAATTTAAATCATGCACAACCTCGGTATTGGCCAAGTAATTGTTTTCACACCTTTACTTTCTCAAACTTTTTCAACTCTCACGCAATACATGAGTGTGAGCCATGGTTATAGCACTATAGGTAGAATGGAGTGTGGTGGAGGTTGTGAGGCAAAACAAAAAGAAGATGGTCACATTGACTAGGCATATCAATGAGCTATGGAGATGCTCATCAATAGATATCAATGTGAATGAGTAGGGATTGCCATGCAACGGATGCACTTGAGCTTATAAGTGTATGAAAACTCACAAAGGAAACTGGTGGGTGTGCACCCAACTTGCTTTCTCATGAAGACCAAGGGCAATTGAGGAAGCCCATCATTGGAATATACAAGCCAAGTTATATAATGAAATTTCCCACTAGTATATGGAAGTGACAACATAGGAGACTCTCTATCATGAAGATCATAGTGCTATTTGAAGCACAAGTGCGGAAAAAGGATAGTAGCAATTGTCCCTTATCTCTTTTCTCACATTTTTTTGTGGACTCTTTGGCCTCTCTTTTTTTGGTGGGCATCTTTGGCCTCTTTTTTTGTAAATGGGCTTCGCTGGCCTCTTTTATTTCCTCACATGGGACAATGCTCTATTAATGATGATCATCACACTTACAACTCAAAACTTAGAACAATGATGACTCTATATGGAATGTCTTCGGTAGTGTACCGTGACAATGATCTAGCATAGCAATGACATCAGAAAATGGACAAGCCATAGAAACATCATGCTAGCTATCTTACAATCATGCAATGGCAATATGGAAGTGGTGGCGCATGTCATGAGACGGAACGGTGGTAGTTGCATGGCAATATATCTCGGAATGGCTATGAAAATGCCATGATAGGTAGGTATGGTGGCTGTTTTGAGGGAGACTATATGGTGGGTTTATGCATCGGCGAAAGTTGCGCGGCACTAGAGAAGATAGTAATGGTGGAAGGTGGAAGTGCATCTAGACCATGGACTCACATTAGTCATGAAGAACTCATATACTTGTTGCAAAAGTTTTATTAGTACGAAACAAAGCATTCAACACATACTCCCAAGGGAAGGGTTGGTAGGTATACACCATCGCGCGATCCCGACCGCTACACAAAGGATGACAATTAATAAACTAATCATGCTCAAACTTCATCACATAGTGGTTCACCATACGTGCATGCTACGGGAATCACTAACTTTAACACAAGTATGTCTAGATTCACAACACCCTACAAATCATAACTCTAATATTACCATAAACACATCTCAAAACTAATCATGAGGAAGCAAACTTCTCCTACTAATCAATGCACTTAAATATGGAGGTTTTTATTGTATCCTCTTTGGATGCCTATCACATATAGGACTAATTTCATAGCACACGCCAATTACCAAGTTTCTTCAAGAGAGTACTCTCAAAAAGATATAAGTGAAGATCGAGAGTTTCTATTTCTACAAAATATGCCACCGCCGTGCTCTAACAAGATTTAAGTGAAGCACTAGAGCAACAAACATCTAGCTCAAAAGATATAAGTGAAGCTCAAGGGATCAAAGGTGTCTAGCTCAAAAGATATAAGTGAAGCTCATGGGAGCTAAATTGCCTAGCTCAAAAGATATAAGTGAAGCTCAAAGAGTATTCTAACAAATACACGATGAGTGTGTGCCTCTCTCAAAAATAGGTGTGCAGCAAGGATAATTATAGCACAACTAAAAGCAAAGACTAATATAATACACAACGCTCCAAGCAAAACACATATCATGTGGTGAATAAAATATAGCTCCAAGTAACATACCAATGGATTGAAGACAAAAGAGGGGATGTCTTTCCGGGGCATCCCCAAGCTTAAGCTTTTTGGTGTCCTTGAATTTGGCTTGGGATGCCTTGGGCATCCCCAAGCTTAGGCTCTTACCACTCCTTGTTCCATTGTCCATAGGAAGATCTCCCAAAACTTGAAAACTTCACAACACAAAACTTAAACAGAAACTCGTGATATCATTAGCACAAGGAAACAAACTACTAACTTGAAACGTACTCAAGTGAACTTGAATTCCATTCATATTGGTGTTATACTACTGTATTCTAACTTTTCCATGGATCGTACCCCCTGGTACTATCCATAGTTTCATCAAAACAAGCAATCAACACAATGAAAACAGAATCTGTCAAAAACAGAACAATCTGTAGCAATCTGTATACTCCGTATACTTCTGTTATCAAAAAACTGAAAAATTACAAATGTCTTGAGAATTTGCATATAAATAAGCAGAAAAAAGAATCAACTCAAAATCTCTTCCAGAATAAAAATGAAAATTATTTTCGTGAGAAGAAAGTTTCTGTCTTTTCCAGCGTGATCAAACAACTATCACCAAGACTAATCATAAAGGTTTCACTTGGCACAAACGCTAATTAAAACACAAAAACACAATCATATCAGAATTCTGAAAGTGTGGAAAACACAAAACAGAAAGCAAAAATAAATTGGGTTGCCCCCCAACAAGCGCTATTGTTTAACGCCCTTAGCTAGGCATTGATAATTCAATGATGCTCAGATAAAAGATTGCAATTGAACACGAAGAGAGCATCATGAAACATGTGACGAACATGTTTAGTCTAACATACTTCCTATGCATAGGAATTTTATAGGAAAACAAATTATCAAGATAGGCAATAACTACCATATGCAAGGAAGAAGAAACAGACAAGAGCAATCTCAACAAAGCGAGAAGTGATTAAGTGAAATGAAAATTTCTACCACAATATTTTCCTCACTCATAATAATTACATGTGGGATCATATTCGAATTCAACGATATAGCTGTCACATAGGATATTCTTTTCATGATCCACATGCATGCAAAGTTGATGCTCTTCAAAAATAGTGGGATTATCATCAACTAAAGTCATGACGTCTCCAAACCCACTTTCAATAATATTGCAAACATCATATTCATCATGAGGCTTAAACAATTTTTCAAGATCATAAGAAAAATTATCACCCCAATCATGATCATTGCAACCTGTAGTGAACATAGCAAAGCTAGCATCCCCAAGCTTAGGGTTTTGCATATTTTTGGCATGTCTGCCACTAATAGAATTTATAGTGAAACCATTGCAATCATGCTTTTCATCCAAGGAGCCCTCGTGAATCACTTCATAAATTTCTTCCTCACAATTTTTAGATTCACGCATCTCAAGCAAAACTCCATAAAGAAAATCTAGTGCACAAAACTCACTAGCAATGGGTTCCACATAATTGGATCTCTTAAAGAGATTAGCAATTGGGTGAGGATCCATGTCACTAGATTCTTAGCAAACGAAGATGCAAGCATTTTGAAGGCACATGGCAAGACAAGCAAAGGAAAGGCAAACGAAAAAGGCAAATGGGTGAAGTGGGGGAGAGAAAAACGAGAGGCGACTCGCAAACAAAGTAAATGCAAGAGATGAGTTTGCGAGAGGTACTTGGTGGATGTGCTTCACTTGAATACTCCCTGGCAACGGCGCCAGCAATTCTTCCTGCTACTTCCGAGTCACGTCACCAGAAATTGGCAAGTTGACTCGAGATTGCGTTGGTTTTGCCCTTGAAGAGGAAAGGGTGATGTAGCACAGCAACAGCAAGTATTTTCCTCAGTTTGAGAACCAAGGTATCAATCCAGTAGGAGTTCCAAGACGACGCTCCAAGACACCTGCGCAAGAAACAACAAACTTGCACCCAACGCGACAAAGGGGTTTTCAATCCCTTCACGATTGTTTGCAAAAGTGAGATCTGACACAGAAAGTAAAATAGATCTGAAAACAATGGATGGAAAATAGACCCGGGGGCCATAGTGTTCACTAGAGGCTTATCTCATAAAAGCAAATATCACGGCGGGTAAACAAATTACTGTTGAGCAATTGATAGAATCACGCAAAGTCATAAAGTTATCTAAGGCAATGATCATGCATATAGGCATCACGTCCAAGACAAGTAGACCGATACTGTCAGCATCTACTTCTTATTACTCCACACATCGACTGCTATCCAGCATGCATCTAGTGTATTAAGTTCATGAAAACAGAGTAAAGCCTTAAGCAAGATGACATGATGTAGAGGGATAAACTCAAACCAATGATGAAAACCCCATCTGTTTACCCTTGATGGCAACAACACGATACGTGCCTCGCTACCCCTTCTGTCACTGGGTGAGGTCACCGCACGGTATGAACCCAAAACCAAGCACTTCTCCCATGGCAAGAATCATAGATCAAGTTGGCCAAACAAAACCAATAACTCGAAGAGAATTACAAGGATATGAAATCATGCATAAAAGAGATCAACAAAGACTCAAATAAATATCATAGATAATCTGATCATGAATCCACAATTCATCGGATCTCGACAAACACACCGCAAAGAAGAATTACATCGGATAGATCTCCATGAAGATCATGGAGAACTTTGTATTGAAGATCCAAGAGAGAGAAGAAGCCATCTAGCTACTAGCTATGGACCCGAAGGTCTGTGGTGAACTACTCGCGCATCATCGGAGGGGCAATGGTGTTGATGAACAAGCCCTCCAACTCTGGATCCCTCTCCGGCAAAGTACCGGAACGGCCTCTAGATGGGATCTCGCGGAAGCAGAGGCTTGCGGCGGCGAAAAAGTAATTGCGGCTCTCTTTTCTTCCGTGGGACGATTTATCGGAATTTATAGGCGGAAGAAGTAGGTCACCGAAGGCTTGTGGGGCCCACGAGCCCTCATGGCGTGGCTAGGGGGCCCGCGACTTGGCGGCTCGTGGAGTCCCACGCGCTCCGCTGCCTTGGTTCTCAAGTCTGGTATTCGTCTTCTATTCGGAAAAAAATCGTGGCAAAAGTTTTATTCCGTTTGGACTCCGTTTGATATTCCTATCTGCAAGAGGTCAAAAACAAAGAAAAAACAGGAAGTGGCACTGGGCACTAAGTTAATAGATTAGTCCCAAAAAAGATATAAAACAGCATATAAATGCATATGAGACATCCAAAGTTGATACTAAAACAGCATGGAACACTCAAAAATTATAGATACGTTAGAGACGTATCACAGCCCGTCCCGCTATATCATCACGATCCGTCACGCGGTCCCATCATGATCCTTCCCGATATAGTGTTGAACGGACGGCACCTCCGCATTCAGCACACGTACAGCTCGATGATGATCTCCGCCTTGTTGATCCAGCAAGAGGGGCGGAGAGGTAGAGGAGTTCTCCAACACGACGGCGTGGTGGTGGTGGTGGTAGTGCTATTCCAGCAGGGCTTCGCCTAAGCACCGCTGAAACTGGACTAGAGGAGAAACAGATCTAGAGAGAGGGCAGCACGTGGCTGAAATTATGTGTCTCAAAAACCCTCAATACCTCTAGTATATATAGGAGGGAGGGAGGGGAGGAGGCAGCCTCAAACCCTCAAGGTTTGGCCGAAATTGGAGGTGGAGGAGTCCTATTCCAATCCTACTAGGAGTAGGATTCCTCCTTTCCACTTGGAAACCCTTTCCACCTTTTCCACCTTTGGGTTTTTGCCTCTCAAACCTTATGGGCCTTAGTGGGAACTTATTCCAGCCCACTAGGGGTTGGTTTATCTCCTCCCACAGCCCATAAGGCCTCTTGGGGCGTGACACCCCTCCCGATGGTCCCCGGCACCACTCCCGGCAGTCCCGGTACACTAACGATGAGCCCGAAACTTTTCCGGTGACCAAAACAGGACTTGCTATATATCAATCTTCATTTCCGAACCATTCCAGAACTCCTCGTGACGTCCTGGATCTCATCCGGGACTCCGAACAAAAGTTCAGTTACCAGCACCTATAACTCAACTATACCGAAACGTCACTAAACCTTAAGTATGCAGACCTTGCAGGTTCGAGAACTATGTAGACATGACCCGAGAAACCTCTTGGTCAATATCCAATAGCGGGACCTGGATGTCCATATTGGATCCTACATATTCTACGATAATCTTATCGGCTGAACCTCTATGTCACGGATTCATATAATCCCGTATACTATTCACTTTGTCCTTGGGTATGTTACTTGCACGAGATTCGATCGTCGGTATATCCATACCTAGTTCAATCTCGTTACTCGCAAGTCTCTTTGCTCGTTCCGTAATACAAGATCTCGTGTCTAACTCTTTAGTCACATTGCTTGCAAGGCTTGTTTGTGATGTTGTATTACCGAGTGGGCCCCGAGATACCTCTTTGTCACACGGAGTGACAAATCCCAGTCTTGATCCATGCCAACCCAACAGACAGTTTCGGAGATACCTGTAGAGCACCTTTATAGTCACCCGGTAACGTTGTGACGTTTGATACACACAAGGCATTCCTCCGGTGTCCGAGAGTTGTATGATCTCATGGTCATAGGAACAGATACATTGACATGCAGAAAACAGTAGCAATAAACTGACACGATCATATGCTATGTCTATAGTTTGGTCTTGTCCATCACATCGTTCTCCTAATGATGTGATCCCGTTATCAAGCGAGAACACTTGTCCATAGCTAGGAAACCTTAACCATCTTTGATCAACGAACTAGTCAACTAGAGGCTCACTAGGGACATTGTTTTGTCTATGTACCCACACATGTATTTGAGTTTTCAATCAGTACAATTATAGCATGGATAATAAACGATTATCATGAACAAGGAAATATAATAACTAATTTATTATTACCTCTAGGGCATATTTCCAACAGTAAGACACTAGTCACTAACGATCCCGTACTCACCTTGGTAATCATCTACTCCCTCCGTTCCTAAATATAAGTCTTTTAGGAGGTTTTACTAAAAGGACTACATACGGATGTATATAGACATACTTTAGAGTATAGATTCATTCATTTTGCTCCGTATGTAGCCCTCTAGTGAAATCTCTAAAAGGACTTATATTTAGGAACGGAGGGAGTATTCAATAGTGCATACTCACATTCGAGACTATAGCAGTCATACTTGTGATTAAAATAGTTAACTGGGGTATGGTATTGAAGTGCTATTAAGCAAATGAGAGTTGTGGCTTGCATGGGATGAGGGATCCACCGGGACGAAGTGTGAAAAGCTCGCGGAAGGAATTGCCGGAAACAGTTCTCTCTCGGAGGAGATGTTTACGGGCAAGGGCAGCATGGTCATTTCCACTGTGTGATCACATAGTGAAAATTGTACCATCTTGATGGGATCGACGATAGAAAGACGTGGGCTCTGGAATCACCGGAATCGGAGTTACAGGTAAAAAGTTATAAGGGTTTCTCTGCCAAGGGCTTATACGTAAAAAATATATTTTCAACAGGGTCCCTGATGGCTCGGACGATTGCGCACTGCAGTGGTATATACCTTCCTACCAGGAAGACGTAAATACGAAAGGCGTGTCCACTTAAATGACGTGGCAAGGCGGGGCCGGCTTCTGGGTCACTGACGCGTGGGGCCCACGTTAACCTTGCCCCTGTCTCTCTCCTCCTCGCCTCGCCTTCTTCTTCCTCCCGACAGAAGGAGTAGGGGAGGCCGGGAAGGGCGTGGACGGCGAGGGCCACGGCGGCTCCGGCCGTCTTCGGCCAATGCGAGACCGCCGGAGGCCTCGGGAGACCACGCCGCACCCGTCTGAAGCATCAGCGACGCAGGAGAGGGGCGGGGCGATGACGGTTCGCGGCGGCCAGGAGCAGCGGCGGCGACCGAATCTTGGCACGCGGCCACAGGACCTCCGGCGGAGAGGCGAGGGAACGGGGAGGGTCTCTGGAGCTTGGGGGTTAGGAGGGAGAGAGAGGGCTCGGGCTGCTCCAATTTAGGAGGGGCTCGGCGGCGGCCATGGCGGCTATTGGAGAGCAGGAAGGGTGATGGCGATGGGTTGAGTGGTCGGGGAGAACCATGGGAGGGTGGTGAGGGCGATGGCAAGGACGAGAGGAGCTCGGGGGCCTTATATAGGTGCCCGATGCCGAGCGGATAACCACGGCCACCGTGGCGACCTTATCAGCTTACTGGAGCTCTGGGGATGGCGTCGCTGTGTGTTTGCGGTGAAAAGAAGAATCACGGAGGAACAGGGGAGGCCAGCTGGGCTTCAGGAGAGCTCGAGGGAAGCACACGACATGGCTGCCACAGGCAGAACACGGCGGAGCTCGTCGCGGCGTGGCGAGGAAGAATCCGGAGGGGGGGACGGGTCCAGGAGGAAGGAGATGACGCGAGGAAGCTTCTGGACATGGCTAGGTGTCGAGGAGAGGAAGAAACCGAGGAGGCCGAGGGGCTCCACTGCACAGAGAGCGCGTTTGGCATGCCACACGCGTGGTCGCCGCGTGCACCGGCTCTGAGAGGAGAAGAGAGGCTGGCACACCTTGTCTGGGGTGAAGTCCATGTTCGCCAAGGCAGCCTGGAAGTGATAGATCAGAACATGGGTGACTCGGGAGATGGCAAGGGTCACTATAAGTTTGTTGTAGCTAACATGGCACTGCTACTGTGGTCAGCAGGAAGGTGATAAAAGCAAAAGATCATGTCTGGGAGGCTTAGGGTAGGAGGGACTACAATCCTGTGAAGTTTGAGAAGCACATATCAATATTTGATAGGGTTGCTTTGGAACTAGCTAATTTGGTCCAGAATAGAGATTTTGATGTGGCACTCACATACTCGCTTGGATGGAGCTGAAACTTGGAGGAGATGAATAATTTAGGCATGTGAGGATGATGTATAAATTTCATGCCATCTTGATAAGCCAAAGTGGCACTTCCTTCACACAGTATCCCACTGGACAGAAACTTAGGAGAATTACTAGGAATAATTGGCTAAATAAAATGAGCTCACAATTGGTTTAGAGAGGTTTTATAGGTAGGAGAATGTCCTGGTAAAATTTCAGAATTTATGAAGCAACATAAAATATAGTTGCTTCACAATCCAAAATAATGACCAGAGACAAAGATTTGATGCTATGGTCACATGGTTAACGGAGTGATGCTAAAATTTAGTGGAGAGGCATTATTTGAGCATATTGAGATGATGGAAAAGTTTCAACTCATTTGAATACTCATAGCTAGCACTTGCTTCACAAAGCTTCCTCTAGATCAGAAACTTTGAAAAATTTTCAAGAAATATTTACTAGCTAAATTGAGTTGAATTTTGGCATGAGGCACTGATATGAATAGGAAAGAGTGCCCACTAACTTTGAGAGCAATCGAGAAAATAAAAAGGATACCTGCTTCACAACTTGACAGAAAGGGCAGAATCAGAAAAGGAATTTTTCAGGAATATTTTTTAACATGGCAAGGAAAGATTTTGTCATATCTGAGGAAGATATGACCCAAGAGATTTATGAGAATTATTTGGGAATTTTTGGAGAGATATAAATGGGGGTTGCTTCACAACCCAAGGCAACAAAGGTTATTCCTTTAATAGAAAAAGGAATATTCCCATGGAAAAGAATATTGGGATATGCTCAAGATGGAAATGGCAAGGTCTTGCGATGGTTTGAAGGTTGGAAAGCCACTAGGGAAGATAAATCAAGGGTGACCCCTTTAGGTTTCAAAACGATCAAGCCACAGAAAAGCAAAACCAGATCAAAATCAAAGGAAAAGAAATGGGCGAAATCCAGGGTGTTACACATACGTCCCTATTCGGAGGAATGACCATGCTTCTCACAAGTCTCGTGAACCATTCCCAGTTGTCTTGGTTCTCCACGGACACCAAAGCAAATGTCACACGCAACACCTGATCATTAGCATCATGTGCCATTGGTATCATTAGTGTGCCCTTGTATTTGCTTGTTAGGAATGTTCCATCTATAGACAAAACCGGACGACAATGCTCAAAAGCTGCAATGCATGGGCCAAACGTCCAAAAGGCACGATGGAACACTCCTTCAATATCTTGGACATAGTGGTACATTCCGGGGTTTCTATAGGACATCACGCCTAGCAACCTGGGTAGCCTGTTGTACTTCTCTTCCCATCCACCATACAACATTCTAAGAGCGACTTGCTTGGCCTTCCATGTCGTCCCGTACTTGACCTTATATCTAAACCTCTTGTAAACCCAACTCATCAACAACTTCACTCTAATGGTTGGATCCTCAACTATATGTTTCTGATATTTATAACCGATGAATTCCGAGGTTAGCTGACGGTGTGTCATCGGTGCTTCATCGGTCGGCGGTGTGCATTGATGAGTGGCTTGGCAACTACTTATCTTTCACCAACCATCTTTTGTGAGTCTTCCATTGACTTTCCATTTGCATTTTTCTACCTTGCATTTCACGTTGTATCGCTTGTTGCGGTCCGAGTGAACAACTATGAAAGGCCTATAGTGTTTGACGGCATACTCACATAACCACATCTTGAATTCTAGCATGTGCTCGAACATCAAACCTTTCTTTAGGTAAGACATAGAAATCGTGTCGGGTGTGCTACTTGGGAACATTCTAGCCTCAATTGTCTTGCTCATGCCACCGTCGACTATAGCCTTATCTGCAAGGCTAACATCACAAAACAAGGTAACTTCATGATCCCTACCGGCGATTTTTGTATACCACTTTGCTTCTTTCTCAGTGAAGCCATCCTCATCCAACTCATTCACCGGGCCTTCATCATCCGAGTCATCCACACAAGCACGCTGATAGACAATGTCAGGATCCATGTCATCATGCCTTACTTGAGCTTCTACGTCACCAACAATGTTGTGGTGCCTCTCATACTCTTCGTCGGAGTCATGACCATCATCTTTGATCAGTGCACTACCTCCGAACTCATATTGGGGATACTCATTTGCTTCCACTTCAACTTTATGCTCAACAATAGGTGGCACACTACTAATCGGGCTCAAATCATCTACTAAGGTTTGGTTCAAGTCAACATGAAAAAGAGGAGCCTTGACCATCATACTTGCAAACACTTCGAGTGAATTGTCTATCGAGGATGCAACAACCTCCTTGTATGCAACCCAATGCAAATTGTACTTGATAGGCATTGTCTTCATTCAACACTTGTGTGTCGACCCAACATCATATCTTCCTAATAATTCAACTTGGTCACTTGGATCAACCCACTTCAATCTTCTCCGCATTTCTTCCACAACCTCTTCATAAGTAGGACTCTCAAGAAATATCAACACTTCCTCATACTTGTCAACACTATCAACATTCATGAATGCCTCTTTGTCAACATAATGAATATTCACAACCTTGTGCATCTAAAAAAGGGAACAAAAGTAGCAATGCTAAGTATATCACATTCCTAACAAAACAACTAAGAAACATCTATGTCCATACGAATTAAGCATTACCCAAACCCTAACCCTAACCCTAAATCTTAACAATAAGCATAACCCAACCAATACAATGCAACATTATTGGAACAACTATACTCATTAGTATACACTAACAACATCATATTTTGGAACAATGTTCAAAACTAGGGTTAGAACACACATGAACAAAAAACACCCAAATAGACAAATCCAACCAATAAATATTTGTGAGATGAAGGAGATTACCTCAAGGAACAAAAATGACACCAGATCCAAGGACCAAACCAATCCTTTTTGAAGGATTTGAGAGGGGACAAATGGGGGAGACAAAGGGGAAAAGGGGTGGAGCTCGGGATAGGTAAATGGGGAGAAGGGAGTGAGTGGTGAGTTGTGAGTGAGGGTGGCCTCCTAATAAGTATCTGAGGCATCAACGTCAGGGACCATATGACGTTTCACGGCAAAGTAAAAACGCCACGTACCTTGACGTTTCCTAGAAGAAGAAACACAGAGTAGTTCAGCATTGCTGACATGTAGAAACGCTAGGTCGTACGACGTTTCTTTGTTGACCAGCAACGTCACGGGCTCTGGCGTTTTTGAAAGAGTCAGATCGTAAAATAGTTTTGAATCGAGTTCAGATTGTGTTATTCTTTACCAAAAAGGGTGAAAACGGTGATTTTGTCCCCGCCCAAGGTCCCCTTGATGCGACGGCACGGGCGGAGGACACGATAGTCCGACAGCCGGAAGCGCTATTCTTTGTCATCATCCTTTGAGAACTACGAGGACAAGGAAGGCGGCACCGATGGTGTCAGCGGTAGGGAAGAAGAATGGGGAACAAGAAAAAAGATCGAGTTCGTGCGCGTTGTATGTGCAAAATAGAATACAAACGAAATGTAATATTTCAAAAAAAATCGTTATAAAAATGATTCATTTTTAAAAATATTCTCAAGAACTTAAAAACACCTTCTAAAAGTAAAAAAAAATCATGTTTTTTAACAACAACAAATAAATTTGATTGAAAACCCGTTTCATACACAACTACTTTTTTATCGGATGAAATGAAAGTGTAGAGATGAAAAAGGTCATGACGAACATTGTTAGGTTACGTATAAATTTCATGTCCAAAAGAAAATACTCAGTATAACTTTATTTGTGACGTTTATGTCACGTGGAACAGATTATATTTAAATTTTACCAGATGCAATGCGCGGACGTTTGTACTAGTATAGATAACTTCGCTATCCATCTTATGTGTTTGCTTTTTTACCAAGACCGCTTTACTAGCTTGATGAGGTACTGGCAAGAATAAGGGAATTGTATGTCCATGTTAAACTGAAGAATGTGCATGGGTCAGGCCTATATGCTAACTTGGTATCTGCCTGAATTTGAGAAGGCCTTGCAACATTCTCCATCAATAATTTATGCCACCGGTTCCATTTCGTCTCATCTTATATTCGCCACACTTGGTCGCTTGCCCGTTGCTTGCCTCGTTCAAGTCAGATCCGGCCGGTGTCCAGGTCTAAAATGTACTGGCTCTATAGGGCAATGTTTTAAATAGCGGGCTACGACAAATAGCGGCGAGCCTCTAAATAAGCTATAGCGAAGTTATAGCGGCATATTTATACATGATACTATTTAGCGGTATCCTGTTGAAAAGGCTATAGCGAGGCTATAGCGGGCTATTTAGAACTATGTAGGATAAAGATAAAATTTACCCGGTGTCCAGCGGCACCGGCTGGGCTAACGTAAGTTCGCCCCTGTAAATCCTCTCGTACAATCTGATGAGAGTAATGGGGTGATTTGGTAGGCTGCAGCGTGGTTCGCGGCGTCCAATGCGACGCTGTCGCCGAAGGGCGGGCGGCCGATCTTGTGGCGCCCGGAAGAAAGGTAGCCTGGCCTAGCAGCCGGACTCGGTCAGGCAGCGTATTTAGAGGATGAAGGTGTTGGTCCAGACAAAATTGCAAAGAGGGTGTTATTCCCGTTTGGTGAGATAGATGAGAAAAGAGCAGCTGCCTGCCATGGCAGTGCCTGAGGTAGGCGTTGGTGTCTGTTGGTCCTGTTAGAATTTAATTAATTAGTTTAATTAAATGGAATCTCTGTCCGTGGAACCATCGCATCCGAATACAACGGACGCGTCGTTTTGATCGTGGCTGTTGTAACCATCGCGTCTGTGCGATGCGCCTCTTCAGGAGGTATATATATGTACATCATCACTGTCAATAATCATCGGTCGTTATTGTTCATCACACTGTTTCTTTACACGTTATCACGCACTCCTCTCCAGCGAGAGCACTAGGCCACATAACTCGTCGGAGAAGAAAGCAAACCGATGAGGATGTCGTCCCTCGCCTCCCTTCTCCTTGGTCTTCTCTGGGAAGAAGGGCGCCGTCACTTCCTTGCCGAGCAGCGCCGCCGGTTCGTCCGCCATCGATGGGTGGCACCACCAGCAGTTTCTGGCCTTGGCATTAACCGCCGCCAGAACTTCGCTGGACGACGCCGCCATGTCGCGGCCGCTGGACGCCGCCGGCACGCCACATCGGCGAACCGACGTCTGGCCACGCCGGTGGACAACAACCAGGGACTGGACCCAGGGCTGGTAGCCGGACCGAGTGCACCACCGCCATTAAACTCTGACATGGGTGCGCCAGAGCCTGGACTCATTGCTCCCTCCCCTCCACGGTGGTGTCGTGTGCACGGGTATGGCCCGTGCCCCACTCGCTCCATTGGCACACGCGTGCCGTCACCAACGCCAGCAGAGGAGCAGGAGCGGGAGATCACCGTTGACGTACCTGCACGCGGCTACAGTCCGGCTCCGACGCGTATCGCCAGCGCCAGGGGTGATGGCCTCGTCTTCATCCCGACCCCAGGAAGCGCCATGGCCACCACAGGTGCGGTTACCTCTGCCGGAGCGGGTGGCAGCGCTGGACCGGTCGGTGCAGGGGCAATCAGCGCCCCATGGGCGTTTGGCCGCTCCCCTGCTCCTTTCGGCGAACAGGGTCCTCTCCTCTTCGGCACAGGAGGGACGCCCGCCTCCGACGTCGCCGGCACGAGCGGCAGCGCGGGTCCGCCCGACACTGGCGCCAGCCGCCGTCTCCTATTCGGGCACTCCGTCGCCGCCGTCCACCGTCGTCCTGGACGCCGTCCGGGAGCATGGAACCCGATATCACTCGGCCTCGCAAATGTCCAGAAAGGAGTGGAGATCCCTGACTACACCCCCTTGTCGGACGAGGAGGACTTCGCTCCTCAACCGCCGGCGGCTCGCCGGTGAACACTCGTGCGGGGCGGCGGCAGGGACAGGGGGTGGGTGGCGCCGGTTGGAAATGGATTTGAGGGCGGTAGGGGAAACCCTAACCGTCGCCCCCTTTTACACAGCGAGAAAAGCGGCGCCGGGCCAAGTGGGCCGAAAGGCCAGACGGGCTGCCCCTGGTTCTGATTAGAAAACAAGCGAAACAGAAAAAAAAATACTGTAGCAGTGCGTACTTTGTTGGTTTGGGCCTCTGTGTGTGCGACCCAGAACTATTTTTTTCGTTTTTCTTTTCTGTTTAGTTCTTTAACTAGCAGTTTAAACTTGTGTGTTGTTATTTAGTAGTTTGTGTAAATTACTATACTATATTGTTCAGTAATTAGTGTATATTACTGTATTATACAAGCACAATGTATGTCAACGTATATGTTCTGCAGTTTGGCAATTGCTATATGTTGATTAATTTGCATGCATTGTTTTATTTTACAACGCAATTAATTTGCTATGAGAGTAAATTAATAAGCATGATTATTGCATGCAGGATATGGCTGACATATCTAAAAAAGAATTTGTTGAACTTGACGTCGATGGTTCTAACTATTTGACATGGGCAATGGATGTCAAAATCAATTTGACGGCCAAGGGACTCAATTCCGCCATAACCACACCTGCCCAAGGGACTTCGTCCATAACAGACATAACTAGGTATTCAGCATTGCACTTCATTCGACATCATCTTCACCCTGACCTAAAGACAGAGTATCTGATGGAGGAGAACCCTCTGACACTCTGGAACTCCTTAAAAGAGAGGTATGATCAACAAAGGGCGGTGATATTGCCTGAAGCGCAACGGGAATGGGCGCTAGTCCGATTCCAAGACTTTAAGTCTGTAGCTGCATACAATTCTGTTGTTCATAAGATCAACTCCAAGTTAAGATTCTGCAATAGTGCAGTTTCTGATGCTGATCTTATTGAAAAGAGACTTTCTACTTTCCATCCTTCGATGAGGATACTTGCTGAACAATACCGTCAACAAAAGTATAAGAAGTATTCTGAGTTGATTTACTCGCTGCTTCAGGCAGAGAAGCACAATGAGCTTCTTGAGAAGAACAATTTGGCTCGTCCAGCAGGAACGATGCCTCTGCCTGAATCACACTTCAACTCTAAGAATACTCAAAAGCTCAATGGTTCCAACAAGAACCGTAGGACATTCAATGGAAAGTGGAAGCGTAATGAGAAGCAGAATAAGAATGGAGTCCAAAAGGGCAAAGGTTCTTTCAAGAAAAATGAAAGGACTAGCAACACTGGTTGTTTTAGGTGCGGTTGTAAATGACATATTGCAAAGAAGTGTGACACTTCGAACCATTTTGGTGGAATTGTACCAACAGTCACTTGGAAAGGGCAAGAAGGCTCAGGGGAACCAGTATGAAGCACACTTCACTGGAAATGAAGATGGTACCCCTACGGTTGATGGTTCTCGAGATGATTCTCTGAACATGGAGAACCAGAAGCGGAATCAGCAAGTGGAAGATCCAATACTAGATGTCGATGACATGCTAGTGGAATTTGGTTCTAGTGACATATTTGGAGACCAGATTTAGTCTCATTTGTCTAAGTATTGTAACAATGTTATTAGACATATTATATGTGTTGTAAAATAAGTTATGTCCTTAGACATAATGTGTTAGCTATGTCGTGTGACATAGGGCTTGTAATAAGTACAAAACATATATAAGTTTGTAATGTATGTATTGATTCTATATGAGTTTGATTATATACTGAACTTTGTTCTTTTACTCTATAGAACTTCAAGGAATAATACAATGGAGGAGGAAATGTGTTTAGTGGATAGTGGATCTACTAACACGATACTTAGGGAGATGAAGTATTTCCAGACACTCAAGAAGAGTAATGGAAGTGTCATGCCAATTGCTGGTCGAGACACGGTAATTGTTGGTTCTGGACAAGCTACAATTACACTCCCTATGGGTACTAAATTGATAATCCAGGATGCTCTACTGTATCCAGATTCTACTCGTACCTTGCCGAGTTTTAAGGATATCCGCAAAAATGGTTTTCATGTGGAAACTAATGAAGAGAGTGGGGCTGAATGCCTACTCATAACTCTGCAAAAGGGATTTCGAAAAGGAAATCCTTGAGAATATGCCTTCTCTATCTTCTGGGTTGTATTATACATACATTAAACCAGAGACGCATCTGGCGTACAAAATAGCTTTTCAGAATCTTGATAAGTTCAAGATTTGGCATGGTCGCCTAGGTCATCCTGCTATTGGGATGATGAGAAAAATTATTGATGGTTCTGTTGGACACAACATAACGGATAGAAAGTTTCCAAAATCATCTGATTTTGTATGCACTGCATGTGCAACTGGGAAATTGATCACAAGGCCATCTTATGTAAAATTAAAGAATGAGCCACTTAATTTCCTTGAACGTATTCAAGGAGATATTTGTGGTCCAATACAACCGTTATGTGGACCATTCAGATATTTCATGGTCCTAATTGATGCATCAACAAGATGGTCAAATGTGTGTCTATTGTCAACAAGGAGCCATGCTTTTGCAAAGCTAATTGCTCAGATAATTAAATTGAGAGCAAATCATCATGAGCATAGGATAAAAACCATTAGAATGGATAATGCTGCAGAATTCAGTTCTCGAGCATTTAATGATTACTGCCTATCTTTGGGCATTTCTGTGGAGCACTCAGTACCTTATGTACATACCCAGAATGGTCTTGCGGAATCACTTATCAAGAGGATCAAGTTGATAGCAAGACCGCTCCTGCAAAATAGTAATCTTCCAGCTTCATGTTGGGGTCATGCAGTTTTACATGCTGCAGAATTGATACAAATTCGACCAAGTGCATATCATACGGTCTCCCCGTTGCTGTTAGTACGTGGAAACCAGCCAAGTATTTCCCATCTGCGACAATTCGGTTGCGCGGTATATGTACCGATCTTACCACCACAGCGTACATCAATGGGCCCTCATAGAAGAATGGGGATCTATGTGGGGTACAATTCTCCGTCAATCATTAAGTACCTGGAACCCCTAACAGGGGATTTGTTTACAGCCCGGTACACTGATTGCATTTTTGATGAGGACAATTTCCCGGCATTAGGGAGAGAGAATAACCACAAAGAATGCCGAGAAATAGATTGGGATGTGAAAGGCATCCAGTCCTTAGATCCACGTACGAATGAGTCTGAAGTGGAGGTTCAGAAGATTATAAATTTGCAAAATATTGCAAATAATCTACCAGATGCATTTACTGATTATAAAGGTGTCACAAAATCAAATGTTCCCGCTATGAATGTGCCAGAGAGAATAGATGTGACCCATAGATCTACTCAGCCACCTAAGAGGGGGAGGAATCTGGACACAAAGGACAAGGCTTTGCAGAAGCGTCCAAGGGGAATGAGGAATCCTCAAAAGGTAAATGCAAATCAACAAAATGTTGATATTCAACCTAGGGTTGAAGGACACCTGAAGGATGTTGGACATCCAGAACCCAGCACGAGTGTGCACACAAATTTTGGTGTTGGGACATCGGAAGACCTTGATCCAATTGTTGAGGGAAATCATGAAGGATCAAAAGGTATTGATGAAATATCCATTAACTATATTGATTCAGGAGAATCATACAATAGAAAGACTACAATTGTCGACATTTATTTCGCCTCTAGAATTGCAGAAGGCCTTGATTTGGATTGCGAACCTAAGTCCATGACAGAGTGCATGAAGCGTTCTGACTAGTCCAAATGGAAGGCAGCAATTGAGGATGAATTGCGCTCGCTCATAAAAAGAGGGGTATTTACTGCAGTAATACCTACTCCTCAGCATGTGTTCCCTGTGGGAGCAAAATGGGTTTTCGTTCGTAAGAGGAATGAGAACAATGAGGTGGTGAGATACAAGGCGAGGCTTGTAGCACAGGGATTCACGCAGAGACCCGGCATCGATTATGATGAAACATATTCTCCTGTTATGAGTGGAACAATGTTCTGATATTTAATATCACTGACAGTGAAAATGAATTTGTCTATCCAACTAATGGATGTTGTGACTGCATATCTATATGGGTCACTGGATTCAGATATTTATATGAAAGTTCCTGAAGGAATGAAGCTTCCGAATCCAAAGGCTAACCGCAACATGTATTGCGTAAAGCTTCAGAAGTCATTGTATGGCTTGAAGCAGTCGGGAAGAATGTGGTATAATTGACTGAGTATATTTCTTCTTCAGAAGGGTTACTCAAACAACAATGATTTCCCATGTGTGTTTATTAAGAAATCTAAGAATGGATTTTGCATTATTTCTGTGTATGTGGATGATCTGAATATCATTGGGACTACACAAGAAATACATGAGGCAAGTAATCATCTTAAGACGGAGTTTGAGATGAAAGATCTCGGTAAGACTAAATTTTGTTTGGGCTTACAACTTGAACATCTTCCTTCGGGAATACTAGTTCATCAGTCTGCTTATATCCAAAAGATTCTTGAGAAATTTAATATGGATAAAGCATATCCATCGAAAACACCAATGGTTGTTAGATCTCTTGATAGAGATAAAGACCCATTTAGACCTAAGGGTGATGATGAAGAGGTATTAGGACCCGAGTTTCCTTACCTCAGTGTTATTGGAGCACTAATGTATCTAGCAAACTGCACCAGGCCTGATATATCATTTGCAGTAAATTTATTAGCTAGATTCAGTACATCACCAACAAAGATGCATTGGGTTGGTGTGAAGAACGTTTTCAGATATCTTCAAGGCACCAAAGATCTTGGTTTGTTCTATCGAAAAAATCAAGATAAAATTATGGTGGGATATTGTGATGCTGGATACCTATCGGATCCCCATAATGCGAGATCACAGACTGGTTTTGTCTTCTTGAGTGGAGCTACGACCTTCTCTTGGAAGTCGACAAAACAAACCCTGGTGGCTACGTCCACGAATCATTCTGAAATTATTGCTTTGTTTGAAGCATCACGTGAATGTGCATGGCTTCGCAGAATGATAAACTTTATTGAAAGTGCAAGTGGGATTGGATCATTAGAATCACCCACCATTATCTATGAAGATAATGCTGCATGCATTACACAAATGCAAACATGTTATATAAAGAGTAATATTACAAAGCATATTTCTCCCAAGTTATTTTATCCCCATGAGTTACAGGAAACTGGGGAGATAAATATTTTGCAAACGAAGTCATGTGATAATTTTGCTGATTTGTTTACAAAGTCATTACCAAGTTCTTTATTTGAGAAGTACATCAATGGGATTGGTATGAAACGACCTCGTGACTTGCAAAGTTCAGGGGGAGTGTATCCCTGAATGATAATCTGTTTGTGATCCTCGGATCTTTGATATTGCACTCTTTTCCTTTATAAGTTTTTCTTGGATGGTTTCTTATGGAAGGTTTTTAATGAGGCAATAGTAATGCAGGCATTGTGATATGTCAGTTTCTTCTTATTTTTCCACTGGGTTTTTGGAAGGAGTTCTTGATGGCATATTGTATATATCTTCTCATATTTTTCTTACAGTATTTTTGAAGGAGACTAATCAAGTTGATTATGATGATGATGATGATGATGTTACAAGAATAATTGAAGCAGAGATTAGGGGAGTGTTAGAATTTAATTAATTAGTTTAATTAAATAGAATCTCTGCCTGTGGAACCATCGCATCCGAATACAACAGACGCGTCGTTTTGATCGTGGCTGTTGTAACCATCGCGTCTGTGCGATGCGCCTCTTATATATATATGCACATCATCACTGTCAATAATGATCGGTCATTACTGTTCATCACAATGTTTCTTTACAGGTCCGTCAGGTGGGTGCGGCGCGTGCACTCAACGGACCAACATGGAACAGGTGGATCATTGACCATGCTGAACGGTACACTCTGTTCCAGTGGTGCGCCCGTAGTACACATATACACTACATCAAGACAAAAATCAAATTTCCTACCATTTAAATGTCATTTCCAGTCCATATACTGTAGCGTCACGGCGTGCAGTTACTGGTGCATCCTAATTGGATGGAGGTTCAGCTTTGTCGTCTGCCACCGGTGCGGTCCCAACAATGGGGCATGGTGAGCTCCGACGGAACACAACGCCGCCATGGCCGGCAACGTCTTGGGCGCTACTTGTGGCTAGTCATGCTCCCATTGTTCCGCTCGTGGCCAGAATCGACATCCATGGAAGCCATTGGTGTGCATTGTGAAAAAGAAAATATGAGGCGTGCACGCCTACGCCGGGTGTAAATGCTCTTACCACCGCTGTCAAAAATAACATAAAGAGAACCTTGGTTCCATGCCAACACATCTATATGCACATTCCTTGTTGCATGCAAACACAGCTAGATGGTCCGGTTGGTTAAATTTAACAACAGTAAGAGCAACTTCAACGGACCGATCCAAACGGACGGCGATTTTGTCCGTTTTTTGTCCGTTTGAATCAGCAGGCGGACACGAACGTCCGTTTTCGTAAATGGATCGGCTCGTGCGCCCAACGCTGGTTGGATCCATTTTTACCGGCGTGAAAATAACACATAATGTATAATTAAACATTAAAGCCGACCACGAAGGCCGGCGATAGTCCACGTGTCTCCATTACATTAAATAAACATAAAAAAAACCTAAAACTACGTCCACACAGCCCTAGGCGTCATCGTTGTCGTCGTCGAGACCGGTGAAGGTCGACCAGCATACGTGCAGGGCCGGCCCAGGGGAACGCCGAGTTCCAGAGCGCAGCTGCCTGCGCCTCCGTCGTCTCCTCCGCTGGCGCGGGCTATGCCGGTGGCGGTGGCAGCGTAGCAGCACGGGCACGCTCCTCCTCCCCCGCCTCCCGTCGCTCCTCCTCCTCCTCCTTATCCACCTCCATGAGCATCACGCCTTCGACGCGCCCCGCCCGCAGGTGCTCGAGGTAGGCTTGCTCCTGCTGCGGTGTCGCGCCCAGCCAGATGGGCGTCGTCGTCACGAACTCCTCGACAATGCTAGTCCACTGGTAGACCTCCTGCGGCTCCGCAGGCTCGAGCTCCGACGGAGGTGGCACGACGCAGTTGCCGGTGGCCGACAGTGCGATGGCCTCCGCGAGCTGCTGCTGGTATGCCACCTCCTCGTCGACCCTGCGCCGCGCTTCTTCCTCGCTGCCGCAGAGAACACCAGCGAGCGCCGCCTGGTAGGCGACCTTAGCCTCCTGGTCCTCGTCGCTGATGATAGGCCGGGGTGGCGGAGGTCCTCCTGGCTACATTTCATGCACGCCACAATGGCGCTGCTCCTCGTGGTCCACCCCGAACCACACCTCCCAGCTAGGGGAGTCGGCCGCGTATGTGGGGTCTCACCGCTGCTCAGCCGTCAGCAGACGCCGACGGTGGCCCACCTCCTCCGCATGCACCCGCATCGACCGCGGCACGACCGGCACTGGAATCCTCTCCTGATCCAGATGTCAGTCGTGCACCAGCGTGACATCGGGGAAAGGGAGTGGCACGCGGTGCTCCCAGTGCCACCGCGCTTGGTGCACCGGGACGCTCACGCGCTAGTGAGGCCGGTGGGAAGACGGCGGCGGGGAGATGGCGCGGGGTAGAGCGGGGCCTTGCCCTTGTTTGGGAAGCCGCCGACCATGGTGTGCTAGGGTTTCGGTTGCTTGGTCGCGGAGGAGGTGATTGGATGTGGACGGGCGGGGTTCTGGAAGCAGATGGTGGAACCCACCGCATGTTTGGATTAAAAAAAGGTCGACCGCGGTCGCCGACACGTGGGTCCGAGAATGGCGGACGTCATAAATTATGTTGACCACGGTGGTTGGGGGCGAGCGTGCGTCCGTGCCGACGCATTTTAGTCCCAAATTTGGGTCGGAAATGGGTCAGCGCGGACGCGTTTTGGCAATGTATCTGCGCGTTGGGCCATCATTTTTGTCCATGTCGACCCAAACGAATGACGGCGGACGAAATGGGTCGCCCCATTGGAATTGCTCCGGTGGTGGTGGTGTTGCTATTCCTGCAGGGCTTCGCCTAAGCTTCGCAGAAACGCGATCTAGACGAGAAACGAAGAAGTATAGGTGTCTAGATCTGAGTTCCACATGGTAAAAGTTGTCTCAAATTAGCCCTAGATCACCAGTATATAAAGGAGGAAGGGAGATGGGCTTTGCCTTGAGGCTCAAGGAGCCCCAAGGGCTGCGCCGACCAAGGAGGAGGAGGAGTCCTCCAATCCAAGTCTAACTAGGATTGGAAGGGGGAGTCCTTCTCTTCCTTCGCACCTTTCCTTTTTTTTCTTTTTTCTTCTTTTTGGTTTTTCCTTTCTCTCTTGCGCAAGACATCCTTGGGCTGACCCCACCAGCTTGGTGCACCACCCCTTATGTCCTTGGGCCCTCGCGGGTGGGTGGTCCCCCCTCCCGGTGAATATCCGGAACCCATTCGTCACTCGCGGTACACTACCGGTAGTGTCCGAAAACCTTCCGGTAACCAAATGAAGTCATCCTATATATCAACCTTTGTTTCCGGACCATTCCGGAACTCCTCGTGACGTCCTGGATCTCATCCGGGACTCGGAACAAAACTTCGATCACCAGCACCTATAACTCAACTATACCAAAACGTCACCGAACCTCAAGTGTGCAGACCTTGCGGGTTCGAGAACTATGTAGATATGACCCGAGACACCTCTCTGTCAATACCCAATAGCGGGACCTGGATGTTCATATTGGATCCTCATATTCTACGATATTCTTATCGGTTGAACCTCTATGCCAAGGATTCATATACTCCCGTATATCATTCCATTTGTCCTTTGATGTGTTACTTGCCCGAGATTCGATCGTTGGTATCCAATACATTATTTCAATCTCGTTACCGGCAAGTCTCTTTACTCGTTCCGTAATACAAGATCCCGTGTCTAACTCCTTAGCCACATTGCTTGCAAGGCTTGTTTGTGATGTTGTATTATCGAGTGGGCCCCGAGATACCTCTCCGTCATACGGAGTGACAAATCCCAATCTTGATCCATGCCAACACCACAGACATCTTCGGAGATACATGTAGTGCACCTTTATAGTCACCCAGTAACGTTGTGACGTTTATACACACAAAGTATTCCTCCGATGTGCAGGAGTTGCATGATCTCATGGTCATAGGAATAGATACCTTGACATGCATAAAACTGTAGCAGTAAACTTACACGATCATATGCTACATTCGTAGCTTGGTCTTGTCCATCACATCATTCCCCTAATGATGTGATCCCATTATCAAGTGACAACACCTTGTCTATGGTCAGGAAACCTTAACCATCCTTGATCAACGAACTAGTCAACTAGAGGCTTACTAGGGACATTGTTTTGTCTATACATCCACACATGTATCGGTGTTTCCAATCAATACAATTACAGCATGGATAATAAACAATTATCTTGAAACAGAAAATATAATAATAACAATTTATCATTGCCTCTAGGGCATATTTCCAACATTACGATGGTATAGACCGCTAAGCCACTAACCATTTGAATAATTGCAAGCAAAATATCGGGAAATTAAAATTATTTTTTGAGGGGAAGTTCCCACAGTAAAAGTTGCTACTATAGATCCATATGAGGACTATATGTATCTGCATCAAATGGTTCTGAATGGTATCTTGAATGATACTGTAGCAACAAATTTGAGGTCAGATACTCAAGGAATAACGGTACATAATATAAACACCAAACACTATAAGGTTTTGTCTTACATCTATTAATAAATAGGATAAGCTAATGCATATGGATGGATGTTGTTCCAAAAAAAAGTAGGTGTTTCATACAAGAAATGTTCCACTAGAGCATTATGAAATGCACAACAGTACATGAACAAGATAATTATTAGGACCAGTCGTGCACCATTTAAATTTACAAAAATGCAGAAGCGATATTTTACACCATAGTTCCATAATTCCAGCTTAAAACATATGTGCTTCGAATAAAATGCACCCAAAACCAGAACTTCCTTGCAAAAGTTATTATTCATTCCATACCGATATTTAACAAAATACCCTCCACATCCATGAGTTCCAAAGTCCTCCCTGGATTGTATCCACCCAGTAGGTTTATTACATGCAAGCACACACTGTTGTAAAATTTATAAAAACGAAATGCTCCAACTATTCTAACATCATCTTATTTCATTTTAGTCAAACAACAAAGGAAGATGTACTCCCTTCGTTCCTAAATATAAGTCTTTCTAAAGATTATACTATGGACTACATACAAAGTAAAAAAAATATGAATCTACACTCTAAAGTATATCTATATATATATCCGTATATAGTCCATAATGAAATCTCTAAAAAAAGACTTATTTAGGAACAGGGAAGTATAATATTAGAGATATAACTAAAATCTATAAAGAATAATGACAAAAGGAAGTCTACTATGTGTAGGGGCCGCTCCACAGCGGCATGAATGTGAGGAGCTGACGTCGGGCAAGAAAGCGTGCGGGCGAGGGAGCAGGACTTTGTGTGGGCCAGGGCGGTCAGAAGCGGGCGTGGGTGACGTCCGTAGGCCCGCAAACCCCCCATGTTTGTCTTCGGTGTACAGGAAAAACACGTCTACACCGCTCGACGAAGTGATGCAGGCCCACATTGGACGGCTTATATGGTCCCGGATTGCACAATCAAAACGTATGCACGTGATGTGAGGATCAGCGTTGAAGATGCCCAAAGATGGTACATAGTATGTACTCCCTCCGTCTCAAAATTCTTGTTTTAGGTTTGTTTAAAAATAGATGTGTCAAAATACCAAAACGTGACTACATACATTTATATCTAGATAAATCAAGACAAGAATTTTAAGACGGAGGGAGTATATTTCAGCATACCATCACCAACATTTTGTTTCTTCTACAACAGTGTAGCATATAGCTATCTTTTCTTTGCATGGTGTGGAAAAAGGAACTCCCTTGCTTATCCATCTTATATGTTTTCCTTTTACGAGTGAGGTAATAGCATCATTGGTGGTAAAACTTGTAGAGAATATGATATTTTAGTTCTACAACTTGCAAAACTGCACCTAGCCATCCTACAACTTGCAAGTCCAAAACCAACTAGCAATCGACAAATGGCGCCACACCAGCGGTGCTGATCGTCGCCGCAGCTCTGCAAATACCTCCTGCTGTTTTATTGAATAAAGCCGGAGTACACGTCGACAGTGAATCATGGATGGGGATTCAAACTTTGAACCTCAAGAATGCATCACACTGGCGCTGACCAATAGACCAAACAAGTTGATGTTTCAGTTTGATGTGTGCATGGTCTACTAATGCATCTTTGGAAGACCATATATAGTTATCAGACCCGCTGCTACGGGCACCATCGAACACTGAACACTGATGAGAGCGAGTACTGTCACATCACCAATGCATCAGGTATAATGCTAATGCACAACCACGGCAGGCATAGTCTCCTCTTTTACCCGCCCTTCTGACCATGCATGGTTCTCACCGGTGTACCGGCCGGCTGGTAGTTGTGTATGTGCTCCTACTTTGGTATTGTTTGCTGCAGCTTCACGTAGGATCGATCGGGAGCTTAGCACTATATATTTCAAGCTGGGAATGGTCTGAGAGCTGCCCATACCCACTCCGATCCATAACTGAAAAGTTCAAAGTCCAATCCTAGCCACAAGAAAGTGCAGGTGTCCGTTCTTTTCAGTTTACAACAGTGGTTGGTTTCTGCTCTTTACGGAGAGCAGTGCAGTTTAATGAATATCTTATTACAAAGTTGGAGCACAATGACTTCATTTACCAATCATTATATCATGAAAAAGGAACTAATCAAATCTGGCAAAGAGAAGGGAATTGTTCGTCCGTGTTGAACTGAAGAATGCGCATGTTCGCATTGTACTATTATATGCTAGTAGTAACTTGACCCTGATTGATTGGAGAAAGCTCTGCACTTGTCGTGGTCGGGTGGTTCGCGGCGTTCGATGGGACGCTACAGTCGAAGGGCACGGGCACCGGGGCTGGCTCCGGGCAGAAAGGTAGTCTGGCCTCGCAGCCGGTCAGGCAGCTTCTTTGGAGCATGGAGGTTTTGGACCAGACAGAGTTGCAGAGAGGGTGCTGTTTCCTGTTCGTGAAAGTAAGATAAGAAAGGAGCAGCTGCAGTGTCTGAGGTAGGCGCTGATGTCGGTTGGTCCGTCCGGTGGGCGCGGCGCGTGCACTCAACGGGCCAACATAGAACAAAGAGGGGCTTCATGTGATCTTCTCAAGTGGCAAGCGGCAGACTGCCGTTCGAAGAACCAGGAGCATCTGTGATGCTATCTTTGCTTATAGCATCACGTGTCCATGAATTTGAGATGAGATGCAAGATTTCTCCATGTAGTATTGGCCTATTTCTGGCAATAAAGGATAGGATACAAGAAGGAGCAAAGTTGAAAGAGGGATCCTATGTGTACGCCACATTCACATCTGGTTTCATGCGATACACTAAAATGTGGTTGGATCAGCACAACTTTTCTGACATGTGAGGTTACCAATGGTATCGCAGCAGAATTGGACAGCAAACTGTCGGAGCACAATCCCACACCCAACTATCATACACATAGTTGTTTCCAAGGTAAAGTATATGTGATGTTCTCTGTTTAATCTCTTAATAACTTGCTGTCTGAAAACAGAAACATAGAATCAATGCACGTTTAGCTTGTCCTTCTTTGAGCTGTGAGCTCAAAGATTGTCATCCGTGTGCTCGATGACAGATTCCAAAGCTCTTTAAAAAAAAGTTGTGTTATGTTTTAGCAAGTTTTCATTTGAAATTAGTAAAATTATCATAATCACAGTGAACTAACTGAGCTAATTGTGATATGTTTTAACAAGTTATCATCCGAAAAGAGAAAATCATCAGAATCCTAATGAACTAATCGATTTAATTCTCTTGCTTGTTGCCCTGTATGAACATCTTTTGATCCATTTCTTCACTAGAATGAAGAATACGAAAATAAGTTTCCAGCTATAAAATAGCACCTGCAGTAACTGTACATGAAACACATTAAAGTCTTTACTTTTGAGACCGAGTTCACAAACATGGATTTTCTAATTATGCTTTCTCCCTATTTACTTTTTGGTATTTGGTTCTCGTACATTCTTGGGCGTGTAATTCTGATTAATGACCAATTCGCTTATTCAATAGAGAGGAAGTATAAGAAGCCTTTTTTATATAAGAGTTAAGGCTCTACTGTTTCTCCTTCCAAATTTTGCTTCTTGTGGTATCAGCATCCAAAGAACCAAGACACAATTTCTATTAAATTAACTTTCGGGATAGAGATAGTTGTGTTCCTAACTTCGTATATACTCCCTCTGTCCAGAAATATATATCCATTGCTCCCACAAGTATTTCCTGTCCAGAAATATATATCCATTGCTCCCACAAGTATTTCCAAACAGAGGGAGTAGTACGTTATGTATAGATTCTTTAAAAAGCACAACATAATTAAATGGCTATATGTAGTAAAAAATAGTTTAATACTAGAGACTGGGATCACTTCCTAATGAAATGACGAGGTGTGTACATATATTGTTGGAAATATCAGCAATTCATCATATGATTTAATTAACAAAAATAATAGATAAAACATGACTATTACAACAAAGATAAGACAAGTCATGCAATCTAATAGAGGGTATGCAAATAGCATTTAAAATAGTAAATATGAACTGAACATATCCACGATAGAAGCAAGAACAAGAAGTTGTAACAGGATATCAAACAGAAAGAACACGAACATGTATTTGAGCTGCAGCTGTAGCATTGGGATTGGCATTGACGTTGTTCTCGTCCATGTTGACAAAGAGGTTGTCGACGTCGGGGAAGAAGTCGTCGGTGTCTGTATCGTCTGTGATGAAGATGTCAGTATCACGCAAAGCACTCCCTAAAAATGTTATCAACCTTCTCGCCTACAAGACTCGAAGTGGCAAGGATGCTGACTGTATCGAACTGCGATGCGTGCCGCAAGTCTGGATGGTGAAGTACCTAGCAGCAGCTCAGAGATTCAAACACGGTGGCGACACGAAGATGATGTTATGGTGTATCTATGTGAAAAGGAGCGGCCTCTTTTTTATAGGCAGAAGGAGGTGAGCAGACAGCGACAAAGAGGTGAAGCAAAAGAGGGAGACAAAATGAACAGGGAGGAATCGAAGGGTGTAGTGTTCGTATTCAATCTCCATTAAAGCAAAAAAAAAATTGAGCTCCCGTGTGGCCTTTCGTATACCAGTCGTGCGTGATAAAATTTCAGACAACGGCTCGGTCATTCCCGCAACCTGTGAGGCGTCGTGACGAGGCGTGGTGTGGCATGTCGTAAGGGGGGAGGGGAGGGGGGGTGGAGGAGGAATGTGCGTAAATGTCTCTCTTATTTTGATGCTCATATATGTGGAAAACAACCTCCCTATAAAAGTCGTAGTCCTTTGTATTAGAAATATACTTTGGATTTAAAAATAGAGATAATGAGTATAGATTGAATAGGTTTAAACCATGAATTACTTATCTTGTACTCCAAACCTCGAGCCCCTCATGTATTGTATATGTATCTCATATGAGGATCGGATAAATAACATAATATTCAGCCATCCGACAATCTTCTACATTATATTAGAGCGGTTAGTCTCACGACGCCGATCCTAGGCCTCCCCATCATTTCTGCAGCGTGTCATCCCCATGGAGATTAATCTCCTCTCCCTGGGGTGCGACACCAAATCTATCATAGTTTAGATATTGCATCAAATTTCATGGGTTTTCGGTTTCCGAAATTTCCCGGTCCAGCCAACAGATTGATCCTTTTAAACCCTCCTATTTTCGGTGAATCATCATTGCAGAAATTGGTGCCTCAAACGGTGTCCAAATCAACCCCAATCGTCCACGAGAGCATCCGCAGGTGTGCAGCAGATCGGCTTCGACGGCACGGCCGTCGACTTCAATCCAATCTACAACAACGACATGTGTGCATGACGCACGCACACACATACAGAAAGATCAAGCGGAGGCTGCGGCAGGCAGGAACACGAGCGACTCACAGGCCAAGCTTCTCCAAGCCCAAGCCTACACGTAATTAAGGCATCTCCATGGCCGCATCGACGCAGGAGCCCTACGATCCTTCAGCTCCAATGCGACGAGCCTGCAACATCATCAACTCCGTGCACGCATGCGCATACGTGCATGGGTTGGCCATCCACTACACATCCAACATCGATAGTGGATCCGAATCCATATAGGCCGAAGTGCATGCTGATGGAATCAATTGCCATAAATGCATGTGGCGGGTCCATAGGCATGCTACGAGCTCCAACCAGATCATCGGGACCCGGCTCCACGCTTCTCCAGCTTCATCTCCCACGTCTCTCTCATGTACGCGCCGTCAAGCAGCAGCAGTTCTGTGGCAAATCTACTCCAACACGGAGGGGTGCAGCCAGCCGAACACATCTACCCCGTCTGTGGAATTATATCATGAAATATTACAATTGAGCGTTTGAGGTTGGTCTGAGACATCCGTTAGGTTTGCTTTTTTTCTTCTTACTGGTCGATGATCGAACCGTCTGTGGACGGTTTAAGACACCCGGTTGTAAATGCTCTTGGCGGGCATGGCGATGCGCGTCTATTCCACTAGTCACTCATCTACTTCCGTGGTAGTAATTACGATCCATGCACCAAATCCATCCAATTGCCGATTATCTCGTGATCCGTGGAGAAGCGGTCAGACCAAGGACCAATACCAAGCTCTCAATCTCATGTCGTCAAGAAAAGTGTGCTCGATTCGCAAAAGAAGTAGTAAAAGGAAAGAAAGAAAGAAAGAAAGAAAGAAAGGAAGAAGAGTGGCCTGGAACGGATCACCCGGTAGGAGCCAGCCAGCAGCATCTTATGTAAACAGTAGTACGAACTGCGGGCGACAGAGTCTCTGTCCCCGCTCGATCAGCCTGACACTAAAGTCTAAAGCACAAAAGCCTTTGGCGCTGTGCAGAACACGACCAACGGGTCTAGGATGGGAGCGTTCATCCTTTTATTTTGTTGCGAGAATTGATGGGAGGGTTCCGTCTATACAACGGTACAAACTCTCATTCTTGGTCCGTCCGAACGTTTGGGGATATTTTCTTCGTTATGGAGTACGTACTAATACTCCTAACACAGACCAATATAGTAACCTGTGTTTAATTATTGATTGATGTACCGACTGGCGTCATGTCAGTTTGTTGCCAGCCCCGATGTGATCTATCGGAGCATTATAGTAGTATTTTATTTATAACCAAAAGGAAGGAGACCGATCCTCCCGTAAAAAACAAAAAAGCTAAGTAGTACCGATCCTATCCTTTCCTAGTACGAGTAGTACTACCGCAAAAGTACTACTCCTTCTTTTACTAGCGCAAAAGAAGTAGTACCCCAAAAGTACTAGTAGTAGTACTTGTTTTACGAGTAGTAGGACGAGCTTCCTCTCCGCTTGGCCGGAGGAGTCAGGTGGGGCCTACTGCAACCCCTCGCACGCCAGGCCATCGAATCGGGTCCTCCTCTATACCCATCGCACTCCCGCCTAAACCTCACCCCGTCGCCGCGCTCCCGCGTCGGCCGGACTTGAAATTTATTGATGGTCTGTCTGGCTGAGCGGCAGAGGTGGCTTTGACGGCTTTCTTTTTTTCAGTTTTTATCAGGACTGGCAACCCACCCATCAACCACAACCGTCACTGCTTTCTTTTTTTCAGTTTTTATCAGGACTGGCACCCCATCCATCAACCACAACCGTCACGGCTTTCTTTTTTTCAGTTTTTATCAGGACCGTCACTGCTTTCTTTTTTTCAGTTTTTAGCAGGACTGGCACCCATCCATCAACCACAACCGTCACGGCTTTCTTTTTAGCAGGACCGGCCAATGGCCAAGCTTCTCCATGGAAGGAAATAGACATCTGCGGACGAACCAACGGTCACATAATGTTAGGATGCTCCGTCCAGACGGCCCGGGCAATGTGCAACTTTTTTGCAACAAAAAAATAAAATAAAAAGAGAATCCGGAGATACGGCTTGGCGCGCCTCTTTTCCATGGAACCGGAGGCAGACAGATCGCAAAAGCAACAATGCTTTCCTGCCTTGGTGGTTTTGCGCAACCGACCAAGGAGTAATCTCTTTGGAGCAGGACCTTGACGCAACCGACGACGATTAGGTGGGCGTTGTCTCACCAAGAGGCACACACCAGGATTTTGAACAGATGAACCTCACTCAAGGTGAGTAGGCATTGCGATCTGTGTCTCTGCTCGGCGCCCGTGACGAGACTACAACCAGCCGACCAAGGAGTATTCTGATTCTTTATTGTCCGGATGATCTCCAAACATGGCCGAATCTGAATCGTCCCTATTTCCTTGGTTACCTCTCCTGCACTACACCATGTGCGCACGGCACACGCACACATACACGGTACACCATCATCAGCTTCAGTTCGGTTTGGTCAGTTGAACTGCTATCTTCTTGTGAGAAACAATCGGGTTGCCATCAATCATGCATGTATGTATCTACACAACAACTGTTTCATGGAGGAAAGCAAATGCAGATATTAAGCTTACCGCTGCTCCTTCCTCAAGGTGAAAAGGTTATTTCTCGACACCCTCCAGCTGCTAGAGCACATCGTCCACAGTCAGTGGCTCCATCTCGATCAAACACCCTGGCGCGCACAATCTGCAACCAGTCTATGTCATCTTTTTCAGATACAAAAATGCCATATACTACATCACAGTACAATAAATTCTCCCTTCATATAAAACCATCAAGAATCAATGTTTGTAGCTGTAAAAACAGGTCTGACAATGTTTCATTTTCTACATACCCAATGACAACGAAACAGCTAGTAGTGAAAGATCCAGCATGAGATTGATTACCATGGTGATGAACAAAGAAGGCCGGAAGCATGTGACAGGCTCATCCCACTTACTCCTTGGTGCCTATCATGTGCACGTCGCCACCGCCACTCTCCTTCTCCTTGATCTTCCTGAGCTTCCCCCAGGAACTACCGACTGTGCTGGGTGTATTCCGCATTTGACAATGAGCTTATCCACGGCACCCAGGCGCAATGAAGAGGCGCTGAAGCTCGGAGTGGCACACGTCACACAGGTGCAAGTGAAGGTTGAGCGTTCCTGTCAGCCGTGGAATTGGAGGACGGCGGTTAAATCAAACGAGGGTCAACGTCAAGGATACAGGTGACCGTCCAGACCAAGCCCTATGCAAGACACACCTACCCTGCCACGATTTCGATGAGCCGCCGCTACGCGTCCGGCGCCGTGCAGAGCAGAGGCGATAGCTATGCATGAATCTCAGGGAAGACTAGCACGGGGAGTCGCAGGTGCGCGTCACCGACAAAGGTCGACGCGAAAACGGTCGGATCGCAGTTCTGTGGGGAGGATGCACAGGGATCAGCCTGCTAAGGGAGCGCGGTGGCTTGGCGTCGTGCATGACGGGACGGAGGTTTTAGCGGCGTGCGTGTGGGATGGGTTTTTTTATTGGACGATCGAAGGGTTGGAAGGATGGCGATCGAGGGGGTGGGAGGAGGTCGAACCATCACGTCGTTCGATCCGCACTCAATAATAGAGATGAACCATTCACCCATCAGAAGAATCATTGTTCAAAGTATCACATTACTCATGCATTTATTTTTTTTCTCAACAACGAAAAAAGCACAGTGTAGAAGCCTACCTTGCCACGCGGGCTGAACTATAGTCTACCTACCTTCATTTTACTTTTTATTTTATTTTGTGGTTACAGCTACTCGTGGAGTGTTGTACATTTTAGAAGCACAAATGACAAGTGCTGAAGCATGACCAAGGGGCCAGGGCCATAGTCACCAAGACCCACGGCAACCTTGTATGCACAGTGATTACTTTGCTACAGTGCATCAAAGGAATTAGTTGCTATGCCCCAGGCCATGGCCCTGGCAGCCCGGGGCCTGTCTACACCCCCGAACCAGGTGAAGATGGACCAACACGGTGTAGCAGCAATTCACTGGCCCGAGAAACTGGATGCAAAGACATGGGCCAAACCATAATTCAGCCGAGTTTTTACATGTGACATATTACCAAAGAACAATTTTGAATTTTTTAATTACCAACATACTCCCTCCGTCCCAAAATTCTGGTCTTAGCTTTGTTTAAAAATTAATGTATCTAAATACTAAAAGTTGACTAGATACATTCATATCTAAACAAATCCAAGACAAGAATTTTGAAACGGAGGGTGTATGTGTTTTTGTTTTTGTTTTTGTTATAAGTCACCTGAAATATTAGTGGAGTTATCATTATCTTGTACATATCACATATAAGTCATCCGATGTTTCCACTCTAAGTGACTTGACTTATCACATATAAGTAGTACTGCTTGTCATGCATAAGTTACCTGATTTATCACATATTATATATATATATATATATATGGTAACTTATGCGTGACAAGCAGTACTACTTATATATATATATATAATATGTGATAAATCAGGTAACTTATGTGTGACAAGCAGTACTACTTATATATATATATATAATATGTGATAAATCAGGTAACTTATGCGTGACAAGCAGTACTACTTATATGTGATAAGTTATATATATATATATATATATATATATATATATAATAAGACTACTAAGCCTGCAAGGGATCCATTTTTCTGGTTTTTTTGAATTTTTTTAGTTCCTCTAGGAAAATAACACGTGTCACTTGTATCTTTGTATACTCTCGTTGCTTTCCTCGCTGGTGCATTTGCATGCATGCATGTGTAGACGGGATGTAGTATTTTTTTCTCCTCTCGCTGCTTGCTAATTACCTAGGCTGTTGCTTTGTGCTTTCATCGCTTTGACCAGAGTGGGCATGCTTGTCATTTTTTTTTTATTTAAACTGGCTAACACTGCGTACACACTATCCAGGCTGACACTGCGTACAGTCTCTCTATTCGAATTAGATTTTGGACCACTACTTGCAAAATATTATTTAGTACTACCTCCGTCCGGAAATACTTGTCCTAGAGATGACTGTATCTAGACTTATTTTAGTTATATATACATCCATTATATTCATTTCTACGACAAGTATTTTCGGACGGAGGAAATATATGTTTTCAGGTAGATCAACAAACATGTTTTTTTCTTTTCACTTATATGTAACTGAATTTTGTACTTTTTAATATATATTTTTGCAATATAAAGAGAGTTCCATCAATTATAAAACCATGATGTAATATATTTTGTACTTTTTAAAATAATTTGTTCCATCATATATCCCTCTTCGTCATCGGTTATATACTTGTATTTTAGATTGTGTTACTGGTGCGTTGTGTTTTCTAGGTATGGGTGATGATGATGCACGGCGGCGACGGCAAGAATGACGGGATGTCCGTCGTGGGAAACGTGATGTAGATTCATTGTCTGGTTGGTATTTGTTATGGTTCTTCTTTTTTCATGTTGTGTGGTTGCGTTACTTTTGTACTCTTTTGTTTTAGATTTATAAAGGGTCTCTCTATTCGAATAAGATTTTGGATCGCTACTTGCATAATATTAATTAGTATATGTTTTCAGGTAGATCAACAAACATGCTGTTTTCTTTTCACTTATATGTATCTGAATTTTGTATTTTTTAATATATATATTTGCAATATAAAGGGAGTTCCAGCAATTATAAAACCATGGTGCAATATATTTTGTAATTTTTAAAATAATTTGTTTCATCGTATATCCCTCTCTGTCATTGGTTATATACTTGTATTTTAGATTGTGTTATTGGTGCGTTGTGTTTTTTAGGTATGGGTGATGATGATACACGACGGCAACAGCAAGAACGATGGGATGTCCATCGCGGGAAACGTCATGTAGATTCATCGTCTGGTTGGTATTTGTTATAGTTCTTCTTTGTTCGTGTTGTGTGGTTGCGTTAGTTTTGTACTCTTTTATTTTAGATTTTTTCTGATTTTTTAATTGATTTGTTGCTTTCTGTAGACAGAAGGAATGTTTGAAGTGCGTTTAAAGAGTTGGTTGATCCTTGTCTTGTTGCTGTTAGAGTTGCATCGGATGTGGAAGTTTTTTACCGCCTGTATTTTACTACTGGTTGGTTGTCTGGTTCTGTCACGTGGACCAACCCCTTCTTGTGCGTTGGTTTATTCCGTATTATTTCTAATATTATTCATATGTGTGATGTATTTGTTTAATTTAAAATTTCCTCTTTTTTATATGGTGCGTTTGTTTATTCCGTATTATTTCTAATATTATTCATATGTGTGATATATTTGTTTAATTTAAGATTTCCCTTTTTTTATATAGTTCTTTCTACACCTGTTGTTAGTCGTGTTGATGCTGCTTGGGATCGTCGAAACGAAGGATTCTTCGAAATTATTATACTGGTAAATATGAAGGTGTATATTTCTTGTTTTCCTTTGTTATGATCGCAGATGTAGATTGTTTTGTTGGCTGTTGGTTTAAGATTGCAGCTTTTTGTTGTCTTGTAGTTTGTGCCATGGAGCCGCCGTTTGCTAAGGACAATATATTACTTCTTAAAGATAGTTATTTTTGTACGTCGTTTCCTTTGGATCTCCTGTTTGCTTTTAGCTCACTTACTGTTGATTTTTTGTTATCATTCTTAGGTGTTTCTCGCGTTCGCTCTTATTATGACGGTCCTGAGTATGTTCGTCCAACGTGCGGTGCTTCATTTTGGTTTTTGGAAGGTCGTAAGAGTTATGTCACTGGTGGTGGTCGCCTTCCACTGTATACTAGCTGCTGCAAGGGAGGCAAAGTGTCCTTGCCTCCGTTTCCTGATTGGCCATCTCCTCTCAAGGACTTAATCAAATTTGATGGAGGCCCTCTATCTAGCCGTTTTATGCGTTCGATTTAGGCATTCTAATTCTATGTTTTGTTTCACGTCTCTTGTCAAGATCCATTAAGCAGCCAATGTCACTCACCAGCAAGAGAAGTGACGGCAAGTGAACTTCAAGCACTTGTGAAGAGAAGCGAGAAGATTCACAAGATGTCAAAGAAAGGTACAAATATCGAAGAAGCAATCGAGATTTCATCTTCCGACGACGGCAACGTTAAAGAGTGAACAGCTAGCTTAGCAACTAAACCGAATGGTTCTTCGTGCACTATAAATAAAGCACAAGGACATCTCAAGATCAAGTTATCTTCATGACAACAACCAACTAAGAGTTCACTTCATGCACCCTGTATAATTAGTAGTAATCTAATCTTGTCATGGCTGTATCTTAGTAGTAATGTAATTAAACGTGAGAATTGTTATTAAAAACCGGATGTAACGGTTCGGTTCTTACTTTGGGTTTGATTGATTCAGGTTTTATTGAGTTGAGATTTTTTTAGTTTGGTTTTGATTTGGGCATGTAGAGAAACTAATTTGGGTATAGTTGATTATGGGTTTAAACGGTTTGGTTATTAGCGGTTATAAACTATGGGTCCAAACCGGTTTCTATGCATTGGTTATATGCAATAATCAACGACGACCGAGAACGAGTATCTTTGATCCGCGTGCATTCTGTAATGCACTATGTAATTATGTATTATGGGCAAACAACAGATGAAAATCGGAAGTGTTTTCTTGTGCTTTCTCTAAGCAATTTGGTTTTAATACACTTGTTAGTGAGCTTTTTAATCATGGGATGTTCTTTTTGCATCTTACTGTGTGTTGACTGTATCTCAAGGATTACTTTGTTTCTAAACCGTTGTAGATGCACTTATGTCTTTTTTATCTCATTTGTTTCTTAACATGTCAATTTGTATAATCATATGTACATTAAAGCAAATCCATGGTTATGTATTGGGTTTAAACCCACGGTTATGTTTTGGGTTTAAATTGGTTTGGGTGGAAAAAAATAGTGGGTTTGGTTTTGGTTGGGCTAAAAATGACACTAAATGGATATGGTTCAAGTATGATTTTAAGAGATAAATGAATGGGTATGATTCAAGTATGGTTTAAGTATGAAATCATTCTCAGGTTTAAATGTAATCCTGTCATGGCTGTATCTTCCCTTTATACTATCCATGGATGTAGCTCGCACGTGTGTTCCTCCTTTCACTTTTGCATGACCCTTCTTTTATTATTATATAACATTGACACGTCAACGCACCAGAACGTTGGTATCAAGCACGCATACATAATGGTGTGGCCGCCCGAAAATAACAGATGGCTATCCCTATGCATTCACGCACCTAACAAACCTTGTTGTAGATACTCAAGCTCTCCACAATGAAAATGGTTGAACAAATATCTGCTGCAACTCAGATGTGCATCCTTTCAAACACAGCCGCATCCCCTCACTAGTTACACTATGTTAGCAAGTCTTATGGAATTGTAGGAAAAACCTAGAACCACCAGCTACTTTAAGGAAAAACCTAAAACCACCAGCGATCGTCTCTGTCCCCACTGTTACCATGCCGTCGCTCGCCGGCCTCATCACTATCCGGTTCACCCGCGTCAATTTCCTGCTATGGAAAGCGCAGGTCGTCCCCAACCTCACCGACGCTGGCATCTTCGGCTACCTTGATGGAACCGTCCCCGCGCCGCCGCAGATGATCACCGAGGGCACCGGCGACGCTGCGCACTTGGTGCCCAACCCCGCGCACGAGCCACGACAGAGGACCGACCAGGTTGTACTCGACGCGTTCCTATCCTCCATGACGGAGGAATGCTTGCCCAGATGATGCGAGCGACCTCCTCAGCGACCGTCTGGTTCGCCCTCGACGCGATGTTCGCCGCCCAAAACCGGGCTAGCATACGCCAACTCCGCACGCAGCTGTCCTAGACGAAGAAGAAGGTCATGTCCGCGGTGGAGTATTTCGATGTTTTAAATAGCGGGCTACGGCAAATAGCGGTGGACCTCTAAAAAGGCTATAGCGGAGCTATAGCGGGCTATAGCAGGCTATAGCGTGCATTTTGTACATGAGACCATTTAGCGACACCCTGCTAAAAAGGTTATAGCAAGGTTATAGCGGGGCTATAGCGGGCTATTTAAAAAATATGATTTCCACAAGATGATGGGCTATGCCGATGCCTTGACCATTGTCGGCGACGTACTGTTTGATGACGAGGTCATTGGGCATATCATTGGTGGGCTGGGTCACGAGTATGACCCTCTCATGACATCGCTCGCCATCTTCAAAGGAGATGCGAGCCTCTCCGACTTCTACGCCTACCTCCTCAGCTTCGAGGCGCGTCAGGTTAGGCATGCCACCAACAACGACGATTTCTCTTCCTCGGTCAACAACGTCGTGCACCACGGCAATGGCTCCGGGTCCCGCGACGGCAACCGCAACAACAACAGCGGCCATGAAAACCGTAACAGCGGCTACAACGGTGGCAATGGTGGCCACTATGGTGGCAACGGCGGCCGTGGCAACAATGGTGGCCGCCAAAATGGCCACGGCGGTGGTAGAAACCGCTGTCTCCCTAGGTGCTAGGTATGTCGCAAGGAGGGGCACTACGCCCTTGACTGTCGCGAGCGCTACAACCACGTCTACCAGTCAGACGAGCATCGCAGCGGCAACATGGCGACGCACGACCACCGCGACAACAACTGGTACCTCGATACCGGTGCCATCGACCATCTCACCAATGACCTCGACCGACTGACCATGCATGAGCGCTATGGTGGGAAGGATCAAGTTCAAGTTGCAAACGGTGCAGGTTTGGAAATTTCTCACATTGGTCGATACGTCATTCTAAACTTGCTGGCTCACGTGATCCTATCATCTTGAAAAATGTCTTGCATGTTCCTGAAATTCACAAACATCTACTTTATGTTTATCGCCTTGTTTCAGATAACCGAGTGTTTGTGAAATTTCATCATTATTTCTTTTGTGTGAAGGAAAAAATCACGAGGAGGGTCCTTCTTCTAGGTAGAAGCCACAATGGTCTCTATCCCGTCCTGTATGGTCGGCCGACGTCTTCGTCGCGTCAAGCTTTTTCCGGAGTTTGTTCTTCATCGAGTCATTGGCATCATCGCTTGGGTCACCCGTCAAATAATGTAGTTGAGTCTGTCGTTCGGTCAAATAAACTCCCTTGTTCGTCGAGTAATGATACTTTCATTTGTGATGCATGTCAGCGTGCTAAAAGTCATCAATTACATTATAATAATTCTTCCTGTATTTCTTCGAAACCACTTGAGCTTATTCATACCGATGTGTGGGGGCCTGCCCTCGCATCTTCCGGAGGTTTTAAATTTTATGTTAGCTTTGTTGATGACTTTAGTCGTTTTACATGGATTTATCTCCTTAAGCATAAATCTGATGTTGAACAAGTTTTCTACAATTTTCAAGTTCATGTCGAACGACTTCTCAACATAAACATCCGGGCGCTACAGTCTGATTGTGGGTGGGGGTGGGGGGGTGAGTACCATCGCTTACATAACTTTTTTCAACGCGTAGGTATTTTTCATCGCGTGTCGTGTCCACACACCTCTCAACAAAACGGTGTCACTGAATGAAAGCACCGTCACTTGGTTGAAACCGGGCTTGCTCTCCTTGCACACTCCAATCTTCCTCCCTGTTATATTTCCCGTGATGTTGTCTTAGATGAACAAGTGTTTCCCTTTGCAACTAGTGCTTGTCCTGATTTATCATCGGTAAATCCTCCCGTGTCGTTCCCATCAACTGAGCCAGTAGTTCAGGATGCTAACGTGAGAAACTACAATCTGTCATTTTTGTTTCCTGAAGCTTGTCCTGCAGGTGCAGGTTCAGAGGAGCAGTGTCCATCTACAGTTGACGTACAAGACACGTCCCACGTGCATGCTACAGCGCCATGTATCCAGCCGGCGTGTAACACGCGTCTGATCGCACAGGTTCTTTTTACTGTTTTGACCAATGTGACGTAAAAAAATCACAGAACGAACTCAATCTGAAAGTGTTTAACGATCTGATCCTTTGCTGGTGTACATAGAAACACCAGTCCACCATGGCGTTTTTGATTCACATTCAGATGCCAGTCTAGCTCGCGTTGCAACTCAGGCCGAAACGTCAAAGATCTTGGCGTTTCTAGACTATATGCAAACGCCACTAAGGTTGGCGTTTCTGATCTGAAACTGGAATGCAGCTATGGATGGAAGCCACGGTGCTCCCCAAAATCAAGCTCCCGCTCCAGGAAATCCTTCGCAGCTTGGGCGGGAGGTCCCTAGCGCACAGGGCCCGGTGTTGCAGTAGCTGCACCGGCCGCTCCAGGGGGTGCTCCTCCGTCGCTGCCGGTCGCGCCGCCGGCTCCTTCGATGGCCGCATCGCTGGCCTCCTCGACGTCGCCGGCCACACCGCCGGCTCCTTCGGCAGCCCCTACTGTCGAGCCCCCTACTGTCGAGCGTGCTCGCACGCGGCTGCAGAACAATGTCCGTTGCCCGAAGGTCCACACTGACGACACTGTCCAGTACAACCCGTACCGTCGCAGTTTCAGTGCCGTCGCTCCGTCCACGCATCGACATGCTCTTGTTGATCCTGCGTGGAAAGCAGCTATGCAGGAGGAGTTTTCTGCTCTTCAACATACTGCAACGTGGTCACTCGTCCCACGTCCCTTCGGCACCAACATTGTTAGTTGCAAGTGGATTTTCAAAGTAAAGCAACACCCTGATGGCTCCCTTGACAAATACAAGGCTTGACTGGTTGCTCGTGGGTTTACTCAGGGATATGGTATTGATTACCTTGACACATTTAGTCCAGTTGTTAAACCAGCTACGGTTCGTCTTGTGCTCTCGCTTGCTGTTTCACAGGGGTGGTGTGTGCGGCAAATTGATGTCAACAATGCATTCCTTCACGGTGTGCTTCATGAGGACGTGTATATGCAGCAGCCACCTGGCTTCGAGGACTCTCGTCACCCTCACCATGTTTGCAAGCTTCGGAAGTCTATTTACGGGTTGAAACAGTCTCCGCGGGCTTGGTATTCTCGCCTTAGTGATCGGCTGCAACAACTTGCGTTTCATTCTTCCAAGGCTGACACCTCGCTCTTAATTTTTCAGCAAGGAGTTGTGATCATTTACATGCTAGTCTATGTTGATGATGTTGTCATTGCTGGCTCTTGTTCCCAAGCAGTAGACCGGTTGCTTCGCACACTCTCTCGGTCTTTTTCCATCAAAGACCTTGGCCGCCTTGCTTACTTCCGTGGAATTGAAGCCACCTACAATTCTGGGGGAATGGTGCTCTCTCAGCAAAAACATGCTAATGGCCTTCTTCATCGTGCACATATGGAGAATTGCAAGGAGGTTTCTACTCCCATGTCAGTCACACACAAGTTGGCAGCACATCTTGGCACTCCACTTACTGATGATGACGCCTTCAGCAGCTATCAGAGTATGGTTGGAGGGTTGCAGTATCTCACACTCACTCGTCCTGATATTTCATTTGCTATAAACAAGGTGTGTCAATATCTGTCCAAGCCCACGGATGTGCATTGGGAAGCTGTCAAGCGCATACTACGGTATATCAAGGGTACTGTGGTGACTGGACTTCACATTCGTCGGTCAAGCTCCATAGTTCTGAGTGTCTTCACGGATGCTGATTGGACCAGATGTCTCGATAACAGACGCTGCACTGACGGTTTTGTGGTTTTCTTTGGACCTAACCTGATTTCATGGAGTGCTCGAAAACAGCCCACAGTGTCACGATCTAGTACCGAGGCAGAATACAAGGCCCTTGCAAATGGTGCAACTGAAGCTACTTGGGTGCAATTTTTGCTTAGGGTATTGGGAGTATCCCTACCACGACCCCCGATTTTATGTAGGCGCCACCTACCTGAGTGCAAATCCAGTATTTCATGCAAGGACGAAGCATATTGAGGTGGATTTCCACTTCGTCGGAGAAAAAGTGGCGCAAAGAGCATTAGATGTCCGTTTTGTGTCCTCCGGTGATCAAGTGGCAGATGCTTTCACTAAACCTGCTACAAAGATAATGTTGGAGAAATTATGACGCAATCTCAACCACTAGTGGAAAACGGGCCTTTGGCCTGGACCCTTTGGTCCCGGCCTCCCTCTGGACCGGGACTAAAGGCCCGGCCACGTCGCCCCAAATCGCAATGCCACCCACGGGGCTTTGGTCCTGGCCCGTAAGGAGCCTTTAGTCCCGGTTTGTGTCCCAAACCGGGACTAAAGGGCTACGCGGTGTGCAGCCCGCATGTGCGCCACCTTTAGTCCCGGTTTGTGTCTCAAATCGGGACTAAAGTCCTCTGCCTATATATAGCACAGCCCCCCTCTCCCCTCTTCCTTGCATTTTTCTTGGATGGAAGAGTGTGGGTGTGTGCTAGCTCTCCATTTTTTTATGCACTAGAGGTGTTTGTTGAAATGTGTGTTAGAGCGATGCCGCTTCAGTTCACCGAACACAACTACGATATGAGATGCCTGAGCCACGCTTAAACCTCTTCCTCTTTATTTCTACTTATTCTAAAAGGTTAGCAACTATATTTCCACGTTTAGACCGTGCGGTACTAATTTTTAGGATCGTGATTATATTTTATATACTGTCGTATAATGCAGATGAGCCATCCATGGATGTACGGTGACCGACGCACATCCGCTTACAGAGCAGGCGTGCATTCTTTTCGTGATGCAGCCGATGCAAACAAGCATGGTGGTGGCTTTATGTTTTGTCCATGTGTTGAATGTCGGAATGAGAAGGATTACACTTCCTCAAGAGTCATTCAGAGCCACCTGCTTTCTTCCGGTATTATGTCGGGCTATAATGTTTGGACCAAGCACGGAGAAAGAGGGGTTATGATGGAAGACGACGATGAAGAAGAAGAGAACGATGATGACAACTACGGATCTATGTTCCCTGAGTATGCTGATACCGCAATGAAAGACAATGAAGAAGAAGAGTTTTGGGGAGAGAATCCTTTTGGGAAGAGAACGATGATGACAACTACGGGTCTGAGTACAGATGGCATGAATCCTTTTGGGGAGCAGAGTTGCAGTCACAGCACCTGGCCCGTTACTCTATGTATCTACAACCTTCCTCCTTGGTTGTGCATGAAGCGGAAGTTCATTAGGATGCCAGTGCTTATCCAAGGTCCAAAGCAATCCGGCAACGATATTGATGTGTACATAAGGCCATTAGTTGATGAACTTTTACAGCTGTGGGCCGAACGAGGTGTACGTGTGTGGGACGAGCACAAACAAGAGGAATTTGACCTTCGAGCGTTGCTTTTCATAACCATCAATGATTGGCCTGCTCTTAGTAACATTTCAGGATAGTCAAACAAGGGATACAATGCATGCACGCACTGTTTGGATCAGATAGAAAGTATATATCTGGACAAATGTAGGAAGAATGTGTACCTGTACAATCGTCGTTTTCTTCCGCCCAAGCATCCCTTAAAGAAAAAAGGCAAGCATTTCAATGGCAAGGCAGAACCCCGGGGGAAGCCTGTCATCCGTACTGGTGCTGAAGTATTTGATATGGTGAAAGATTTAAAAGTAATCTTTGGAAAGGGTCCTGGCAGCCAACCTGTTCCTAACGGCCCTGATAAGCGCGTACCCATGTGGAAGAAGAAATCTATATTTTGGGAGCTACCCTATTGAGAAGTCCATGAGATCCGCTCGGCAATTGACGTGATGCACCTGACGAAGAATCTCTGCGTGAATATTCTAGGCTTCCTGGGCTTGTATGGGAAGTCAAAAGATACACCGGAAGCACGGGAGGACCAGGAACGTCATAAAGGAAGAGATGGCATGCATCCAGGGCAGTTTCAAGGGCGTGCCAGCTACGCTCTTACTAAGGAAGAGAAGGAAATCTTCTTTTAAGTCCTTTTCAGTATCAAGGTCCCGACTGGCTTCTCGTCGAATATAAAGGGAATCGTAAATATGAAAAACAAAAAATTCCAAAACCTAAAGTCTCATGACTGCCACGTGCTTATGACGCAATTGCTTCCGGTTGCATTGAGGGGAATTCTACCGGAAAATGTTCGCCTGGCAATTGTGAAGGTATGCGCATTCCTCAATGCAATTTCTCAGAAGGTAATCGATCGAGAAAGTCTATCAGGGTTACAGATTGATGTGGTCCAATGTCTGGTCAGCTTTGAGTTGTTGTTCCCGCCATCCTTCTTCAATATAATGACACACCTTCTAGTTCACCTAGTCGAAGAGATTAGAATTCTCGGTCCTGTGTTTCTACACAATATGTTCCCCTTCGAGAGGTTCATGGGAGTCTTAAAGAAATATGTTCGTAACCGTGCTAGGCCAGAAGGAAGCATCTCCAAGGGCTATGGAACAGAGGAGGTTATTGAGTTTTGTGTGGACTTTCTTCCTGACCTTAAGCCGATTGGTGTTCCTAAATCTTGGTATGAGGGTAGGCTGACAGGAAAAGGCACACTAGGAAGGAAAGCAAAAGTATGTATGGACGGGCATTCTTTCTCTCAAGCACACTACACAGTTCTACACAATTCCACCGTGGTGGCTCCGTATATCGTGAGACACAAGAATATTCTACGCTCCGAAAACCCGGGGAAGGCTGACTCTTGGATTAAAGGGGAACACGAGAAGATTTTCCGCAGTTGGTTGCAGACACATCTCATGAATGATGACACCGTTGGAGATCAGTTGTACTGTTTGGCCAGGCCACCATCTTCGACTATATGTACTTTCCAAGGGTATGAGATAAATGGGAATACATTTTACACAGTTGCCCAAGATAAAAAGAGCACCAACCAAAATAGTGGTGTCCGCTTTGATGCAACAAATGAGAATGGGCACTGTTTGGAAACATATTACGGGTACATAGAGGAGATATGGGAACTTGACTATGGACCTACTTTTAAGATCCCTTTGTTTCAGTGCAAATGGGCGAAGTTGACAGGAGGCGGGGTAGTTGTAGACCAAAAGTACGACATGACAACAGTGGATCTCAACAATCTTGCGTACATGGACGAACCATTTGTCCTAGCCAATGATGTCGCTCAGGTTTTCTATGTGAAGGACATGTCTACAAAAACGAGAAAAAGAAATCAGCAAAAGAAGATATCGTCCGATGAGCCAAAACGCCACATAGTTCTTTCAGGGAAAAGAAACATCGTGTGAGTAGATGACAAGACAAACATGTCAGTAGATTATAATAAGTTTCATGAAATTCCGCCCTTCAAAGTGAAAACTGACTCAAGCATCCTACTGAATGATGAAGATTCTCCATGGCTACGACCCAGAAGAAAAACAGAAATAATAGATACGAATATTGGTGCAATAATGTAATAATGTATTAAACCTTTTATGTAATGCATGTATGGAATGTACTAAACCTTTTAGTTTTGAATTATTTATTCAATTTCAAACACTTTTCATTTTCATAGTTTTGTCAAATTCTCAAATATGCAAAAAGAATTTTAATAAACCTTTGTAAGAGATGAGTTCTCATTCGAAACGCTAATACTTCGAGAGAGATTGTCCGTTTTGTACACAAGTGCATCCAGTTTTTGTCGTAGCCCTCTCAACTTTTTAACACATGCTATGTGGGTGAAACGATGATAGCATGCCAACTTTCAACATTTTCAGAGTTCATTTGTAGTGCTTTTCAATTTCAGGGTCAACTAGCTCAAAAAAAAAGTAAATACACGAAGAATACCAAATGAAGTCAGAAATTGTTGAAATTTTGTGATGTGTCTTTGAATGGTGCATTTTGAACACAAAAAAAGTATGGAGTTCAAATAAGTTAAAAAAAATGAAATCCCTTTGTAAGAGATGAGTTCTCGTTCAAAACGCTGATACTTCAAGAGAGATTGTCCGTTTTGTACACGAAGTGCATCCAGTTTTTGTCATAGCCCTCTCAACTTTTTAACACATGCTATGTCGGTGAAATGATGATAGCATGCCAACTTTCAACATTTTCAGAGTTCATTTGTAGTGCTTTTCAATTTCAGGGTGAACTACCTCAAAAAAAAAAGTAAATGCACGAAGAATACCAAATGAAGTCAGAAATTGTTGAAATTTTGTGATGTGCCTTTGAATGGTGCATTTTAAACACACAAAAAGTATGGAGTTCAAATAAGTTCAAAAAAATAAAATCCCTTTGTAAGAGATGAGTTCTCGTTCGAAACCCTGATACTTCGAGAGAGATTGTCCGTTTTGTACACGAAGTGCATCCAGTTTTTGTCGTAGCCCTCTCAACTTTTTAACACATGCTATGTGGGTGAAATGATGATAGCATGCCAACTTTCAAAATTTTCAGAGTTCATTCGTAGTGCTTTTCAGTTTCAGGGTCAACTAGCTCAAAAAAAAAGTAAATGCACGAAGAATACCAAATGAAGTCAGAAATTGTTGAAATTTTGTGATATGCCTTTGAATGATGCATTTTGAACACACAAAAAGTATGGAGTTCAAATAAGTTCAAAAAAATTAAATCCCTTTGAAAGAGATGAGTTCTCGTTCGAAACTCTGATACTTCGAGAGAGATTGTCCGTTTTGTACACGAAGTGCATCCAGTTTTTGTCGTAGCCCTCTCAACTTTTTAACACACGCTATGTGGGTGAAATGATGATAGCATGCCAACTTTCAACATTTTTAGAGTTCATTTGTAGTGCTTTTCAATTTCAGGGTCAACTAGCTCAAAAAAAAAGTAAATGCACGAAGAATACCAAATGAGGTCAGAAATTGTTAAAATTTTGTGATGTGCCTTTGAATGGTGCATTTTGAACACACAAAAAGTATGGAGTTCAAATAAGTTCGAAAAAATGAAATCCCTCTGTAAGAGATGAGTTCTCGTTTGAAACCTTGATACTTCGAGAGAGATTGTCCGTTTTGTACACGAAGTGCATCCAGTTTTTGTCGTAGCCCTCTCAACTTTTTAACACATGCTATGTGGGTGAAATGATGATAGCATGCCAACTTTCAAAATTTTCAGAGTTCATTTGTAGTGCATTTCAGTTTCAGGGTGAACTAGCTCAAAAAAAAAAGTAAATGCACGAAGAATACCAAATGAAGTCAGAAATTGTTGAAATTTTGTGATGTGCCTTTGAATGGTGCATTTTGAACACACAAAAAGTATGGAGTTCAAATAAGTTCAAAAAAAAATGAAATCCCTTTGTAAGAGATGAGTTCTCGTTCGAAACCCTGATACTTCGAGAGAGATTGTCCGTTTTGTACACGAAGTGCATCCAGTTTTTGTCGTAGCCGTGTCAACTTTTTAACACATGCTATGTGGGTGAAATTATGATAGAATGCTAAATTTCAACATTTTCAGAGTTCATTTGTAGTGCTTTTCAATTTCAGGGTCAACTAGCTCAAAAAAATAATAAGTAAATGCACGAAGAATACCAAATGAAGTCAGAAATTGTTGAAATTTTGTGATGTGCCTTTGAATGGTGCATTTTGAACACACAAAAGGTATGGAGTTCAAATAAGTTCAAAAAAATGAAATCCCTTTGTAAGAGATGAGTTCTCGTTCAAAACCCTGATACTTCGAGAGAGATTGTCCATTTTGTACACGAAGTGCATCCAGTTTTTGTCGTAGCCTCTCAACTTTTTAACACATGCTATGTGGGTGAAATGATTATAGCAATGCCAACTTTCAACATTTTCAGAGTTCATTTGTAGTGCTTTTCAATTTCAGGGTCAACTAGCTCAAAAAAATTAGTAAATGCATGAAGAATACCAAATGAAGTCAGAAATTGTTGAAATTTTGTGATGTGCCTTTGAATGGTGCATTTTGAACACACAAAAAGTATGAAGTTCAAATAAGTTCAAAAAAATGAAATCCCTTTATAAGAGATGAGTTCTCGTTCGAAACCCTGATACTTCAAGAGAGATTGTCCGTTTTGTACACGAAGTGCATCCAGTTTTTGTCGTAGCCCTCTCAACTTTTTAACACATACTATGTGGGTGAAATGATGAAAGCATGCCAACTTTCAACATTTTCAGAGTTCATTTGTAGTGCTTGTCAATTTCAGGGTCAACTAGCTCAAAAAAAAAGTAAATGCATGAAGAATACCAAATGAAGTCAGAAATTGTTGAAATTTTGTGATGTGCCTTTGAATGGTGCATTTTAAACACACAAAAAGTATGGAGTTCAAATAAGTTCAAAAAATGAAATCCCTTTGTAAAAGATGAGTTCTCGTTCGAAACCCTGATACTTCGAGAGAGATTGTCCGTTTTGTACACGAAGTGCATCCAGTTTTTGTCGTAGCCCTCTCAACTTATTAACACATGCTATGTGGGTGAAATGATGATAGCATGCCAACTTTTAACATTTTCAGAGTTCATTTGTAGTGCGTTTCAATTTCAGGGTCAACTAGCTCAAAAAAAAAGTAAATGCATGAAGAATACCAAAAGAAGTTAGAAATTGTTGAAATTTTGTGATGTGCCTTTGAACGGTGCATTTTGAACACACAAAAAGTATGGAGTTCAATTAATTTCAAAAAAATTAAATCCCTTTGTAAGAGATGAGTTCTCGTTTGAAACCCTGATACTTCGAGAGAAATTGTCCGTTTTGTACACGAAGTGCATCCAGTTTTTGTCAAACACTTTTCATTATCATAGTTTTGTCAAATTCTAAAATATGCAAAAAGAATTTTAATAAACATAGTTTTTAATTGAAAATAACAAAATAGTTAATAGTTTGGATAGTTTTGTCAGACGTTCCTCAGCTTGGACAACAGGCCAAACAGTCGATCCCACCCCTGAGGGTGTTACCCGAGAATGTCCCCCCTCTGGTGCACGGGCAAGATTTGGAATTAGCAAAGAAGTGGGCGAATGAATGGGGTATCCCGGTTGAAGACATTCTGGCTTCCCAAGACGACAGGTTACCCAAGGCTGTGGTAGCCCCTAAGCCACAGTTTTTCATGGGAGCGCCTTTGGTCAGCAAAGATGATCTCCCAACAAATATGCGTTACTTGCATACATGGTACTTAAGTGAATCAAAGAATGGGAGAACGATGATCGTGGTGGGTGTCCCAGGGAGTACTACGGCTGCCCCGAAGAAATCCATATCGACTTTGATGAACTCTTCCAGATGTACAATGCCGACGCCCTCGACAAATCGCTTATGAGTTGCTATTGTGTGTAAGTTTTTCAATTCGTTGTCTACATATAACTTGTTTAGTTATTTCAATTCATTGTCTATATATAACTTGTACTCTATTATTCAGAATGAAGATTCTGGATTGTAAAAATAGTAACATCCTAAATATTGGGTTTATTGACCCAGATAAAATACATATAGCGACGCTAACTGATAAACCCAAGGAGACGGAGGAAAACCTTCTAAGGTTTCTAACATATCAAAATTTCTGTGACCACATACTGTTTCCATACAACTTCAGGTGAGGCTCTTTACTCTGTTGTGTCCATTCACTTATAAGTGTAATTGATAAGTTACTGACACACACACACACACACACATACATATATATATATATATATATATATATATATATATAGATAGATAGATAGATATATATACATGTGCAGCTTTCATTGGATTCTGTTGGACATTCAAATTGATAAGGGAAGAGTTCATGCCTTCAACCCATTATCGAGACCTTTGGAACAGTTGCAAAGCCTGCAGGACATGCTCCAAGGATAATTTCAATCATTCTTGCGTTCTATCGGTCTCTTTCGATGATTTTCTGATATATCAATTAATGATAAACTTAGCAAATCATTATACTTGTCGGGCAGGGTTTGGAAGCGGTTCAAGTGCGTGACTCCCGGTATCGAGCCTGAGAAGCTGACCTTTAGAGCAGCTCAGGTAAGCAGTAGTATGATATACTTCTATTTTCAATACATTTATGATGCTAGATTATTATTTTGATTATATATACTACCTCCGTCACGGTTTAGAAGGCACGCATGGAAAATCACAGGGACCAAGGTAGTCACCGGTTGGTTGTGAGATGTATCAGATGTACTCCTAATGCGCCTAATTAAGTGTGAGAAAAACAGACTTTTGATGTTCCCACAGCCAGGAAGTTAATAACCAGCGCATGCAAGGGCCCGCTGGCCGCTGGGATTGATTTCCTTCCCTCCCATCTTCACGCAAGTCCTTCTCCTTCCCTACTTTCTTCCCGCTCGCTGCCATGGAAGGAGAGAAAATTTCGCCTCCAAAACAGCTCCCGCTATTGATCCCGCCTCCAGAACGGAAATTTTACAGCCAAAACGAAATCAGCCGCGCCAAATCTGCTCGTTTTATAGACGGAACAGGAATAGATGCAGCCAGTCTTCTCTCCTCAAAACGGCTCGCCCGTTCCAATGGCGCCGCCGCAGCCAGGTTCTCAGGATCGCCGGCCTCCTCCTCTTGGTCTCCGTGGGCTTTCACGAGTTGCCTTCCAGCGCAGATCCCCGCCCCCCAGAGGACTTCCACCGCTTGGTCTGGCCGGGCGCGCGCCCCAGCCGTCTTTCTCCATTGGCACGGCCGGCTTCGAACGGGCTGCTCCTCCTTCTGTCTTGCCTCGGCGACGCGTCGGGCTGTCACGTCCATCTCGCCCTCCGGCACCAAATGAGGCCGGTTCATCGAACTGGATGGCGCCTGACGAGACGGGCAGCGATGGGATGGCCATGGGCGAGACGGGTAGTGGTGGGACGGCCTCTGGCGGGAGTGCGCGATCTTCTTTCGTTGGTTTCAGTCTCATCAATGGTGGCGGTGGGATCTCGTTCGGCGGCAGCGAGTCCATGGGATTCAACTTCAGCAGCGGCGCTGATGGCATACGAATTGGAGGGGCCAGAGAGAGTTTGTTCGGCAGCACAACAGGTAAACTCTAAAACCTACATGTACTCCCTCTGATTTATCTAGTTTTCCTACATGTACATCATGAATTAGATCCTGTACTCCCTGAGTCACAACTCAGATTTTTTGTTGTTGTTGTAGATCCTGTACTCCCTCTATCAGAACTCAGATTTTTTTGTAGATCATACAGACCTCCATCTAATTTTCGTTGTTTGTAGATCATGTAGATCATGGAAATCATGGAGATCATGGAGATGACAATGCAAGTAACATTGGCTACCGAGGCAAGGGATACAATGCCAATTTTGCTCATGCATGCATATGAGTGGAGTACTAGTACTAATTAATAGCATTAATTGCTTCCGCGCCTTAATCTTTGTCTATTTTGGAAACGCACGCAACTCTAACTGTGCCTTCTAAACCGTGACGGAGGTAGTATTCTATTCTCGTAAAGTGCGACCAGCAGCCACGGGGGACGCATCTATGCGGATACTATGTTTGCGAGACCATTCGCACGTTTACCTCTGAGCACAAGGATCACAGATACGACGTAAGCAATGAACATTCACACCTCTATTTTTACCCATCATTCTTTGTTATCATGATTGATATTCATATTCATCTCCTCTTCTTATATAGTACATGGCCATGAGGGAGAAGTCCCTATCAGAGCAACGCGCGATTGCTGTTGCAGAGGAGCTTGCGACCTTTCTGAGGACGGAAGCTATAGATGACAAATGACGAATTAGTGTAGCTTGGGGCCATTACTGATGTTGGTCCATGTAATCGAATAGACGGGCTCTAGTCCCGATAATTCAGATCTTCATATAATTGTATATATATGCTCGCTTGTAAGATAAGTTAATCTTATATATATATGCATAATTATTTCTATTTAGAATTATATGAAAACTAATTCCCGAACACCAAACGAGGCATCACGTTAATCTCCCGAACACCTAAACCCTAAAACCCTAAACCCCAAAAATAAACAAAATCTGAAACTCTTTAGTCCCGGTCCGTGTAAAGACCCGGGAGTAAAGGGCCTGCCCCTGAGGACGCTCGGAGGCGCCACGTGGAGCACCTTTGGTCCCGGCTTGAAAAAGAACCGGGACTAAAGGTTAGGCCTTTAGTCCCGCCCCTTTGGTCCCGGTTGGTGAACCGGGACTAAAGCCCCTTACGGGCCGGGACTATAGGCCATGTCCCCACTAGTGAACCTTGTGGCTGGTTGAGATTGGGGGGGAATGTTAGCGAGAATATCTCCTAGCATATCTATTATATGATCTGATGTAATCAGTAGTTACCATGTATAGAAGATCCTAGGATCACTTGTATCAATCAGCGATCATCTGATTATTGTGTACGTGTTGTACAAGTCTATGTACGTAATGTACAAGGCAGCTTCTATATAAATAGACGGGAGGCCGGCTGGTGTTAACCACGACAAAACATATCTTTCTAGTTCCTACTCTATCAACAATCCCGTCGTCTTCTTCCAGCTTTTTCCTCTGTCCAGAGGAAGGAGGACTTTCACAGAAAAACAAAAGTTGTATGTCAAAAAGAGCCAATGTGAATTTAGTTTCAAAAGGATCAATAGCACACGCAAAAGGTCAACCAAAAACACCGTATTGTAAATAAAAATGAAACACACTCTATCATTTCTCCAACTCGACAAATGAAATACTCCATCGGTTCCAAAATATAAGGTGTATTAGTTTTTTTTGGAAGAGATAATTTTTTCTAACGTCGACCAAGTCTAGAGCCAAATTTATTAACATCCACAATATTAAATAATTAAAATATGAAAATTCATCTCATGATGAATCAAATGACACTGATTTGATATTATCGGTACCACTAGTAGAAAACATGGCTTTAGTCCCGATTGGTAAGGGCCTTTAGTCCAGGTTCACCAATCAGAACTAATAAATTGGGACTAACCCCCCTAGTTCCGGTTTGCCACGACCCAGGATTAAATACCTTCCACGTTGCTCGCAGTGCGTGTCAGGGGCAGGGAGATTCGGTGATTTGGGTTTTTGGGATTTTGGGGTTTATTGTTTATTTTTGCTTTTTCATTTCAAACGTATCATAGAATTTGGTACAGGTATCATAGAATTTCTCGTAGGACGTATATCATAAAATTTCTTGTACGACCATATATATATATGCATACACATATATACAATTTGGTATATATGATTTCTCCTACAACTTGCGGATTAATTACATGCATGCATTAATTGGTGAAGTGGTATTCTCCCTTGGGATCTATGACCTGCTCTAGCAAAAAATCCGAAATTTCCTCTTGAAGTGCTCGTATGCATTCCGTTCGGAGGAGTTCCTCCCGCTTCTCCGACATCTTTTAAAGAAGAAGAGTAGGAGACCAATATGAATATTTTATATGTGTGTATATATATTAGACCATGATATAAAAATTGTGAATATTGTTTACATACCGCAAGAGTTCCTGGATTTTTGGTCTGTTCGGTCGTAAAGCGGCGAATGTTCTCGCAAACATAGTATGCACATAGATTATTCCCCGGTTTCTACCGCATGCAATACTTTACGACAATAGAATTCAGTCAGATAATAATCAAGCATTATAATGGTATTAAAACTAGAACTAAAGAGATGCGCGGACATAGCTAGTACTACTTAATTACCCTGGGCGTTGTCCATCGCAGCTCTGGTTTCCATTCACCATGAATATTCTTGACGAACCAACTCCAAACCCTGCCCAGCAAAACATAATAATAAAATGAGTCATTGATTAATTGATATCAAGAAATGAACTAAAGAGGCCAACATAGTACAAGAGGGGGACGAGCTCAAGGGGGGCGGGAGAGAGGCCGGGGAGGGGAGAAATGGAAAGAGGGCACCTCGGAGCTTCTTAACACGAGGAGATAGGGTCGGGGCGGCCAGCAGGAGGTGGAAGCAGGAGGTAGCCGTGCCTCCTGTGCGCCCGCCACGCCCTCGTGCCAGTAGGCGGCAGGAAGATGGGCTGGGCCAGGGGTGAGCGACACGTAAGTTTTTCTATTTCTTTCATTTCTGCTTTCTGTTTTATTCTTTCTGGCATTTGTTTTTATTTTATTTTGGCTCCAAACTATTTCTAAAATAGTGGAAATGCTGTTGGGGTGTTAGTTGTAATATTCCCAACCACATATAAAAGATTCAACATTTTTTTGAAAATCTGTAATATTTGAAATCAAATATATAGTTGATTTCAGTGGCTTTTATAAATAAAATAAAATGCTAAAAGTAGTTTGAAAATATAGTTCACTCCTGGATTGTGATTTCCAATTTTTATAAAAAATGATGAACTTTTATGAAGGCCATTTTGGGTTCATTGATTTGTCGCTACTTTGAATTGTTTTTGAATATAGAGTTGCTAGGGTTTTGCTTTGATCTCATTTCTTTCTTTTGATTTCATTTCATTGTTTAATGGAATGAATAAAACATGAGCACAATCTTGCAAAACTCTATTAGGGATTCCAGGCATGTGACACAGAGAGATTGTTCGTTTTGTACACGAAGTGCATGCAGTTTTTGTCGTAGCCCTCTCAACTTTTTAGCACATGCCATGTGGGTGAAATGATGATACCATGCCAACTTTCAACATTTTCAGAGTTCATTTGTAGTGCTTTTCAATTTCAGGGTCAACTAGCTCAACAAAAATAAGTATATGCACGAAAAATACAAATGAAGTCAGACATTGTTGAAAAATTGTGATGTGCCTTTGAATGGTGCATTTTGAACAAACAAAAAGTATGGAGTTCAAATAAGTTCAAAAAATGAAATCCCTTTGTAACACATGAGTCCTCGTTCGAAACCGTGATACTTCGAGAGAGATTGTCCGTTTTGTACACGAAGTGCATCCAGCTTTTGTCGTAACCCTCTCAACTTTTTAGCACATGCTATGTGGGTGAAATGATAATATCATGCCAACTTTCAACATTTTCAGAGTTCATTTGTAGTGCTTTTCAGTGTCAGGGTCAACTAACTCAAAAAAAGTAAATGCACGAAAAATACCAAATGAAGTCAGAAATTGTTGAAAATTTGTGATGTGCCTTTGAATGGTGCATTTTGAACACACGAAAAGTATGGAGTTCAAATAAGTTCAAAAAAAGAAATCCTTTTGTAACAGATGAGTTCTCGTTTGAAACCCTAATACTTCGACAGAGATTGTCCGTTTTGTACACGAAGTGCATCCAGTTTTTTTTCATAAATCTCTTAATTTTTTAGCACATCCTATGCAGGTGAAATGATGATACCGTGTCAACTTTCAACATTTTCAGAGTTGATTTGTAGTGCTTTTCAATTTCAGGGTCAACCAGCTAAAAAATAAGTAAATGCACGAAAAATACAAACTAAAGTCAGAAATTGTTGAAAATTTGTGATGTGCCTTTGAATGGTGCATTTTGAACACACAAAAGTTATGGAGTTCAAATAAGTTCAAAAAAATGAAATCCTTTTGTAATAGATGAGTTCTCGTTCGAAACCGTGATACTTCGACAAAAATTGTCCGTTTTGTACACGACGTGCATCCAGTTTTTGTCGTAACCCTCTCAACGTTTTAGCACATGATATGTAGGTGAAATAATGATATCATGCCAACTTTCAACATTTTCAGAGTTCATTTGTAGTGCTTTTCAATTTCAGGGTCAACTAGCTGGAAAAAAAGTAAATGCACGAAAAATACCAAATGAAGCGAGAAATTGTTGAAAATTTGTGATGTTTCTTTCAATTTGCATTTTGAACACACAAAAAGTATGGAGTTCAAATAAGTTCAAAAAAATGAAATCCGTTTGTAACGGATGAGTTCTTGTTCGAAACCGTGATACTTCGAGAGAAATTGTCCGTTTTGTACACGAAGTGCATCCAGTTTTTGTCAAACACTTTTCATTATCATAGTTTTGTCAAATTCTCAAATATGCAAAAAGAATTTTAACAAACATAGTTTTTAATTGAAAATAACAAAATAGTTAATAGTTTGGATAGTTTTGTCAGACGTTCCTCAGCTTGGACAACAGGCCAAACAGTCGATCCCACCCCTCAGGGTGTTACCCGAGAATGTCCCCCCTCTGGTGCAGGGGCAAGATTTGGAATTAGCAAAGAAGTGGGCGAATGAATGGGGTATCCCGGTTGAAGACATTCTGGCTTCCCAAGACGACAGGTTACCCAAGGCTGTGGTAGCCCCTAAGCCACAGTTTTTCATGGGAGCGCCTTTGGTCAGCAAAGATGATCTCCCAACAAATATGCGTTACTTGCATACATGGTACTTAAGTGAATCAAAGAATGGGAGAACGATGATCGTGGTGGGTGTCCCACGGGAGTACTACGGCCGCCCCGAAGAAATCCATATCGACTTTGATGAACTCTTCCAGATGTACAATGCCGACGGCCTCGACAAATCTCTTATGAGTTGCTATTGTCTGTAAGTTTTTCAATTCGTTGTCTACATATAACTTGTTTAGTTATTTCAATTCATTGTCTATATATAACTTGTACTCTATTATTCAGAATGAAGATTCTGGATTGTAAAAATAGGAACATCCTAAATATTGGGTTTATTGACCCAGATAAAATACATATAGCGACGCTAACTGATAAACCCAAGGAGACGGAGGAAAACCTTCTAAGGTTTCTAACAGATCAAAATTTCTGTGACCACATACTGTTTCCATACAACTTCAGGTGAGGGTCTTTACTCTGTTGTGTCCATTCACTTATAAGTGTAATTGATAAGTTACTGACACACACACACACACATACATATATATATATATATATATAGATATATATATACATGTGCAGCTTTCATTGGATTCTGTTGGACATTCAAATTGATAAGGGAAGAGTTGATGCCTTCGACCCATTATCGAGACCTTTGGAACAGTTGCAAAGCCTGCAGGACATGCTCCAAGGATAATTTCAATCATTCTTGCGTTCTATCGGTCTCTTTCGATGATTTTCTGATATATCAATTAATGATAAACTTAGCAAATCATTATCCTTGCCGGGCAGGGTTTGGAAGCGGTTCAAGTGCGTGACTCCCGGTATCGAGCCTGAGAAGCTGACCTTTAGAGCAGCTCAGGTAAGCAGTAGTATGATATACTTCTATTTTCAATACATTTATGATGCTAGATTATTATTTTGATTATATATACTACCTCCGTCACGGTTTAGAAAGCACGCATGGAAAATCATAGGGACCAAGGTAGTCACCGGTTGGTTGTGAGATGTATCAGATGTACTCCTAATGCGCCTAATTAACTGTGAGAAAAACAGACTTTTGATGTTCCCACAGCCAGGAAGTTAATAACCAGCGCATGCAAGGGCCCGCTGGCCGCTGGGATTGATTTCCTTCCCTCCCATCTTCACGCAAGTCCTTCTCCTTCCCTACTTTCTTCCCGCTCGCTGCCATGGAAGGAGAGAAAATTTCGCCTCCAAAACAGCTCCCGCTATTGATCCCGCCTCCAGAACGGAAATTTTACAGCCAAAACGAAATCAGCCGCGCCAAATCTGCTCGTTTTATAGACGGAACAGGAATAGGTGCAGCCAGTCTTCTCTCCTCAAAACAGCTCGCCCGTTCCAATGGCGCCGCCGCAGCCAGGTTCTCAGGATCGCCGGCCTCCTCCTCTTGGTCTCGGTGGGCTTTCACGAGTTGCCTTCCAGCGCGGATCCCCGCCCCCTAGAGGACTTCCACCGCTTGGTCTGGCCGGGCGCGCGCCCCAGCCGTCTTTCTCCATTGGCACGGCCGGCTTCGAACGGGCTCCTCCTCCTTCTGTCTTGCCCCGGTGACGCGTCGGGCTGTCACGTCCATCTCGCCCTCCGGCACCAAATGAGGCCGGTTCATCGAACTGGATGGCGCCTGACGAGACGGGCAGCGATGGGATGGCCATGGGCGAGACGGGTAGTGGTGGGACGGCCTCTGGCGGGAGTGTGCGATCTTCTTCCGTTGGTTTCAGTCTCATCAATGGTGGCGGTGGGATCTCGTTCGGCGGCAGCGAGTCCATGGGATTCAACTTCAGCAGCGGCGCTGATGGCATACGAATTGGAGGGGCCAGAGAGAGTTTGTTCGGCAGGACAACAGGTAAACTCTAAAACCTACATGTACTCCCTCTGATTTATCTAGTTTTCCTACATGTACATCATGAATTAGATCCTGTACTCCCTGAGTCACAACTCAGATTTTTTGTTGTTGTTGTAGATCCTGTACTCCCTCTATCAGAACTCAGATTTTTTTGTAGATCATACAGACCTCCATCTAATTTTCGTTGTTTGTAGATCATGTAGATCATGGAAATCATGGAGATCATGGAGATGACAATGCAAGTAACATTGGCTACCGAGGCAAGGGATACAACGCCAATTTTGCTCATGCATGCATATGAGTGGAGTACTAGTACTAATTAATAGCATTAATTGCTTCCGCGCCTTAATCTTTGTCTATTTTGGAAACGCACGCAACTCTAACTGTGCCTTCTAAACCGTGACGGAGGTAGTATTCTATTCTCGTAAAGTGCGACCAGCAGCCATGGGGGACGCATCTATGCGGATACTATGTTTGCGAGACCATTCGCACGTTTACCTCTGAGCACAAGGATCACAGATACGACGTAAGCAATGAACATTCACACCTCTATTTTTACCCATCATTCTTTGTTATCATGATTGATATTCATATTCATCTCCTCTTCTTATATAGTACATGGCCATGAGGGAGAAGTCCCTATCAAAACAACGCGCGATTGCTGATGCAGAGGAGCTTGCGACCTTTCTGAGGACGGAAGCTATAGATGACAAATGACGATTTAGTGTAGCTTGGGGCCATTACTGATGTTGGTCCATGTAATCGAATAGACGGGCTCTAGTCCCGATAATTCAGATCTCCATATAATTGTATATATATGCTCGCTTGTAAGATAAGTTAATCTTATATATATATATGCATAATTATTTTTATTTAGAATTATATGAAAACTAATTCCCGAACACCAAACGAGGCATCACGTTAATCTCCCGAACACCTAAACCCTAAAACCCTAAACCCCAAAAATAAACAAAATCTGAAACTCTTTAGTCCCGGTCCGTGTAAAGACCCGGGAGTAAAGGGCCTGCCCCTGAGGGCGCTCCGAGGCGCCACGTGGAGCACCTTTGGTCCCGGCTTGAAAAAGAACCGGGACTAAAGGTTAGGCCTTTAGTCCCGCCCCTTTGGTCCCGGTTGGTGAACCGGGACTAAAGCCCCTTACGGGCCGGGACTATAGGCCATGTCCCCACTAGTGAACCTTGTGGTTGGTTGAGATTGGGGGGGAATGTTAGCGAGAATATCTCCTAGCATATCTATTATATGATCTGATGTAATCAGTAGTTACCATGTATAGAAGATCCTAGGATCACTTGTATCAATCAGCGATCATCTGATTATTGTGTACGTGTTGTACAAGTCTATGTACGTAATGTACAAGGCAGCTTCTATATAAATAGACGGGAGGCCGGCTGGTGTTAACCACGACAAAACATATCTTTCTAGTTCCTACTCTATCAACAATCCCGTCGTCTTCTTCCAGCTTTTTCCTCTGTCCAGAGGAAGGAGGACTTTCACAGAAAAACAAAAGTTGTATGCCAAAAAGAGCCAATGTGAATTTAGTTTCAAAAGGATCAATAGCACACGCAAAAGGTCGACCAAAAACACCGTATTATAAATAAAAATGAAACACACTCTATCATTTCTCCAACTCGACAAATGAAATACTCCATCGGTTCCAAAATATAAGGTGTATTAGTTTTTTTGGAAGAGATAATTTTTTCTAACGTCGACCAAGTCTAGAGCCAAATTTATTAACATCCACAATATTAAATAATTAAAATATGAAAATTCATCTCATGATGAATCAAATGACACTGATTTGATATTATCGGTACCACTAGTAGAAAACATGGCTTTAGTCCCGATTGGTAAGGGCCTTTAGTCCAGGTTCACCAATCAGAACTAATAAATTGGGACTAACCCCCCCTAGTCCCGGTTTGCCACGACCCAGGATTAAATACCTTCCACGTTGCTCGCAGTGCGTGTCAGGGGCAGGGAGATTCGGTGATTTGGGTTTTTGGGATTTTGGGGTTTATTGTTTATTTTTGCTTTTTCATTTCAAACGTATCATAGAATTTGGTACATATATCATAGAATTTCTCGTAGGACGTATATCATAAAATTTCTTGTACGACCATATATATATATGCATACACATATATACAATTTGGTATATATGATTTCTCCTACAACTTGCGGATTAATTACATGCATGCATTAATTGGTGAAGTGGTATTCTCCCTTGGGATCTATGACCTGCTCTAGCAAAAAATCCGAAATTTCCTCTTGAAGTGCTCGTATGCATTCCGTTCGGAGGAGTTCCTCCCGCTTCTCCGACATCTTTTAAAGAAGAAGAGTAGGAGACCAATATGAATATTTTATATGTGTGTATATATATTAGACCATGATATAAAAATTGTGAATATTGTTTACATACCGCAAGAGTTCCTGGATTTTTGGTCTGTTCGGTCGTAAAGCAGCGAATGTTCTCGCAAACATAATATGCACATAGATTATTCCCCGGTTTCTACTGCATGCAATACTTTACGACAATAGAATACAGTCAGATAATAATCAAGCATTATAATGGTATTAAAACTAGAACTAAAGAGATGCGCGGACATAGCTAGTACTACTTAATTACCCTGGGCGTTGTCCATCGCAGCTCTGGTTTCCATTCACCGTGAATATTCTTGACGAACCAACTCCAAACCCTGCCCAGCAAAACATAATAATAAAATGAGTCATTGATTAATTGATATCAAGAAATGAACTAAAGAGGCCAACATAGTACAAGAGGGGGACGAGCTCAAGGGGGGCGGGAGAGAGGCCAGGGAGGGGAGAAATGGAAAGAGGGCACCTCGGAGCTTCTTAACACGAGGAGATAGGGTCGGGGCGGCCAACAGGAGGTGGAAGCAGGAGGTAGCCGTGCCTCCTGTGCGCCCGCCACGCCCTCGTGCCAGTAGGCGGCAGGAAGATGGGCTGGGCCAGGGGTGAGCGACACGTAAGTTTTTCTATTTCTTTCATTTCCGCTTTCTGTTTTATTCTTTCTGGCATTTTTTTATTTTATTTTGGCTCCAAACTATTTCTAAAATAGTGGAAATGCTGTTGGGGTGTTAGTTGTAATATTCCCAACCACATATAAAAGATTCAACATTTTTTTGAAAATCTGTAATATTTGAAATCAAATATATAGTTGATTTCAGTGGCTTTTATAAATAAAATAAAATGCTAAAAGTAGTTTGAAAATATAGTTCACTCCTGGATTGTGATTTCCAATTTTTATAAAAAATGATGAACTTTTATGAATGCCATTTTGGGTTCATTGATTTGTCGCTACTTTGAATTGTTTTTGAATATAGAGTTGCTAGGGTTTTGCTTTGATCTCATTTCTTTCTTTTGATTTCATTTCATTGTTTAATGGAATGAATAAAACATGAGCACAATCTTGCAAAACTCTATTAGGGATTCCAGGCATGTGACACAGAGAGATTGTTCGTTTTGTACACGAAGTGCATGCAGTTTTTGTCGTAGCCCTCTCAACTTTTTAGCACATGCCATGTGGGTGAAATGATGAAACCATGCCAACTTTCAACATTTTCAGAGTTCATTTGTAGTGCTTTTCAATTTCAGGGTCAACTAGCTCAACAAAAATAAGTATATGCACAAAAAATACCAAATGAAGTCAGACATTGTTGAAAAATTGTGATGTGCCTTTGAATGGTGCATTTTGAACAAACAAAAAGTATGGAGTTCAAATAAGTTCAAAAAATGAAATCCCTTTGTAACACATGAGTCCTCGTTCGAAACCGTGATACTTCGAGAGAGATTGTCCATTTTGTACACGAAGTGCATCCAGCTTTTGTCGTAACCCTCTCAACTTTTTAGCACATGCTATGTGGGTGAAATGATAATATCATGCCAACTTTCAACATTTTCAGAGTTCATTTGTAGTGCTTTTCAGTGTCAGGGTCAACTAACTCAAAAAAAGTAAATGCACGAAAAATACCAAATGAAGTCAGAAATTGTTGAAAATTAGTGATGTGCCTTTGGATGGTGCATTTTGAACAAACAAAAAGTATTGAGTTCAAATAAGTTCGAAAAAATGAAACCCCTTTGTAATAGACGAGTTCTTGTTCGAAGCTGTGATACTTCGAGAGAGATTGTCCGTTTTGTACACGAAGTGCATCCGGTTTTTCTCGTAACCCTCTCAACATTTTAGTACATGATATGTGCATGAAATGATGACACCATGGCAACTCTCAACATTTCCAGAGTTCATTTGTAGTGCTATTTAATTTCAAGGTCAACTAGCACGAAAAATAAATTTCAAGGTCAACTAAAAAAAAGTAAATGCACGAAAAATACCAAATTAAGTCAGAAATTGTTGATCATTTGTTATGTGCATTTGAATGGTTCATTTTGAACACACAAAAAGTATGGAGTTCAAATAAGTTTAAAAAAATGAAAATCTCTTTGTAACAGTTGAGTTCTCGTTCAAAAACCATGATACTTCGAGAGAGATTGTCCGTTTTGTACACGAAGTGCATCCAGTTTTTGTTGTAACCCTCTCAACTTTTTAGCACATGCTATGTGGTGAAATGATGATAGCATGCCAACTTTCAACATTTTTATAGCTCATTTGTAGTGCTTTTCAATTTGAGGGTCAACTAGCTCAAAAAAATAAGTAAATACACGAAAAATACCTAATGAAGTCAGAAATTGTTGAAAATTAGTTATGTGCCTTTGAATGTTGCATTTTGAACACACAAAAAGTATGGAGTTCAAATAAGTTAAAAAAATAAAATTCCTTTGTAACAAATGAGTTTTCGTTCGAAACCGTGATACTTCGAGAGAGATTGTCCGTTTTGCGCACGAAGTACATCCAGTTTTTGTCGTAACCCTCTCAACTTTTTGGCACATTTTATGTGGGTGAAGTTATGATTCCATGCCAACTTTCAACATTTTCAGAGTTAATTTGTAGTGCTTTTTAATTTCAAGGTCGACCACCTAAAAACAAATAAGTAAATGCACGAAAAATCCTAAATGAAGTCACAAATTGTTGAAAATTAGTGATGTGCCTTTGAATGGTGCATTTTGAACACACAAAAAGTATGGAGTTAAAATAAATTCAAAAACATGAAATCACTTTGTAACAGATGAGTTATCGTTCGAAACCGTGATACTTTGAGAGCGATTGTCCGTTTTGTACACGAAGTGCATCCATTTTTTTTCATAACCCTCTCAAATTTTTACCACATGCTATGTGAGTGAAATGATGATACGAGTCTAACTTGCAAAGATTTCAGAGTTCATTTGTAGTGCTTTTTATTTCAAGGTCAACTAGCTCAAAAAAATAAGTAAACGCACGAAAAATACCAAATGAAATTAGAAATTTCATAAAGTCTTTTTGTTAAAATATTTAATAGAAAACAAAAAAAAGAGTCAACTAAAAAGAATTAACTAAAACATTAACTAAAAAGAATGAATGAAAAATAATCAACTAAAATTATCAAAGTACTTATTTGTTAAAAAGAATCAAGTAAAACATTAACTAAAAAGAAACAAAAAAAGATCAACTCAGAAGAATTTTCATAAATGTTTTTGGTTAAAATCTTTAATAGAAAACTAAAATAAAAGATAAAAAAGCTTTAATAGGAAAAATGAAAGTAAACTAATTCACGAATTTCAAAGAATTCAAATTTGAAAACTAAATATTTAGCTGTAAGTAGAAAAAAATGAGATAAATAAAGTAAAGAACAAAACAAAATAATGAAAAATATTTGAAAATATATGAGAATTTATAGAGAAAATTCAACCTAAATTCAAAGTGAGCTCACTTTGAATTTAAGTTGAATTTTGTCTTTAAATTCACATATATTTTCAAGTTTTAAATTTAGGTAGAGAGAGTGCGTTTAGGCTCGTAAGCCTGCTTTACAGAGGAGCTCGAAAGAGCGCGCGTAACAGTGCTTATAAAGCACTGCCGGGGCTCCTTGCTAGGCGAGGTGGGACTAAAGGTTGCGATGCGCTGCGCCGGAGCCAGCCCAGCTCTTTAGTCCCGGGGCGTGGCTTGATCCGGGAATAAAGACCCGTGCTACCCGTCTTTTGGGGTGCCGAAAAAGGGTCTTTAGTCCCGGGTTTTGGCTCGACCCGGGACTAAAGGGAGTCTTTAGTCCCGGTTCGAGCCACGACCCGGGACTAAAGCTCCGCCTTTATAAGCGAGAGTTGGAATTTTCCAACCCAAATCGCCCGATCTTTGCTCCTCCTCTTGCGTTCTATCTCGGTCGAGCTGCGCTCGACGCCGCCGCCGTCGTCGTCGCCCTGCCGCCCCCCTCGCCCCGCCGTCCTCCTCGCCGTCGCCGTCGCACCGTCGCCCTGCCTCCTCGCCGTCGCGCCGCGTCGCCCTGCCGTCTTCTCCTCGTCGTCTCCGTCGTCTTCGTCGTCGCACCGTCCCCTGCTACTCCTCGCCATCGCCGTCGCCCCACAGGTGAGCCTCTCTCTTCTCTACTTTCTCGATCGATCGTCGATCGTGCATGTATACGTACGTGTAGATGCTTAATTAATTAGCTAGCCAGATTCTTAATTAGTAGATTAATTAGGTTATTTGTAGATTATATAGATGCTTAATTAGTAGATTGGGTTATTTGTGTTATTTTTGTGTTATGTAAATTTGTGTTATTAGGGTTAGGTAGTTAATTAATGTTAATTATAGTAGATTAGTGTTAGCTAGTTTAGGGTTATGTAAATTTAAGTAAGTTAGTTTAGGGCCTTTTAGTTTAGGTCACAGTTAGTGTTTAAGCATATATAAATTAATTTACAATCTATAAATAGTGATATTATATGATAATATTTGAGATGTATTAGTGATAATATCGGTTATGTTTCGGTTTGTCGTTGCTTCTTGTATGACTTTCATGAGTTGTTAAATGAGTAAGATGATAATGAGTTATATGTCATTTATTTGATGTGTGTATGTTATTGCACGGAACACCTCCTAGTGCATATGTGGAGGATGATGCGCGCATTCTGAATATAGAGGATGTCTTTGTGTTCTTGTGATGTGTGTGTTTAGGAAGGAAAGACTCGACATACCTAAACTCAACACCTTGCATATTGAGTAATATAGTGATCTGTTTTAGAATTAATAGTGATATGTCATATAGGTTTTCTCGTAGTTGCCTTTGATCGATTTTAAATGTTTGAACTATGAACATAGGAAATGTCCGACGACGAAAAGGAATTCGCTATGTGCGAATACTGCCAAGACGAGCGCGGCCTGTACAACACGCCTCACCTAGTTGATGATAGGCGCTTCAGCATCATGCTGGATGAGGACTTCAAAGTGGATACAGTAAGTCACAACGACTAGTCTTTTTTCGTAATTAAGCATGACTTCTTTTGCTTCAATTTATAATTTTTATTTTTTACTATTGTACTAGTGTATCCCCTGCCACGTAAGAATTTATGTTTTGGATAAGATTGGTTTCAGTACTGAAAAAACTATGGAGGTAAAGATAGTTCACTTGAGGACCGAGCATGGTTATACTTTTGCCTTAAAGCTGTACAATGGAGACACCTGCTCCATTTCTAAATGCAAAAATTGAGTAGCACTATACAAGGCTTATGCATTTAAGGCTAGTATGCTTATCACCTTTCATATTCGTCCGGAAGATGAAATTGAAGGTAATATCGACATCTGGGTCGATGTGCAGACGCCTTTAGTTCTACCATTATGTGAGTTTCTCAACCATATCTATTAATTAATTTATATTGTTTATTTAAAAATAGTCGACAACTTATTTCCATTGACAACTTATTTTCATTGTTCAGAAAATGTATGGGAGATGGTAGACAGAACCTACTACTACAATGATGAAGCAGAATTAACTTATAAGGAGAAAAATCATCTTGTCGCATTTATTAATGATCTTGAGAATTACAATAGCTGTCTTCAAACTCCTCCACATTATGATAAATACGCGCCACTAGTGCACGTGGTGAACTACGGTAACATGCATGGAGATTGCATGATAAATTTTTTTACCATTGCGACATCCGTGCATCTTTTGCATAAATTCTTGTAACACTAAACTACATTGCCAACTACAAAGTTATTACTATGTTTTTCAACAGAAAATTCTGGAGGATTGTGTGCCTCCTTTGATGTTTCCAAGAGGTCACGTTCTTGTTATGAGCATATGGCCAACTCGGCCAGATCATCCTAGGTGTATGCAATTCTTCTGTTCATATCATATTTCTAAAAGCGATGAAATGACAATCAAAGATTGGAAAAAATGTATGGTCCATCGTAGAGAGCTAATTGGAAGCAACATTGTGCTTAGGTCAAGAATTGGAGACATAATGATCTCCATTCTCCATAATGGATCGTTAGGGCCTATCTTGTTTTATGATATTCTACCTAAGAGAGGGTAGAGTAGGTCCTATGAGAGAGGAGTAGGTCGTAGGTACAATGTGTTATTATGTGCTACAATGTTTTATAGTTGATGCTGATGATGAGTAGGAGTTGTGATTATGACTAATGACCAACTTATTATATGATGTCTATGATGATTACTACCAGATGTCATAAATGACTGGTCGATACGCCACAATACCTAAGAGACCGAGGAGAATGAGAGGAAACTTCTCTCTATTAATTAGCTAGCTAACACAATATGAAACCATTAAATTAACCCTCCACCCCCCATTCAAAAAAAAAAAAAAACCATAAACCCTAAAAAGTGCTAAAAAAGCAGCGAAGAAATAGCCCCGGTTCGTACTACGAACCTGTACTAATACCCCCCTCGCTCCCAGCGCCGCCACGTGGAGGTTCATTAGCCCTAGTTTGTAATACGAACCGGGACTAATACCCCTCCCCCTCGCTCCCAGCCCCGCCACGTGGAGGCTCATTAGCCCCGGTTCGGGGCCGAACCGGGGCTAGCATTAGCCCCGGTTGATTAGTCCCGCTTCGCGAACTGGGACTAAAAGCCCAACCGAACCGGGGCTAAATGCCCTTTTTCTACTAGTGTAATACAAAATTAAGACAATTATTTTGGGTTAGAGGAAGTAAATGCCAACCAGGTTATAAATAGTCCCACATCGCCCGCTTACATCCTATACATGCAATTTATATAGGTTTTTGACTTTTCTGTGTGTTAAGAAGCTGTGTAGGACTAACAAAAGAGAGACAAAGGTAGAAAAAATGAAGCCAATTAACAGTTCAAAATAATAAGTATAATGATAAGAAAGCAAAGAAAGGCTATTAACGTGACTCATACATTCATGGTTGCGATATAAACGGGTGACAAGATTTGAGGCCAGAAACATCGGTTGCACTTATATTTTGTTGTTGTTGAGATATACTTATATTATAAACCTACATGTGGGTAGAGGGTTGTCTACATTACTTTCTGTTGCATTGTTCGATCTGGTACGTCCATCCTTCATCCAATGGCTGGTTTCCTGCCCGTTACGGTGTGACTCTGGTACGTCCATCCTTCATCCAATGGTTGGTTTCCTGCCGGTTACGGCGTGACTCTGGACGACCACCTAGCCCGTGCTTGATTATAGTACACATTATTCCTTTTTAAATTTGTCTCAAATCATAAGTTTAATTCTTCTGATGATGAAATGAAGGTGAGGAATAACATCTTGCATGTGCAGAAGAAATTATGTTTCAATATTTCAAATATTGTTATTTTTTTTATTCTTATGCTTGAGTTTATTTATGCATGTGTACTCGAGTATGTCAATGGTTCATAGGACTATGCAACTACAAAGAATGTTCAGTTCAGAGTATCTCAATGATTCACGGAACATTAGCAGCGGGTTCGACAAGCTTGAACTACCATTACATGACATTTAGATTGATCACAAGGACCACTGTGGTATCTTCTTTTTTTTTTTTTTTTTTTTTTTTTTTTTTTTGCGGAAGAAGGACCACTGTAGTATCTAAAATCAAGAGAATGTCTTACAGGAAATATGCTAATTGAACATCAGCCGAAATAACTCAACGTTGAATGCATGCATTTGCAATGGTATGTGATCCTAATCCATCCAAGCGGACCGAAATACAACCTCTTTGCAGCACGCTACAATACATCAAACATCGATAATCACATACTATGATGGCATGGTTACTGAAAAGCTAGTCAGTTTGACTAACCCAAACATGACTGTAGGTTTGGCTTCTTCGGAACAGGGCATGACACAAAACAATTAATGTTTTTTGCGTCTGAGAATGACACAAGCATGTTTCGGTTAATGGGATCCTACAACTACGAACACACACACGTCAATTATAAGTACTCCCTCCGTAAAATAATATAAGAGTGTTTAGATCACTATCTTAGTTATCTAAACACTCTTATATTAGTTTACAAAGGTAGTAACTTCGACACAAACATGTTTTGGTTAATGGGATCTACAATAGCGACGACACACGTCAATAATAAGTAACTTGGATGTACTACGTGAAACACGGCGATCCAACTATCCCGATGACAAAAATTATACGCGTCCAACCCTAAGGCTGTCATGTTGAGCCCTTTGGCCAACACGTCTAACGGAAGGGTTGGTCCGAAAAAAGTGATCAAATCGTTTGTCGTTGGTTTCTCGTACAATAACACTACTATCAGAAGTTCTTGTTTGGCCAGTGCCACGTCGGTGGGTGTAGCAGAGACCGCGGAACATTGACAGTCAAAGACGACAAGCCGCTTGGCCTCGGTACGTGTATGTGACACGACTATCCACGAGTCGTTTCTTTAAACAAATTCCGGTGGAACCAAGGTGAATTTATGAAACGAAATTCTTGTCTTAGGTTTGTCTAGAAAATGGATGTATCTAAATATTAAAATATGACTAGATACATTCATATCTAGACAAACCTAAGACAAGAATTTTAAAACGGAGGGAGTATATTTTTAGAATAGGAAAAGCAAGTCTAAATTATTAATTAATACAGTATTAAGAAGAACAAGTTATTAAAAAAAAGCAGTGGAAGATACTAGTACGTACAACGGCAATATCGCTTTTGAGGGCCTAGTATTACTTTGTTTTTACTCGTGTCCAAAGAGGGAGAGGGAAAGTTGATTTCAAAAAAAAGGAAGATTTGATTTTGAAGGAGGGGGGGGGGGGGGGGGAGAGAAGACCAACGCGGCTACAAAAGCAGGCTACAAAAGCAAGCCTCGCGGCGCACCATCCCCTCGTCTCCACCTGCTCCTCTCTCTCTCTCTCTCTCTCTCTCAGCTCCCAGCGCGCCAGCCCTTCCCTCATCTTCTCCTTCAGATCCCGAGATGCTGTGCGCAACAGCAATGGTGAGGGCCAGCTAGCTGCGAGGTACCGCTCGCTGGTAAGTGAAAGGGGGTGTAGATCCTTCCTCTCCCTGTCGGTTTCCTTGCCTAGATTCTTTTCTCATCTCCTGCCTCCGTTTCCCAGGGTGCGTGCTGGAAGAAGGCTTTCCACCAACGGCGGCGGCCCGGCGACCTCTGGAGGCGGCGCCTCCACCAACGGGTGAGATTTCTTGGATCTTGTCTTAGCTCCTCCGGTTGCTGTTGGAAAAATCTTCAAAGCTTGATCCTTTTTGACGCGACGGATGCAGGAACAAGGTGACCATCGGCTCGAGGGCGACCTACGGGAACGGCTCCGGGATCGGGTAAGATCCGTCCATCTCGTGTCCTTTTCATGGCCCGGCCCCCAAAGGCCAATCAAAAAGCTCATATTTTTTTTGTCGCCACCTTGGCAGGAAGCCAGCCGGCGGAGGGGCTGCCACCAACGGCGGCGGCGCGGCGACTGGAGGAGGGGCGGCGACCAACGGGTAAGATTTGCTCCCTCGGCTTCTTTCTGCTTCGCCTCCTGCCTGACACGGGCGGCGTGTTTACCTTACCTTACCTTGCAGGAAGGCCAACGGAGGCGCGGGGGCGGCCAACGGCAACGGAGGGGGAATCGGGTATGCACACACTTTTCTGTCTCCGGGCACGGCCTCAAACCTAATTTTCTTTGTCTGTCATCTTGGCAGAAAGGCACCCGGCGGAGGGAATGCCACCAACGGCCAAGGCGTGGCGACCGGAGAGGGGCCGGCGACCAACGGCAGCGCCCCAACCAACGGGTATCACTGATTAGCCCGTCCGTTTCCTTCCCCTAGACCTCGTCGTTCCTTCCTAGCTCACCTTCTTTTTCATCTGACCATCATGCCAGCAAGGCGGCCGCCGGCGGAGCGGCGGCGAACAGCGGCGGCGCGCCGACCGGCAGGGTGGTCAACGGGTAAGACTCGCTTTCTGTTCCCCCTCCGCTTTTCTCCTCCGCCTGCAGCATTCGTCCTTTGTTTCTCGATTGTTGCCTTGTTGGTAACCAGTTCATATTTTTTGACGTGGTACCGGGAAATGGCAGGAAGGGTGGCAGAGGCGGGGCTGCGCAGGGCGTGGGCGGTGCGCCTAGCGGTGGCCCTCGGTACGACGCCCTTCTTTCCTCGTCGTTTTTTGTCTCTGTCGGCTGGCTAGAACAAAAATCCTAGTACTTTTATCTAACGGATCACCAAAACAAATGGTATGCAGGGGAATTTATGAATGCTCCAGCCTCTCGATGCTCCGGAGCGAAATATTTCAAGAGGCAAAAAGAATCTGCAACGGTTATAAAGAACTGTTTGAGTCGGACGAAATTCTATTCAAAGAAGTCGCCGGGGTGCAGAAAGAAATGAGGTATATATAATTCTTCCCCTTTTCTTTTCTAATCAGTTCATGCCTCTCTAGTGCATCGCTAGTGTAATAAGTACGAAGTATGTGTGTTCGCCTGAGAGTGATTGATAGCTGGTTAAGTTAATACGTACTTTAATGATTTGACAGTATGAATCATACAAACTCAGAAAAAGATTTGAGGAGGACAACCTATGCCCTGCTAGGAGCAGCGGGTGTGTTGTTATTCACCTTCGGGGCCTGGATGTCTCCGTATCTAAAAGACTCAATTGTCAATAATAGCGTGAAGCAGGTGGAGCGCAGGGCTCGCCTGAAGAAGGTGGATGAGCTCCTGAACCAAGGTACGTACTTCTGTACCAAATACACTAGTCTCCGACTAGTACATTGATTATTGATGCAGACCGCGGCTGTTTGTTGTGCGACTAGTAGTAGTAAATAATCAAAATGAATTGATGAATGCAGGATCAGCAGACTCTTCTGCGGATGATGCTGGGTCGGAGGCCAAAACCTCTGCGCCTGCGACCGCTCCCTCAGCAGCAGCCAAGGCCGTCGGCGTCCATACGACTACTGCCGGAGCACCGACGGCTGCCGCAGCAGCAGCCAAGCGCGCCGTCGCTGCCCTGGAGGAGTAGATCCCGCAAGCACAGCACCACCTAAGTGAAGTGCCTCGGAATCAATCGGTAGCGCTGTGTTACTGCATTCTTCTTTTGTTTCCTGTTGATTATCGCGCTGTGACCGCCGTGAAGGGAGCCGGAGCCGGTACTGATACTTGTTCTCGTTGTTGTCTTTTTGATTTTGCACCTCCTGAAGATGTTCAATTCAATTCGAGGCTGTGAAATGCCCCCATTATATTTAAGACTTGTTAATGTCCAATTATCCTACATTTAATTTTGCTTGTGATACTTTCTTGTGTCCTCTGTGCTGTGCTGTGTGTGTCGAAAAGATTTTTTCAAACATACTTTAGAGCATGGTTAATAGTATAGCCAACTACTGGATATGTACCATTGCCATGTTATCTATACCTCATCTTATAACTAATATGTATAATAGTTGATTATGAAAATGTACAACGTTTTATTATATTGTTAATTTTTTATTCTCACAAGGTGCATGGTAGCACGTGTTAAAGTTGGTTTTTAACTAAGAGTCATTCTTACCTTCTCTCTCATCTTCTTTTTCGTCAAACTATGCATAAATATACTAATTTATTTCTTATAATCAGGTGACTCAACTTTATTATAATTGCTCTTAGTTGCTTGCCTGCTTGTAGTTAATCAGAGTGCTCCTCCTCCTCTTGCCTACTTATACTAGTATAATGAAAGCAAATAAAATACGGACTGTTGGCTCTGTGCTCCTATCTTTTCTTGCTCAGATCAAACTGCCCCGTTTTTCCACTATTTTCAGATTCTCTTCCTACAGGCTAGACCAAAACAATAGTCTAGTCTTGCAAAGTTTCGCCATCTTCTACCTCACCTCTAAGGTTATGTATGTAGTATGAAGCTGTTATCAGCAAGGTCAAATTCATCAACAAGTGCATTCCACGCCTTCTGAAGCTTATCAGCCGTCAACATCTTATTAACAACAGCATTGAAAACATCTTTGAGACCTGTCTTCTTCCTAAATATCGCCCTAAGGCGTTGCGGGAAATCCCACTTTTTTACCACCGGTGCATGGTGTTTGGTAGTGTTTTGGCAATAGCTACCTCCATAGCTCAATTGATCTGCACTGAAATGGTGCAAATAACATTATTACCCAAGAGAGGTATTGAGAAGTATATCACACATTGCAACATGGATGGATAAAAAAAGTGTGCCGAAAGAAGATGATTACCTGTCAGCATGGTGAGGGCTCCTTGGAAGAAGAGATATACCTTGACATCTCTCATTGTGTAACCAAGATACAATGGATACAAAACTAGCTATGTTGGATTAATTTGGCGCTGTAGGATCATCCTTGTAGCCATCATATTTTCCCAAGGACTACCCCGTGTGATGCTCTGTAGAGTTAACTGATTGCATGATTTGACAGTGTAAAATGTTTCAAGAAGACCATATTTCTAAGCAATAAGAATAAGGAGTTCATTCTTAGATATCACATCCAAAGTCCAAGGGTGGATTTTCTAACAAGTATGAGTACATTATGTAGTATGAATGTTTTAAGGAGATGCATCAGGCAGGTATGTGCTCCGGACTAAGAGCATCTATGACCTGACCCGTCATACCAGTCTCAAACACCCGGATGGCCATCTGGTCACAAAATTTCCACCCAGCCATGCGTCTCAAATGGGCCTCAAACTCCGGGGCTGATCGACACCCCTCATATCTAGCCCAAATATGAGGCGGATATGGGGGGCGTTCGTGCGCGTCCGGGCACGCCTACCACGTCGGACCCGACAACTCGACCCCACCGTAAATTGCATCAAATCCAACCAAGAGTTGCCAGATCCATTTGATCTTTCCGCTCTTCTTCCTTCCCCGCACCGTCCGTATAGTCGCTCCGCCGTCGAGCGTACTCTGCGCCGTCCGCTCATCTTGCAGCTCTGCCGCTACGCACACTCTACAACTCTCCCATCCTCGCCGTTGTGACGTTTGATACACACAAAGTATTCCTCCGATGTCCAGGAGTTGCATGATCTCATGGTCATAGGAATAGATACCTTGACATGCATAAAACTGTAGCAGTAAACTTACACGATCATATGCTACATTCGTAGTTTGGTCTTGTCCATCACATCATTCCCTAATGATGTGATCCCATTATCAAGTGACAACACCTTGTCTATGGTCAGGAAACCTTAACCATCCTTGATCAACGAACTAGTCAACTAGAGGCTTACTAGGGACATTGTTTTGTCTATACATCCACACATGTATCGGTGTTTCCAATCAATACAATTACAGCATGGATAATAAACAATTATCTTAAAACAGAAAATATAATAATAACTATTTATCATTGCCTCTAGGGCATATTTCCAACATTACGATGGTATAGACTGCTAAGCCACTAACCATTTGAATAATTGCAAGCAAAATATCGGGAAATTAAAATTATTTTTTGAGGGGAAGTTCCCACAGTAAAAGTTGCTACTATAGATCCATATCAGGACTATATGTATCTGCATCAAATGGTTCTGAATGGTATCTTGAATGATACTGTAGCAACAAATTTGAGGTCAGATACTCAAGGAATAACGGTACATAGTATAAACACCAAACACTATAAGGTTTTGTCTTACATCTGTTAATAAATAGGATAAGCTAATGCATATGGATGGATGTTGTTCCAAAAAAAGTAGGTGTTTCATACAAGAAATGTTCCACTAAAGCATTATGAAATGCACAACAGTACATGAACAAGATAATTATTAGGACCAGTCGTGCACCATTTAAATTTACAAAAATGCAGAAGCGATATTTTACACCATAGTTCCATAATTCCAGCTTAAAACATATGTGCTTCGAATAAAATGCACCCAAAACCAGAACTTCCTTGCAAAAGTTATTATTCATTCCATACCGATATTTAACAAAATACCCTCCACATCCATGAGTTCCAAAGTCCTCCCTGGATTGTATCCACCCAGTAGGTTTATTACATGCAAGCACACACTGTTGTAATGTTTATAAAAACGAAATGATCCAACTATTCTAACATCAACTTATTTCATTTTAGTCAAACAACAAAGGAAGATGTACTCCCTTCGTTCCTAAATATAAGTCTTTCTAAAGATTATACTATGGACTACATACAAAGTAAAAAAATATATGAATCTACACTCTAAAGTATATCTATATATATATCCGTATATAGTCCATAGTGAAATCTCTAAAAAAAAGACTTATTTAGGAACAGGGAAGTATAATATTAGAGATATAACTAAAATCTATAAAGAATAATGACAAAAGGAAGTCTACTATGTGTAGCGGCCGCTCCACAGCGGCATGAATGTGAGGAGCTGACGTCGGGCAAGAAAGCGTGCGGGCGAGGGAGCAGGACTTTGTGTGGGCCAGGGCGGTCAGAAGCGGGCGTGGGTGACGTCTGTAGGCCCGCAAACCCCCCATGTTTGTCTTCGGTGTACAGGGAAAACACGTCTACACCGCTCGATGAAGTGATGCAGGCCCACATTGGACGGCTTATATGGTCCGGATTGCACAATCAAAACGTATGCACGTGATGTGAGGATCAGCGTTGAAGATGCCCAAAGATGGTACATACTATGTACTCCCTCCGTCTCAAAATTCTTGTTTTAGGTTTGTTTAAGAATAGATGTATCAAAATACCAAAACGTGACTACATACATTCATATCTAGATAAATCAAGACAAGAATTTTAGGACGGAGGGAGTATATTTCAGCATACCATCACCAACATTTTGTTTCTTCTACAACAGTGTAGCATATAGCTATCTTTTCTTTGCATGGTGTGGAAAAAGGAACTCCCTTGCTTATCCATCTTATATGTTTTCCTTTTACGAGTGAGGTAATAGCATCATTGGTGGTAAAACTTGTAGAGAATATGACATTTTAGTTCTACAACTTGCAAAACTGCACCTAGCCATCCTACAACTTGCAAGTCCAAAACCAACTAGCAATCAACAAATGGCGCCACACCGGCGGTGCTGATCGTCGCCGCAGCTCTGCAAATACCTCCTGCTGTTTTATTGAATAAAGCCGGAGTACACGTCGACAGTGAATCATGGATGGGGATTCAAACTTTGAACCTCAAGAATGCATCACACTGGCGCTGACCAATAGACCAAACAAGTTGATGTTTCAGTTTGATGTGTGCATGGTCTACTAATGCATCTTTGGAAGACCATATATAGTTATCAGACCCGCTGCTACGGGCACCATCGAACACTGAACACTGATGAGAGCGAGTACTGTCACATCACCAATGCATCAGGTATAATGCTAATGCACAACCACGGCAGGCATAGTCTCCTCTTTTACCCGCCCTTCTGACCATGCATGGTTCTCACCGGTGTACCGGCCGGCTGGTAGTTGTGTATGTGCTCCTACTTTGGTATTGTTTGCTGCAGCTTCACGTAGGATCGATCGGGAGCTTAGCACTATATATTTCAAGCTGGGAATGGTCTGAGAGCTGCCCATACCCACTCCGATCCATAACTGAAAAGTTCAAAGTCCAATCCTAGCCACAAGAAAGTGCAGGTGTCCGTTCTTTTCAGTTTACAACAGTGGTTGGTTTCTGCTCTTTACGGAGAGCAGTGCAGTTTAATGAACATCTTATTACAAAGTTGGAGCACAATGACTTCATTTACCGATCATTATATCATGAAAAAGGAACTAATCAAATCTGGCAAAGAGAAGGGAATTGTTCGTCCGTGTTGAACTGAAGAATGCGCATGTTCGCATTGTACTATTATATGCTAGTAGTAACTTGACCCTGATTGATTGGAGAAAGCTCTGCACTTGTCGTGGTCGGGTGGTTCGCGGCGTTCGATGGGACGCTACAGTCGGAGGGCACGGGCACCGGGGCTGGCTCCGGGCAGAAAGGTAGTCTGGCCTCGCAGCCGGACCCGGTCAGGCAGCTTCTTTGGAGCATGGAGGTTTTGGACCAGACAGAGTTGCAGAGAGGGTGCTGTTTCCTGTTCGTGAAAGTAAGATAAGAAAGGAGCAGCTGCAGTGTCTGAGGTAGGCGCTGATGTCGGTTGGTCCGTCCGGTGGGCGCGGCGCGTGCACTCAACGGGCCAACATAGAACAAAGAGGGGCTTCATGTGATCTTCTCAAGTGGCAAGCGGCAGACTGCCGTTCGAAGAACCAGGAGCATCTGTGATGCTATCTTTGCCCTGGGGTGGGGTGTCTCATCCGTAGCAGCTGGCGCCAAACAGAGCAACCAACATACCAATGCCCTGTTCCGGCCCCTGCATAGGCACAGCCATTCGCTACTGTTTGTGGTACTACTAGTGGCAGCAAACTCAGTACTCCCTCCGTCCGGAAATACTTGTCCTAAAAATGGATGTATCTAGACTTATTTTAGTTATAGATACATTCATTTTATTCATTTCTAGGACAACTATTTTTGAATGGAGGGAGTACTATTTTTATGTCTTCTTTTTTTCCTTTACGTTATAGCACTGTATATAGTTTATTATTCAACTTTCAAAAGTGTGTTTGTTACCACCGTTTTCACCCCATGGTACTTGGAACGAAAACTTGATCCGGATTGATTATTATTTTCTTTCTTTGAAACAATGATGCATCTTCTTGATTACCAGCTCAATCGTAATAAGCACCACAAACCATCACACCACACGGTTTCTCCACTTTCGGCCATGGAAACTGGCTACACCCCCAGCCAGCGACGGAGCTTGCCACAACCATATGCACCCGTACTCGACGCTCCCTGTTGCTCCAGACTCCAGAGTCCAGCTCCTTCATCGACATGCAGTCGCCAGAGGAGAACATCCCTGCGCCAACCAATTGGTATGGAATTACTCCACGTGGACATCGTCGACGTCAAATGATCGGGCGTCTAATACTCTGTAATACTAGCATTTCTTTCCTACTTGTTGCTTATAGCATCACGTGTCCATGAATTTGAGATGAGATGCAAGATTTCTCCATGTAGTATTGGCCTATTTCTGGCAATAAAGGATAGGATACAAGAAGGAGCAAAGTTGAAAGAGGGATCCTATGTGTACGCCACATTCACATCTGGTTTCATGCGATACACTAAAATGTGGTTGGATCAGCACAACTTTTCTGACATGTGAGGTTACCAATGGTATCGTAGCAGAATTGGACAGCAAACTGTCGGAGCACAATCCCACACCCAACTATCATACACATAGTTGTTTCCAAGGTAAAGTATATGTGATGTTCTCTGTTTAATCTCTTAATAACTTGCTGTCTGAAAACAGAAACATAGAATCAATGCACGTTTAGCTTGTCCTTCTTTGAGCTGTGAGCTCAAAGATTGTCATCCATGTGCTCGATGACAGATTCCAAAGCTCTTTAAAAAAAAGTTGTGTTATGTTTTAGCAAGTTTTCATTTGAAATTAGTAAAATTATCATAATCACAGTGAACTAACTGAGCTAATTGTGATATGTTTTAACAAGTTATCATCCGAAAAGAGAAAATCATCAGAATCCTAATGAACTAATCGATTTAATTCTCTTGCTTGTTGCCCTGTATGAACATCTATTTAACGGCTCGGTCATTCCCGCAACCTGTGAGGCGTCGTGACGAGGCGTGGTGTGCCATGTCGTAAGGGGGGAGGGGAGGGGGGGGGGGTGGAGGAGGAATGTGCGTAAATGTCTCTCTTATTTTGATGCTCATATATGTGGAAAACAACCTCCCTATAAAAGTCGTAGTCCTTTGTATTAGAAATATACTTTAGATTTAAAAATAGAGATAATGAGTATAGATTGAATAGGTTTAAACCATGAATTACTTATCTTGTACTCCAAACCTCTAGCCCCTCATGTATTGTATATGTATCTCATGTGAGGATAGGATAAATAACATAATATTCAGCCATCCGACAATCTTCTACATTGTATTAGAGCGGTTAGTCTCACGACGCCGATCCTAGGCCTCCCAATCATTTCTGCATCGTGTCATCCCCATGGAGATTAATCTCCTCTCCCTGGGGTGCGACACCAAATCTATCATCGTTTAGATATTGCATCAAATTTCATAGGTTTTCGGTTTTCGAAATTTCCCGGTCCAGCCAACAGATTGATCCTTTTAAACCCTCCTATTTTCGGTGAATCATCATTGCAGAAATTGGTGCCTCAAACGGTGTCTAAATCAACCCCAATCGTCCACGAGAGCATCCGCAGGTGTGCAGCAGATCGGCTTCGACGGCACGGCCGTCGACTTCAATCCAATCTACAACAACGACATGTGTGCATGACGCGCGCACACATATACAGAAAGATCAAGCGGAGGCTGCGGCAGGCAGGAACACGAGCGACTCACAGGCCAAGCTTCTCCAAGCCCAAGCCTACACGTAATTAAGGCATCTTCATGGCCGCATCGACGCAGGAGCCCTACGATCCTTCAGCTCCAATGCGACGATCGAGCCTGCAACATCATCAACTCCGTGCACGCATGCGCATACGTGCCTGGGTTGGCCATCCGCTACACATCCAGCATCTATAGTGGATCCGAATCCATATAGGCCGAAATGCATGCTGATGGTATCAATTGCCATAGAGGATGCTTGGATCCATGGGACTAAAAATAGTCTCTTTGAGAGGCGAAAGTTCCAATCACCCCTGACTAAAGTGGGACTAAAACTACTCTAGAGACTAAAATCTTTTAATCACATGAACCCCTACTAAAATTCGTTTTAGTCCTCTCTCTCCTCAATTAATCTCTCCTCGTTTTACTCTGTCATTTAATATCTCTGCTCGTCTGTTCCCCTGCCTCGAGGGCTCTTTCCCCTTCTGCGCCTCCGCCTCCACCTCTGCCGCGCCTCCGCCTCCACCTCTGCAGGACGCCGGCTCGTCCGCTGCCGCGCCTCCGCCTCCACCTCTGCAGGACGCCGGCTCGTCCGCTGCCGCGCCTCCGCCTCCGCAGTACGCCGCCGCACCTCCACCTCTGCAGGTCGTTGCCACACCTCCACCTCCGCAGGACGCCGCCGCCCCTCCACCTCTGCTGGTCGTCGCCGCACCTCCACCTCCGCAGGTCGTCGCCGCACCTCCACCTCCGCAGGACGCCGCCGCCCCTCCACCTCCGCAGGACGCCGCCGCCCCTCCACCTCCGCTGGTCGCCGCCGGCTCGGCCTACCGCAGCCCTTCCGCCCCCGCACCAGGTCAGTCCTCCGTCGCTCGATTTTTCTTCAGTTTTTGTGCTTGTTCTTTCATTAAGTAGATGAGAACATTGTCTCAGATCACCTGGTGCTGCGGCAGAGGCCATGGACGGCGCCCCGTTCGATTTCTTGTCTCAAACGGAGTCATCTGGTGCTGCGGCGGAGTCCATGGACGGCGAAGGGTGGGGCTTGACGCCCCCTCGTCTCCGGCGTGATAGTTCCGGCAGTCGTGTTCCGAGGACCGGGAATGTCGCCGCACCGCGGATGGACCTGGGGAACCTTGACCGCAACGCCGACTACGCCACCGCCTCGTACCCCGACATGACCATGTACACACATATTCTTCAACGGGACAGCGGCTCCGGCAAGATTCGGTCGACATGAATCAATTGAGAGATAGAATTGCTGATGGTTTGTTCCAGGGCCATTAAGATCATTGTCATGTTATTTATTTTCTTGTGTATGGACAATACTAATTTTCTTATGTATGGACAATTTTACTTTACTTGTATGGACAAATTTTATTTACTTGTGTATGGACAAATTTTCTTGTGTATGAGCAACAGTAGTGGCGGGAGAGGAGTTGGCGTGAGGAGTTGGCTGTTATTGTGGTAGGATTAGGGGAGAGGGAACATAATAAATGCTCATTAATTGATTTTAGTCTCTTTAGTATTTTGGATCTAAGCATGGGTGAGACTAGCAAGTTTTAGTCCTACTAATTTTAGTCATGGGACTAAAACGTATCCAAACACCCTCATAGATGCATGTGGCGGGTCCATAGGCATGCTACGAGCTCCAACCAGAACATCCGGACCCGGCTCCACGCTTCTCCAGCTTCATCGACCCGCGCCATCTCCCACGTCTCACGTACGCGCCGTCAAGCAGCAGCAGTTCTGTGGCACATCTACTCCAACACGGAGGGGTGCAGCCAGCCGAACACATCTACCCCGTCTGTGGAATTATATCACGAAATATTACAATTGAGCGTTTGAGGTTGGTCTGAGACATCCGTTAGGTTTGCTTTTTTTCTTCTTACTGGTCGAGATGATCGAAACGTCTGTGGACGGTTTAAGACACCCGGTTGTAAATGCTCTTGGCGGGCATGGCGATGCGCGTCTATTCCACTAGTCACTCATCTACTTCCGTGGTACTCCATGGTGGATGGATTTGGTGGAGTAGTAATTACGATCCATGCACCAAATCCATCCAATTGTCGATTATCTTGTGATCCGTGGAGAAGCGGTCAGACCAAGGACCAATACCAAGCTCTCAATCTCATGTCATCAAGAAAAGTGTGCTCGATTCGCAAAAGAAGTAGTAAAAGGAAAGAAAGAAAGAAAGAAAGCAAGCAAAGAAGAAGAGTGGCCTGGAACAGATCACCCGGTAGGAGTCAGCCAGTAGCATCTTATGTAAACAGTAGTACGAACTGCGGGCGACAGAGTCTCTGTCCCCGCTCGATCAACCTGACACTAAAGTCTAAAGCACAAAAGCCTTTGGCGCTGTGCAGAACACGACCAACGGGTCTGGGATGGGAGCGTTCATCCTTTTATTTTGTTGCGAGAATTGATGGGAGGGTTCCGTCTATACAACGGTACAAACTCTCATTCTTGGTCCGTCCGAACGTTTGGGGATATTTTCTTCGTTATGGAGTACGTACTAATACTCCTAACACGGACCAATATAGTAACCTGTGTTTAATTATTGAATGATGTACCGACTGACGTCATGTCAGTTTGTTGCCAGCCCCGATGTGATATATCGGAGCATTATAGTAATATTTTATTTATAACCAAAAGGAAGGAGTAACACTAGCTACTACTCCTACTACCGATCCTCCCGTAAAAAAACAAAAAAGCTAAGTAGTACCGATCCTATCCTTTCCTAGTACGAGTAGTACTACCGCAAAAGTACTACTCCTTCTTTTACTACAGCAAAAGAAGTAGTACCCCAAAAGTACTACTAGTAGTAGTACTTGTTTTACGAGTAGTAGGACGAGCTTCCTCTCCGCTTGGCCCGAGGAGTCAGGTGGGGCCTACTGCAACCCCTCGCACGCCAGGCCATCGAATCGGGTCCTCCTCTATACCCATCGCACTCCCGCCTAAACCTCACCCCGTCGCCGCGCTCCCGCGTCGGCCGGACTTGAAATTTATTGATGGGCTGTCTGGCTGAGCGACAGAGGTGGCTTTGACGGCTTTCTTTTTTTCAGTTTTTATCAGGACCGGCACCCACCCATCAACCACAACCGTCACGGCTTTCTTTTTTTCAGTTTCTATCAGGACCGTCACTGCTTTCTTTTTTTCAGTTTTTATCAGGACCGTCACTGCTTTCTTTTTTTCAGTTTTTATCAGGACCGTCACTGCTTTCTTTTTTTCAGTTTTTAGCAGGACCGTCACTGCTTTCTTTTTTTTCAGTTTTTAGCAGGACTGGCACCCATCCATCAACCACAACCGTCACGGCTTTCTTTTTAGCAGGACCGGCCAATGGCCAAGCTTCTCCATGGAAGGAATCAGACATCTGTGGACGAACCAACGGTCACATAATGTTAGGATGCTCCGTCCAGACGGCCCGGGCAATGTGCAACTTTTTTGCAGCAAAAAAATAAAATAAAAAGAGAATCCGGAGATACGGCTTGGCGCGCCTCTTTTCCATGGAACCGGAGGCAGACAGATCACAAAAGCAACAATGCTTTCCTGCCTTGGTGGTTTTGCGCAACCGACCAAGGAGTAATCTCTTTGGAACAGGACCTTGACGCAACCGACGACGATTAGGTGGGCGTTGTCTCACCAAGAGGCACACACCAGGATTTTGAACAGATGAACCTCACTCAAGGTGAGTAGGCATTGCGATCTGTGTCTCTGCTCGGCGCCCGTGACGAGACTACAACCAACCGACCAAGGAGTATTCTGATTCTTTACTGTCCGGATGATCTCCAAACATGGCCGAATCTGAATCGTCCCTCTTTCCTTGGTTACCTCTCCTGCAGTACACCATGTGCGCACGGCACACGCACACATACACGGTACACCATCATCAGCTTCAGTTCGGTTTGGTCAGTTGAACTGCTATCTTCTTGTGAGAAACAATCGAGTTGCCATCAATCATGCATGTATGTATCTACACAACAACTGTTTCATGGAGGAAAGAAAATGCAGATATTAAGCTTACCGATGCTCCTTCCTCAAGGTGAAAAGGTTATTTCTCGACACCCTCCAGCTGCCAGAGCACATCGTCCACAGTCAGTGGCTCCATCTCGATCAAACACCCTGGTGCGCACAATCTGCAACCAGTCTATGTCATCTTTTTCAGATACAAAAATGCCATATACTACATCACAGTACAATAAATTCTCCCTTCATATAAAACCATCAAGAATCAATGTTTGTAGCTGTAAAAACAGGTCTGACAATGTTTCATTTTCTACATACCCAATGACAACGAAACAGCTAGTACTGAAAGATCCAGCATGAGATTGATTACCATGGTGATGAACAAAGAAGGCCGGAAGCCTGTGACAGGCTCATCCCACTTACTCCTTGGTGCCTATCATGTGCACGTCGCCACCGCCACTCTCCTTCTCCTTGATCTTCCTGAGCTTCCCCAGGAACTACCGACTGTGCTGGGTGTATTCCGCATTTGACAATGAGCTTATCCACGGCACCCAGGCGCAATGAAGAGGCGTTGAAGCTCGGAGTGGCACACGTCACACAGGTGCATGTGAAGGTTGAGCGTTCCTGTCAGCCGTGGAATTGGAGGACGGCGGTTAAATCAAACGAGGGTCAACGTCAAGGATACAGGTGACCGTCCAGACCAAGTCCTATGCAAGACACACCTACCCTGCCACGATTTCGATGAGCCGCCGCTACGCGTCCGGCGCCGTGCAGAGCAGAGGCGATGGCTATGCATGAATCTCAGGGAAGACTAGCACGGGGAGTCGCAGGTGCGCGTCACCGACAAAGGTCGACGCGAAAACGGTCGGATCGCAGTTCTGTGGGGAGGATGCACAGGGATCAGCCTGCTAAGGGAGCGCGGTGGCTTGGCGTCATGCATGACGGGACGGAGGTTTTGGCGGCGTGCGTGTGGGATGGTTTTTTTTATTGGGCGATCGATGGGTTGGAAGGATGGCGATCGAGGGGGTGGGAGGAGGTCGAACCATCACGTCGTTCGATCCGCACTCAATAATAGAGATGAACCCATTCACCCATCAGAAGAATCATTGTTCAAAGTAGCACATTACTCATGCATTCATTTTTTTCTCAACAACGAAAAAAGCACATTGTAGAAGCCTACCTTGCCACGCGGGCTGAACTATAGTCTACCTACCTTCATTTTACTTTTTATTTTATTTTGTGGTTACAGCTACTCGTGGAGTGTTGTACATTTTAGAAGCACAAATGACAAGTGCTGAAGCATGACCAAGGGGCCAGGGCCATAGTCACCAAGACCCACGGCAACCTTGTATGTACAGTGATTACTTTGCTACAGTGCATCAAAGGAATTAGTTGCTATGCCCCAGGCCATGGCCCTGGCAGCCCGGGGCCTGTCTACACCCCCGAACCAGGTGAAGATGGACCAACACGGTGTAGCAGCAATTCACTGGCCCCAGAAACTGGATGCAAAGACATGGGCCAAACCATAATTCAGCCGAGTTTTTACATGTGACATATTACCAAAGAACAATTTTGAATTTTTTAATTACCAACATACTCCTTCCGTCCCAAAATTCTGGTCTTAGCTTTGTTTAAAAATGAATGTATCTAAATACTAAAAGTTGACTAGATACATTCATATCTAAACAAATTCAAGACAAGAATGACAATAATTTTGAAACAGAGGGAGTATGTGTTTTTGTTTTTGTTTTTGTTATAAGTCACCTGAACTATTAGTGCAGTTATCATTATCTTGTACATATCACATATAAGTCATCCGATGTTTCCACTCTAACTGACTTGACTTATCACATATAAGTAGTACTGCTTGTCACGCATAAGATACCTGATTTATCACATATTATATATATATATATATATATATATATATATATATATATATATATATATATATATATATATATATATATATATATATAAAAGACTACTAAGCCTGCAAGGATCCATTTTCTGGTTTTTTTGAATTTTTTTAGTTCCTCTAGGAAAATAACACGTGTCACTTGTATCTTTGTCTACTCTCGTTGCTTTCCTCGCTGGTGCATTTGCATGCATGCATGTGTAGACGGGATGTAGGCCCTGTTTGGATCCTAGGGTTAGAGTTAGATTGGGGTTAGAGTTGAGCTATCTAACCCTCAAAAATCCAAACAGGTAGGGTTAGATTGGGTTAGATGCATCTAACCCATCCAAAAACTCTAACCCACCCAAGAGGTGTTTTTTTGGGTTAGAGTTAGGTGGGGACAAAAAAAAGAAAAAAAAATCACTTGCTACTGCATCTAGCCCGCACCAGATCCCACCAACCCCGCGTCCCTCCCGTCGCCCTCCCTCCTCACCATCCCAGCCGCCGGCCGCCCCAGCCGCCGGCCGCTGCGCCCTGCCGCAGCCCGCCCCGCCCCGCCGCGCCCCGCCCTGCCGCGGCCCACCCGCCGCGCCCTGCCGCCGGCCCGCCCCGCCCCGCCGCGCCCTACCGGCCACACAACGATCGGCCACACCAAATCCGGCAGTGAATATGGACAAAAGTAACCAAATGATTGAGAAAGGGCATTTATTGTCAATCTAACCCTCTCATCCAAACACCTCTTGGGTTAGAGTTAGTTCAGGGTTAGTTGATGGTTAGAATCTAACTCTAACCTCTAACCCGGTTAGAGTATCCAAACAGGGCCGTAAGTTTTTTTTTCTCCTCTCGCTGCTTGCTAATTACCCAGGCTGTTGCTTTGTGCTTTCATCGCTTTGACCAGAGTGGGCATGCTTGTCATTTTTTTATTATTTAAACTGGCTAACACTGCGTACAGTACACTATCCAGGCTGACACTGCGTACAGTCTCTCTATTCGAATTAGGGCCCTGTTTGGATCCATGAGTTAGAGTTAGAGTTGGTTAGATTGGACCAATCTAACCCCAAAACATTCAAACAGGGAGGGTTAGAGTTGGTTAGATGCATCTAACCCACCCAAAAAAACTAACCCATCCAAGAGGTGCTTATTTGGGTTAGAGTTGGGTTGGGCCCACAAAAAGTTACTTTTCTCTCTACCTTCACCACACCAAATCCTTGATAAAGGAGCCAAATGATTGGAAAAGATGCATTTATTGACAATCTAACCTTTCATCCAAACACCTCTTTGGTTAGAGTTAGTTTAGGGTTAGTCTAGGGTTAGAATCTAACTCTAACCTCTAACCGAGTTAGAGTATCCAAACAGGGCCTAGATTTTGGACCACTACTTGCAAAATATTATTTAGTACTACCTCCATCCGGAAATACTTGTCCTAGAGATGACTGTATCTAGACTTATTTTAGTTATATATACATCCATTATATTCATTTCTACGACAAGTATTTTCGAACGGAGGGAATATATGTTTTCAGGTAGATCAACAAACATGTTTTTTTCTTTTCACTTATATGTAACTGAATTTTGTACTTTTTTATATATATTTTTGCAATATAAAGAGAGTTCCATCAATTATAAAACCATGATGTAATATATTTTGTACTTTTTAAAATAATTTGTTCCATCATATATCCCTCTTCGTCATCGGTTATATACTTGTATTTTAGATTGTGTTACTGGTGCGTTGTGTTTTCTAGGTATGGGTGATGATGATGCACGGCGGCGACGGCAAGAATGACGGGATGTCCGTCGTGGGAAACGTCATGTAGATTCATTGTCTGGTTGGTATTTGTTATGGTTCTTCTTTTTTCATGTTGTGTGGTTGCGTTACTTTTGTATTCTTTTGTTTCAGATTTATAAAGGGTCTCTCTATTCGAATAAGATTTTGGATCGCTACTTGCATAATATTAATTAGTATATGTTTTCAGGTAGATCAACAAACATGCTGTTTTCTTTTCACTTATATGTATCTGAATTTTGTATTTTTTAATATATATTTTTGCAATATAAAGGGAGTTCCAGCAATTATAAAACCATGGTGCAATATATTTTGTAATTTTTAAAATAATTTGTTTCATCGTATATCCCTCTCTGTCATTGGTTATATACTTGTATTTTAGATTGTGTTACTGGTGCGTTGTGTTTTTTAGGTATGGGTGATGATGATACACGACGGCAACAGCAAGAACGATGGGATGTCCATCGCGGGAAACGTCATGTAGATTCATCAGCTGGTTGGTATTTGTTATAGTTCTTCTTTGTTCGTGTTGTGTGGTTGCGTTAGTTTTGTACTCTTTTATTTTAGATTTTTTTCTGATTTTTTAATTGATTTGTTGCTTTCTGTAGACAGAAGGAATGTTTGAAGTGCGTTTAAAGAGTTGGTTGATCCTTGTCTTGTTGCTGTTAGAGTTGCATCGGATGTGGAAGTTTTTTACCGCCTGTATTTTACTACTGGTTGGTTGTCTGGTTCTGTCACGTGGACCAACCCCTTCTTGTGCGTTTGTTTATTCCGTATTATTTCTAATATTATTCATATGTGTGATGTATTTGTTTAATTTAAAATTTCCCCTTTTTTATATGGTGCGTTTGTTTATTCCGTATTATTTCTAATATTATTCATATGTGTGATATATTTGTTTAATTTAAAATTTCTCTTTTTTTTATATTGTTCTTTCTGCACCTGTTGTTAGTCGTGTTGATGCTGCTTGGGATCGTCGAAACGAAGGATTCTTCGAAATTATTATACTGGTAAATATGAAGGTGTATATTTCTTGTTTTCCTTTGTTATGATCGCAGATGTAGATTGTTTTGTTGGCTGTTGGTTTAAGATTGCAGCTTTTTGTTGTCTTGTAGTTTGTGCCATGGAGCCGCCGTTTGCTAAGGACAATATATTACTTCTTAAAGATAGTTAGTTTTGTACGTCGTATCCTTTGGATCTCCTGTTTGCTTTTAGCTCACTTACTGTTGATTTTTTGTTATCATTCTTAGGTGTTTCTCGCGTTCGCTCTTATTATGACGGTCCAGAGTATGTTCATCCAACGTGCGGTGCTTCATTTTGGTTTTTGGAAGGTCGTAAGAGTTATGTCACTGGTGGTGGTCGCCTTCCAGTGTATACTAGCTGCTGCAAGGGAGGCAAAGTGTCCTTGCCTCCGTTTCCTGATTGGCCATCTGCTCTCAAGGACTTAATCAAATTTGATGGAGACCCTCTATCTAGCCGTTTTATGCGTTCGATTTAGGCATTCTAATTCTATGTTCTGTTTCACGTCTCTTGTCAAGATCCATTAAGCAGCCAATGTCACTCACCAGCAAGAGAAGTGATGGCAAGTGAACTTCAAGCACTTGTGAAGAGAAGCGAGAAGATTCACAAGATGTCAAAGAAAGGTACAAATATCGAAGAAGCAATCGAGATTTCATCTTCCGACGACACCAACATTAAAGAGTGAACAGCTAGCTTAGCAACTAAACCGAATGATTCTTCGTGCACTATAAATAAAGCACAAGGACATCTCAAGATCAAGTTATCTTCATGACAACAACCAACTAAGAGTTCACTTCATGCACCCTGTATAATTAGTAGTAATCTAATCTTGTCATGGCTGTATCTTAGTAGTAATGTAATTAAACGTGAGAATGGTTATTAAAAAACCGGATGTAACGGTTCGGTTCTTACTTTGGGTTTGATTGATTCATGTTTTATTGAGTTGAGATTTTTTTAGTTTGGTTTTGATTTGGGCATGTAGAGAAACCAGTTTGGGTATAGTTGGTTATGGGTTTAAACGGTTTGGTTATTTGCGGTTATAAACTATGCGTCTAAACCGGTTTCTATGCATTGGTTATATGCAATAATCAACGACGACCGAGAACGAGTATCTTTGATCCGCGTGCATTCTGTAATGCACTATGTAATTATGTATTATGGGCAAACAACAGATGAAAATCGGAAGTGTTTTCTTGTGCTTTCTCTAAGCAATTTGGTTTTAATACACTTGTTAGTGAGCTTTTTAATCATGGGCATGTTCTTTTTGCATCTTACTGTGTGTTGACTATATCTCAAGGATTACTTTGTTTCTAAACCGTTGTAGATGCACTTATGTCTTTTTTATCTCATTTGTTTCTTAACATGTCAATTTGTGTAATCATATGTACATTAAAGCAAATCCATGGTTATGTATTGGGTTTAAACCCACGGTTATGTTTTGGGTTTAAATTGATTTGGGTGGAAAAAAATAGTGGGTTTGGTTTTGGTTGGGCTAAAAATGACACTAAATGGATATGGTTCAAGTATGATTTTAAGAGATAAATGAATGGGTATGATTCAAGTATGGTTTAAGTATAAAATCATTCTCAGGTTTAAATGTAATCCTGTCATGGTTGTATCTTCCCTTTATACTATCCATGGATGTAGCTCGCACGTGTGTTCCTCCTTTCACTTTTGCATGACCCTTCTTTTATTATTATATAACATTGACACGTCGACGCACCAGAATGTTGGTATCAAGCACGCATACATAATGGTGTGGCCGCCCGAAAATGACAGATGGCTATCCCTATGCATTCACGCACCTAACAAACCTTGTTGTAGATACTCAAGCTCTCCACAATAAAAATGGTCGAACAAATATCTGCTGCAACTCAGATGTGCATCCTTTCAAACACAGCCGCATCCCCTCACTAGTTACACTATGTTAGCAAGTCTTATGGAATTGTAGGAAAAACCTAGAACCACCAGCTACTTTAAGGAAAAACCTAAAACCACCAGCGATCGTCTCTGTCCCCACCGTTACCATGCCGTCGCTCGCCGGCCTCATCACTATCCGGTTCACCCGCGTCAATTTCCTGCTATGGAAAGCGCAGGTCGTCCCCAACCTCACCGACGCTGGCATCTTCGGCTACCTTGATGGAACCGTCCCCGCGCCGCCGCAGATGATCACCGAGGGCACCGGCGACGCTGCGCACTTGGTGCCCAACCCCGCGCACGAGCCATGACGGAGGACCGACCAGGTTGTACTCGGCGTGTTCCTATCCTCCATGACGGAGGAATGCTTGCCCGGATGACGCGAGCGACCTCCTCAGCGACCGTCTGGTTCGCCCTCGACGCGATGTTCGCCGCCCAAAACCGGGCTAGCATACGCCAACTCCGCACGCAGCTGTCCCGGACGAAGAAGAAGGTCATGTCCGCGGCGGAGTATTTCGATGTTTTAAATAGCGGGCTACCGCAAATAGCGGTGGACCTCTAAAAAGGCTATAGCGGAGCTATAGCGGGCTATAGCAGGCTATAGCGTGCATTTTGTACATGAGACCATTTAGCGACACCCCGCTAAAAAGGTTATAGCAAGGTTATAGCAGGGCTATAGCGGGCTATTTAAAAATATGATTTCCACAAGATGATGGGCTATGCCGATGCCTTGACCATTGTCGGCGACGTACTGTTTGATGACGAGGTCATTGGGCATATCATTGGTGGGCTGGGTCACGAGTATGACCCTCTCATGACGTCGCTCGCCATCTTCAAAGGAGATGTGAGCCTCTCCGACTTCTACGCCTACCTCCTCAGCTTCGAGGCGCGTCAGGTTAGGCATGCCACCAACAACGACGATTTCTCTTCCTCGGTCAACAACGTCGTGCACCACGGCAATGGCTCCGGGTCCCGCGACGGCAACCGCAACAACAACAGCGGCCATGAAAACCGTAACAGCGGCTACAACGGTGGCAATGGTGGCCACTATGGTGGCAACGGCGGCCGTGGCAACAATGGTGGCCGCCAAAATGGCCACGGCGGTGGTAGAAACCGCTGTCTCCCCAGGTGCTAGGTATGTCGCAAGGAGGGGCACTACGCCCTTGACTGTCGCGAGCGCTACAACCACGTCTACCAGTCAGATGAGCATCGCAGCGGCAACATGGCGACGCACGACCACCGCGACAACAACTGGTACCTCGATACCGGTGCCATCGACCATCTCACCAATGACCTCGACCGACTGACCATGCATGAGCGCTATGGTGGGAAGGATCAAGTTCAAGTTGCAAACGGTGCAGGTTTGGAAATTTCTCACATTGGTCGATACGTCATTCTAAACTTGCTGGCTCACGTGATCCTATCATCTTGAAAAATGTCTTGCATGTTCCTGAAATTCACAAACATCTACTTTATGTTTATCGCCTTGTTTCAGATAACCGAGTGTTTGTGAAATTTCATCATTATTTCTTTTGTGTGAAGGAAAAAATCACGAGGAGGGTCCTTCTTCTCGGTAGAAGCCACAATGGTCTCTATCCCGTCCCGTATGGTCGGCCGACGTCTTCGTCGCGTCAAGCTTTTTCCGGAGTTTGTTCTTCATCGAGTCATTGGCATCATCGCTTGGGTCACCCGTCAAATAATGTAGTTGAGTCCGTCGTTCGGTCAAATAAACTCCCTTGTTCGTCGAGTAATGATACTTTCATTTGTGATGCATGTCAGCGTGCTAAAAGTCATCAATTACATTATAATAATTCTTCCTGTATTTCTTCGAAACCACTTGAGCTTATTCATACCGATGTGTGGGGGCCTGCCCTCGCATCTTCCGGAGGTTTTAAATTTTATGTTAGCTTTGTTGATGACTTTAGACGTTTTACATGGATTTATCTCCTTAAGCATAAATCTGATGTTGAACAAGTTTTCTACAATTTTCAAGCTCATGTCGAACGACTTCTCAACATAAACATCCGGGCGCTACAGTCTGATTGTGGGTGGGGGGGGGGGTGAGTACCATCGCTTACATAACTTTTTTCAACGCGTAGGTATTTCCCATCGCGTGTCGTGTCCACACACCTCTCAACAAAACGATGTCACTGAATGAAAGCACCGTCACTTGGTTGAAACCGGGCTTGCTCTCCTCGCACACTTCAATCTTCCTCCCTGATATTGGGATGAAGCCTTCCTTACCGCAGGTGATTTGATCAATCGCATGCCTAGCCGGACCCTCAAAAATATGACACCTCTGACTCGATCGCCTTCATGACATCTACCCCGATTATTCATTTCTTTGTATATTCAGATGTGCATGTTGGCCTAGTCTTCGCAAATACAACTCCCCGTAAGCTTGAGTTTCGTTCTAAGATGTGTGTATTTCTCGGATATAGTCCGTTTCATAAAGGATATAAATGTCTTGATAAATCCACCAGTCGCATCTATATTTCCCGTGATGTTGTCTTAGATGAATAAGTGTTTCCCTTTGCAACTAGTGCTTGTCCTGATTTATCATCGGTAAATCCTCCCGTGTCGTTCCCATCAACTGAGCCAGTAGTTCAGGATGCTAATGTGAGAAACTACAATCTGTCATTTTTGTTTCCTGAAGCTTGTCCTGCAGGTGCAGGTTCAGAGGAGCAGCGTCCATCTACAGTTGACGCACAAGACACGTCCCACGTGCATGCTACAGCGCCATGTATCCAGCCGGCGTGTAACACGCATCTGATCGCACAGGTTCTTTTTACTGTTTCGACCAATGTGACGTAAAAAAATCACAGAACGAACACAATCCGAAAGTGTTTCACGATCTGATCCTTTTTAGAAACGCCAGAACCCGTGGCGTTGCTGGTGTACATAGAAACATCAGTCCACCATGACGTTTTTGATTCACATTCAGACGCTAGTCTAGCTCGCGTTGCAACTCAGGCCGAAACGTCAAAGATCTTGGCGTTTCTGGACTATATGCAAACGCCACTGTTGGCGTTTCTGATCTGAAACTGGAATGCAGCTATGGATGAAAGCCACGGTGGTCCCCAAAATCAAGCTCCCGCTCCAGGAAATCCTTCGCAGCTTGGGCGGGAGGTCCCCAGCGCGCAGGGCCCGGTGTTGCAGTAGCTGCACCGGCCGCTCCAGGGGGTGCTCCTCCGTCGCCGCCGGTCGCGCCGCCGGCTCCTTCGATGGCCGCATCGCTGGCCTCCTCGACGTCGCCGGCCACACCGCCGGCTCCTTCGGCAGCCCCTACTGTCGAGCGTGCTCGCACGTGGCTGCAGAACAATGTCCGCTGCCCGAAGGTCCACACTGACGACACTGTCCAGTACAACCCGTATCGTCGCAGTTTTAGTGCCGTCGCTCCGTCCACACATCGACATGCTCTTGTTGATCCTGCGTGGAAAGCAGCTATGCAGGAGGAGTTTTCTGCTCTTCAACATACTGCAACGTGGTCACTCGTCCCACGTCCCTTCAGCACCAACATATTTAGTTGCAAGTGGATTTTCAAAGTAAAGCAACACCCTGATGGCTCCCTTGACAAATACAAGGCTTGACTGGTTGCTCGTGGGTTTACTCAGGGATATGGTATTGATTACCTTGACACATTTAGTCCAGTTGTTAAACCAGCTACGGTTCGTCTTGTGCTCTCGCTTGCTGTTTCACAAGGGTGGTGTGTGCGGCAAATTCATGTCAACAATGCATTCCTTCACGGTGTGCTTCATGAGGACGTGTATATGCAGCAGCCACCTGGCTTCGAGGACTCTCGTCACCCTCACCATGTTTGCAAGCTTCGGAAGTCTATTTACGGGTTGAAACAGTCTCCGCGGGCTTGGTATTCTCACCTTAGTGATCGGCTGCAACAACTTGGGTTTCATTCTTCCAAGGCTGACACCTCCCTCTTAATTTTTCAGCAAGGAGTTGTGATCATTTACATGCTAGTCTATGTTGATGATATTGTCATTGCTGGCTCTTGTTCCCAAGCAGTAGACCGGTTGCTTCGCACACTCTCTCGGTCTTTTTCCATCAAAGACCTTGGCCGCCTTGCTTACTTCCTTGGAATTGAAGCCACCTACAATTCTGGGGGAATGGTGCTCTCTCAGCAAAAACATGCTAATGGCCTTCTTCATCGTGCACATATGGAGAATTGCAAGGAGGTTTCTACTCCCATGTCAATCACACACAAGTTGGCAGCACACCTTGGCACTCCACTTACTGATGATGACGCCTTCAACAGCTATCAGAGTATGGTTGGAGGGTTGCAGTATCTCACACTCACTCGTCCTGATATTTCATTTGCTATAAACAAGGTGTGTCAATATCTGTCCAAGCCCACGGATGTGCATTGGGAAGCTGTCAAGCGCATACTAAGGTATATCAAGGGTACTGTGGTGACTGGACTTCACATTCGTCGGTCAAGCTCCATAGTTCTGAGTGTCTTCACGGATGCTGATTGGACCAGATGTCTCGATGACAGACGCTGCACTGACGGTTTTGTGGTTTTCTTTGGACCTAACCTGATTTCATGGAGTGCTCGAAAACAGCCCACAGTGTCACGATCTAGTACCGAGGCAGAATACAAGGCCCTTGCAAATGGTGCAACTAAAGCTACTTGGGTGCAATTTTTTCTTAGGGTATTGGGAGTATCCCTACCACGACCCCCGATTTTATGTAGGCGCCACCTACGTGAGTGCAAATCCAGTATTTCATGCAAGGACGAAGCATATTGAGGTGGATTTCCACTTCGTCGGAGAAAAAGTGGCGCAAAGAGCATTAGATGTCCGTTTTGTGTCCTCCGGTGATCAAGTGGCAGATGCTTTCACTAAACCTGGTACAAAGATAATGTTGGAGAAATTATGACGCAATCTCAACCACTAGTGGAAAACGGGCCTTTGGCCTGGACCCTTTGGTCCCGGCCTCCCTCTGGGCCGGGACTAAAGGCCCGGCCACGTCGCCCCAAATCACAATGCCACCCACAGGGCTTTGGTCCCGGCCCGTAAGGAGCCTTTAGTCCCGGTTTGTGTCCCAAACCGGGACTAAAGGGCTACGCGTTGTGCAGCCTGCATGTGCGCCACCTTTAGTCCCGGTTTGTGTCTCAAATCGGGACTAAAGTCCTCTGCCTATATATAGCACAGCCCCCCTCTCCCCTCTTCCTTGCATTTTTCTTGGATGAAAGAGTGTGGGTGTGTGCTAGCTCTCCATTTTTTTATGCACTAGAGGTGTTTGTTGAAATGTGTGTTAGAGCGATGCCGCTTCAGTTCACCGAACACAACTACGATATGAGATGCCTGAGCCACGCTTAAACCTCTTCCTCTTTATTTCTACTTATTCTAAAAGGTTAGCAACTATATTTCCTCGTTTAGACCGTGCGGTACTAATTTTTAGGATCGTGATTATATTTGATATACTGTCGTATAACGCAGATGAGCCATCCATGGATGTACGGTGACCGACGCACATCCGCTTACACAGAAGGCGTGCATTCTTTTCGAGATGCAGCCGATGCGAACAAGCATGGTGGTGGCTTTATGTTTTGTCCATGTGTTGAATGTCGGAATGAGAAGGATTACACTTCCTCAAGAGTCATTCAGAGCCACCTGCTTTGGTCCGGTATTATGTCGGGCTATAATGTTTGGACCAAGCACGGAGAAAGAGGGGTTATGATGGAAGACGACGATGAAGAAGAAGAGAACGATGATGACAACTACGGATCTATGTTCCCTGAGTATGCTGATACTGCAATGGAAGACAATGAAGAAGAAGATTAGGATGAAGAACGGGAACCAGATGAGCCCGCTGATGATCTTGGCCGGGTCATTTCTGATGCACGGCGAGGTTGCGACACAGAAAAGGAGAGGTTGCAGTTCTAGAAGATGTTACAGGACCACAACAAATTGTTGTACCCAACTTGTGAAGATGGCCAGAAGAAGCTGGGTAGCACACTGGAATTGCTGAAGTGGAAGGCAGAGACCGGTGTGACTGACTCGTCATTCGAAAAGTTGCTGGTACTGATGAAGAAGATGCTTCCAAGAAAGAACGAATTGCCCGCCAGCACGTACGAAGCAAAGAAGCTTGTGTGCCCTCTAGGATTAGACGTGCAGAAGATACATGCATGCCCTAATTTCTGCATCCTCTACCGCGGTGAGAAGTACGAGAATATGGATAAATGCCCGGGATGCACTGCATTGCGGTATAAGATCAAAAAAGATGACCCTGGTGATATTGAGGGCGAGCCACCCAGGAAGAGGGTTCCTGCCAAGGTGATGTGGTATGCTCCTATAATACCACGGTTGAAACGTCTGTTCAGAAATAAAGATCATGCGAAGTTGTTGCGATGGCACATGGAAGATCGTATGAAAGACGATAAGTTGAGGCACACCGCTGATGGTCGGCAGTGGAGAAAAATCGAGAGAGAGTTCCCGAGATTTGCAGATGACGCAAGGAACTTATGGTTAGGTCTGAGTACAGATGGCATGAATCCTTTTGGGCAGCAGAGTTGCAGTCACAGCACCTGGCCCGTTACTCTATGTATCTACAACCTTCCTCCTTGGTTGTGCATGAAGCGGAAGTTCATTATGATGCCAGTGCTTATCCAAGGTCCAAAGCAACCCGGCAACGATATTGATGTGTACCTAAGGCCATTAGTTGATGAACTTTTACAACTGTGGGCCGAACCAGGTGTACGTGTGTGGGACGAGCACAAACAAGACGAATTTAACCTTCGAGCGTTGCTTTTCGTAACCATCAATGATTGGCCTGCTCTTAGTAACATTTCAGGATAGTCAAACAAGGGATACAATGCATGCACGCACTGTTTGGATCAGATAGAAAGTATATATCTGGACAAATGTAGAAAGAATGTGTACCCGTACAATCGTCGTTTTCTTCCGCCCAAGCATCCCTTAAAGAAAAAAAGGCAAGCATTTCAATGGCAAGGCAGAACCCCGGGGGAAGCCTGTCATCCGTACTGGTGCTGAAGTATTTGATATGGTGAAAGATTTAAAAGTAATCTTTGGAAAGGGTCCTGGCAGCCAACCTGTTCCTAACGGCCCTGATAAGCGCGTACCCATGTGGAAGAAGAAATATATATTTTTGGAGCTACCCTACTGGGAAGTCCATGAGGTCCGCTCGGCAATTGACGTGATGCACCTGACGAAGAATCTCTGCGTGAATATTCTAGGCTTCCTGGGCTTGTATGTGAAGTCAAAAGATACACCGAAAGCATGGGAGGACCAGGAACGTCATAAAGGAAGAGATGGCATGCATCCAGGGCAGTTTCAAGGGCGTGCCAGCTACGCTCTTACTAAGGAAGAGAAGGAAATCTTCTTTGAAGTCCTTTTCAGTATCAAGGTCCCCACTGGCTTCTCGTCAAATATAAAGGGAATCGTAAATATGAAAAACAAAAATTCCAAAACCTAAAGTCTCATGACTGCCACGTGCTTATGACGCAATTGCTTCCGGTTGCATTAAGGGGAATTCTACCGGAAAATGTTCGCCTGACAATTGTGAAGGTATGTGCATTCCTCAATGCAATTTCTCAGAAGGTAATCGATCGAGAAAGTCTATCAGGGTTACAGATTGATGTGGTCCAATGTCTGGTCAGCTTTGAGTTGTTGTTCCCGCCATCCTTCTTCAATATAATGACACACCTCCTAGTTCACCTAGTCGAAGAGATTAGAATTCTCGGTCCTGTGTTTCTACACAATATGTTTCCCTTCGAGAGGTTCATGGGAGTCTTAAAGAAATATGTTCGTAACCGTGCTAGGCCAGAAGGAAGCATCTCCAAGGGCTATGGAACAGAGGAGGTTATTAAGTTTTGTGTGGACTTTCTTCCTGACCTTAAGCCGATTGGTGTTCCTAAATCTTGGTATGAGGGTAGGCTGACAAGAAAAGGCACACTAGGAAGGAAAGCAAAAGTATGTATGGACGGGCATTCTTTCTCTCAAGCACACTACACAGTTCTATACAATTCCACCGTGGTGGCTCCATATATCGTGAGACACGAGAATATTCTACGCTCCGAAAACCCGGGGAAGGCTGACTCTTGGATTAAAGGGGAACACGAGAAGGTTTTCCGCAGTTGGTTGCAGACACATCTCATGAATGATGACACCGTTGGAGATCAGCTGTACTGTTTGGCCAGGCCACCATCTTCAACTATATGTACTTCCCAAGGGTATGAGATAAATGGGAATACATTTTACACAGTTGCCCAAGATAAAAAGAGCACCAACCAAAATAGTGGTGTCCGCTTTGATGCAACAAACGAGAATGGGCACTGTTTGGAAACATATTACGGGTACATAGAGGAGATATGGGAACTTGACTATGGACCTAGTTTTAAGATCCCTTTGTTTCAGTGCAAATGGGCGAAGCTGACAGGAGGCGGGGTAGTTTAGACCAAAAGTACGGCATTACAACAGTGGATCTCAACAATCTTGCGTACATGGACGAACCATTTGTCCTAGCCAATGATGTCGCTCAGGTTTTCTATGTGAAGGACATGTCTACAAAAACGAGAAAAAGAAATCAGCAAAAGAAGATATCGTCTGATGAGCCAAAACGCCACATAGTTCTTTCAGGGAAAAGAAACATCGTGTGAGTAGATGACAAGACAAACATGTCAGTAGATTATAATAAGTTTCATGAAATTCCGCCCTTCAAAGTGAAAACTGACTCAAGCATCCTACTGAATGATGAAGATTCTCCATGGCTACGACCCAGAAGAAAAACAGAAATAATAGATACGAATATTGGTGCAATAATGTAATAATGTATTAAACCTTTTATGTAATGCATGTATGGAATGTACTAAACCTTTTAGTTTTGAATTATTTATTCAATTTCAAACACTTTTCATTTTCATAGTTTTGTCAAATTCTCAAATATGCAAAAATAATTTTAATAAACCTTTGTAAGAGATGAGTTTTCGTTCGAAACGCTAATACTTCGAGAGAGATTGTCCGTTTTGTACACGAAGTGCATCCAGTTTTTGTCGTAGCCCTCTCAACTTTTTAACACATGCTATGTGGGTGAAATGATGATAGCATGCCAACTTTCAATATTTTCAGAGTTCATTTATAGTGCTTTTCAATTTCAGGGTCAACTAGCACAAAAAAAAAGTAAATGCACGAAGAATACCAAATGAAGTCAGAAATTGTTGAAATTTTGTGATGTGCCTTTGAATGGTGCATTTTGAACATACAAAAAGTATGGAGTTCAAATAAGTTCAAAAAAATAAAATCCCTTTGTAAGAGATGAGTTCTCGTTCGAAACCCTGATACTTCGAGAGAGATTGTTCGTTTTGTACACGAAGTGCATCCAGTTTTTGTCGTAGCCCTCTCAACTTTTTAGCACATGCTATGTGGGTGAAATGATGATAGCATGCCAACTTTCAAAATTTTCAGAGTTCATTTGTAGTGCTTTTCCGTTTCAGGGTCAACTAGCTCAAAAAAAAGTAATGCACGAAGAATACCAAATGAAGTCAGAAATTGTTGAAATTTTGTGATATGCCTTTGAATGATGCATTTTGAACACATAAAAAGTATGGAGTTCAAATAAGTTCAAAAAAATGAAATCCCTTTGTAAGAGATGAGTGCTCGTTCGAAACTCTGATACTTCGAGAGAGATTGTCCGTTTTGTACACGAAGTGCATCCAGTTTTTGACGTAGTCCTCTCAACTTTTTAACACATGCTATGCGGGTGAAATGATGATAGCATGTCAACTTTCAACATTTTCAGAGTTCATTTGTAGTGCTTTTCAATTTCAGGGTCAACTAGCTCAAAAAAAAAGTAAATGCACGAAGAATACCAAATGAAGTCAGAAATTGTTGAAATTTTGTGATGTGCCTTTGAATGGTGCATTTTGAACACACAAAAAGTATGGAGTTCAAATAAGTTCGAAAAAATGAAATCCCTTTGTAAGAGATGAGTTCTCGTTTGAAACCTTGATACTTCGAGAGAGATTGTCCGTTTTGTACACGAAGTGCATCCAGTTTTTGTCGTAGCCCTCTCAACTTTCTAACACATGCTATGTGGGTGAAATGATGATAGCATGCCAACTTTCAAAATTTTCAGAGTTCATTTGTAGTGCATTTCAGTTTCAGGGTGAACTAGCTCAAAGAAAATAAGTAAATGCACGAAGAATACCAAATGAAGTCAGAAATTGTTGAAATTTTGTGATGTGCTTTTGAATAGTGCATTTTGAACACACAAAAAGTATGGAGTTCAAATAAGTTCAAAAAAATGAAATCCCTTTGTATCAGATGAGTTCTCGTTCGAAACAGTGATACTTCGAGACAGATTGTCCGTTTGGTACAGGAAGTGCATCCAGTTTTTGTCGTAACCCTCTCAACTTTTTAGCACATGGTATGTGGGTGAAATGATGATACCATGCCAATTTTTCCAACATTTTCAGAGTTCATTTGTATTGCTTTTCAATTTCATGGTCAACTAGCGCAAAAACAATAAGTAAATGCAAGAAAAATACCAAATGAAGTCAGAAATTGTTGAAAATTTGTGATGTGCCTTTGAATGGTGCATTTTGAACAAACAATTGAGTTTAAATAAGTTCAAAAAAATGAAACCCTTTGTAATAGATGAGTTCTTGTTCGAAGCCGTGATACTTCGAGAGAGATTGTCCGTTTTGTACACGAAGTGAATCCAGTTTTTGTCGTAACCCTCTCAACATTTTAGTACATGATATGTGCGTGAAATGATGACACCATGGCAACTTTCAACATTTTCAGAGTTTATTTGTAGTGCTATTTAATTTCAAGGTCAACTAGCACGAAAAATAAATTTCAAGGTCAACTAAAAAAAAAGTAAATGCACGAAAAATATCAAATGAAGTCAGAGATTGTTGAACATTTGTTATGTGCATTTGAGTGGTTCATTTTGAACACACAAAAAGTATGGAGTTCAAATAAGTTTTAAAAAATGAAAATCTCTTTATAACAGATGAGCTCTCGTTCAAAAACCATGATACTTCGAGAGAGATTGTCCGTTTTGTACACGAAGTGCATCCAGTTTTTGTTGTAACCCTCTCAAGTTTTTAGTACATGCTATGTGGGTGAAATGATGATAGCATGCCAACTTTCAACATTTTTATAGCTCATTTGTAGTGCTTTTCAATTTGAGGGTCAACTAGCTCAAAAAAATAAGTAAATACACGGAAAATACCAAATGAAGTCAGAAATTGTTGAAAATTTGTTATGTGCCTTTGAATGTTGCATTTTGAACACACAAAAAGTATGGAGTTCAAATAAGTTACAAAAAAAATCTTTTTGTAACAAATGAGTTTTCGTTCGAAACCGTGATACTTCGAGAGAGATTGTCCGTTTTGCACACGAAGTACATCCAGTTTTTGTCGTAACCCTTTCAACTTTTTGACACATTCTATGTGGGTGAAGTTATGATTCCATGCCAACTTTCAGAATTCATTTGTAGTGCTTTTTAATTTCAAGGTCGACCACCTAAAAACAAATAAGTAAATGCACGAAAAATCCTAAATGAAGTCACAAATTGTTGAAAATTAGTGATGTGCCTTTGAATGGTGCATTTTAAACACTCAAAAAGTATGGAGTTCAAATAAATTCAAAAAATGAAATCCCTTTGTAACAGATGACTCGTTCGAAACTGTGATACTTCGAGAGCGATTGTCCGTTTTGTACACGAAGTGCATCCATTTTTTTTCGTAACCCTCTCAAAATTTTACCACATGCTATGTGAGTGAAATGATGATACGAGTCTAACTTGCAAAGATTTCAGAGTTCATTTGTAGTTCTTTTTATTTCAAGGTCAACTAGCTCAAAAAAAATAAGCAAACGCACAAAAAATACCAAATGAAATCAGAAATTTCATGAAGTCTTTTGTTAAAATAATTAATATAAAACAAAAAAAAGAGTCAATTAAAAAGAATTAACTAAAACATTAACTAAAAAGAATGAATGAAAAATAATCAACTAAAATTATCAAAGTACTTATTTGTTAAAAAGAATCAAGTAAAACATTAACTAAAAAGAAACAAAAAAAGATCAACTCAAAAGAATTTTCATAAATGTTTTTGGTTAAAATCTTTAATAGAAAACTAAAATAAAAGATAAAAAAGCTTTAATAGGAAAAATGAAAGTAAACTAATTCACGAATTTCAAAGAATTCAAATTTGACAACTAACTAATTAGGTGTAAGTAGAAAAAAACGAGATAAATAAAGTAAAGAACAAAACAAAATAATGATTGAATTTAGGTTGAATTTTCTCTATAAATTCTCATATATTTTCAAGTTTTAAATTTAGGTAGAGAGAGTGCGTTTAGGCTCGTAAGCCTGCTTTAGAGAGGAGCTCGAAAGAGCACGCGTAACAGTGCTTATAAAGCACTGCCGGGGCTCCTTGCTAGGCGAGGTGGGACTAAAGGTTGCGATGCGCTGCGCCGGAGCCAGCCCAGCTCTTTAGTCCCGGGGCCTGGCTTGATCCGGGAATAAAGGCCCGTGCTACCCGTCTTTTGGGGTGCCGAAAAAGGGTCTTTAGTCCCGGGTTTTGGCTCGACCCGGGACTAAAGGGGGTCTTTAGTCCCGGTTCGAGCCACGACCCGGGACTAAAGCTCCGCCTTTATAAGCGAGAGTTGGAATTTTCCAACCCAAATCGCCCGATCTTTGCTCCTCCTCTTGCGTTCTATCTCGGTCGAACTGCGCTCGACGCCGCCGCCGTAGTCGTCGCCCTGCCGTCCCCCTCGCCCTGCCGTCCTCCTCGCCGTCGCCGTCGCACCGTCGCACTGGCCCTCGCCGTCGCCGTCGCGCCGTCGCCCTGCCTCCTCGCCGTCGCGCCGCGTCGCCCAGCCGTCTTCTCCTCGTCGTCTCCGTCGTCGCACCGTCCCCTGCTACTCCTCGCCATCGCCGTCGCCCCACAGGCGAGCCTCTCTCTTCTCTACTTTCTCGATCGACCGTCGATCGTGCATTCGATCGTTGATCGTGCATATATACGTACGTGTAGATGCTTAATTAATTAGCTAGCCAGATTCTTAATTAGTAGATTAATTAGGTTATTTGTAGATTATATAGATGCTTAATTAGTAGATTAGGTTATTTGTGTTATTTTTGTGTTATTAGGGTTAGGTAGTTAATTAATGTTAATTATAGTAGGTTAGTGTTAGCTAGTTTAGGGTTATGTAAATTTAAGTAAGTTAGTTTAGGGCCTTTTAGTTTAGGTCACAGTTAGTGTTTAAGCATATATAAATTAATCTACAATCTATACATAGTGATATTATATGATAATATTTGAGATGTATTAGTGATAATATCGGTTATGTTTCGGTTTGTCGTTGCTTCTTGTATGACTTTCATGAGTTGTTAAATGAGTAAGATGATAATGAGTTATATGTCATTTATTTGATGTGTGTATGTTATTGCACGGAACAGCTCCTAGTGCATATGTAGAGGATGATGCGCGCATTCTGAATATAGAGGATGTCTTTGTGTTCTTGTGATGTGTGTGTTTAGGAAGGAAAGACTCGACATACCTAAACTCAACACGTTGCATATTGGGTAATATAGCGATCTGTTTTAGAATTAATAGTGATATGTCATATAAGTTTTCTCGTAGTTGCCTTTGATCGATTTTAAATGTTTGAACTATGAACATAGGAAATGTCTGACGACGAAAAGGAATTCGCTATGTGCGAATACTGTCAAGACGAGCGCGGCCTGTGCAACACGCCTCACCTAGTTGATGATAGGCGCTTCAGCATCATGCTGGATGAGGACTTCAAAGTGGATACAGTAAGTCACAACGACTAGTCTTTTTTCGTAATTAAGCATGACTTCTTTTGCTTCAATTTATAATTTTTATTTTTTATTATTGTACTAGCGTATCCTCTGCCATGTAAGAATTTATGTCTTGGATAAGATTGGTTTCAGTATTGAAAAAACTATGGAGGTAAAGATAGTTCACTTGAGAACCGAGCATGGTTATACTTTTGCCTTAAAGCTGTACAATGGAGACACCTACTCCATTTCTAAATGCAAAAATTGAGTAGCACTATACAAGGCTTATGCATTTAAGGCTAGTATGCTTATCACCTTTCATATTCGTCCGGAAGATGAAATTGAAGGTAATATCGACATCTGGGTCGATGTGCAGACGCCTCTAGTTCTACCATTATGTGAGTTTCTCAACCATATCTATTAATTAATTTATATTGTTTATTTAAAAATAGTCGACAACTTATTTCCATTGACAACTTATTTTCATTGTTCGGAAAATGTATGGGAGATGGTAGACAGAACCTACTACTACAATGATGAAGTAGATTTAACTTATAAGGAGAAAAATCATCTTGTCGCATTTATTAATGATCTTGAGAATTACAATAGTTGTCTTCAAACTCCTCCACATTATGATAAATACGCGCCACTAGTGCATGTGGTGAACTGCGGTAACATGCATGAAGATTGCATGATAAAATTTTCTACTATTACGACATCCGTTCATCTTTTGCATAAATTCTTGTAACACTAAACTACATTGCCAACTACAAAGTTATTACTATGTTTTTCAACAAAAAATTCTGGAGGATTGTGTGCCTCCTTTGATGTTTCCAAGAGGTCACGTTCTTGTTATGAGCATATGGCCAACTCGGCCAGATCATCCTAGGTGTATGCAATTCTTCTGTTCATATCATATTTCTAAAAGCGATGAAATGACAATCAAAGATTGGAAAAAATGTATGGTCCATCGTAGAGAGCTAATTGGAAGCAACATTGTGCTTAGGTCAAGAATTGGAGACATAATGATCTCCATTCTCCATAATGGATCGTTAGGGCCTATCTTGTTTTATGATATTCTACCTAAGAGAGGGTAGAGTAGGTCCTATGAGAGAGGAGTAGGTCGTAGGTACAATGTGTTATTATGTGCTACAATGTTTTATAGTTGATGCTGATGATGAGTAGGAGTTGTGATTATGACTAATGACCAACTTATTATATGATGTCTATGATGATTATTACCAGATGTCATAAATGACTGGTCGATACGCCACAATACCTAAGAGACCGAGGAGAATGAGAGGAAACTTCTCTCTATTAATTAGCTAGCTAACACAATATGAAACCATTAAATTAACCCTCCACCCCCCATTCAAAAAAAAAACCATAAACCCTAAAAAGTGCTAAAAAAGCAGCGAAGAAATAGCCCCGGTTCGTAATACGAACCCCCCGGTTCGTAATACGAACCTGTATTAATACCCCCCTCGCTCCCAGCGCCGCCACGTGGAGGTTCATTAGCCCTAGTTTGTAATACGAACCGGGACTAATACCCCTCCCCCTCGCTCCCAGCCCCGCCACGTGGAGGCTCATTAGCCCCGGTTCAGGGCCAAACTGGGGCTAGCATTAGCCCCGGTTGATTAGTCCCGCTTCGCGAACTGGGACTAAAGGCCCAACCGAACCGGGGCTAAATGCCCTTTTTCTACTAGTGTAGTATAAAGTTAAGACAGTTATTTTGGGTTAGAGGAAGTAAATGTCAACCAGGTTATAAATAGTCCCACATCGCCCGCTTACATCCTATACATGCAATTTATATAGGTTTTTGACTTTTCTGTGTGTTAAGAAGTTGTGTAGGACTAACAAAAGAGAGACAAAGGTAGAAAAAATGAAGCCAATTAACAGTTTAAAATAATAAGTATAATGATAAGGAAGCAAAGAAAGGCTATTAACGTGACTCATACATTCATGGTTGCGACATAAACGGGTGACAAGATTTGAGGCCAGAAACATCGGTTGCACTTATATTTTGTTGTTGTTGAGATATACTTATATTATAAACCTACATGTGGGTAGAGGGTTGTCTACATTACTTTCTGTTGTATTGTTCGATCTGGTACGTCCATCCTTCATCCAATGGCTGGTTTCCTGCCCGTTACGGTGTGACTCTGGTACGTCCATCCTTCATCCAATGGTTGGTTTCCTGCCGGTTACGGCGTGACTCTGGACGACCACCTAGCCCGTGCTTGATTATAGTACACATTATTCCTGTTTAAATATGTCTCAAATCATAAGTTTTAATTCTTCTGATGATGAAATGAAGGTGAGGAATAACATCTTGCATGTGCAGAAGAAATTATGTTTCAATATTTTAAATATTGTTATTTTTTTATTCTTATGCTTGAGTTTATTTATGCATGTGTACTCGAGTATGTCAATGGTTCATAGGACAATGCAACTACAAAGAATGTTCAGTTCAGAGTATCTCAATGATTCACGGAACATTAGCAGCGGGTTCGACAAGCTTGAACTACTATTACATGACATTTAGATTGATCACAAGGACCACTGTGGTATCTTTTTTTTTTTTTTTTGCGGAAGAAGGACCACTGTGGTATCTAAAATCAAGAGAATGTCTTACAGGAAATATGCTAATTGAACATCAGCCGAAATAACTCAACGTTGAATGCATGCATTTGCAATGGTATGTGATCCTAATCCATCCAAGCGGACCGAAATACAACCTCTTTGCAGCACGCTACAATACATCAAACATCGATAACCACATACTATGATGGCATGGTTACTGAAAAGCTAGTCAGTTTGACTAACCCAAACATGACTGTCGGTTTGGCTTCTTCGGAACAGGGCATGACACAAAACAATTAATGTTTTTTGCGTCTGAGAATGACACAAGCATGTTTCGGTTAATGGGATCCTACAACTACGAACACACACGTCAATTATAAGTACTCCCTCCGTAAAATAATATAAGAGTGTGTTTAGATCACTATCTTAGTTATCTAAACACTCTTATATTAGTTTACAAAGGTAGTAACTTCGACACAAACAAGTTTTGGTTAATGGGATCTACAATAGCGACGACACACGTCAATAATAAGTAACTTGGATGTACTACATGAAACACGGCGATCCAACTATCATGATGACAAAAATTATACGCGTCCAACCCTAAGACTGTCATGTTGAGCTCTTTGGCCAACACGACTAACGGAAGGGTTGGCCTGGAAAAAGTGATCAAATCGTTTGTCGTTGGTTTCTCGTACAATAACACTACTATCAGAAGTTCTTCTTTGGCCAGTGCCACGTCGGTGGGTGTAGCAGAGACCGCGGAACATTGACAGTCAAAGACGACAAGCCGCTTGGCCTCGGTACGTGTATGTGACACGACTATCCACGAGTCGTTTCCTTAAACGAATTCCGGTGAAACCAAGGTGAATTTATGAAACGAAATTCTTGTCTTAGGTTTGTCTAGAAAATGAATGTATCTAAATATTAAAATATGACTAGATACATTCATATCTAGACAAACCTAAGTCAAGAATTTTAAAACGGAGGGAGTATATTTTTAGAATAGGAAAAGCAAGTCTAAATTATTAATTAATACATTATTAAGAAGAACAAGTTATTAAAAAAAAAAGAAGCAGTGGAAGATACTAGTACGTACAACGACAATATCGATTTTGAGGGCCTAGTATTACTTTGTTTTTACTCGTGTCCAAAGAGGGAGAGGGAAAGTTGATTTCAAAAAAAAGGAAGATTTGATTTTGACCGAGGGGGGGAGAGAGGAGACCACCGCGGCTACAAAAGCAAGCCCCGCGGCGCACCATCCCCTCCTCTCCACCTGCTCCTCTCTCTCTCTCTCTCTCTCTCTCTCTCTCTCTCTCAGCTCCCAGCGCGCCAGCCCTTCTCTCATCTTCTCCTTCAGATCCCGAGATGATATGCGCAGCAGCAATGGTGAGGGCCAGCCAGCTGCGAGGTACCGCTCGCTGGTAAGTGAAAGGGGGTGTAGATCCTTCCTCTCCCTGTCGGTTTCCTTGCCTAGATTCTTTTCTCATCTCCTGCCTCCGTTTCCCACGGTGCGTGCTGGAAGAAGGCTTTCCACCAACGGCGGCAGCCCGGCGACCTCTGGAGGCGGCGCCTCCACCAACGGGTGAGATTTCTTGGATCTTGTCTTAGCTCCTCCGGTTGCTGTTGGAAAAATCTTCAAAGCTTGATCCTTTTTTACGCGACGGATGCAGGAACAAGGTGACCATCGGCTCGGGGGCGACCTACGGGAACGGCTCCGGGATCGGGTAAGATCCGTCCATCTCGTGTCCTTTTCATGGCCCGGCCCCCAAAGGCCAATCAAAAAGCTCATCTTTTTTTTTTGGTCGTCACCTTGGCAGGAAGCCAGCCGGCGGAGGGGCTGCCACCAACGGCGGCGGCGCGGCGACTGGAGGAGGGGCGGCGATCAACGGGTAAGATTTGCTCCCTCGGTTTCTTTCTGCTTCGCCTCCTGCCTGACACGGGCGGCGTGTTTACCTTACCTTACCTTGCAGGAAGGCCAACGGAGGCGCGGGGGCGGCCAACGGCAACGGAGGGGGAATCGGGTATGCACACACTTTTCTGGAATCGGGTATGCACACACTTTTCTGTCTCCGGGCACGGCCTCAAACCTAATCTTCTATTTCTGTCATCTTGGCAGGAAGGCACCCGGCGGAGGGAATGCCACCAACGGCCAAGGCGTGGCGACCGGAGAGGGGCCGGCGACCAACGGCAGCGCCGCAACCAACGGATATCACTGATTAGCCCGTCCATTTCCTTCCCCTACGCCTCGTCGTTCCTTCCTAGCTCACCTTCTTTTTCATCTGACCATCATGCCAGCAAGGCGGCCGTCGGCGGAGCGGCAGGGAACAGCGGCGGCGCGCCGACCGGCAAGGTGGTCAACGGGTAAGACTCGCTTTCTGTTCCCCCTCCGCTTTTCTCCTCCGCCTGCAGCATTCGTCCTTTGTTTCTCGATTGTTGGTAACCAGTTCATATTTTTTGACGTGGTACCGGGAAATGGCAGGAAGGGTGGCGGAGGCGGGGCTGCGCAGGGCGTGGGCGGGGTGCCTAGCGGTGGCCCTCGGTACGACGCCCTTCTTTCCTCGTCGTTTTTTGTCTCTGTCGGCTGGCTAGAACAAAAATCCTAGTACTTTTATCTAACGGATCACCAAAACAAATGGTATGCGGGGGAATTTATGAATGCTCCAGCCTCTCGATGCTCCGGAGCGAAATATTTCAAGAGGCAAAAAGAATCTGCAAAGGTTATAAATAACTGTTTGAGTCGGACGAAATTCTATTCAAAGAAGTCGCCGGGTTGCAGAAAGAAATGAGGTATATATAATTCTTCCCCTTTTCTTTTCTAATCAGTTCATGCCTCTCTAGTGCATCGCTAGTGTAATAAGTACTGTACGAAGTATGTGTGTGCGCGTGAGAGTGATTGATAGCTGGTTAAGTTAATACGTACTTTAGTGATTTGACAGTATGAATCATACAAACTCAGAAAAAGATTTGAGGAGAGCAACCTATGCCCTGCTAGGAGCAGCAGGTGTGTTGTTATTCACCTTTGGGGCCTGGATGTCTCCGTATCTAAAACTCAATTGTCAATAATAGCGTGAAGCAGGTGGAGCGCAGGGCTCGCCTGAAGAAGGTGGATGAGCTCCTGAACCAAGGTACGTACTTCTGTACCAAATACACTAGTCTCCGACTAGTACATTGATTATTGATGCAGACCGCGGCTGTTTGTTGTGCGACTAGTAGTAGTAAATAATCGAAATGAATTGATGAATGCAAGATCAGCAGACTCTTCTGCGGATGATGCTGGGTCGGAGGCCAAAACCTCTGCGCCTGCGGCCGCTCCCTCAGCAGCAGCCAAGGCCGTCGGCGTCCATACGACTACTGCCGGAGCACCGACGGCTGCCGCAGCAGCAGCCAAGCGCGCCGTCGCTGCACTGGAGGAGTAGATCCCGCAAGCACAGCACCACCTAAGTGAAGTGCCTCGGAATCAATCGGTAGTGCTGTGTTACTACATTCTTCTTTTGTTTCCTGTTGATTATCGCGCTGTGACCGCCGTGGAGGGAGCCGGAGCCGGTACTGATACTTGTTCTCATTGTTGTCTTTTTGATTTTGCACCTCCTGAAGATGTTCAATTCAATTCGAGGCTGTGAAATGCCCCCACTATATTTAAGACTTGTTTATGTCCAATCATCCTACATTTAATTTTGCTTGTGATACTTTCTTGTGTCCTCTGTGCTATGCTGTGTGTGTCGAAAAGATTTTTTCAAACATACTTTAGAGCATGGTTAATAGTATAGCCAGCTACTGGATATGTACCATTGCCATGTTATGTATACCTCATCTTATAACTAATATGTATAATAGTTGGTTATGAAAATGTACAACCTTTTATTATATTGTTAATTTTTTATTCTCACAAGGTGCATGGTAGCACGTGTTAAAGTTGGTTTTTAACTAAGAGCCATTCTTACCTTCTCTCTCATCTTCTTTTTCGTCAAACTATGCATAAATATACTAATTTATTTCTTATAATCAGGTGACTCAACTTTATTATAATTGCTCTTAGTTGCTTGCCTGCTTGTAGTTAATCAGAGTGCTGCTCCTTCTCTTGCCTACTTATACTAGTATAATGAAAGCAAATAAAATATGGACTGTTGGCTCCGTGCTCCTATCTTTTCTTGCTCAGATCAAACTGCCCCGTTTTTCCACTATTTTCAGATTCTCTTCCTACAGGCTAGACCAAAACAATAGTCTAGTCTTGCAAAGTTTCGCCATCTTCTACCTCACCTCTAAGGTTATGTATGTAGTATGAAGCTGTTATCAGCAAGGTCAAATTCATCAACAAGTGCATTCCACGCCTTCTGAAGCTTATCAGCCGTCAACATCTTATTAACAACAGCATTGAAAACATCTTTGAGACCTGTCTTCTTCCTAAATATCGCCCTAAGGCTTTGCGGGAAATCCCACTTTTTTACCACCGGTGCATGGTGTTTGGTAGTGTTTTGGCAATAGCTACCTCCATAGCTCAATTGATCTGCACTGAAATGGTGCAAATAACATTATTACCCAAGAGAGGTATTGAGAAGTATATCACACATTGCAACATGGATGGATAAAAAAAGTGTGCCGAAAGAAGATGATTACCTGTCAGCATGGTGAGGGCTCCTTGGAAGAAGAGATATACCTTGACATCTCTCATTGTGTAACCAAGATACAATGGATACAAAACTAGCTATGTTGGATTAATTTGGCGCTGTAGGATCATCCTTGTAGCCATCATATTTTCCCAAGGACTACCCCGTATGATGCTCTGTAGAGTTAACTGATTGCATGGTTTGAGAGTGTAAAATGTTTCAAGAAGACCATATTTCTAAGCAATAAGAATAAGGAGTTCATTCTTAGATATCACATCCAAAGTCCAAGGGTGGATTTTCTAACAAGTATGAGTACATTATGTAGTATGAATATTTTAAGGAGATGCATCAGGCAGGTATGTGCTCCGGACTAAGAGCATCTATGACCAGACCCGTCATACCGGTCTCAAACATCCGGATGGCCATCTGGTCACGAAATTTCCACCCAGCCAGGCGTCTCAAATGGGCCTCAAACTCCGGGGCTGATCGACACCCCTCATATCTAGCCCAAATATGAGGCGGATATGGGGGGCGTTCGTGCGCGTCCGGGCACGCCTACCACGTCGGACCCGACAACTCGACCCCACCGTAAATTGCATCAAATCCAACCAAGAGTTGCCAGATCCATTTGATCTTTCCGCTCTTCTTCCTTCCCCGCACCGTCCGTATAGTCGCTCCGCCGTCGAGCGTACTCTGCATCGTCCGCTCATCTTGCAGCTCTGCCGCTACGCACACTCTACAACTCTCCCATCCTCGCCGTTGTGACGTTTGATACACACAAAGTATTCCTCCGATGTCCAGGAGTTGCATGATCTCATGGTCATAGGAATAGATACCTTGACATGCATAAAACTGTAGCAGTAAACTTACACGATCATATGCTACATTCGTAGTTTGGTCTTGTCCATCACATCATTTCCCTAATGATGTGATCCCATTATCAAGTGACAACACCTTGTCTATGGTCAGGAAACCTTAACCATCCTTGATCAACGAACTAGTCAACTAGAGGCTTACTAGGGACATTGTTTTGTCTATACATCCACACATGTATCGGTGTTTCCAATCAATACAATTACAGCATGGATAATAAACAATTATCTTAAAACAGAAAATATAATAATAACTATTTATCATTGCCTCTAGGGCATATTTCCAACATTACGATGGTATAGACTGCTAAGCCACTAACCATTTGAATAATTGCAAGCAAAATATCGGGAAATTAAAATTATTTTTTGAGGGGAAGTTCCCACAGTAAAAGTTGCTACTATAGATCCATATCAGGACTATATGTATCTGCATCAAATGGTTCTGAATGGTATCTTGAATGATACTGTAGCAACAAATTTGAGGTCAGATACTCAAGGAATAACGGTACATAATATAAACACCAAACACTATAAGGTTTTGTCTTACATCTGTTAATAAATAGGATAAGCTAATGCATATGGATGGATGTTGTTCCAAAAAAAGTAGGTGTTTCATACAAGAAATGTTCCACTAGAGCATTATGAAATGCACAACAGTACATGAACAAGATAATTATTAGGACCAGTCGTGCACCATTTAAATTTACAAAAATGCAGAAGCGATATTTTACACCATAGTTCCATAATTCCAGCTTAAAACATATGTGCTTCGAATAAAATGCACCCAAAACCAGAACTTCCTTGCAAAAGTTATTATTCATTCCATACCGATATTTAACAAAATACCCTCCACATCCATGAGTTCCAAAGTCCTCCTTGGATTGTATCCACCCAGTAGGTTTATTACATGCAAGCACACACTGTTGTAAAATTTATAAAAACGAAATGCTCCAACTATTCTAACATCAACTTATTTCATTTTAGTCAAACAACAAAGGAAGATGTACTCCCTTCGTTCCTAAATATAAGTCTTTCTAAAGATTATACTATGGACTACATACAAAGTAAAAAAATATATGAATCTACACTCTAAAGTATATCTATATATATATCCGTATATAGTCCATAGTGAAATCTCTAAAAAAAAGACTTATTTAGGAACAGGGAAGTATAATATTAGAGATATAACTAAAATCTATAAAGAATAATGACAAAAGGAAGTCTACTATGTGTAGCGGCCGCTCCACAGCGGCATGAATGTGAGGAGCTGACGTCGGGCAAGAAAGCGTGCGGGCGAGGGAGCAGGACTTTGTGTGGGCCAGGGCGGTCAGAAGCGGGCGTGGGTGACGTCTGTAGGCCCGCAAACCCCCATGTTTGTCTTCGGTGTACAGGGAAAACACGTCTACACCGCTCGACGAAGTGATGCAGGCCCACATTGGACGGCTTATATGGTCCGGATTGCACAATCAAAACGTATGCACGTGATGTGAGGATCAGCGTTGAAGATGCCCAAAGATGGTACATACTATGTACTCCCTCCGTCTCAAAATTCTTGTTTTAGGTTTGTTTAAGAATAGATGTATCAAATACCAAAACGTGACTACATACATTCATATCTAGATAAATCAAGACAAGAATTTTAGGACGGAGGGAGTATATTTCAGCATACCATCACCAACATTTTGTTTCTTCTACAACAGTGTAGCATATAGCTACCTTTTCTTTGCATGGTGTGGAAAAAGGAACTCCCTTGCTTATCCATCTTATATGTTTTCCTTTTACGAGTGAGGTAATAGCATCATTGGTGGTAAAACTTGTAGAGAATATGATATTTTAGTACTACAACTTGCAAAACTGCACCTAGCCATCCTACAACTTGCAAGTCCAAAACCAACTAGCAATCGACAAATGGCGCCACACCGGCGGTGCTGATCGTCGCCGCAGCTCTGCAAATACCTCCTGCTGTTTTATTGAATAAAGCCGGAGTACACGTCGACAGTGAATCATGGATGGGGATTCAAACTTTGAACCTCAAGAATGCATCACACTGGCGCTGACCAATAGACCAAACAAGTTGATGTTTCAGTTTGATGTGTGCATGGTCTACTAATGCATCTTTGGAAGACCATATATAGTTATCAGACCCGCTGCTACGGGCACCATCGAACACTGAACACTGATGAGAGCGAGTACTGTCACATCACCAATGCATCAGGTATAATGCTAATGCACAACCACGGCAGGCATAGTCTCCTCTTTTACCCGCCCTTCTGACCATGCATGGTTCTCACCGGTGTACCGGCCGGCTGGTAGTTGTGTATGTGCTCCTACTTTGGTATTGTTTGCTGCAGCTTCACGTAGGATCGATCGGGAGCTTAGCACTATATATTTCAAGCTGGGAATGGTCTGAGAGCTGCCCATACCCACTCCGATCCATAACTGAAAAGTTCAAAGTCCAATCCTAGCCACAAGAAAGTGCAGGTGTCCGTTCTTTTCAGTTTACAACAGTGGTTGGTTTCTGCTCTTTACGGAGAGCAGTGCAGTTTAATGAACATCTTATTACAAAGTTGGAGCACAATGACTTCATTTACCGATCATTATATCATGAAAAAGGAACTAATCAAATCTGGCAAAGAGAAGGGAATTGTTCGTCCGTGTTGAACTGAAGAATGCGCATGTTGGCATTGTACTATTATATGCTAGTAGTAACTTGACCCTGATTGATTGGAGAAAGCTCTGCACTTGTCGTGGTCGGGTGGTTCGCGGCGTTCGATGGGACGCTACAGTCGGAGGGCACGGGCACCGGGGCTGGCTCCGGGCAGAAAGGTAGTCTGGCCTCGCAGCCGGACCCGGTCAGGCAGCTTCTTTGGAGCATGGAGGTTTTGGACCAGACAGAGTTGCAGAGAGGGTGTTGTTTCCTGTTCGTGAAAGTAAGATAAGAAAGGAGCAGCTGCAGTGTCTGAGGTAGGCGCTGATGTCGGTTGGTCCGTCCGGTGGGAGCGGCGCGTGCACTCAACGGGCCAACATAGAACAAAGAGGGGCTTCATGTGATCTTCTCAAGTGGCAAGCGGCAGACTGCCGTTCGAAGAACCAGGAGCATCTGTGATGCTATCTTTGCCCTGGGGTGGGGTGTCTCATCCGTAGCAGCTGGCGCCAAACAGAGCAACCAACATACCAATGCCCTGTTCCGGCCCCTGCATAGGCATAGCCATTCGCTACTGTTTGTGGTACTACTAGTGGCAGCAAACTCAGTACTCCCTCCGTCCGGAAATACTTGTCCTAAAAATGGATGTATCTAGACTTATTTTAGTTATAGATACATTCATTTTATTCATTTCTAGGACAACTATTTTTGAATGGAGGGAGTACTATTTTTATGTCTTCTTTTTTTCCTTTACGTTATAGCACTGTATATAGTTTATTATTCAACTTTCAAAAGTGTGTTTGTTACCACCGTTTTCACCCCATGGTACTTGGAACGAAAACTTGATCCGGATTGATTATTATTTTCTTTCTTTGAAACAATGATGCATCTTCTTGATTACCAGCTCAACGTAATAAGCACCACAAACCATCACACCACACGGTTTCTCCACTTTCGGCCATGGAAACTGGCTACACCCCCAGCCAGCGACGGAGCTTGCCACAACCATATGCACCCGTACTCGACGCTCCCTGTTGCTCCAGACTCCAGAGTCCAGCTCCTTCATCGACATGCAGTCGCCAGAGGAGAACATCCCTGCGCCAACCAATTGGTATGGAATTACTCCACGTGGACATCGTCGACGTCAAATGATCGGGCGTCTAATACTCTGTAATACTAGCATTTCTTTCCTACTTGTTGCTTATAGCATCACGTGTCCATGAATTTGAGATGAGATGCAAGATTTCTCCATGTAGTATTGGCCTATTTCTGGCAATAAAGGATAGGATACAAGAAGGAGCAAAGTTGAAAGAGGGATCCTATGTGTACGCCACATTCACATCTGGTTTCATGCGATACACTAAAATGTGGTTGGATCAGCACAACTTTTCTGACATGTGAGGTTACCAATGGTATCGCAGCAGAATTGGACAGCAAACTGTCGGAGCACAATCCCACACCCAACTATCATACACATAGTTGTTTCCAAGGTAAAGTATATGTGATGTTCTCTGTTTAATCTCTTAATAACTTGCTGTCTGAAAACAGAAACATAGAATCAATGCACGTTTAGCTTGTCCTTCTTTGAGCTGTGAGCTCAAAGATTGTCATCCGTGTGCTCGATGACAGATTCCAAAGCTCTTTAAAAAAAAGTTGTGTTATGTTTTAGCAAGTTTTCATTTGAAATTAGTAAAATTATCATAATCACAGTGAACTAACTGAGCTAATTGTGATATGTTTTAACAAGTTATCATCCGAAAAGAGAAAATCATCAGAATCCTAATGAACTAATCGATTTAATTCTCTTGCTTGTTGCCCTGTATGAACATCTTTTGATCCATTTCTTCACTAGAATGAAGAATACGAAAATAAGTTTCCAGCTATAAAATAGCACCTGCAGTAACTGTACATGAAACACATTAAAGTCTTTACTTTTGAGACCGAGTTCACAAACATGGATTTTCTAATTATGCTTTCTCCCTATTTACTTTTTGGTATTTGGTTCTCGTACATTCTTGGGCGTGTTATTCTGATTCATGACCAATTCGCTTATTCAATAGAGAGGAAGTATAAGAAGCCTTTTTTATATAAGAGTTAAGGCTCTACTGTTTCTCCTTCCAAATTTTGCTTCTTGTGGTATCAGCATCCAAAGAACCAAGACACAATTTCTATTAAATTAACTTTCGGGATAGAGATAGTTGTGTTCCTAACTTCGTATATACTCCCTCTGTCCAGAAATATATATCCATTGCTCCCACAAGTATTTCCTGTCCAGAAATATATATCCATTGCTCCCACAAGTATTTCCAAACAGAGGGAGTAGTACGTTATGTATAGATTCTTTAAAAAGCACAACATAATTAAATGGCTATATGTAGTAAAAAATAGTTTAATACTAGAGACTGGGATCACTTCCTAATGAAATGACGAGGTGTGTACATATATTGTTGGAAATATCAGCAATTCATCATATGATTTAATTAACAAAAATAATAGATAAAACATGACTATTACAACAAAGATAAGACAAGTCATGCAATCTAATAGAGGGTATGCAAATAGCATTTAAAATAGTAAATATGAACTGAACGTATCCACGATAGTAGCAAGAACAAGAAGTTGTAACAGGATATCAAACAGAAAGAACACGAACATGTATTTGAGCTGCAGCTGTAGCATTGGGATTGGCATTGACGTTGTTCTCGTCCATGTTGACAAAGAGGTTGTCGACGTCGGGGAAGAAGTCGTCGGTGTCTGTATCGTCTGTGATGAAGATGTCAGTATCACGCAAAGCACTCCCTAAAAATCTTATCAACCTTCTCCCCTACAAGACTCGAAGTGGCAAGGATGCTGACTGTATCGAACTGCGATGCGTGCCGCAAGTCTGGATGGGGAAGTACCTAGCAGCAGCTCAGAGTTTCAAACACGGTGGCGACACGAAGATGATGTTATGGTGTATCTATGTGAAAAGGAGTGGCCTCTTTTTTATAGACAGAAGGAGGCGAGCAGACAGCGACAAAGAGGTGAAGCAAAAGAGGGAGACAAAATGAAGAGGGAGGAATCGAAGGGTGTAGTGTTCGTATTCAATCTCCATTAAAGCAAAAAAAAAATTGAGCTCCCGTGTGGCCTTTCGTATACCAGTCGTGCGTGATAAAATTTCAGACGACGGCTCGGTCATTCCCGCAACCTGTGAGGCGTCGTGACGAGGCGTGGTGTGCCATGTCGTAAGGGGGGAGGGGAGGGAGGGGGGGGGGGGTGGAGGAGGAATGTGCGTAAATGTCTCTCTTATTTTGATGCTCATATATGTGGAAAACAACCTCCCTATAAAAGTCGTAGTCCTTTGTATTAGAAATATACTTTAGATTTAAAAATAGAGATAATGATCTTGTACTCCAAACCTCTAGCCCCTCATGTATTGTATATGTATCTCATGTGAGGATCAGATAAATAACATAATATTCAGCCATCCGACAATCTTCTACATTGTATTAGAGCGGTTAGTCTCACGACGCCGATCCTAGGCCTCCCCATCATTTCTGCAGCGTGTCATCCCCATGGAGATTAATCTCCTCTCCCTGGGGTGCGACACCAAATCTATCATCGTTTACATATTGCATCAAATTTCATAGGTTTTCGGTTTTCGAAATTTCCCGGTCCAGCAAACAGATTGATCCTTTTAAACCCTCCTATTTTCGGTGAATCATCATTGCAGAAATTGGTGCCTCAAACGGTGTCCAAATCAACCCCAATTGTCCACGAGAGCATCCGCAGGTGTGCAGCAGATCGGCTTCGACGGCACGGCCGTCGACTTCAATCCAATCTACAACAACGACATGTGTGCATGACGCGCGCACACATATACAGAAAGATCAAGCGGAGGCTGCGGCAGGCAGGAACACGAGCGACTCACAGGCCAAGCTTCTCCAAGCCCAAGCCTACACGTAATTAAGGCATCTCCATGGCCGCATCGACGCAGGAGCCCTACGATCTTTCAGCTCCAATGCGACGATCGAGCCTGCAACATCATCAACTCCGTGCACGCATGCGCATACGTGCCTGGGTTGGCCATCCGCTACACATCCATCATCTATAGTGGATCCGAATCCATATAGGCCGAAGTGCATGCTGATGGAATCAATTGCCATAGAGGGTGCTTGGATCCATGGGACTAAAACTAGTCTGACTAAAAATAGTCTCTTTGAGAGGCGAAAGTTCCAATCACCCATGACTAAAGTGGGATTAAACTACTCTAGAGACTAAAATCTTTTAATCACATGAACCCCTACTAAAATTCGTTTTAGTCCTCTCTCTCCTCAATTAATCTCTCCTCGTTTTACTCTGTCATTTAATATCTCTGCTCGTCTGTTCCCCTGCCTCGAGGGCTCTTTCCCCTTCTGCGCCTCCGCCTCCACCTCTGCCGCGCCTCCGCCTCCACCTCTGCAGGACACCGGCTCGTCCGCTGCCGCGCCTCCGCCTCCACCTCTGCAGGACGCCGGCTCGTCCGCTGCCGCGCCTCCGCCTCCGCAGTATCTCTGCTCGTCTGTTCCCCTGCCTCGAGGGCTCTTTCCCCTTCTGCGCCTCCGCCTCCACCTCTGCCGCGCCTCCGCCTCCACCTCTGCAGGACACCGGCTCGTCCGCTGCCGCGCCTCCGCCTCCACCTCTGCAGGACGCCGGCTCGTCCGCTGCCGCGCCTCCGCCTCCGCAGTACGCCGCCGCACCTCCACCTCTGCAGGTCGTCGCCACACCTCCACTTCCGCAGGACGCCGCCGCCCCTCCACCTCTGCTGGTCGTCGCCGCACCTCCACCTCCGCAGTACGCCGCCGCACCTCCACCTCCGCAGGTCGTCGCCGCACCTCCAGCTCCGCAGGACGCCGCCGCCCCTCCACCTCCGCAGGACGCCGCCGCCCCTCCACCTCCGCAGGACGCCGCCGCCCCTCCACCTCTGCTGCACCTCTGCTGGTCGTCGCCGCACCTCCACCTCCGCAGTACGCCGCCGCACCTCCACCTCCGCAGGTCGTCGCCGCACCTCCAGCTCCGCAGGACGCCGCCGCCCCTCCACCTCTGCAGGACGCCGCCGCCCCTCCACCTCTGCTGGTCGCCGCCGGCTCGGCCTACCGCAGCCCTTCCGCCCCCGCACCAGGTCAGTCCTCTGTCGCTCGATTTTTCTTCAGTTTTTGTGCTTGTTCTTTCATTAAGTAGATGAGAACATTGTCTCAGATCACCTGGTGCTGCGGCAGAGGCCATGGACGGCGCCCCGTTCGATTTCTTGTCTCAAACGGAGTCATCTGGTGCTGCGGCGGAGTCCATGGACGGCGAAGGGTGGGACTTGACGCCCCCTCGTCTCCGGCGTGATAGTTCCGGCAGTCGTGTTCCGAGGACCGGGAATGTCGCCGCACCGCGGATGGACCTGGGGAACCTTGACCTCAACGCCGACTACGCCACCGCCTCGTACCCCGACATGACCATGTACACACATATTCTTCAACGGGACATCGGCTCCGGCAAGATTCGGTCGACATGAATCAATTGAGAGATAGAATTGCTGATGGTTTGTTCCAGGGCCATTAAGATCATTGTCATGTTATTTATTTTCTTGTGTATGGACAATACTAATTTTCTTATGTATGGACAATTTTACTTTACTTGTATGGACAAATTTTATTTACTTGTGTATGGACAAATTTTCTTGTGTATGAGCAACAGTAGTGGCGGGAGAGGAGTTGGCGGGAGGAGTTGGCTGTTATTGTGGTAGGATTAGGGGAGAGGGAACATAATAAATGCTCATTAATTGATTTTAGTCTCTTTAGTATTTTGGATCTAAGCATGGGTGAGACTAGCAAGTTTTAGTCCTACTAATTTTAGTCATGGGACTAAAACGTATCCAAGCACCCTCATAGATGCATGTGGCGGGTCCATAGGCATGCTACGAGCTCCAACCAGAACATCGGGACCCGGCTCCACGCTTCTCCAGCTTCATCGACCCGCGCCATCTCCCACGTCTCACGTACGCGCCGTCAAGCAGCAGCAGTTCTGTGGCACATCTACTCCAACACGGAGGGGTGCAGCCAGCCGAACACATCTACCCCGTCTGTGGAATTATATCACGAAATATTACAATTGAGCGTTTGAGGTTGGTCTGAGACATCCGTTAGGTTTGCTTTTTTTCTTCTTACCGGTCGAGATGATCGAAACGTCTGTGGACGGTTTAAGACACCCGGTTGTAAATGCTCTTGGCGGGCATGGCGATGCGCGTCTATTCCACTAGTCACTCATCTACTTCCGTGGTACTCCATGGTGGATGGATTTGGTGGAGTAGTAATTACGATCCATGCACCAAATCCATCCAATTGCCGATTATCTCGTGATCCGTGGAGAAGCGGTCAGACCAAGGACCAATACCAAGCTCTCAATCTCATGTCATCAAGAAAAGTGTGCTCGATTCGCAAAAGAAGTAGTAAAAGGAAAGAAAGAAAGAAAGAAAGCAAGCAAAGAAGAAGAGTGGCCTGGAACAGATCACCCGGTAGGAGTCAGCCAGCAGCATCTTATGTAAACAGTAGTACGAACTGCGGGCGACAGAGTCTCTGTCCCCGCTCGATCAGCCTGACACTAAAGTCTAAAGCACAAAAGCCTTTGGCGCTGTGCAGAACACGACCAACGGGTCTGGGATGGGAGCGTTCATCCTTTTATTTTGTTGCGAGAATTGATGGGAGGGTTCCGTCTATACAACGGTACAAACTCTCATTCTTGATCTGTCCGAACGTTTGGGGATATTTTCTTCGTTATGGAGCACGTACTAATACTCCTAACACAGACCAATATAGTAACCTGTGTTTAATTATTGAATGATGTACCGACTGGCGTCATGTCAGTTTGTTGCCAGCCCCGATGTGATCTATCGGAGCATTATAGTAATATTTTATTTATAACCAAAAGGAAGGAGTAACACTAGCTACTACTCCTACTACCGATCCTCCCGTAAAAAAACAAAAAAGCTAAGTAGTACCGATCCTATCCTTTCCTAGTACGAGTAGTACTACCGCAAAAGTACTAATCCTTCTTTTACTACAGCAAAAGAAGTAGTACCCCAAAAGTACTACTAGTAGTAGTACTTGTTTTACGAGTAGTAGGACGAGCTTCCTCTCCACTTGGCCCGAGGAGTCAGGTGGGGCCTACTGCAACCCCTCGCACGCCAGGCCATCGAATCGGGTCCTCCTCTATACCCATCGCACTCCCGCCTAAACCTCACCCCGTCGCCGCGCTCCCGCGTCGACCGGACTTGAAATTTATTGATGGGTTGTCTGGCTGAGCGGCAGAGGTGGCTTTGACGGCTTTCTTTTTTTCAGTTTTTATCAGGACCGACACCCACCCATCAACCACAACCGTCACGGCTTTCTTTTTTTCAGTTTCTATCAGGAACGTCACTGCTTTCTTTTTTTCAGTTTTTATCAGGACCGTCACTGCTTTTTTTTTTCAGTTTTTATCAGGACCGTCACTGCTTTCTTTTTTTCAGTTTTTAGCAGGACTGGCACCCATCCATCAACCACAACCGTCACGGCTTTCTTTTTAGCAGGACCGGCCAATGGCCAAGCTTCTCCATGGAAGGAATCAGACATCTGTGGACGAACCAACGGTCACATAATGTTAGGATGCTCCATCCAGACGGCCCGGGCAATGTGCAACTTTTTTGCAACAAAAAAATAAAATAAAAAGAGAATCCGGAGATACGGCTTGGCGCGCCTCTTTTCCATGGAACCGGAGGCAGACAGATCGCAAAAGCAACAATGCTTTCCTGCCTTGGTGGTTTTGCGCAACCGACCAAGGAGTAATCTCTTTGGAGCAGGACCTTGACGCAACCGACGACGATTAGGTGGGCGTTGTCTCACCAAGAGGCACACACCAGGATTTTGAACAGATGAACCTCACTCAAGGTGAGTAGGCATTGCGATCTGTGTCTCTGCTCGGCGCCCGTGACGAGACTACAACCAGCCGACCAAGGAGTATTCTGATTCTTTACTGTCCGGATGATCTCCAAACATGGCCGAATCTGAATCGTCCCTCCTTCCTTGGTTACCTCTCCTGCAGTACACCATGTGCGCACGGCACACGCACACATACACGGTACACCATCATCAGCTTCAGTTCGGTTTGGTCAGTTGAACTGCTATCTTCTTGTGAGAAACAATCGAGTTGCCATCAATCATGCATGTATGTATCTACACAACAACTGTTTCATGGAGGAAAGAAAATGCAGATATTAAGCTTACCGCTGCTCCTTCCTCAAGGTGAAAAGGTTATTTCTCGACACCCTCCAGCTGCCAGAGCACATCGTCCACAGTCAGTGGCTCCATCTCGATCAAACACCCTGGTGCGCACAATCTGCAACCAGTCTATGTCATCTTTTTCAGATACAAAAATGCCATATACTACATCACAGTACAATAAATTCTCCCTTCATATAAAACCATCAAGAATCAATGTTTGTAGCTGTAAAAACAGGTCTGACAATGTTTCATTTTCTACATACCCAATGACAACGAAACAGCTAGTACTGAAAGATCCAGCATGAGATTGATTACCATGGTGATGAACAAAGAAGGCCGGAAGCCTGTGACAGGCTCATCCCACTTACTCCTTGGTGCCTATCATGTGCACGTCGCCACCGCCACTCTCCTTCTCCTTGATCTTCCTGAGCTTCCCCCAGGAACTACCGACTGTGCTGGGTGTATTCCGCATTTGACAATGAGCTTATCCACGGCACCCAGGCGCAATGAAGAGGCGTTGAAGCTCGGAGTGGCACACGTCACACAGGTGCATGTGAAGGTTGAGCGTTCCTGTCAGCCGTGGAATTGGAGGACGGCGGTTAAATCAAACGAGGGTCAACGTCAAGGATACAGGTGACCGTCCAGACCAAGTCCTATGCAAGACACACCTACCCTGCCACGATTTCGATGAGCCGCCGCTACGCGTCCGGCGCCGTGCAGAGCAGAGGCGATGGCTATGCATGAATCTCAGGGAAGACTAGCACGGGGAGTCGCAGGTGCGCGTCACCGACAAAGGTCGACGCGAAAACGGTCGGATCGCAGTTCTGTGGGGAGGATGCACAGGGATCAGCCTGCTAAGGGAGCGCGGTGGCTTGGCGTCGTGCATGACGGGACGGAGGTTTTGGCGGCGTGCGTGTGGGATGGTTTTTTTTATTGGGCGATCGAAGGGTTGGAAGGATGGCGATCGAGGGGGTGGGAGGAGGTCGAACCATCACGTCGTTCGATCCGCACTCAATAATAGAGATGAACCCATTCACCCATCAGAAGAATCATTGTTCAAAGTAGCACATTACTCATGCATTCATTTTTTTCTCAACAACGAAAAAAGCACAGTGTAGAAGCCTACCTTGCCACGCGGGCTGAACTATAGTCTACCTACCTTCATTTATTTTTTATTTTATTTTGTGGTTACAGCTACTCGTGGAGTGTTGTACATTTTAGAAGCACAAATGACAAGTGCTGAAGCATGACCAAGGGGCCAGGGCCATAGTCACCAAGATCCACGGCAACCTTGTATGTACAGTGATTACTTTGCTACAGTGCATCAAAGGAATTAGTTGCTATGCCCCAGGCTATTGCCCTGGCAGCCCGGGGCCTGTCTACACCCCCGAACCAGGTGAAGATGGACCAACACGGTGTAGCAGCAATTCACTGGCCCAGAAACTGGATGCAAAGACATGGGCCAAACCATAATTCAGCCGAGTTTTTACATGTGACATATTACCAAAGAACAATTTTGAATTTTTTAATTACCAACATACTCCTTCCGTCCCAAAATTTTGGTCTTAGCTTTGTTTAAAAATGGATGTATCTAAATACTAAAAATTGACTAGATACATTCATATCTAAACAAATCCAAGACAAGAATGACAATAATTTTGGAACGGAGGGAGTATGTGTTTTTGTTTTTGTTTTTGTTTTTGTTATAAGTCACCTGAACTATTAGTGCAGTTATCATTATCTGGTACATATCACATATAAGTCATCCGATGTTTCCACTCTAAGTGACTTGACTTATCACATATAAGTAGTACTGCTTGTCACGCATAAGTTACCTGATTTATCACATATTATATATATATATATAAGACTACTAAGCTTGCAAGGATCCATTTTCTGGTTTTTTTTGAATTTTTTTAGTTCCTCTAGGAAAATAACACGTCTCACTTGTATCTTTGTCTACTCTCGTTGCTTTCCTCGCAGGTGCATTTGCATGCATGCATGTGTAGACGGGATGTAGGCCCTGTTTGGATCCTAGGGTTAGAGTTAGATTGGGGTTAGAGTTGAGCTATCTAACCCTCAAAAATCCAAACAGGTAGGGTTAGATTGGGTTAGATGCATCTAACCCATCCAAAAACTCTAACCCACCCAAGAGGTGTTTTTTGGGGTTAGAGTTAGGTGGGAACAAAAAAAAGAAAAAAAAATCACTTGCTACTGCATTTAGCCCGCACCAGATCCCACCAACCCCACGTCCCTCTCGTCGCCCTCCCTCCTCACCATCCCAGCCGCCGGCCGCCCCAGCCGCCGGCCGCTGCGCCCTGCCGCAGCCCGCCCCGCCCCGCCGCCGGGCCGCCCCGCCGCGCCCCGCCCTGCCGCGCCCCGCCCGCCGCGCCCTGCCGCCGGGCCGCCCCGCCGCCGGCCCGCCCCGCCCCGCCGCGCCCTACCGGCCACACAACGATCTACCACACCAAATCTGGCAGTGAATATGGACAAAAGTAACCAAATGATTGAGAAAGGGCATTTATTGTCAATCTAACCCTCTCATCCAAACACCTCTTGGGTTAGAGTTAGTTCAGGGTTAGTTGAGGGTTAGAATCTAACTCTAACCTCTAACCCGGTAAGAGTATCCAAACAGGGCCGTAAGTATTTTTTTCTCCTCTCGCTGCTTGCTAATTACCCAGGCTGTTGCTTTGTGCTTTCATCGCTTTGACCAGAGTGGGCATGCTTGTCATTTTTTTATTATTTAAACTGGCTAACACTGCGTACAGTACACTATCCAGGCTGGCACTGCATACAGTCTCTCTATTCGAATTAGGGCCCTGTTTGGATCCATGAGTTAGAGTTAGAGTTGGTTAGATTGGACCAATCTAACCCCAAAACATTCAAACAGGGAGGGTTAGAGTTGGTTAGATGCATCTAACCCACCCAAAAAAACTAACCCATCCAAGAGGTGCTTATTTGGGTTAGCGTTGGGTTGGGCCCACGAAAAGTTACTTTTCTCTCTACCTTCACCACACCAAATCCTTGATAAAGGAGCCAAATGATTCGAAAAGATGCATTTATTGACAATCTAACCTTTCATCCAAACACCTCTTTGGTTAAAGTTAGTTTAAGGTTAGTCTAGGGTTAGAATCTAACTCTAACCTCTAACCGAGTTAGAGTATCCAAACAGGGCCTAGATTTTGGACCACTACTTGCAAAATATTATTTAGTACTACCTCCGTCCGGAAATACTTGTCCTAGAGATGACTGTATCTAGACTTATTTTAGTTATATATACATCCATTATATTCATTTCTACGACAAGTATTTTCGAACGGAGGGAATATATGTTTTCAGGTAGATCAACAAACATGTTTTTTTCTTTTCACTTATATGTAACTGAATTTTGTACTTTTTAATATATATTTTTGCAATATAAAGAGAGTTCCATCAATTATAAAACCATGATGTAATATATTTTGTACTTTTTAAAATAATTTGTTCCATCATATATCCCTCTTCGTCATCGGTTATATACTTGTATTTTAGATTGTGTTACTGGTGCGTTGTGTTTTCTAGGTATGGGTGATGATGATGCACGGCGGCGACGGCAAGAATGACGGGATGTCCGTCGTGGGAAACGTCATGTAGATTCATTGTCTGGTTGGTATTTGTTATGGTTCTTCTTTTTTCATGTTGTGTGGTTGCGTTACTTTTGTACTCTTTTGTTTTAGATTTATAAAGGGTCTCTCTATTCGAATAAGATTTTGGATCGCTACTTGCATAATATTAATTAGTATATGTTTTCAGGTAGATCAACAAACATGCTGTTTTCTTTTCACTTATATGTATCTGAATTTTGTATTTTTTAATATATATTTTTGCAATATAAAGGGAGTTCCAGCAATTATAAAACCATGGTGCAATATATTTTGTAATTTTTAAAATAATTTGTTTCATCGTATATCCCTCTCTGTCATTGGTTATATACTTGTATTTTAGATTGTGTTACTGGTGCGTTGTGTTTTTTAGGTATGGGTGATGATGATACACGACGGCAACAGCAAGAACGATGGGATGTCCATCGCGGGAAACGTCATGTAGATTCATCGGCTGGTTGGTATTTGTTATAGTTCTTCTTTGTTCGTGTTGTGTGGTTGCGTTAGTTTTGTACTCTTTTATTTTAGATTTTTTCTGATTTTTTAATTGATTTGTTGCTTTCTGTAGACAGAAGGAATGTTTGAAGTGCGTTTAAAGAGTTGGTTGATCCTTGTCTTGTTGCTGTTAGAGTTGCATCGGATGTGGAAGTTTTTTACCGCCTGTATTTTACTACTGGTTGGTTGTCTGGTTCTGTCACGTGGACCAACCCCTTCTTGCGCGTTTGTTTATTCCGTATTATTTCTAATATTATTCATATGTGTGATGTATTTGTTTAATTTAAAATTTCCCCTTTTTTATATGGTGCGTTTGTTTATTCCGTATTATTTCTAATATTATTCATATGTGTGATATATTTGTTTAATTTAAAATTTCCCTTTTTTTTATATAGTTCTTTCTACACCTGTTGTTAGTCGTGTTGATGCTGCTTGGGATCGTCGAAACGAAGGATTCTTCGAAATTATTATACTGGTAAATATGAAGGTGTATATTTCTTGTTTTCCTTTGTTATGATCGCAGATGTAGATTGTTTTGTTGGCTGTTGGTTTAAGATTGCAGCTTTTTGTTGTCTTGTAGTTTGTGCCATGGAGCCGCTGTTTGCTAAGGACAATATATTACTTCTTAAAGATAGTTAGTTTTGTACGTCGTATCCTTTGGATCTCCTGTTTGCTTTTAGCTCACTTACTGTTGATTTTTTGTTATCATTCTTAGGTGTTTCTCGCGTTCGTTCTTATTATGACGGTCCTGAGTATGTTCATCCAACGTGCGGTGCTTCATTTTGGTTTTTGGAAGGTCGTAAGAGTTATGTCACTGGTGGTGGTCGTCTTCCAGTGTATACTAGCTGCTGCAAGGGAGGCAAAGTGTCCTTGCCTCCGTTTCCTGATTGGCCATCTGCTCTCAAGGACTTAATCAAATTTGATCGGCTGCAACAACTTGGGTTTCATTCTTCCAAGGCTGACACCTCCCTCTTAATTTTTCAGCAAGGAGTTGTGATCATTTACATGCTAGTCTATGTTGATGATATTGTCATTGCTGGCTCTTGTTCCCAAGCAGTAGACCGGTTGCTTCGCACACTCTCTCGGTCTTTTTCCATCAAAGACCTTGGCCGCCTTGCTTACTTCCTTGGAATTGAAGCCACCTACAATTCTTGGGGAATGGTGCTCTCTCAGCAAAAACATGCTAATGGCCTTCTTCATCGTGCACATATGGAGAATTGCAAGGAGGTTTCTACTCCCATGTCAATCACACACAAGTTGGCAGCACACCTTGGCACTCCACTTACTGATGATGACGCCTTCAACAGCTATCAGAGTATGGTTGGAGGGTTGCAGTATCTCACACTCACTCGTCCTGATATTTCATTTGCTATAAACTAGGTGTGTCAATATCTGTCCAAGCCCACGGATGTGCATTGGGAAGCTGTCAAGCGCATACTAAGGTATATCAAGGGTACTGTGGTGACTGGACTTCACATTCGTCGGTCAAGCTCCATAGTTCTGAGTGTCTTCACGGATGCTGATTGGACCAGATGTCTCGATGACAGACGCTGCACTGACGGTTTTGTGGTTTTCTTTGGACCTAACCTGATTTCATGGAGTGCTCGAAAACAGCCCACAGTGTCACGATCTAGTACCGAGGCAGAATACAAGGCCCTTGCAAATGGTGCAACTGAAGCTACTTGGGTGCAATTTTTGCTTAGGGTATTGGGAGTATCCCTACCACGACCCCCGATTTTATGTAGGCGCCACCTACCTGAGTGCAAATCCAGTATTTCATGCAAGGACGAAGCATATTGAGGTGGATTTCCACTTCGTCGGAGAAAAAGTGGCGCAAAGAGCATTAGATGTCCGTTTTGTGTCCTCCGGTGATCAAGTGGCAGATGCTTTCACTAAACCTGCTACAAAGATAATGTTGGAGAAATTATGACGCAATCTCAACCACTAGTGGAAAACGGGCCTTTGGCCTGGACCCTTTGGTCCCGGCCTCCCTCTGGGCCGGGACTAAAGGCCCGGCCACGTCGCCCCAAATCACAATGCCACCCACAGGGCTTTGGTCTCGGCCCGTCAGGAGCCTTTAGTCCCGGTTTGTGTCCCAAACCGGGACTAAAGGGCTACGCGGTGTGCAGCCCGCATGTGCGCCACCTTTAGTCCCGGTTTGTGTCTCAAATCGGGACTAAAGTCCTCTGCCTATATATAGCACAGCCCCCCTCTCCCCTCTTCCTTGCATTTTTCTTGGATGGAAGAGTGTGGGTGTGTGCTAGCTCTCCATTTTTTTATGCACTAGAGGTGTTTGTTGAAATGTGTGTTAGAGCGATGCCGCTTCAGTTCACCAAACACAACTACGATATGAGATGCCTGAGCCACGCTTAAACCTCTTCCTCTTTATTTCTACTTATTCTAAAAGGTTAGCAACTATATTTCCTCGTTTAGACCGTGCGGTACTAATTTTTAGGATCGTGATTATATTTGATATACTGTCGTATAACGCAGATGAGCCATCCATGGATGTACGGTGACCGACGCACATCCGCTTACAGAGAAGGCGTGCATTCTTTTCGAGATGCAGCCGATGCGAACAAGCATGGTGGTGGCTTTATGTTTTGTCCATGTGTTGAATGTCGGAATGAGAAGGATTACACTTCCTCAAGAGTCATTCAGAGCCACCTGCTTTGGTCCGGTATTATGTCGGGCTATAATGTTTGGACCAAGCACGGAGAAAGAGGGGTTATGATGGAAGACGACGATGAAGAAGAAGAGAACGATGATGACAACTACGGATCTATGTTCCCTGAGTATGCTGATACCGCAATGGAAGAAAATGAAGAAGAAGATCAGGATGAAGAACGGGAACCAGATGAGCCCGCTGATGATCTTGGCCGGGTCATTTCTGATGCACGGCGAGGTTGCGACACAGAAAAGGAGAGGTTGCAGTTCTAGAAGATGTTACAGGACCACAACAAATTGTTGTACCCAACTTGTGAAGATGGCCAGAAGAAGCTGGGTAGCACACTGGAATTGCTGACGTGGAAGGCAGAGACCGGTGTGACTGACTCGTCATTCGAAAAGTTGCTGGTACTGATGAAGAAGATGCTTCCAAGAAAGAACGAATTGCCCGCCAGCACGTACAAAGCAAAGAAGCTTGTGTGCCCTCTAGGATTAGACGTGCAGAAGATACATGCATGCCCTAATTTCTGCATCCTCTACCGCGGTGAGAAGTACGAGAATATGGATAAATGCCCGGTATGCACTGCATTGCGGTATAAGATCAAAAAAGATGACCCTGGTGATATTGAGGGCGAGCCACCCAGGAAGAGGGTTCCTGCCAAGGTGATGTGGTATGCTCCTATAATACCACGGTTGAAACGTCTGTTCAGAAATAAAGATCATGCGAAGTTGTTGTGATGGCACATGGAAGATCGTATGAAAGACGATAAGTTGAGGCACACCGCTGATGGTCGGCAGTGGAGAAAAATCGAGAGAGAGTTCCCGAGATTTGCAGCTGACGCAAGGAACTTATGGTTAGGTCTGAGTACAGATGGCATGAATCCTTTTGGGGAGCAGAGTTGCAGTCACAGCACCTGGCCCGTTACTCTATGTATCTACAACCTTCCTCCTTGGTTGTGCATGAAGCGGAAGTTCATTATGATGCCAGTGCTTATCCAAGGTCCAAAGCAACCCGGCAACGATATTGATGTGTACCTAAGGCCATTAGTTGATGAACTTTTACAACTGTGGGCCGAACCAGGTGTACGTGTGTGGGACGAGCACAAACAAGACGAATTTAACCTTCGAGCGTTGCTTTTCGTAACCATCAATGATTGGCCTGCTCTTAGTAACATTTCAGGATAGTCAAACAAGGGATACAATGCATGCACGCACTGTTTGGATCAGATAGAAAGTATATATCTGGACAAATGTAGAAAGAATGTGTACCCGTACAATCGTCGTTTTCTTCCGCCCAAGCATCCCTTAAAGAAAAAAAGGCAAGCATTTCAATGGCAAGGCAGAACCCCGGGGGAAGCCTGTCATCCGTATTGGTGCTGAAGTATTTGATATGGTGAAAGATTTAAAAGTAATCTTTGGAAAGGGTCCTGGCAGCCAACCTGTTCCTAACGGCCCTGATAAGCGCGTACCCATGTGGAAGAAGAAATATATATTTTTGGAGCTACCCTACTGGGAAGTCCATGAGGTCCGCTCGGCAATTGACGTGATGCACCTGACGAAGAATCTCTGCGTGAATATTCTAGGCTTCCTGGGCTTGTATGTGAAGTCAAAAGATACACCGAAAGCACGGGAGGACCAGGAACGTCATAAAGGAAGAGATGGCATGCATCCAAGGCAGTTTCAAGGGTGTGCCAGCTACGCTCTTACTAAGGAAGAGAAGGAAATCTTCTTTGAAGTCCTTTTCAGTATCAAGGTCCCGACTTGCTTCTCGTCGAATATAAAGGGAATCGTAAATATGAAAAACAAAAATTCCAAAACCTAAAGTCTCATGACTGCCACGTGCTTATGACGCAATTGCTTCCGGTTGCATTGAGGGGAATTCTACCAGAAAATGTTCGCCTGACAATTGTGAAGGTATGTGCATTCCTCAATGCAATTTCTCAGAAGGTAATCGATCGAGAAAGTCTATCAGGGTTACAGATTGATGTGGTCCAATGTCTGGTCAGCTTTGAGTTGTTGTTCCCGCCATCCTTCTTCAATATAATGACACACCTCCTAGTTCACCTAGTCGAAGAGATTAGAATTCTCGGTCCTGTGTTTTGTACACAATATGTTTCCCTTCGAGAGGTTCATGGGAGTCTTAAAGAAATATGTTCGTAACCGTGCTAGGCCAGAAGGAAGCATCTCCAAGGGCTATGGAACAGAGGAGGTTATTAAGTTTTGTGTGGACTTTCTTCCTGACCTTAAGCCGATTGGTGTTCCTAAATCTTGGTATGAGGGTAGGCTGACAGGAAAAGGCACACTAGGAAGGAAAGCAAAAGTATGTATGGACGGGCATTCTTTCTCTCAAGCACACTACACAGTTCTATACAATTCCACCGTGGTGGCTCCGTATATCGTGAGACACGAGAATATTCTACGCTCCGAAAACCCCGGGAAGGCTGACTCTTGGATTAAAGGGGAACACGAGAAGGTTTTCCGCAGTTGGTTGCAGACACATCTCATGAATGATGACACCGTTGGAGATCAGCTGTACTGTTTGGCCAGGCCACCATCTTCGACTATATGTACTTCCCAAGGGTATGAGATAAATGGGAATACATTTTACACAGTTGCCCAAGATAAAAAGAGCACCAACCAAAATAGTGGTGTCCGCTTTGATGCAACAAACGAGAATGGGCACTGTTTGGAAACATATTACGGGTACATAGAGGAGATATGGGAACTTGACTATGGACCTAGTTTTAAGATCCCTTTGTTTCAGTGCAAATGGGCGAAGCTGACAGGAGGCGGGGTAGTTGTAGACCAAAAGTACGGCATTACAACAGTGGATCTCAACAATCTTGCGTACATGGACGAACCATTTGTCCTAGCCAATGATGTCGCTCAGGTTTTCTATGTGAAGGACATGTCTACAAAAACGAGAAAAAGAAATCAGCAAAATAAGATATCGTCTGATGAGCCAAAACGCCACATAGTTCTTTCAGGGAAAAGAAACATCGTGTGAGTAGATGACAAGACAAACATGTCAGTAGATTATAATAAGTTTCATGAAATTCCGCCCTTCAAAGTGAAAACTGACCCAAGCATCCTACTGAATGATGAAGATTCTCCATGGCTACGACCGAGAAGAAAACACAAATAATAGATAGGAATATTGGTGCAATAATATAATAATGTATTAAACCTTTTATGTAATGCATGTATGGAATGTACTAAACCTTTTAGTTTTGAATTATTTATTCAATTTCAAACACTTTTCATTTTCATAGTTTTGTCAAATTCTCAAATATGCAAAAATAATTTTAATAAACCTTTGTAAGAGATGAGTTTTCGTTCGAAACGCTAATACTTCGAGAGAGATTGTCCGTTTTGTACACGAAGTGCATCCAGTTTTTGTCGTAGCCCTCTCAACTTTTTAACACATGCTATGTGGGTGAAATGATGATAGCATGCCAACTTTCAATATTTTCAGAGTTCATTTGTAGTGCTTTTCAATTTCAGGGTCAACTAGCTCAAAAAAAAAGTAAATGCACGAAGAATACCAAATGAAGTCAGAAATTGTTGAAATTTTGTGATGTGCCTTCGAATGGTGCATTTTGAACACACAAAAAGTATGGAGTTCAAATAAGTTAAAAAATGAAATCCCTTTGTAAGAGATGAGTTCTCGTTCAAAACGCTGATACTTCGAGAGAGATTGTCCGTTTTGTACACGAAGTGCATCCAGTTTTTGTCGTAGCCCTCTCAACTTTTTAACACATGCTATGTGGGTGAAATGATGATAGCATGCCAACTTTCAACATTTTCAGAGTTCATTTGTAGTGCTTTTCAATTTCAGGGTGAACTAGCTCAAAAAAAAGTAAATGCACGAAGAATACCAAATGAAGTCAGAAATTGTTGAAATTTTGTGATGTGCCTTTGAATGGTGCATTTTGAACACACAAAAAGTATGGAGTTCAAATAAGTTCAAAAAAATAAAATCCCTTTGTAAGAGATGAGTTCTCGTTCGAAACCCTGATACTTCGAGAGAGATTGTCCGTTTTGTACACGAAGTGCATCCAGTTTTTGTCGTAGCCCTCTCAACTTTTTAGCACATGCTATGTGGGTGAAATGATGATAGCATGCCAACTTTCAAAATTTTCAGAGTTCATTTGTAGTGCTTTTCAGTTTCAGGGTCAACTAGCTCAAAAAAAAGTAAATGCACGAAGAATACCAAATGAAGTCAGAAATTGTTGAAATTTTGTGATATGCCTTTGAATGATGCATTTTGAACACACAAAAAGTATGGAGTTCAAATAAGTTCAAAAAAATGAAATCCCTTTGTAAGAGATGAGTTCTCGTTCGAAACTCTGATACTTCGAGAGAGATTGTCCGTTTTGTACACGAAGTGCATCCAGTTTTTGACGTAGTCCTCTCAACTTTTTAACACATGCTATGCGGGTGAAATGATGATAGCATGTCAACTTTCAACATTTTCAGAGTTCATTTGTAGTGCTTTTCAATTTCAGGGTCAACTAGCTCAAAAAAAAAGTAAATGCACGAAGAATACCAAATGAAGTCAGAAATTGTTGAAATTTTGTGATGTGCCTTTGAATGGTGCATTTTGAACACACAAAAAGTATGGAGTTCAAATAAGTTCGAAAAAATGAAATCCCTTTGTAAGAGATGAGTTCTCGTTTGAAACCTTGATACTTCGAGAGAGATTGTCCGTTTTGTACACGAAGTGCATCCAGTTTTTGTCGTAGCCCTCTCAACTTTCTAACACATGCTATGTGGGTGAAATGATGATAGCATGCCAACTTTCAAAATTTTCAGAGTTCATTTGTAGTGCATTTCAGTTTCAGGGTGAACTAGCTCAAAGAAAATAAGTAAATGCACGAAGAATACCAAATGAAGTCAGAAATTGTTGAAATTTTGTGATGTGCTTTTGAATAGTGCATTTTGAACACACAAAAAGTATGGAGTTCAAATAAGTTCAAAAAAATGAAATCCCTTTGTATCAGATGAGTTCTCGTTCGAAACAGTGATACTTCGAGACAGATTGTCCGTTTGGTACAGGAAGTGCATCCAGTTTTTGTCGTAACCCTCTCAACTTTTTAGCACATGGTATGTGGGTGAAATGATGATACCATGCCAATTTTTCCAACATTTTCAGAGTTCATTTGTATTGCTTTTCAATTTCATGGTCAACTAGCGCAAAAACAATAAGTAAATGCAAGAAAAATACCAAATGAAGTCAGAAATTGTTGAAAATTTGTGATGTGCCTTTGAATGGTGCATTTTGAACAAACAATTGAGTTTAAATAAGTTCAAAAAAATGAAACCCTTTGTAATAGATGAGTTCTTGTTCGAAGCCGTGATACTTCGAGAGAGATTGTCCGTTTTGTACACGAAGTGCATCCAGTTTTTGTCGTAACCCTCTCAACATTTTAGTACATGATATGTGCGTGAAATGATGACACCATGGCAACTTTCAACATTTTCAGAGTTCATTTGTAGTGCTATTTAATTTCAAGGTCAACTAGCACGAAAAATAAATTTCAAGGTCAACTAAAAAAAAAGTAAATGCACGAAAAATATCAAATGAAGTCAGAGATTGTTGAACATTTGTTATGTGCATTTGAGTGGTTCATTTTGAACACACAAAAAGTATGGAGTTCAAATAAGTTTTAAAAAATGAAAATCTCTTTATAACAGATGAGCTCTCGTTCAAAAACCATGATACTTCGAGAGAGATTGTTCGTTTTGTACACGAAGTGCATCCAGTTTTTGTTGTAACCCTCTCAACTTTTTAGTACATGCTGTGTGGGTGAAATGATGATAGCATGCCAACTTTCAACATTTTTATAGCTCATTTGTAGTGCTTTTCAATTTGAGGGTCAACTAGCTCAAAAAAATAAGTAAATACACGAAAAATACCAAATGAAGTCAGAAATTGTTGAAAATTTGTTATGTGCCTTTGAATGTTGCATTTTGAACACACAAAAAGTATGGAGTTCAAATAAGTTAAAAAAAAATCTTTTTGTAACAAATGAGTTTTCGTTCGAAACCGTGATACTTCGAGAGAGATTGTCCGTTTTGCACACGAAGTACATCCAGTTTTTGTCGTAACCCTCTCAACTTTTTGGCACATTCTATGTGGGTGAAGTTATGATTCCATGCCAACTTTCAACATTTTCAGAATTCATTTGTAGTGCTTTTTAATTTCAAGGTCGACCACCTAAAAACAAATAAGTAAATGCACGAAAAATCCTAAATGAAGTGACAAATTGTTGAAAATTAGTGATGTGCCTTTGAATGGTGCATTTTAAACACTCAAAAAGTATGGAGTTCAAATAAATTCAAAAAATGAAATCCCTTTGTAACAGATGACTCGTTCGAAACTGTGATACTTCGAGAGCGATTGTCCGTTTTGTACACGAAGTGCATCCATTTTTTTTCGTAACCCTCTCAAAATTTTACCACATGCTATGTGAGTGAAATGATGATACGAGTCTAACTTGCAAAGATTTCAGAGTTCATTTTTAGTTCTTTTTATTTCAAGGTCAACTAGCTCAAAAAAAAAAAGTAAACGCACAAAAAATACCAAATGAAATCAGAAATTTCATGAAGTCTTTTTGTTAAAATAATTAATATAAAACAAAAAAAAGAGTCAATTAAAAAGAATTAACTAAAACATTAACTAAAAAGAATGAATGAAAAATAATCAACTAAAATTATCAAAGTACTTATTTGTTAAAAAGAATCAAGTAAAACATTAACTAAAAAGAAACAAAAAAAGATCAACTCAAAAGAATTTTCATAAATGTTTTTGGTTAAAATCTTTAATAGAAAACTAAAATAAAAGATAAAAAAGCTTTAATAGGAAAAATGAAAGTAAACTAATTCACGAATTTCAAAGAATTCAAATTTGGCAACTAAATAATTAGGTGTAAGTAGAAAAAAACGAGATAAATAAAGTAAAGAACAAAACAAAATAATGATTGAATTTAGGTTGAATTTTCTCTATAAATTCTCATATATTTTCAAGTTTTAAATTTAGGTAGAGAGAGTGCGTTTAGGCTCGTAAGCCTGCTTTAGAGAGGAGCTCGAAAGAGCACGCGTAACAGTGCTTATAAAGCACTGCCGGGGCTCCTTGCTAGGCGAGGTGGGACTAAAGGTTGCGATGCGCTGCGCCGGAGCCAGCCCAACTCTTTAGTCCCGGGGCCTGGCTTGATCCGGGAATAAAGGCCCGTGCTACCCGTCTTTTGGGGTGCCGAAAAAGGGTCTTTAGTCCCGGGTTTTGGCTCGACCCGGGACTAAAGGGGGTCTTTAGTCCCGGTTCGAGCCACGACCCGGGACTAAAGCTCCGCCTTTATAAGCGAGAGTTGGAATTTTCCAACCCAAATCGCCCGATCTTTGCTCCTCCTCTTGCGTTCTATCTCGGTCGAACTGCGCTCGACGCCGCCGCCGTCGTCGTCGCCCTGCCGTCCCCCTCGCCCTGCCGTCCTCCTCGCCGTCGCCGTCGCACCGTCGCACTGGCCCTCGCCGTCGCCGTCGCGCCGTCGCCCTGCCTCCTCGCCGTCGCGCCACGTCGCCCTGCCGTCTTCTCCTCGTCGTCTCCGTCGTCTTCGTCGTCGCACCGTCCCCTGCTACTCCTCGCCATCGCCGTCGCCCCACAGGCGAGCCTCTCTCTTCTCTACTTTCTCGATCGATCGTCGATCGTGCATTCGATCGTTGATCGTGCATGTATACGTACGTGTAGATGCTTAATTAATTAGCTAGCCAGATTCTTAATTAGTAGATTAATTAGGTTATTTGTAGATTATATAGATGCTTAATTAGTAGATTAGGTTATTTGTGTTATTTTTGTGTTATTAGGGTTAGGTAGTTAATTAATGTTAATTATAGTAGGTTAGTGTTAGCTAGTTTAGGGTTATGTAAATTTAAGTAAGTTAGTTTAGGGCCTTTTAGTTTAGGTCACAGTTAGTGTTTAAGCATATATAAATTAATCTACAATCTATACATAGTGATATTATATGATAATATTTGAGATGTATTAGTGATAATATCGGTTATGTTTCGGTTTGTCGTTGCTTCTTGTATGACTTTCATGAGTTGTTAAATGAGTAAGATGATAATGAGTTATATGTCATTTATTTGATGTGTGTATGTTATTGCACGGAACAGCTCCTAGTGCATATGTAGAGGATGATGCGCGCATTCTGAATATAGAGGATGTCTTTGTGTTCTTGTGATGTGTGTGTTTAGGAAGGAAAGACTCGACATACCTAAACTCAACACGTTGCATATTGAGTAATATAGTGATCTGTTTTAGAATTAATAGTGATATGTCATATAAGTTTTCTCGTAGTTGCCTTTGATCGAGTTTAAATGTTTGAACTATGAACATAGGAAATGTCTGACGACGAAAAGGAATTCGCTATGTGCGAATACTGCCAAGACGAGCGCGGCCTGTGCAACACGCCTCACCTAGTTGATGATAGGCGCTTCAGCATCATGCTGGATGAGGACTTCAAAGTGGATACAGTAAGTCACAACGACTAGTCTTTTTTCGTAATTATGCATGACTTCTTTTGCTTCAATTTATAATTTTTATTTTTTATTATTGTACTAGCGTATCCCCTGCCATGTAAGAATTTATGTCTTGGATAAGATTGGTTTCAGTATTGAAAAAACTATGGAGGTAAAGATAGTTCACTTGAGAACCGAGCATGGTTATACTTTTGCCTTAAAGCTGTACAATGGAGACACCTACTCCATTTCTAAATGCAAAAATTGAGTAGCACTATACAAGGCTTATGCATTTAAGGCTAGTATGCTTATCACCTTTCATATTCGTCCGGAAGATGAAATTGAAGGTAATATCGACATCTGGGTCGATGTGCAGACGCCTCTAGTTCTACCATTATGTGAGTTTCTCAGCCATATCTATTAATTAATTTATATTGTTTATTTAAAAATAGTCGACAACTTATTTCCATTGACAACTTATTTTCATTGTTCGGAAAATGTATGGGAGATGGTAGACAGAACCTACTACTACAATGATGAAGTAGATTTAACTTATAAGGAGAAAAATCATCTTGTCGCATTTATTAATGATCTTGAGAATTACAATAGCTGTCTTCAAACTCCTCCACATTATGATAAATACGCGCCACTAGTGCATGTGGTGAACTGCGGTAACATGCATGGAGATTGCATGATAAAATTTTCTACTATTACGACATCCGTTCATCTTTTGCATAAATTCTTGTAACACTAAACTACATTGCCAACTACAAAGTTATTACTATGTTTTTCAACAGAAAATTCTGGAGGATTGTGTGCCTCCTTTGATGTTTCCAAGAGGTCACGTTCTTGTTATGAGCATATGGCCAACTCGGCCAGATCATCCTAGGTGTATGCAATTCTTCTGTTCATATCATATTTCTAAAAGCGATGAAATGACAATCAAAGATTGGAAAAAATGTATGGTCCATCGTAGAGAGCTAATTGGAAGCAACATTGTGCTTAGGTCAAGAATTGGAGACATAATGATCTCCATTCTCCATAATGGATCGTTAGGGCCTATCTTGTTTTATGATATTCTACCTAAGAGAGGGTAGAGTAGGTCCTATGAGAGAGGAGTAGGTCGTAGGTACAATGTGTTATTATGTGCTACAATGTTTTATAGTTGATGCTGATGATGAGTAGGAGTTGTGATTATGACTAATGACCAACTTATTATATGATGTCTATGATGATTATTACCAGATGTCATAAATGACTGGTCGATACGCCACAATACCTAAGAGACCGAGGAGAATGAGAGGAAACTTCTCTCTATTAATTAGCTAGCTAACACAATATGAAACCATTAAATTAACCCTCCACCCCCCATTCAAAAAAAAACCATAAACCCTAAAAAGTGCTAAAAAAGCAGCGAAGAAATAGCCCCGGTTCGTAATACGAACCTGTATTAATACCCCCCTCGCTCCCAGCGCCGCCACGTGGAGGTTCATTAGCCCTAGTTTGTAATACGAACCGGGACTAATACCCCTCCCCCTCGCTCCCAGCCCCGCCACGTGGAGGCTCATTAGCCCCGGTTCAGGGCCAAACTGGGGCTAGCATTAGCCCCGGTTGATTAGTCCCGCTTCGCGAACTGGGACTAAAGGCCCAACCGAACCGGGGCTAAATGCCCTTTTTCTACTAGTGTAGTATAAAGTTAAGACAGTTATTTTGGGTTAGAGGAAGTAAATGTCAACCAGGTTATAAATAGTCCCACATCGCCCGCTTACATCCTATACATGCAATTTATATAGGTTTTTGACTTTTCTGTGTGTTAAGAAGTTGTGTAGGACTAACAAAAGAGAGACAAAGGTAGAAAAAATGAAGGCAATTAACAGTTTAAAATAATAAGTATAATGATAAGGAAGCAAAGAAAGGCTATTAACGTGACTCATACATTCATGGTTGCGACATAAACGGGTGACAAGATTTGAGGCCAGAAACATCGGTTGCACTTATATTTTGTTGTTGTTGAGATATACTTATATTATAAACCTACATGTGGGTAGAGGGTTGTCTACATTACTTTCTGTTGTATTGTTCGATCTGGTACGTCCATCCTTCATCCAATGGCTGGTTTCCTGCCCGTTACGGTGTGACTCTGGTACGTCCATCCTTCATCCAACGGTTGGTTTCCTGCCGGTTACGGCGTGACTCTGGACGACCACCTAGCCCGTGCTTGATTATAGTACACATTATTCCTGTTTAAATATGTCTCAAATCATAAGTTTTAATTCTTCTGATGATGAAATGAAGGTGAGGAATAACATCTTGCATGTGCAGAAGAAATTATGTTTCAATATTTTAAATATTGTTATTTTTTTATTCTTATGCTTGAGTTTATTTATGCATGTGTACTCGAGTATGTCAATGGTTCATAGGACAATGCAACTACAAAGAATGTTCAGTTCAGAGTATCTCAATGATTCACGGAACATTAGCAGCGGGTTCGACAAGCTTGAACTACTATTACATGACATTTAGATTGATCACAAGGACCACTGTGGTATCTTTTTTTTTTTTTTTTTTTTTTTGCGGAAGAAGGACCACTGTGGTATCTAAAATCAAGAGAATGTCTTACAGGAAATATGCTAATTGAACATCAGCCGAAATAACTCAACGTTGAATGCATGCATTTGCAATGGTATGTGATCCTAATCCATCCAAGCGGACCGAAATACAACCTCTTTGCAGCACGCTACAATACATCAAACATCGATAACCACATACTATGATGGCATGGTTACTGAAAAGCTAGTCAGTTTGACTAACCCAAACATGACTGTCGGTTTGGCTTCTTCGGAAAAGGGCATGACACAAAACAATTAATGTTTTTTGCGTCTGAGAATGACACAAGCATGTTTCGGTTAATGGGATCCTACAACTACGAACACACACGTCAATTATAAGTACTCCCTCCGTAAAATAATATAAGAGTGTGTTTAGATCACTATCTTAGTTATCTAAACACTCTTATATTAGTTTACAAAGGTAGTAACTTCGACACAAACAGGTTTTGGTTAATGGGATCTACAATAGCGACGACACACGTCAATAATAAGTAACTTGGATGTACTACGTGAAACACGGCGATCCAACTATCACGATGACAAAAATTATACGCGTCCAACCCTAAGACTGTCATGTTGAGCTCTTTGGCCAACACGACTAACGGAAGGGTTGGCCCGGAAAAAGTGATCAAATCGTTTGTCGTTGGTTTCTCGTACAATAACACTACTATCAGAAGTTCTTGTTTGGCCAGTGCCACGTCGGTGGGTGTAGCAGAGACCGCGGAACATTGACAGTCAAAGACGACAAGCCGCTTGGCCTCGGTACGTGTATGTGACACGACTATCCACGAGTCGTTTCCTTAAACGAATTCCGGTGAAACCAAGGTGAATTTATGAAACGAAATTCTTGTCTTAGGTTTGTCTAGAAAATGGATGTATCTAAATATTAAAATATGACTAGATACATTCATATCTAGACAAACCTAAGACAAGAATTTTAAAACGGAGGGAGTATATTTTTAGAATAGGAAAAGCAAGTCTAAATTATTAATTAATACATTATTAAGAAGAACAAGTTATTAAAAAAAGAAGAAGCAGTGGAAGATACTAGTACGTACAACGGCAATATCGATTTTGAGGGCCTAGTATTACTTTGTTTTTACTCGTGTCCAAAGAGGGAGAGGGAAAGTTGATTTAAAAAAAAAGGAAGATTTGATTTTGGCCGAGGGGGGGAGAGAGGAGACCACCGCGGCTACAAAAGCAAGCCCCGCGGCGCACCATCCCCTCCTGTCCACCTGCTCCTCTCTCTCTCTCTCTCTCTCTCTCTCTCTCTCTCACAGCTCCCAGCGCGCCAGCCCTTCTCTCATCTTCTCCTTCAGATCCCGAGATGATGTGCGCAGCAGCAATGGTGAGGGCCAGCCAGCTGCGAGGTACCGCTCGCTGGTAAGTGAAAGGGGGTGTAGATCCTTCCTCTCCCTATCGGTTTCCTTGCCTAGATTCTTTTCTCATCTCCTGCCTCCGTTTCCCACGGTGCGTGCTGGAAGAAGGCTTTCCACCAACAGCGGCAGCCCGGCGACCTCTGGAGGCGGCGCCTCCACCAACGGGTGAGATTTCTTGGATCTTGTCTTAGCTCCTCCGGTTGCTGTTGGAAAAATCTTCAAAGCTTGATCCTTTTTTACGCGACGGATGCAGGAACAAGGTGACCATCGGCTCGGGGGCGACCTACGGGAACGGCTCCGGGATCGGGTAAGATCCGTCCATCTCGTGTCCTTTTCATGGCCCGGCCCCCAAAGGCCAATCAAAAAGCTCATCTTTTTTTTTTGGTCGCCACCTTGGCAGGAAGCCAGCCGACGGAGGGGCTGCCACCAACGGCGGTGGCGCGACGACTGGAGGAGGGGCGGCGATCAACGGGTAAGATTTGCTCCCTCGGTTTCTTTCTGCTTCGCCTCCTGCCTGACACGGGCGGCGTGTTTACCTTACCTTACCTTGCAGGAAGGCCAACGGAGGCGCGGGGGCGGCCAACGGCAACGGAGGGGGAATCGGGTATGCACACACTTTTCTGGAATCGGGTATGCACACACTTTTCTGTCTCCGGGCACGGCCTCAAACCTAATCTTCTTTGTCTGTCATCTTGGCAGGAAGGCACCCGGCGGAGGGAATGCCACCAACGGCCAAGGCGTGGCGACCGGAGAGGGGCCGGCGACCAACGGTAGTGCCGCAACCAACGGGTATCACTGATTAGCCCGTCCGTTTCCTTCCCCTACGCCTCGTCGTTCCTTCCTAGCTCACCTTCTTTTTCATCTGACCATCATGCCACCAAGGCGGCCGTCGGCAGAGCGGCGGCGAACAGCGGCGGCGCGCCGACCGGCAGGGTGGTCAACGGGTAAGACTCGCTTTCTGTTCCCCCTCCGCTTTTCTCCTCCGCCTGCAGCATTCGTCCTTTGTTTCTCGATTGTTGGTAACCAGTTCATATTTTTTGACGTGGTACCGGGAAATGGCAGGAAGGGTGGCGGAGGCGGGGCTGCGCAGGGCGTGGGCGGGGCGCCTAGCGGTGGCCCTCGGTACGACGCCCTTCTTTCCTCGTCGTTTTTTGTCTCTGTCGGCTGGCTAGAACAAAAATCCTAGTACTTTTATCTAACGGATCACCAAAACAAATGGTATGCAGGGGAATTTATGAATGCTCCAGCCTCTCGATGCTCCGGAGCGAAATATTTCAAGAGGCAAAAAGAATCTGCAACGATTATAAAGAACTGTTTGAGTCGGACGAAATTCTATTCAAAGAAGTCGTCGGGTTGCAGAAAGAAATGAGGTATATATAATTCTTCCCCTTTTCTTTTCTAATCAGTTCATGCCTCTCTAGTGCATCGCTAGTGTAATAAGTACTGTACGAAGTATGTGTGTGCGCCTGAGAGTGATTGATAGCTGGTTAAGTTAATACGTACTTTAGTGATTTGACAGTATGAATCATACAAACTCAGAAAAAGATTTGAGGAGAGCAACCTATGCCCTGCTAGGAGCAGCAGGTGTGTTGTTATTCACCTTCGGGGCCTGGATGTCTCGGTATCTAAAAGACTCAATTGTCAATAATAGCGTGAAGCAGGTGGAGCGCAGGGCTCTCCTCAAGAAGGTGGATGAGCTCCTGAACCAAGGTACGTACTTCTGTACCAAATACACTAGTCTCCGACTAGTACATTGATTATTGATGCAGACCGCGGCTGTTTGTTGTGCGACTAGTAGTAGTAAATAATCGAAATGAATTGATGAATGCAGGATCAGCAGACTCTTCTGCGGATGATGCTGGGTCGGAGGCCAAAACCTCTGCGCCTGCGGCCGCTCCCTCAGCAGCAGCCAAGGCCGTCGGCGTCCATACGACTACTGCCAGAGCACCAACAGCTGCCGCAGCAGCAGCCAAGCGCGCCGTCGCTGCACTCGAGGAGTAGATCCCGCAAGCACAGCACCACCTAAGTGAAGTGCCTCGGAATCAATCGGTAGTGCTGTGTTACTGCATTCTTCTTTTGTTTCCTGTTGATTATCGCGCTGTGACCGCCGTGGAGGGAGCCGGAGCCGGTACTGATACTTGTTCTCATTGTTGTCTTTTTGATTTTGCACCTCCTGAAGATGTTCAATTCAATTCGAGGCTGTGAAATGCCCCCACTATATTTAAGACTTGTTTATGTCCAATCATCCTACATTTAATTTTGCTTGTGATACTTTCTTGTGTCCTCTGTGCTATGCTGTGTGTGTCGAAAAGATTTTTTCAAACATACTTTAGAGCATGGTTAATAGTATAGCCAGCTACTGGATATGTACCATTGCCATGTTATGTATACCTCATCTTATAACTAATATGTATAATAGTTGGTTATGAAAATGTACAACCTTTTATTATATTGTTAATTTTTTATTCTCACAAGGTGCATGGTAGCACGTGTTAAAGTTGGTTTTTAACTAAGAGTCATTCTTACCTTCTCTCTCATCTTCTTTTTCGTCAAACTATGCATAAATATACTAATTTATTTCTTATAATCAGGTGACTCAACTTTATTATAATTGCTCTTAGTTGCTTGCCTGCTTGTAGTTAATCAGAGTGCTGCTCCTTCTCTTGCCTACTTATACTAGTATAATGAAAGCAAATAAAATATGGACTGTTGGCTCCGTGCTCCTATCTTTTCTTGCTCAGATCAAACTGCCCCGTTTTTCCACTATTTTCAGATTCTCTTCCTACAGGCTAGACCAAAACAATAGTCTAGTCTTGCAAAGTTTCGCCATCTTCTACCTCACCTCTAAGGTTATGTATGTAGTATGAAGCTGTTATCAGCAAGGTCAAATTCATCAACAAGTGCATTCCACGCCTTCTGAAGCTTATCAGCCGTCAACATCTTATTAACAACAGCATTGAAAACATCTTTGAGACCTGTCTTCTTCCTAAATATCGCCCTAAGGCGTTGCGGGAAATCCCACTTTTTTACCACCGGTGCATGGTGTTTGGTAGTGTTTTGGTAATAGCTACCTCCATAGCTCAATTGATCTGCACTGAAATGGTGCAAATAACATTATTACCCAAGAGAGGTATTGAGAAGTATATCACACATTGCAACATGGATGGATAAAAAAAGTGTGCCGAAAGAAGATGATTACCTGTCAGCATGGTGAGGGCTCCTTGGAAGAAGAGATATACCTTGACATCTCACATTGTGTAACCAAGATACAATGGATACAAAACTAGCTATGTTGGATTAATTTGGCGCTGTAGGATCATCCTTGTAGCCATCATATTTTCCCAAGGACTACCCCGTGTGATGCTCTGTAGAGTTAACTGATTGCATGGTTTGACAGTGTAAAATGTTTCAAGAAGACCATATTTCTAAGCAATAAGAATAAGGAGTTCATTCTTAGATATCACATCCAAAGTCCAAGGGTGGATTTTCTAACAAGTATGAGTACATTATGTAGTATGAATGTTTTAAGGAGATGCATCAGGCAGGTATGTGCTCCGGACTAAGAGCATCTATGACCAGACCCGTCATACCGGTCTCAAACATCCGGATGGCCATCTGGTCACGAAATTTCCACCCAGCCAGGCGTCTCAAATGGGCCTCAAACTCCGGGGCTGATCGACACCCCTCATATCTAGCCCAAATATGAGGCGGATATGGGGGGCGTTCGTGCGCGTCCGGGCAAGCCTACCACGTCGGACCCGACAACTCGACCCCACCGTAAATTGCATCAAATTCAACCAAGAGTTGCCAGATCCATTTGATCTTTCCGCTCTTCTTCCTTCCCCGCACCGTCCGTATAGTCGCTCCGCCGTCGAGCGTACTCTGCGTCGTCCGCTCATCTTGCAGCTCTGCCGCTACGCACACTCTACAACTCTCCCATCCTCGCCGTTGTGACGTTTGATACACACAAAGTATTCCTCCGATGTCCAGGAGTTGCATGATCTCATGGTCATAGGAATAGATACCTTGACATGCATAAAACTGTAGCAGTAAACTTACACGATCATATGCTACATTCGTAGTTTGGTCTTGTCCATCACATCATTTCCCTAATGATGTGATCCCATTATCAAGTGACAACACCTTGTCTATGGTCAGGAAACCTTAACCATCCTTGATCAACGAACTAGTCAACTAGAGGCTTACTAGGGACATTGTTTTGTCTATACATCCACACATGTATCGGTGTTTCCAATCAATACAATTACAGCATGGATAATAAACAATTATCTTAAAACAGAAAATATAATAATAACTATTTATCATTGCCTCTAGGGCATATTTCCAACATTACGATGGTATAGACTGCTAAGCCACTAACCATTTGAATAATTGCAAGCAAAATATCGGGAAATTAAAATTATTTTTTGAGGGGAAGTTCCCACAGTAAAAGTTGCTACTATAGATCCATATCAGGACTATATGTATCTGCATCAAATGGTTCTGAATGGTATCTTGAATGATACTGTAGCAACAAATTTGAGGTCAGATACTCAAGGAATAACGGTACATAATATAAACACCAAACACTATAAGGTTTTGTCTTACATCTGTTAATAAATAGGATAAGCTAATGCATATGGATGGATGTTGTTCCAAAAAAAGTAGGTGTTTCATACAAGAAATGTTCCACTAGAGCATTATGAAATGCACAACAGTACATGAACAAGATAATTATTAGGACCAGTCGTGCACCATTTAAATTTACAAAAATGCAGAAGCGATATTTTACACCATAGTTCCATAATTCCAGCTTAAAACATATGTGCTTCGAATAAAATGCACCCAAAACCAGAACTTCCTTGCAAAAGTTATTATTCATTCCATACCGATATTTAACAAAATACCCTCCACATCCATGAGTTCCAAAGTCCTCCCTGGATTGTATCCACCCAGTAGGTTTATTACATGCAAGCACACACTGTTGTAAAATTTATAAAAACGAAATGCTCCAACTATTCTAACATCAACTTATTTCATTTTAGTCAAACAACAAAGGAAGATGTACTCCCTTCGTTCCTAAATATAAGTCTTTCTAAAGATTATACTATGGACTACATACAAAGTAAAAAAATATATGAATCTACACTCTAAAGTATATCTATATATATATATCCGTATATAGTCCATAGTGAAATCTTTAAAAAAAAGACTTATTTAGGAACAGGGAAGTATAATATTAGAGATATAACTAAAATCTATAAAGAATAATGACAAAAGGAAGTCTACTATGTGTAGCGGCCGCTCCACAGCGGCATGAATGTGAGGAGCTGACGTCGGGCAAGAAAGCGTGCGGGCGAGGGAGCAGGACTTTGTGTGGGCCAGGGCGGTCAGAAGCGGGCGTGGGTGACGTCTGTAGGCCCGCAAACCCCCCATGTTTGTCTTCGGTGTACAGGGAAAACACGTCTACACCGCTCGACGAAGTGATGTAGGCCCACATTGGACGGCTTATATGGTCCGGATTGCACAATCAAAACGTATGCACGTGATGTGAGGATTGCCGTTCGAAGAACCAGGAGCATCTGTGATGCTATCTTTGCCCTGGGGTGGGGTGTCTCATCCGTAGCAGCTGGCGCCAAACAGAGCAACCAACATACCAATGCCCTGTTCCGGCCCCTGCATAGGCATAGCCATTCGCTACTGTTTGTGGTACTACTAGTGGCAGCAAACTCAGTACTCCCTCCGTCCGGAAATACTTGTCCTAAAAATGGATGTATCTAGACTTATTTTAGTTATAGATACATTCATTTTATTCATTTCTAGGACAACTATTTTTGAATGGAGGGAGTACTATTTTTATGTCTTCTTTTTTTCCTTTACGTTATAGCACTGTATATAGTTTATTATTCAACTTTCAAAAGTGTGTTTGTTACCACCGTTTTCACCCCATGGTACTTGGAACGAAAACTTGATCCGGATTGATTATTATTTTCTTTCTTTGAAACAATGATGCATCTTCTTGATTACCAGCTCAACGTAATAAGCACCACAAACCATCACACCACACGGTTTCTCCACTTTCGGCCATGGAAACTGGCTACACCCCCAGCCAGCGACGGAGCTTGCCACAACCATATGCACCCGTACTCGACGCTCCCTGTTGCTCCAGACTCCAGAGTCCAGCTCCTTCATCGACATGCAGTCGCCAGAGGAGAACATCCCTGCGCCAACCAATTGGTATGGAATTACTCCACGTGGACATCGTCGACGTCAAATGATCGGGCGTCTAATACTCTGTAATACTAGCATTTCTTTCCTACTTGTTGCTTATAGCATCACGTGTCCATGAATTTGAGATGAGATGCAAGATTTCTCCATGTAGTATTGGCCTATTTCTGGCAATAAAGGATAGGATACAAGAAGGAGCAAAGTTGAAAGAGGGATCCTATGTGTACGCGACATTCACATCTGGTTTCATGCGATACACTAAAATGTGGTTGGATCAGCACAACTTTTCTGACATGTGAGGTTACCAATGGTATCGTAGCAGAATTGGACAGCAAACTGTCGGAGCACAATCCCACACCCAACTATCATACACATAGTTGTTTCCAAGGTAAAGTATATGTGATGTTCTCTGTTTAATCTCTTAATAACTTGCTGTCTGAAAACAGAAACATAGAATCAATGCACGTTTAGCTTGTCCTTCTTTGAGCTGTGAGCTCAAAGATTGTCATCCGTGTGCTCGATGACAGATTCCAAAGCTCTTTAAAAAAAAGTTGTGTTATGTTTTAGCAAGTTTTCATTTGAAATTAGTAAAATTATCATAATCACAGTGAACTAACTGAGCTAATTGTGATATGTTTTAACAAGTTATCATCCGAAAAGAGAAAATCATCAGAATCCTAATGAACTAATCGATTTAATTCTCTTGCTTGTTGCCCTGTATGAACATCTTTTGATCCATTTCTTCACTAGAATGAAGAATACGAAAAGAAGTTTCCAGCTATAAAATAGCACCTGCAGTAACTGTACATGAAACACATTAAAGTCTTTACTTTTGAGACCGAGTTCACAAACATGGATTTTCTAATTATGCTTTCTCCCTATTTACTTTTTGGTATTTGGTTCTCGTACATTCTTGGGCGTGTTATTCTGATTCATGACCAATTCGCTTATTCAATAGAGAGGAAGTATAAGAAGCCTTTTTTATATAAGAGTTAAGGCTCTACTGTTTCTCCTTCCAAATTTTGCTTCTTGTTGTATCAGCATCCAAAGAACCAAGACACAATTTCTATTAAATTAACTTTCGGGATAGAGATAGTTGTGTTCCTAACTTCGTATATACTCCCTCTGTCCAGAAATATATATCCATTGCTCCCACAAGTATTTCCTGTCCAGAAATATATATCCATTGCTCCCACAAGTATTTCCAAACAGAGGGAGTAGTACGTTATGTATAGATTCTTTAAAAAGCACAACATAATTAAATGGCTATATGTAGTAAAAAATAGTTTAATACTAGAGACTGGGATCACTTCCTAATGAAATGACGAGGTGTGTACATATATTGTTGGAAATATCAGCAATTCATCATATGATTTAATTAACAAAAATAATAGATAAAACATGACTATTACAACAAAGATAAGACAAGTCATGCAATCTAATAGAGGGTATGCAAATAGCATTTAAAATAGTAAATATGAACTGAACATATCCACGATAGAAGCAAGAACAAGAAGTTGTAACAGGATATCAAACAGAAAGAACACGAACATGTATTTGAGCTGCAGCTATAGCATTGGGATTGGCATTGACGTTGTTCTCGTCCATGTTGACAAAGAGGTTGTCGACGTCGGGGAAGAAGTCGTCGGTGTCTGTATCGTCTGTGATGAAGATGTCAGTATCACGCAAAGCACTCCCTAAAAATCTTATCAACCTTCTCGCCTACAAGACTCGAAGTGGCAAGGATGCTGACTGTATCGAACTGCGATGCGTGCCGCAAGTCTGGATGGTGAAGTACCTAGCAGCAGCTCAGAGTTTCAAACACGGTGGCGGCACGAAGATGATGTTATGGTGTACCTATGTGAAAAGGAGCGGCCTCTTTTTTATAGACAGAAGGAGGCGAGCAGACAGCGACAAAGAGGTGAAGCAAAAGAGGGAGACAAAATGAAGAGGGAGGAATCGAAGGGTGTAGTGTTCGTATTCAATCTCCATTAAAGCAAAAAAAAATTGAGCTCCCGTGTGGCCTTTCGTATACCAGTCGTGCGTGATAAAATTTCAGACAACGGCTCGGTCATTCCCGCAACCTGTGAGGCGTCGTGACGAGGCGTGGTGTGCCATGTCGTAAGGGGGGAGGGGAGGGGGGGTGGAGGAGGAATGTGCGTAAATGTCTCTCTTATTTTGATGCTCATATATGTGGAAAACAACCTCCCTATAAAAGTCGTAGTCCTTTGTATTAGAAATATACTTTAGATTTAAAAATAGAGATAATGAGTATAGATTGAATAGGTTTAAACCATGAATTACTTATCTTGTACTCCAAACCTCTAGCCCCTCATGTATTGTATATGTATCTCATGTGAGGATCGGATAAATAACATAATATTCAGCCATCCGACAATCTTCTACATTGTATTAGAGCGGTTAGTCTCACGACGCCGATCCTAGGCCTCCTCATCATTTCTGCAGCGTGTCATCCCCATGGAGATTAATCTCCTCTCACTGGGGTGCGACACCAAATCTATCATCGTTTAGATATTGCATCAAATTTCATAGGTTTTCAGTTTTCGAAATTTCCCGATCCAGCCAACAGATTGATCCTTTTAAACCCACCTATTTTCGGTGAATCATCATTGCAGAAATTGGTGCGTCAAACGGTGTCCAAATCAACCCCAATCGTCCACGAGAGCATCCGCAGGTGTGCAGCAGATCGGCTTCGACGGCACGGCCGTCGACTTCAATCCAATCTACAACAACGACATGTGTGCATGACGCGCGCACACATATACAGAAAGATCAAGCGGAGGCTGCGGCAGGCAGGAACACGAGCGACTCACAGGCCAAGCTTCTCCAAGCCCAAGCCTAGACGTAATTAAGGCATCTCCATGGCCGCATCGACGCAGGAGCCCTACGATCCTTCAGCTCCAATGCGACGATCGAGCCTGCAACATCATCAACTCCGTGCACGCATGCGCATACGTGCCTGGGTTGGCCATCCGCTACACATCCAGCATCTATAGTGGATCCGAATCCATATAGGCCGAAGTACATGCTGATGGAATCAATTGCCATAGAGGGTGCTTGGATCCATGGGACTAAAACTAGTCTGACTAAAAATAGTCTCTTTGAGAGGCTAAAGTTCCAATCACCCCTGACTAAAGTGGGACTAAAACTACTCTAGAGACTAAAATCTTTTAATCACATGAACCCCTACTAAAATTCGTTTTAGTCCTCTCTCTCTCCTCAATTAATCTCTCCTCGTTTTACTCTGTCATTTAATATCTCTGCTCGTCTGTTCCCCTGCCTCGAGGGCTCTTTCCCCTTCTGCGCCTCCGCCTCCACCTCTGCCGCGCCTCCGCCTCCACCTCTGTAGGACGCCAGCTCGTCCGCTGCCGCGCCTCCGCCTCCACCTCTGCAGGACGCCGGCTCGTCCGCTGCCGCGCCTCCGCCTCCGCAGTACGCCGCCGCACCTCCACCTCTGCAGGTCGTCGCCACACCTCCACCTCCGCAGGACACCGCCGCCCCTCCACCTCTGCTGGTCGTCGCCGCACCTCCACCTCCGCAGTACGCCACCGCACCTCTAGCTCCGCAGGACGCCGCCGCCCCTCCACCTCCGCAGGACGCCGCCGCCCCTCCACCTCCGCTGGTCGCCGCCGGCTCGGCCTACCGCAGCCCTTCCGCCCCCGCACCAGGTCAGTCCTCTGTCGCTCGATTTTTCTTCAGTTTTTGTGCTTGTTCTTTCATTAAGTAGATGAGAACATTGTCTCAGATCACCTGGTGCTGCGGCAGAGGCCATGGACGGCGCCCCGTTCGACTTCTTGTCTCAAATGGAGTCATCTAGTGCTGCGGCGGAGTCCATGGACGGCGAAGGGTGGGGCTTGACGCCCCCTCGTCTCCGGCGTGATAGTTCCGGCAGTCGTGTTCCGAGGACCGGGACTGTCGCCGCACCGTGGATGGACCTGGGGAACCTTGACCTCAATGCCGACTACGCCACTGCCTCGTACCCCGACATGACCATGTACACACATATTCTTCAACGGGACAGCGGCTCCGGCAAGATTCGGTCGACATGAATCAATTGAGAGATAGAATTGCTGATGGTTTGTTCCAGGGCCATTAAGATCATTGTCATGTTATTTATTTTCTTGTGTATGGACAATACTAATTTTCTTATGTATGGACAATTTTACTTTACTTGTATGGACAAATTTTATTTACTTGTGTATGGACAAATTTTCTTGTGTATGAGCAACAGTAGTGGCGGGAGAGGAGTTGGCTGTTATTGTGGTAGGATTAGGGGAGAGGGAACATAATAAATGCTCATTAATTGATTTTAGTCTCTTTAGTATTTTGGATCTAAGCATGGGTGAGACTAGCAAGTTTTAGTCCTACTAATTTTAGTCATGGGACTAAAACGTATCCAAGCACCCTCATAGATGCATGTGGCGGGTCCATAGGCATGCTACGAGCTCCAACCAGAACATCGGGACCCGGCTCCACGCTTCTCCAGCTTCATCGACCCGCGCCATCTCCCACGTCTCACGTACGCGCCGTCAAGCAACAGCAGTTCTGTGGCACATCTACTCCAACACGGAGGGGTGCAGCCAGCCGAACACATCTACCCCGTCTGTGGAATTATATCACGAAATATTACAATTGAGCGTTTGAGGTTGGTCTGAGACATCCGTTAGGTTTGCTTTTTTTCTTCTTACCGGTCGAGATGATCGAAACGTCTGTGGACGGTTTAAGACACCCGGTTGTAAATGCTCCTGGCAGGCATGGCGATGCGCGTCTATTCCACTAGTCACTCATCTACTTCCGTGGTACTCCATGGTGGATGGATTTGGTGGAGTAGTAATTACGATCCATGCACCAAATCCATCCAATTGCCGATTATCTCGTGATCCGTGGAGAAGCGGTCAGACCAAGGACCAATACCAAGCTCTCAATCTCATGTCATCAAGAAAAGTGTGCTCGATTCGCAAAAGAAGTAGTAAAAGGAAAGAAAGAAAGAAAGAAAGCAAGCAAAGAAGAAGAGTGGCCTGGAACAGATCACCCGGTAGGAGTCAGCCAGCAGCATCTTATGTAAACAGTAGTACGAACTGCGGGCGACAGAGTCTCTGTCCCCGCTCGATCAGCCTGACACTAAAGTCTAAAGCACAAAAGCCTTTGGCGCTGTGCAGAACACGACCAACGGGTCTGGATGGGAGCGTTCATCCTTTTATTTTGTTGCGAGAATTGATGGGAGGGTTCCGTCTATACAACGGTACAAACTCTCATTCTTGATCCGTCCGAACGTTTGGGGATATTTTCTTCGTTATGGAGCACGTACTAATACTCCTAACACAGACCAATATAGTAACCTGTGTTTAATTATTGAATGATGTACCGACTGGCGTCATGTCAGTTTGTTGCCAGCCCCGATGTGATCTATCGGAGCATTATAGTAATATTTTATTTATAACCAAAAGGAAGGAGTAACACTAGCTACTACTCCTACTACCGATCCTCCCGTAAAAAAACAAAAAAGCTAAGTAGTACCGATCCTATCCTTTCCTAGTACGAGTAGTACTACCGCAAAAGTACTAATCCTTCTTTTACTACAGCAAAAGAAGTAGTACCCCAAAAGTACTACTAGTAGTAGTACTTGTTTTACGAGTAGTAGGACGAGCTTCCTCTCCGCTTGGCCCGAGGAGTCAGGTGGGGCCTACTGCAACCCCTCGCACGCCAGGCCATCGAATCGGGTCCTCCTCTATACCCATCGCACTCCCGCCTAAACCTCACCCCGTCGCCGCGCTCCCGCGTCGACCGGACTTGAAATTTATTGATGGGCTGTCTGGCTGAGCGGCAGAGGTGGCTTTGACGGCTTTCTTTTTTTCAGTTTTTATCAGGACCGACACCCACCCATCAACCACAACCATCACGGCTTTCTTTTTTTCAGTTTCTATCAGGACCGTCACTGCTTTCTTTTTTTCAGTTTTTATCAGGACCGTCACTGCTTTCTTTTTTTCAGTTTTTATCAGGACCGTCACTGCTTTCTTTTTTTCAGTTTTTAGCAGGACTGGCACCCATCCATCAACCACAACCGTCACGGCTTTCTTTTTAGCAGGACCGGCCAATGGCCAAGCTTCTCCATGGAAGGAATCAGACATCTGTGGACGAACCAACGGTCACATAATGTTAGGATGCTCCGTCCAGACGGCCCGGGCAATGTGCAACTTTTTTGCAACAAAAAAATAAAATAAAAAGAGAATCCGGAGATACGGCTTGGCGCGCCTCTTTTCCATGGAACCGGAGGCAGACAGATCGCAAAAGCAACAATGCTTTCCTGCCTTGGTGGTTTTGCGCAACCGACCAAGGAGTAATCTCTTTGGAGCAGGACCTTGACGCAACCGACGACGATTAGGTGGGCGTTGTCTCACCAAGAGGCACACACCAGGATTTTGAACAGATGAACCTCACTCAAGGTGAGTAGGCATTGCGATCTGTGTCTCTGCTCGGCGCCCGTGACGAGACTACAACCAGCCGACCAAGGAGTATTCTAATTCTTTACTGTCCGGATGATCTCCAAACATGGCCGAATCTGAATCGTCCCTCTTTCCTTGGTTACCTCTCCTGCAGTACACCATGTGCGCACGGCACACGCACACATACACGGTACACCATCATCAGCTTCAGTTCGGTTTGGTCAGTTGAACTGCTATCTTCTTGTGAGAAACAATCGAGTTGCCATCAATCATGCATGTATGTATCTACACAACAACTGTTTCATGGAGGAAAGAAAATGCAGATATTAAGCTTACCGCTGCTCCTTCCTCAAGGTGAAAAGGTTATTTCTCGACACCCTCCAGCTGCCAGAGCACATCGTCCACAGTCAGTGGCTCCATCTCGATCAAACACCCTGGTGCGCACAATCTGCAACCAGTCTATGTCATCTTTTTCAGATACAAAAATGCCATATACTACATCACAGTACAATAAATTCTCCCTTCATATAAAACCATCAAGAATCAATGTTTGTAGCTGTAAAAACAGGTCTGACAATGTTTCATTTTCTACATACCCAATGACAACGAAACAGCTAGTACTGAAAGATCCAGCATGAGATTGATTACCATGGTGATGAACAAAGAAGGCCGGAAGCCTGTGACAGGCTCATCCCACTTACTCCTTGGTGCCTAACATGTGCACGTCGCCACCGCCACTCTCCTTCTCCTTGATCTTCCTGAGCTTCCCCCAGGAACTACCGACTGTGCTGGGTGTATTCCGCATTTGACAATGAGCTTATCCACGGCACCCAGGCGCAATGAAGAGGCGCTGAAGCTCGGAGTGGCATACGTCACACAGGTGCATGTGAAGGTTGAGCGTTCCTGTCAGCCGTGGAATTGGAGGACGGCGGTTAAATCAAACGAGGGTCAACGTCAAGGATACAGGTGACCGTCCAGACCAAGTCCTATGCAAGACACACCTACCCTGCCACGATTTCGATGAGCCGCCGCTACGCGTCCGGCGCCGTGCAGAGCAGAGGCGATGGCTATGCATGAATCTCAGGGAAGACTAGCACGGGGAGTCGCAGGTGCGCGTCACCGACAAAGGTCGACGCGAAAACGGTCGGATCGCAGTTCTGTGGGGAGGATGCACAGGGATCAGCCTGCTAAGGGAGCGCGGTGGCTTGGCGTCGTGCATGACGGGACGGAGGTTTTGGCGGCGTGCGTGTGGGATGGTTTTTTTTTATTGGGCGATCGAAGGGTTGGAAGGATGGCGATCGAGGGGGTGGGAGGAGGTCGAACCATCACGTCGTTCGATCCGCACTCAATAATAGAGATGAACCCATTCACCTATCAGAAGAATCATTGTTCAAAGTAGCACATTACTCATGCATTCATTTTTTTCTCAACAACGAAAAAAGCACAGTGTAGAAGCCTACCTTGCCACGCGGGCTGAACTATAGTCTACCTACCTTCATTTTACTTTTTATTTTATTTTGTGGTTACAGCTACTCGTGGAGTGTTGTACATTTTAGAAGCACAAATGACAAGTGCTGAAGCATGACCAAGGGGCCAGGGCCATAGTCACCAAGACCCACGGCAACCTTGTATGTACAGTGATTACTTTGCTACAGTGCATCAAAGGAATTAGTTGCTATGCCCCAGGCCATGGCCATGGCCCTGGCAGCCCGGGGCCTGTCTACACCCCCGAACCAGGTGAAGATGGACCAACACGGTGTAGCAGCAATTCACTGGCCCCAGAAACTGGATGCAAAGACATGGGCCAAACCATAATTCAGCCGAGTTTTTACATGTGACATATTACCAAAGAACAATTTTGAATTTTTTAATTACCAACATACTCCTTCCATCCTAAAATTCTGGTCTTAGCTTTGTTTAAAAATGAATGTATCTAAATACTAAAAGTTGACTAGATACATTCATATCTAAACAAATCCAAGACAAGAATGACAATAATTTTGGAACGGAGGGAGTATGTGTTTTTGTTTTTGTTTTTGTTATAAGTCACCTGAACTATTAGTGCAGTTATCATTATCTTGTACGTATCACATATAAGTCATCCGATGTTTCCACTCTAAGTGACTTGACTTATCACATATAAGTAGTACTGCTTGTCACGCATAAGTTATCTGATTTATCACATATTATATATATATATATATATATATATATATATATATATATATATATATATATATATATATATATATATATATATATATAAGACTACTAAGCCTGCAAGGATCCATTTTCTGGTTTTTTTGAATTTTTTTAGTTCCTCTAGAAAAATAACACGTGTCACTTGTATCTTTGTCTACTCTCGTTGCTTTTCTCGCTGGTGCATTTGCATGCATGCATGTGTAGACGGGATGTAGGCCATGTTTGGATCCTAGGGTTAGAGTTAGATTGGGGTTAGAGTTGAGCTATCTAACCCTCAAAAATCCAAACAGGTAGGGTTAGATTGGGTTAGATGCATCTAACCCATCCAAAAACTCTAACCCACCCAAGAGGTGTTTTTTTGGGTTAGAGTTAGGTGGGGACAAAAAAAAGAAAAAAAATCACTTGCTACTGCATCTAGCCCGCACCAGATCCCACCAACCCCGCGTCCCTCCCGTCGCCCTCCCTCCTCACCATCCCAGCCGCCGGCCGCCCCAGCCGCCGGCCGCTGCGCCCTGCCGCAGCCCGCCCCGCCCCGCCGCCGGGCCGCCCCGCCGCGCCCCGCCCTGCCGCGCCCCGCCTGCCGCGCCCTGCCGCCGGCCCGCCCCGCCCCGCCGCGCCCTACCGGCCACACAACGATCGGCCACAGCAAATCCGGCAGTGAATATGGACAAAAGTAACCAAATGATTGAGAAAGGGCATTTGTTGTCAATCTAACCCTCTCATCCAAACACCTCTTGGGTTAGAGTTAGTTCAGGGTTAGTTGTGGGTTAGAATCTAACTCTAACCTCTAACCCGGTTAGAGTATCCAAACAGGGCGTAAGTATTTTTTTTCTCCTCTCGCTGCTTGCTAATTACCCAGGCTGTTGCTTTGTGCTTTCATCGCTTTGACCAGAGTGGGCATGCTTGTCATTTTTTTATTATTTAAACTGGCTAACACTTCGTACAGTACACTATCCAGGCTGACACTGCGTACAGTCTCTCTATTCGAATTAGGGCCCTGTTTGGATCCATGAGTTAGAGTTAGAGTTGGTTAGATTGGACCAATCTAACCCCAAAACATTCAAACAGGGAGGGTTAGAGTTGGTTAGATGCATCTAATCCACCCAAAAAAACTAATCCATCCAAGAGGTGCTTATTTGGGTTAGAGTTGGGTTGGGCCCACAAAAAGTTACTTTTCTCTCTACCTTCACCACACCAAATCCTTGATAAAGGAGCCAAATGATTGGAAAAGATGCATTTATTGAAAATCTAACCTTTCATCCAAACACCTCTTTGGTTAGAGTTAGTTTAGGGTTAGTCTAGGGTTAGAATCTAACTCTAACCTCTAACCGAGTTAGAGTATCCAAACAGGGCCTAGATTTTGGACCACTACTTGCAAAATATTATTTAGTACTACCTCTGTCCGGAAATACTTGTCCTAGAGATGACTGTATCTAGACTTATTTTAGTTATATATACATCCATTATATTCATTTCTACAACAAGTATTTTCGAACGGAGGGAATATATGTTTTCAGGTAGATCAACAAACATGTTTTTTTCTTTTCACTTATATGTAACTGAATTTTGTACTTTTTTATATATATTTTTGCAATATAAAGAGAGTTCCATCAATTATAAAACCATGATGTAATATATTTTGTACTTTTTAAAATAATTTGTTCCATCATATATCCCTCTTCGTCATCGGTTATATACTTGTATTTTAGATTGTGTTACTCGTGCGTTGTGTTTTCTAGGTATGGGTGATGATGATGCACGGCGGCGACGGCAAGAATGACGGGATGTTCGTCGTGGGAAACGTCATGTAGATTCATTGTCTGGTTGGTATTTGTTATGGTTCTTCTTTTTTCATGTTGTGTGGTTGCGTTACTTTTGTACTCTTTTGTTTTAGATTTATAAAGGGTCTCTCTATTCGAATAAGATTTTGGATCGCTACTTGCATAATATTAATTAGTATATGTTTTCAGGTAGATCAACAAACATGCTGTTTTCTTTTCACTTATATGTATCTGAATTTTGTATTTTTTAATATATATTTTTGCAATATAAAGGGAGTTCCAGCAATTATAAAACCATGGTGCAATATATTTTGTAATTTTTAAAATAATTTGTTTCATCGTATATCCCTCTCTGTCATTGGTTATATACTTGTATTTTAGATTGTGTTACTGGTGCGTTGTGTTTTTTAGGTATGGGTGATGATGATACACGACGGCAACAGCAAGAACGATGGGATGTCCATCGCGGGAAACGTCATGTAGATTCATCGGCTGGTTGGTATTTGTTATAGTTCTTCTTTGTTCGTGTTGTGTGGTTGCGTTAGTTTTGTACTCTTTTATTTTAGATTTTTTCTGATTTTTTAATTGATTTGTTGCTTTCTGTAGACAGAAGGAATGTTTGAAGTGCGTTTAAAGAGTTGGTTGATCCTTGTCTTGTTGCTGTTAGAGTTGCATCGGATGTGGAAGTTTTTTACCGCCTGTATTTTACTACTGGTTGGTTGTCTGGTTCTGTCACGTGGACCAACCCCTTCTTGCGCGTTTTTTTATTCCGTATTATTTCTAATATTATTCATATGTGTGATGTATTTGTTTAATTTAAAATTTCCCCTTTTTTATATGGTGCGTTTGTTTATTCCGTATTATTTCTAATATTATTCATATGTGTGATATATTTGTTTAATTTAAAATTTCCCTTTTTTTATATAGTTCTTTCTACACCTGTTGTTAGTCGTGTTGATGCTGCTTGGGATCGTCGAAACGAAGGATTCTTCGAAATTATTATACTGGTAAATATGAAGGTGTATATTTCTTGTTTTCCTTTGTTATGATCGCAGATGTAGATTGTTTTGTTGGCTGTTGGTTTAAGATTGCAGCTTTTTGTTGTCTTGTAGTTTGTGCCATGGAGCCGCCGTTTGCTAAGGACAATATATTACTTCTTAAAGATAGTTAGTTTTGTACGTCGTATCCTTTGGATCTCCTGTTTGCTTTTAGCTCACTTACTGTTGATTTTTTGTTATCATTCTTAGGTGTTTCTCACGTTCGCTCTTATTATGACGGTCCTGAGTATGTTCGTCCAACGTGCGGTGCTTCATTTTGGTTTTTGGAAGGTCGTAAGAGTTATGTCACTAGTGGTGGTCGCCTTCCAGTGTATACTAGCTGCTGCAAGGGAGGCAAAGTGTCCTTGCCTCCGTTTCCTGATTGGCCATCTGCTCTCAAGGACTTAATCAAATTTGATGGAGACCCTCTATCTAGCCGTTTTATGCGTTCGATTTAGGCATTCTAATTCTATGTTCTGTTTCACGTCTCTTGTCAAGATCCATTAAGCAGCCAATGTCACTCACCAGCAAGAGAAGTGACGGCAAGTGAACTTCAAGCACTTGTGAAGAGAAGCGAGAAGATTCACAAGATGTCAAAGAAAGGTACAAATATCGAAGAAGCAATCGAGATTTCATCTTCCGACAACGCCAACGTTAAAGAGTGAACAGCTAGCTTAGCAACTAAACCGAATGGTTCTTCGTGCACTATAAATAAAGCACAAGGACATCTCAAGATCAAGTTATCTTCATGACAACAACCAACTAAGAGTTCACTTCATGCACCCTGTATAATTAGTAGTAATCTAATCTTGTCATGGCTGTATCTTAGTAGTAATGTAATTAAACGTGAGAATGGTTATTAAAAAACCGGATGTAACGGTTCGGTTCTTACTTTGGGTTTGATTGATTCAGGTTTTGTTGAGTTGAGATTTTTTTTAGTTTGGTTTTGATTTGGGCATGTAGAGAAACCAGTTTGGGTATAGTTGGTTATGGGTTTAAACGGTTTGGTTATTTGCGGTTATAAACTATGGGTCCAAACCGGTTTCTATGCATTGGTTATACGCAATAATCAACGACGACCGAGAACGAGTATCTTTGATCCGCGTGCATTCTGTAATGCACTATGTAATTATGTATTATGGGCAAACAACAGATGAAAATCGGAAGTGTTTTCTTGTGCTTTCTCTAAGCAATTTGGTTTTAATACACTTGTTAGTGAGCTTTTTAATCATGGGCATGTTCTTTTTGCATCTTACTGTGTGTTGACTGTATCTCAAGGATTACTTTGTTTCTAAACCGTTGTAGATGCACTTATGTCTTTTTTATCTCATTTGTTTCTTAACATGTCAATTTGTGTAATCATATGTACATTAAAGCAAATCCATGGTTATGTATTGGGTTTAAACCCACGGTTATGTTTTGGGTTTAAATTGGTTTGGGTGGAAAAAAATAGTGGGTTTGGTTTTGGTTGGGCTAAAAATGACACTAAATGGATATGGTTCAAGTATGATTTTAAGAGATAAATGAATGGGTATGATTCAAGTATGGTTTAAGTATGAAATCATTCTCAGGTTTAAATGTAATCCTGTCATGGCTGTATCTTCCCTTTATACTATCCATGGATGTAGCTCGCACGTGTGTTCCTCCTTTCACTTTTGCATGACCCTTCTTTATTATTATATAACATTGACACGTCGACGCACCAGAATGTTGGTATCAAGCACGCATACATAATGGTGTGGCCGCCCGAAAATGACAGATGGCTATCCCTATGCATTCACGCACCTAACAAACCTTGTTGTAGATACTCAAGCTCTCCACAATAAAAATGGTCGAACAAATATCTGCTGCAACTGAGATGTGCATCCTTTCAAACACAGCCGCATCCCCTCACTAGTTACACTATGTTAGCAAGTCTTATGGAATTGTAGGAAAAACCTAGAACCACCAGCTACTTTAAGGAAAAACCTAAAACCACCAGCGATCGTCTCTGTCCCCACCGTTACCATGCCGTTGCTCGCCGGCCTCATCACTATCCGGTTCACCCGCGTCAATTTCCTGCTATGGAAAGCGCAGGTCGTCCCCAACCTCACCGACGCTGGCATCTTCGGCTACCTTGATGGAACCGTCCCCGCGCCGCCGCAGATGATCACCGAGGGCACCGGCGACGCTGCGCACTTGGTGCCCAACCCCGCGCACGAGCCATGACGGAGGACCGACCAGGTTGTACTCGGCGCGTTCCTATCCTCCATGACGGAGGAATGCTTGCCCGGATGACGCGAGCGACCTCCTCAGCGACCGTCTGGTTCGCCCTCGACGCGATGTTCGCCGCCCAAAACCGGGCTAGCATACGCCAACTCCGCACGCAGCTGTCCCGGACGAAGAAGAAGGTCATGTCCGCGGCGGAGTATTTCGATGTTTTAAATAGCGGGCTACGGCAAATAGCGGTGGACCTCTAAAAAGGCTATAGCGGAGCTATAGCGGGCTATAGCAGGCTATAGCGTGCATTTTGTACATGAGACCATTTAGCGACACCCCGCTAAAAAGGTTATAGCAAGGTTATAGCAGGGCTAAAGCGGGCTATTTAAAAATATGATTTCCACAAGATGATGGGCTATGCCGATGCCTTGACCATTGTCGGCGACGTACTGTTTGATGACGAGGTCATTGGGCATATCATTGGTGGGCTGGGTCACGAGTATGACCCTCTCATGACGTCGCTCGCCATCTTCAAAGGAGATGTGAGCCTCTCCGACTTCTACGCCTACCTCCTCAGCTTCGAGGCGCGTCAGGTTAGGCATGCCACCAACAACGATGATTTCTCTTCCTCGGTCAACAACGTCGTGCACCACGGCAATGGCTCCGGGTCCCGCGACGGCAACCGCAACAACAACAGCGGCCATGAAAACCGTAACAGCGGCAGCAATGGTGGCCACTATGGTGGCAACGGCGGCCGTGGCAACAATGGTGGCCGCCAAAATGGCCACGGCGGTGGTAGAAACCGCTGTCTCCCCAGGTGCTAGGTATGTCGCAAGGAGGGGCACTACGCCCTTGACTGTCGCGAGCGCTACAACCACGTCTACCAGTCAGATGAGCATCGCAGCGGCAACATGGCGACGCACGACCACCGCGACAACAACTGGTACCTCGATACCGGTGCCATCGACCATCTCACCAATGACCTCGACCGACTGACCATGCATGAGCGCTATGGTGGGAAGGATCAAGTTCAAGTTGCAAACGGTGCAGGTTTGGAAATTTCTCACATTGGTCGATACGTCATTCTAAACTTGTTGGCTCACGTGATCCTATCATCTTGAAAAATGTCTTGCATGTTCCTGAAATTCACAAACATCTACTTTATGTTTATCGCCTTGTTTCAGATAACCGAGTGTTTGTGAAATTTCATCATTATTTCTTTTGTGTGAAGGAAAAAATCACGAGGAGGGTCCTTCTTCTCGGTAGAAGCCACAATGGTCTCTATCCCGTCCCGTATGGTCGGCCGACGTCTTCGTCGCGTCAAGCTTTTTCCGGAGTTTGTTCTTCATCGAGTCATTGGCATCATCGGTTGGGTCACCCGTCAAATAATGTAGTTGAGTCTGTCGTTCGGTCAAATAAACTCCCTTGTTCGTCGAGTAATGATACTTTCATTTGTGATGCATGTCAGCGTGCTAAAAGTCATCAATTACATTATAATAATTCTTCCTGTATTTCTTCGAAACCACTTGAGCTTATTCATACCGATGTGTGGGGGCCTGCCCTCGCATCTTCCGGAGGTTTTAAATTTTATGTTAGCTTTGTTGATGACTTTAGACGTTTTACATGGATTTATCTCCTTAAGCATAAATCTGATGTTGAACAAGTTTTCTATAATTTTCAAGCTCATGTCGAACGACTTCTCAACATAAACATCCGGGCGCTACAGTCTGATTGTGGGTGGGGGGGGGGGGGTGAGTACCATTGCTTACATAACTTTTTTCAATGCGTAGGTATTTCCCATCGCGTGTCGTGTCCACACACCTCTCAACAAAACGATGTCACTGAATGAAAGCACCGTCACTTGGTTGAAACCGGGCTTGCTCTCCTCACACACTTCAATCTTCCTCCCTGTTATTGGGATGAAGCCTTCCTTACCGCATGTGATTTGATCAATCGCATGCCTAGCCGGACCCTCAAAAATATGACACCTCTGACTCGATCGCCTTCATGACATCTATCCCGATTATTCATTTCTTTGTATATTCAGATGTGCATGTTGGCCTAGTCTTCGCAAATACAACTCCCCGTAAGCTTGAGTTTCGTTCTAAGATGTGCGTATTTCTCGGATATAGTCCGTTTCATAAAGGATATAAATGTCTTGATAAATCCACCAGTCGCATCTATATTTCCCGTGATGTTGTCTTAGATGAATAAGTGTTTCCCTTTGCAACTAGTGCTTGTCCTGATTTATCATCGGTAAATCCTCCCGTGTCGTTCCCATCAACTGAGCCAGTAGTTCAGGATGCTAATGTGAGAAACTACAATCTGTCATTTTTGTTTCCTGAAGCTTGTCCTGCAGGTGCAGGTTCAGAGGAGCAGCGTCCATCTACAGTTGACGTACAAGACACGTCCCACGTGCATGCTACAGCGTCATGTATCCAGCCGGCGTGTAACACGCGTCTGATCGCACAGGTTCTTTTTACTGTTTCGACCAATGTGACGTAAAAAAATCACAGAACGAACTCAATCCGAAAGTGTTTCACGATCTGATCCTTTTTAAAAACGCCAGAACCCGTGGCGTTGCTGGTGTACATAGAAACATCAGTCCACCATGACGTTTTTGATTCACATTCAGACGCTAGTCTAGCTCGCGTTGCAACTCAGGCCGAAACGTCAAAGATCTTGGCGTTTCTCGACTATATGCAAACGCCACTGTTGGCGTTTCTGATCTGAAACTGGAATGCAGCTATGGATGGAAGCCACGGTGGTCCCCAAAATCAAGCTCCCGCTCCAGGAAATCCTTCGCAGCTTGGGCGGGAGGTCCCCAGCGCGCAGGGCCCGGTGTTGCAGTAGCTGCACCGGCCGCTCCAGGGGGTGCTCCTCCGTCGCCGCCGGTCGCGCCGCCAGCTCCTTCGATGGCCGCATCGCTGGCCTCCTCGACGTCGCCGGCCACACCGCCGGCTCCTTCGGCAGCCCCTACTGTCGAGCGTGCTCGCACGTGGCTGCAGAACAATGTCCGCTGCCCGAAGGTCCACACTGACGACACTGTCCAGTACAAACCGTATCATCGTAGTTTCAGTGCCGTCGCTCCGTCCACGCATCGACATGCTCTTGTTGATCCTGCGTGGAAAGCAGCTATGCAGGAGGAGTTTTCTGCTCTTCAACATACTGCAATGTGGTCACTCGTCCCACGTCCCTTCGGCACCAACATTGTTAGTTGCAAGTGGATTTTCAAAGTAAAGCAACACCCTGATGGCTCCCTTGACAAATACAAGGCTTGACTGGTTGCTCGTGGGTTTACTCAGGGATATGGTATTGATTACCTTGACACATTTAGTCCAGTTGTTAAACCAGCTACGGTTCGTCTTGTGCTCTCGCTTGCTGTTTCACAGGTGTGGTGTGTGCGGCAAATTGATGTCAACAATGCATTCCTTCACGGTGTGCTTCATGAGGACGTGTATATGCAGCAGCCACCTGGCTTCGAGGACTCTCGTCACCCTCACCATGTTTGCAAGCTTCGGAAGTCTATTTACGGGTTGAAACAGTCTCCGCGGGCTTGGTATTCTCGCCTTAGTGATCGGCTGCAACAACTTGGGTTTCATTCTTCCAAGGCTGACACCTCCTTCTTAATTTTTCAGCAAGGAGTTGTGATCATTTACATGCTAGTCTATGTTGATGATATTGTCATTGCTGGCTCTTGTTCCCAAGCAGTAGACCGGTTGCTTCACACACTCTCTCGGTCTTTTTCCATCAAAGACCTTGGCCGCCTTGCTTACTTCCTTGGAATTGAAGCCACCTACAATTCTGGGGGAATGGTGCTCTCTCAGCAAAAACATGCTAATGGCCTTCTTCATCGTGCACATATGGAGAATTGCAAGGAGGTTTCTACTCCCATGTCAGTCACACACAAGTTGGCAGCACACCTTGGCACTCCACTTACTGATGATGACGCCTTCAACAACTATCAGAGTATGGTTGGAGGGTTGCAGTATCTCACACTCACTCGTCCTGATATTTCATTTGCTATAAACAAGGTGTGTCAATATCTGTCCAAGCCCACGGATGTGCATTGGGAAGCTGTCAAGCGCATACTAAGGTATATCAAGGGTACTGTGGTGACTGGACTTCACATTCGTCGGTCAAGCTCCATAGTTCTGAGTGTCTTCACGGATGCTGATTGGACCAGATGTCTCGATGACAGACGCGGCACTGACGGTTTTGTGGTTTTCTTTGGACCTAACCTGATTTCATGGAGTGCTCGAAAACAGCCCACAGTGTCACGATCTAGTACCGAGGCAGAATACAAGGCCCTTGCAAATGGTGCAACTGAAGCTACTTGGGTGCAATTTTTGCTTAGGGTATTGGGAGTATCCCTACCACGACCCCCGATTTTATGTAGGCACCACCTACCTGAGTGCAAATCCAGTATTTCATGCAAGGACGGAGCATATTGAGGTGGATTTCCACTTCGTCAGAGAAAAAGTGGCGCAAAGAGCATTAGATGTCCGTTTTGTGTCCTCCGGTGATCAAGTGGCAGATGCTTTCACTAAACCTGCTACAAAGATAATGTTGGAGAAATTATGACGCAATCTCAACCACTAGTGGAAAACGGGCCTTTGGCCTGGACCCTTTGGTCCCGGCCTCCCTCTGGGCCGGGACTAAAGGCCCGGCCACGTCGCCCCAAATCGCAATGCCACCCACAGGGCTTTGGTCCCGGCCTGTATGGAGCCTTTAGTCCCGGTTTGTGTCCCAAACCGGGACTAAAGGGCTACGCGGTGTGCAGCCCGCATGTGCGCCACCTTTAGTCCCGGTTTGTGTCTCAAACCGGGACTAAAGTCCTCTGCCTATATATAGCACAACCCCCCTCTCCCCTCTTCCTTGCATTTTTCTTGGATGGAAGAGTGTGGGTGTGTGCTAGCTCTCCATTTTTTTATGCACTAGAGGTGTTTGTTGAAATGTGTGTTAGAGCGATGCCGCTTCAGTTCACCAAACACAACTACGATATGAGATGCCTGAGCCACGCTTAAACCTCTTCCTCTTTATTTCTACTTATTCTAAAAGGTTAGCAACTATATTTCCTCGTTTAGACCGTGCGGTACTAATTTTTAGGATCGTGATTATATTTGATATACTGTCGTATAACGCAGATGAGCCATCCATGGATGTACGGTGACCGACGCACATCCGCTTACAGAGAAGGCGTGCATTCTTTTCGAGATGCAGCCGATGCGAACAAGCATGGTGGTGGATTTATGTTTTGTCCATGTGTTGAATGTCGGAATGAGAAGGATTACACTTCCTCAAGAGTCATTCAGAGCCACCTGCTTTGGTCCGGTATTATGTCGGGCTATAATGTTTGGACCAAGCACGGAGAAAGAGGGGTTATGATGGAAGACGACGATGAAGAAGAAGAGAACGATGATGACAACTACGGATCTATGTTCCCTGAGTATGCTGATACCGCAATGGAAGACAATGAAGAAGAAGATCAGGATGAAGAACGGGAACCAGATGAGCCCGCTGATGATCTTGGCCGGGTCATTTCTGATGCACGGCGAGGTTGCGACACAGAAAAGGAGAGGTTGCAGTTCTAGAAGATGTTACAGGACCACAACAAATTGTTGTACCCAACTTGTGAAGATGGCCAGAAGAAGCTGGGTAGCACACTGGAATTGCTGAAGTGGAAGGCAGAGACCGGTGTGACTCACTCGTCATTCGAAAAGTTACTGGTACTGATGAAGAAGATGCTTCCAAGAAAGAACGAATTGCCCGCCAGCACGTACGAAGCAAAGAAGCTTGTGTGCCCTCTAGGATTAGACGTGCAGAAGATACATGCATGCCCTAATTTCTGCATCCTCTACCGCGGTGAGAAGTACGAGAATATGGATAAATGCCCGGTATGCACTGCATTGCGGTATAAGATCAAAAAAGATGACCCTGGTGATATTGAGGGCGAGCCACCCAGGAAGAGGGTTCCTGCCAAGGTGATGTGGTATGCTCCTATAATACCACGGTTGAAACGTCTGTTCAGAAATAAAGATCATGCGAAGTTGTTGCGATGGCACATGGAAGATCGTATGAAAGACGATAAGTTGAGGCACACCGCTGATGGTCGGCAGTGGAGAAAAATCGAGAGAGAGTTCCCATGATTTGCAGCTGACGCAAGGAACTTATGGTTAGGTCTGAGTACAGATGGCATGAATCCTTTTGGGGAGCAGAGTTGCAGTCACAGCACCTGGCCCGTTACTCTATGTATCTACAACCTTCCTCCTTGGTTGTGCATGAAGCGGAAGTTCATTATGATGCCAGTGCTTATCCAAGGTCCAAAGCAACCCGGCAACGATATTGATGTGTACCTAAGGCCATTAGTTGATGAACTTTTACAACTGTGGGCCGAACCAGGTGTACGTGTGTGGGACGAGCACAAACAAGACGAATTTAACCTTCGAGCGTTGCTTTTCGTAACCATCAATGATTGGCCTGCTCTTAGTAACATTTCAGGATAGTCAAACAAGGGATACAATGCATGCACGCACTGTTTGGATCAGATAGAAAGTATATATATGGACAAATGTAGAAAGAATGTGTACCCGTACAATCGTCGTTTTCTTCCGCCCAAGCATCCCTTAAAGAAAAAAGGCAAGCATTTCAATGGCAAGGCAGAACCCCGGGGGAAGCCTGTCATCCGTACTGGTGCTGAAGTATTTGATATGGTGAAAGATTTAAAAGTAATCTTTGGAAAGGGTCCTGGCAGCCAACCTGTTCCTAACGGCCCTGATAAGCGCGTACCCATGTGGAAGAAGAAATATATATTTTTGGAGCTACCCTACTGGGAAGTCCATGAGGTCCGCTCGGCAATTGACGTGATGCACCTGACGAAGAATCTCTGCGTGAATATTCTAGGCTTCCTGGGCTTGTATGTGAAGTCAAAAGATACACCGAAAGCACGGGAGGACCAGGAAGGTCATAAAGGAAGAGATGGCATGCATCCAGGGCAGTTTCAAGGGCGTGCCAGCTACGCTCTTACTAAGGAAGAGAAGGAAATCTTCTTTGAAGTCCTTTTCAGTATCAAGGTCCCGACTGGCTTCTCGTCGAATATAAAGGGAATCGTAAATATGAAAAACAAAAATTCCAAAACCTAAAGTCTCATGACTGCCACGTGCTTATGACGCAATTGCTTCCGGTTGCATTGAGGGGAATTCTAGCGGAAAATGTTCGCCTGACAATTGTGAAGGTATGTGCATTCCTCAATGCAATTTCTCAGAAGGTAATCGATCGAGAAAGTCTATCAGGGTTACAGATTGATGTGGTCCAATGTCTGGTCAGCTTTGAGTTGTTGTTCCCGCCATCCTTCTTCAATATAATGACACACCTCCTAGTTCACCTAGTCGAAGAGATTAGAATTCTCGGTCCTGTGTTTTGTACACAATATGTTTCCCTTCGAGAGGTTCATGGGAGTCTTAAAGAAATATGTTCGTAACCGTGCTAGGCCAGAAGGAAGCATCTCCACGGGCTATGGAACAGAGGAGGTTATTGAGTTTTGTGTGGACTTTCTTCCTGACCTTAAGCCGATTGGTGTTCCTAAATCTTGGTATGAGGGTAGGCTGACAGGAAAAGGCACACTAGGAAGGAAAGCAAAAGTATGTATGGACGGGCATTCTTTCTCTCAAGCACACTACACAGTTCTATACAATTCCACCGTGGTGGCTCCGTATATCGTGAGACACGAGAATATTCTACGCTCCGAAAACCCGGGGAAGGCTGACTCTTGGATTAAAGGGGAACACGAGAAGGTTTTCCGCAGTTGGTTGCAGACACATCTCATGAATGATGACACCGTTGGAGATCAGCTGTACTGTTTGGCCAGGCCACCATCTTCGACTATATGTACTTCCCAAGGGTATGAGATAAATGGGAATACATTTTACACAGTTGCCCATGATAAAAAGAGCACCAACCAAAATAGTGGTGTCCGCTTTGATGCAACAAACGAGAATGGGCACTGTTTGGAAACATATTGCGGGTACATAGAGGAGATATGGGAACTTGACTATGGACCTACTTTTAAGATCCCTTTGTTTCAGTGCAAATGGGCGAAGCTGACAGGAGGCGGGGTAGTTGTAGACCAAAAGTACGGCATTACAACAGTGGATCTCAACAATCTTGTGTACATGGACGAACCATTTGTCCTAGCCAATGATGTCGCTCAGGTTTTCTATGTGAAGGACATGTCTACAAAAACGAGAAAAAGAAATCAGCAAAAGAAGATATCGTCCGATGAGCCAAAACGCCACATAGTTCTTTCAGGGAAAAGAAACATCGTGTGAGTAGATGACAAGACAAACATGTCAGTAGATTATAATAAGTTTCATGAAATTCCGCCCTTCAAAGTGAAAACTGACCCAAGCATCCTACTGAATGATGAAGATTCTCCATGGCTACGACCCAGAAGAAAACAGAAATAATAGATAGGAATATTGGTGCAATAATGTAATAATGTATTAAACCTTTTATGTAATGCATGTATGGAATGTACTAAACCTTTTAGTTTTGAATTATTTATTCAATTTCAAACACTTTTCATTTTCATAGTTTTGTCAAATTCTCAAATATGCAAAAATAATTTTAATAAACCTTTGTAAGAGATGAGTTTTCGTTCGAAACGCTAATACTTCGAGAGAGATTGTCCGTTTTGTACACGAAGTGCATCCAGTTTTTGTCGTAGCCCTCTCAACTTTTTAACACATGCTATGTGGGTGAAATGATGATAGCATGCCAACTTTAAATATTTTCAGAGTTCATTTGTAGTGCTTTTCAATTTCAGGGTCAACTAGCTCAAAAAAAAAGTAAATGCACGAAGAATACCAAATGAAGTCATAAATTGTTGAAATTTTGTGATGTGCCTTTGAATGGTTCATTTTGAACACACAAAAAGTATGGAGTTCAAATAAGTTAAAAAATGAAATCCCTTTGTAAGAGATGAGTTCTCGTTCAAAACGCTGATACTTCGAGAGAGATTGTCCGTTTTGTACACGAAGTGCATCCAGTTTTTGTCGTAGCCCTCTCAACTTTTTAACACATGCTATGTGGGTGAAATGATGATAGCATGCCAACTTTCAACATTTTCAGAGTTCATTTGTAGTGCTTTTCAATTTCAGGGTGAACTAGCTCAAAAAAAAAAGTAAATGCACGAAGAATACCAAATGAAGTCAGAAATTGTTGAAATTTTGTGATGTGCCTTTGAATGGTGCATTTTGAACACACAAAAAGTATGGAGTTCAAATAAGTTCAAAAAAATAAAATCCCTTTGTAAGAGATGAGTTCTCGTTCGAAACCCTGATACTTCGAGAGAGATTGTCCGTTTTGTACACGAAGTGCATCCAGTTTTTGTCGTAGCCCTCTCAACTTTTTAGCACATGCTATGTGGGTGAAATGATGATAGCATGCCAACTTTCAAAATTTTCAGAGTTCATTTGTAGTGCTTTTCAGTTTCAGGGTCAACTAGCTCAAAAAAATGTAAATGCACGAAGAATACCAAATGAAGTCAGAAATTGTTGAAATTTTGTGATATGCCTTTGATTGATGCATTTTGAACACACAAAAAGTATGGAGTTCAAATAAGTTCAAAAAAATGAAATCCCTTTGTAAGAGATGAGTTCTCGTTCGAAACTCTGATACTTCGAGAGAGATTGTCCGTTTTGTACACGAAGTGCATCCAGTTTTTGTCGTAGCCCTCTCAACTTTTTAACACATGCTATGAGGGTGAAATGATGATAGCATGCCAACTTTCAACATTTTCAGAGTTCATTTGTAGTGCTTTTCAATTTCAGGGTGAACTAGCTCAAAAAAGAAGTAAATGCACGAAGAATACCAAATGAAGTCAGAAATTGTTGAAATTTTGTGATGTGTCTTTGAATGGTGCATTTTGAATACACAAAAAGTATGGAGTTCAAATAAGTTCGAAAAAATGAAATCCCTTTGTAAGAGATGAGTTCTCGTTTGAAACCTTGATACTTCGAGAGAGATTGTCCGTTTTGTACACGAGGTGCATCCAGTTTTTGTCGTAGCCCTCTCAACTTTCTAACACATGCTATGTGGGTGAAATGATGATAGCATGACAACTTTCAAAATTTTCAGAGTTCATTTGTAGTGCATTTCAGTTTCAGGGTGAACTAGCTCAAAGAAAATAAGTAAATGCACGAAGAATACCAAATGAAGTCAGAAATTGTTAAAATTTTGTGATGTGCTTTTGAATAGTGCATTTTGAACACACAAAATTATGGAGTTCAAATAAGTTCAAAAAAATGAAATCCCTTTGTAACAGATGAGTTCTCGTTCGAAACAGTGATACTTCGAGACAGATTGTCCGTTTGGTACAGGAAGTGCATCCAGTTTTTGTCGTAACCCTCTCAACTTTTTAGCACATGGTATGTGGGTGAAATGATGATACCATGCCAATTTTTCCAACATTTTCAGAGTTCATTTGTATTGCTTTTCAATTTCATGGTCAACTAGCGCAAAAACAATAAGTAAATGCAAGAAAAATACCAAATGAAGTCAGAAATTGTTGAAAATTTGTGATGTGCCTTTGAATGGTGCATTTTGAACAAACAATTGAGTTTAAATAAGTTCAAAAAAATGAAACCCTTTGTAATAGATGAGTTCTTGTTCGAAGCCGTGATACTTCGAGAGAGATTGTCCGTTTTGTACACGAAGTGCATCCAGTTTTTGTCGTAACCCTCTCAACATTTTAGTACATGATATGTGCGTGAAATAATGACACCATGGCAACTTTCAACATTTTCAGAGTTCATTTGTAGTGCTATTTAATTTCAAGGTCAACTAGCACGAAAAATAAATTTCAAGGTCAACTAAAAAAAAAGTAAATGCACGAAAAATACCAAATGAAGTCAGAAATTGTTGAACATTTGTTATGTGCATTTGAACGGTTCATTTTGAACACACAAAAAGTATGGAGTTCAAATAAGTTTTAAAAAATGAAAATCTCTTTATAACAGATGAGCTCTCGTTCAAAAACCATGATACTTCGAGAGGGATTGTCCGTTTTGTACACGAAGTGCATCCAGTTTTTGTTGTAACCCTCTCAACTTTTTAGTACATGCTATGTGGGTGAAATGATGATAGCATGCCCACTTTCAACATTTTTATAGCTCATTTGTAGTGCTTTTCAATTTGAGGGACAACTAGCTCAAAAAAATAAGTAAATACACGAAAAATACCAAATGAAGTCAGAAATTGTTGAAAATTTGTTATGTGCCTTTGAATGTTGCATTTTGAACACACAAAAAGTATGGAGTTCAAATAAGTTAAAAAAAATCTTTTTGTAACAAATGAGTTTTCGTTCGAAACCGTGATACTTCGAGAGAGATTGTCCGTTTTGCACACGAAGTACATCCAGTTTTTGTCGTAATCCTCTCAACTTTTTGGCACATTCTATGTGGGTGAAGTTATGATTCCATGCCAACTTTCAACATTTTCAGAATTCATTTGTAGTGCTTTGTAATTTCAAGGTCGACCACCTAAAAACAAATAAGTAAATGCACGAAAAATCCTAAATGAAGTCACAAATTGTTGAAAATTAGTGATGTGCCTTTGAATGGTGCATTTTGAACACTCAAAAAGTATGGAGTTCAAATAAATTCAAAAAAATGAAATCCCTTTGTAACAGATGAGTTCTCGTTCGAAACCGTGATACTTCGAGAGCGATTGTCCGTTTTGTACACGAAGTGCATCCATTTTTTTTCATAACCCTCTCACAATTTTACCACATGCTATGTGAGTGAAATGATGATACGAGTCTAACTTGCAAAGATTTCAGAGTTCATTTGTAGTGCTTTTTATTTCAAGGTCAACTAGCTCAAAAAAAATAAGTAAACGCACAAAAAATACCAAATGAAATCAGAAATTTCATAAAGTCTTTTTGTTAAAATAATTAATATAAAACAAAAAAAAGAGTCAATTAAAAAGAATTAACTAAAACATTAACTAAAAAGAATGAATGAAAAATAATCAACTAAAATTATCAAAGTACTTATTTGTTAAAAAGAATCAAGTAAAACATTAACTAAAAAGAAACAAAAAAAGATCAACTCAAAAGAATTTTCATAAATGTTTTTGGTTAAAATCTTTAATAGAAAACTAAAATAAAAGATAAAAAAGCTTTAATAGGAAAAATGAAAGTAAACTAATTCACGAATTTCAAAGAATTCAAATTTGACAACTAAATAATTAGGTGTAAGTAGAAAAAAACGAGATAAATAAAGTAAAGAACAAAACAAAATAATGATTGAATTTAGGTTGAATTTTCTCTATAAATTCTCATATATTTTCAAGTTTTAAATTTAGGTAGAGAGAGTGCGTTTAGGCTCGTAAGCCTGCTTTAGAGAGGAGCTCGAAAGAGCACGCGTAACAGTGCTTATAAAGCACTGCCGGGGCTCCTTGCTAGGCGAGGTGGGACTAAAGGTTGCGATGCGCTGCGCCGGAGCCAGCCCAGCACTTTAGTCCCGGGGCCTGGCTTGATCCGGGAATAAAGGCCCGTGCTACCCGTCTTTTGGGGTGCCGAAAAAGGGTCTTTAGTCCCGGGTTTTGGCTCGACCCGGGACTAAAGGAGGTCTTTAGTCCCGGTTCGAGCCACGACCCGGGACTAAAGCTCCGCCTTTATAAGCGAGAGTTGGAATTTTCCAACCCAAATCGCCCGATCTTTGCTCCTCCTCTTGCGTTCTATCTCGGTCGAACTGCGCTCGACGCCGCCGCCGTCGTCATCGCCCTGCCGTCCCCCTCGCCCTGCCGTCCTCCTCGCCGTCGCCGTCGCACCGTCGCACTGGCCCTCGCCGTCGCCGTCGCGCCGCGTCGCCCTGCCGTCTTCTCCTCGTCGTCTCCGTCGTCTTCGTCGTCGCACCGTCCCCTGCTACTCCTCGCCATCGCCGTCGCCCCACAGGCGAGCCTCTCTCTTCTCTACTTTCTCGATCGATCGTCGATCGTGCATTCGATCGTCGATCGTGCATGTATACGTACGTGTAGATGCTTAATTAATTAGCTAGCCAGATTCTTAATTAGTAGATTAATTAGGTTATTTGTAGATTATATAGATGCTTAATTAGTAGATTAGGTTATTTGTGTTATTTTTGTGTTATTAGGGTTAGGTAGTTAATTAATGTTAATTATAGTAGGTTAGTGTTAGCTAGTTTAGGGTTATGTAAATTTAAGTAAGTTAGTTTAGGGCCTTTTAGTTTAGGTCACAGTTAGTGTTTAAGCATATATAAATTAATCTACAATCTATACATAGTGATATTATATGATAATATTTGAGATGTATTAGTGATAATATCGGTTATGTTTCGGTTTGTCGTTGCTTCTTGTATGACTTTCATGAGTTGTTAAATGAGTAAGATGATAATGAGTTATATGTCATTTATTTGATGTGTGTATGTTATTGCACGGAACAGCTCCTAGTGCATATGTAGAGGATGATGTGCGCATTCTGAATATAGAGGATGTCTTTGTGTTCTTGTGATGTGTGTGTTTAGGAAGGAAAGACTCGACATACCTAAACTCAACACATTGCATATTGAGTAATATAGCGATCTGTTTTAGAATTAATAGTGATATGTCATATAAGTTTTCTCGTAGTTGCCTTTGATCGATTTTAAATGTTTGAACTATGAACATAGGAAATGTCTGACGACGAAAAGGAATTCGCTATGTGCGAATACTGCCAAGACGAGCGCGGCCTGTGCAACACGCCTCACCTAGTTGATGATAGGCGCTTCAGCATCATGCTGGATGAGGACTTCAAAGTGGATACAGTAAGTCACAACGACTAGTCTTTTTTCGTAATTAAGCATGACTTCTTTTGCTTCAATTTATAATTTTTATTTTTTATTATTGTACTAGCGTATCCCCTGCCATGTAAGAATTTATGTCTTGGATAAGATTGGTTTCAGTATTGAAAAAACTATGGAGGTAAAGATAGTTCACTTGAGAACCGAGCATGGTTATACTTTTGCCTTAAAGCTGTACAATGGAGACACCTACTCCATTTCTAAATGCAAAAATTGAGTAGCACTATACAAGGCTTATGCATTTAAGGCTAGTATGCTTATCACCTTTCATATTCGTCCGGAAGATGAAATTGAAGGTAATATCGACATCTGGGTCGATGTGCAGACGCCTCTAGTTCTACCATTATGTGAGTTTCTCAACCATATCTATTAATTAATTTATATTGTTTATTTAAAAATAGTCGACAACTTATTTCCATTGACAACTTATTTTCATTGTTCGGAAAATGTATGGGAGATGGTAGACAGAACCTACTACTACAATGATGAAGTAGATTTAACTTATAAGGAGAAAAATCATCTTGTCGCATTTATTAATGATCTTGAGAATTACAATAGCTGTCTTCAAACTCCTCCACATTATGATAAATACGCGCCACTAGTGCATGTGGTGAACTGCGGTAACATGCATGGAGATTGCATGATAAAATTTTCTACTATTACGACATCCGTTCATCTTTTGCATAAATTCTTGTAACACTAAACTACATTGCCAACTACAAAGTTATTACTATGTTTTTCAACAGAAAATTCTGGAGGATTGTGTGCCTCCTTTGATGTTTCCAAGAGGTCACGTTCTTGTTATGAGCATATGGCCAACTCGGCCAGATCATCCTAGGTGTATGCAATTCTTCTGTTCATATCATATTTCTAAAAGCGATGAAATGACAATCAAAGATTGGAAAAAATGTATGGTCCATCGTAGAGAGCTAATTGGAAGCAACATTGTGCTTAGGTCAAGAATTGGAGACATAATGATCTCCATTCTCCATAATGGATCGTTAGGGCCTATCTTGTTTTATGATATTCTACCTAAGAGAGGGTAGAGTAGGTCCTATGAGAGAGGAGTAGGTCGTAGGTACAATGTGTTATTATGTGCTACAATGTTTTATAGTTGATGCTGATGATGAGTAGGAGTTGTGATTATGACTAATGACCAACTTATTATATGATGTCTATGATGATTATTACCAGATGTCATAAATGACTGGTCGATACGCCACAATACCTAAGAGACCGAGGAGAATGAGAGGAAACTTCTCTCTATTAATTAGCTAGCTAACACAATATGAAACCATTAAATTAACCCTCCACCCCCCATTCAAAAAAAAAACCATAAACCCTAAAAAGTGCTAAAAAAGCAGCGAAGAAATAGCCCCGGTTCGTAATACGAACCTGTACTAATACCCCCCTCGCTCCCAGCGCCGCCACGTGGAGGTTCATTAGCCCTAGTTTGTAATACGAACCGGGACTAATACCCCTCCCCCTCACTCCCAGCCCCGCCACGTGGAGGCTCATTAGCCCCGGTTCAGGGCCGAACTGGGGCTAGCATTAGCCCCGGTTGATTAGTCCCGCTTCGCGAACTGGGACTAAAGCCCCAACCGAACCGGGGCTAAATGCCCTTTTTCTACTAGTGTAGTATAAAGTTAAGACAGTTATTTTGGGTTAGAGGAAGTAAATGTCAACCAGGTTATAAATAGTCCCACATCGCCCGCTTACATCCTATACATGCAATTTATATAGGTTTTTGACTTTTCTGTGTGTTAAGAAGTTGTGTAGGACTAACAAAAGAGAGAGAAAGGTAGAAAAAATGAAGCCAATTAACAGTTTAAAATAATAAGTATAATGATAAGGAAGCAAAGAAAGGCTATTAACGTGACTCATACATTCATGGTTGCGACATAAACGGGTGACAAGATTTGAGGCCAGAAACATCGTTGCACTTATATTTTGTTGTTGTTGAGATATACTTATATTATAAACCTACATGTGGGTAGAGGGTTGTCTACATTACTTTCTGTTGTATTGTTCGATCTGGTACGTCCATCCTTCATCCAATGGCTGGTTTCCTGCCCGTTACGGTGTGACTCTGGTACGTCCATCCTTCATCCAATGGTTGGTTTCCTGCCGGTTACGGCGTGACTCTGGACGACCACCTAGCCCGTGCTTGATTATAGTACACATTATTTCTGTTTAAATATGTCTCAAATCATAAGTTTTAATTCTTCTGATGATGAAATGAAGGTGAGGAATAACATCTTGCATGTGCAGAAGAAATTATGTTTCAATATTTTAAATATTGTTATTTTTTTATTCTTATGCTTGAGTTTATTTATGCATGTGTACTCGAGTATGTCAATGGTTCATAGGACAATGCAACTACAAAGAATGTTCAGTTCAGAGTATCTCAATGATTCACGGAACATTAGCAGCGGGTTCGACAAGCTTGAACTACTATTACATGACATTTAGATTGATCACAAGGACCACTGTGGTATCTGTTTTTTTTTTTTTTTTTTGCGGAAGATGGACCACTGTGGTATCTAAAATCAAGAGAATGTCTTACAGGAAATATGCTAATTGAACATCAGCCGAAATAACTCAACGTTGAATGCATGCATTTGCAATGGTATGTGATCCTAATCCATCCAAGCGGACCGAAATACAACCTCTTTGCAGCACGCTACAATACATCAAACATCGATAACCACATACTATGATGGCATGGTTACTGAAAAGCTAGTCAGTTTGACTAACCCAAACATGACTGTCGGTTTGGCTTCTTCGGAACAGGGCATGACACAAAACAATTAATGTTTTTTGCGTCTGAGAATGACACAAGCATGTTTCGGTTAATGGGATCCTACAACTACGAACACACACGTCAATTATAAGTACTCCCTCCGTAAAATAATATAAGAGTGTGTTTAGATCACTATCTTAGTTATCTAAACACTTTTATATTAGTTTACAAAGGTAGTAACTTCGACACAAACAAGTTTTGGTTAATGGGATCTACAATAGCGACGACACACGTCAATAATAAGTAACTTGGATGTACTACATGAAACACGGCGATCCAACTATCATGATGACAAAAATTATACGCGTCCAACCCTAAGACTGTCATGTTGAGCTCTTTGGCCAACACGACTAACGGAAGGGTTGGCCTGGAAAAAGTGATCAAATCGTTTGTCGTTGGTTTCTCGTACAATAACACTACTATCAGAAGTTCTTGTTTGGCCAGTGCCACGTCGGTGGGTGTAGCAGAGACCGCGGAACATTGACAGTCAAAGACGACAAGCCGCTTGGCCTCGGTACGTGTATGTGACACGACTATCCACGAGTCGTTTCCTTAAACGAATTCCGGTGAAACCAAGGTGAATTTATGAAACGAAATTCTTGTCTTAGGTTTGTCTAGAAAATGGATGTATCTAAATATTAAAATATGACTAGATACATTCATATCTAGACAAACCTAAGACAAGAATTTTAAAACGGAGGGAGTATATTTTTAGAATAGGAAAAGCAAGTCTAAATTATTAATTAATACATTATTAAGAAGAACAAGTTATTAAAAAAAGAAGAAGCAGTGGAAGATACTAGTACGTACAACGACAATATCGATTTTGAGGGCCTAGTATTACTTTGTTTTTACTCGTGTCCAAAGAGGGAGAGGGAAAGTTGATTTAAAAAAAAAGGAAGATTTGATTTTGACGGAGGGTGGGAGAGAGGAGACCACCGCGGCTACAAAAGCAAGCCCCGCGGCGCACCATCCCCTCCTCTCCACCTGCTCCTCTCTCTCTCTCTCTCTCTCTCTCTCTCTCTCTCTCTCTCTCTCTCTCTCTCTCAGCTCCCAGCGCGCCAGCCCTTCTCTCATCTTCTCCTTCAGATCCCGAGATGATGTGCGCAGCAGCAATGGTGAGGGCCAGCCAGCTGCGAGGTACCGCTCGCTGGTAAGTGAAAGGGGGTGTAGATCCTTCCTCTCCCTGTCGGTTTCCTTGCCTAGATGCTTTTCTCATCTCCTGCCTCCGTTTCCCACGGTGCGTGCTGGAAGAAGGCTTTCCACCAACGGCGGCAGCCCGGCGACCTCTAGAGGCGGCGCCTCCACCAACGGGTGAGATTTCTTGGATCTTGTCTTAGCTCCTCCGGTTGCTGTTGGAAAAATCTTCAAAGCTTGATCCTTTTTTACGCGACGGATGCAGGAACAAGGTGACCATCGGCTCGGGGGCGACCTACGGGAACGGCTCCGGGATCGGGTAAGATCCGTCCATCTCGTGTCCTTTTCATGGCCCGGCCCCCAAAGGCCAATCAAAAAGCTCATCTTTTTTTTTTGGTCGTCACCTTGGCAGGAAGCCAGCCGGCGGAGGGGCTGCCACCAACGGCGGCGGCGCGGCGACTGGAGGAGGGGCGGCGATCAACGGGTAAGATTTGCTCCCTCGGTTTCTTTCTGCTTCGCCTCCTGCCTGACACGGGCGGCGTGTTTACCTTACCTTACCTTGCAGGAAGGCCAACGGAGGCGCGGGGGCGGCCAACGGCAACGGAGGGGGAATCGGGTATGCACACACTTTTCTGGAATCAGGTATGCACACACTTTTCTGTCTCCGGGCACGGCCTCAAACCTAATCTTCTATTTCTGTCATCTTGGCAGGAAGGCACCCGGCGGAGGGAATGCCACCAACGGCCAAGGCGTGGCGACCGGAGAGGGGCCGGCGACAAACGGCAGCGCCGCAACCAACGGGTATCACTGATTAGCCCGTCCATTTCCTTCCCCTACGCCTCGTCGTTCCTTCCTAGCTCACCTTCTTTTTCATCTGACCATCATGCCAGCAAGGCGGCCGTCGGCGGAGCGGCAGGGAACAGCGGCGGCGCGCCGACCGGCAAGGTGGTCAACGAGTAAGACTCGCTTTCTGTTCCCCCTCCGCTTTTCTCCTCCGCCTGCAGCATTCGTCCTTTGTTTCTCGATTGTTGGTAACCAGTTCATATTTTTTGACGTGGTACCGGGAAATGGCAGGAAGGGTGGCGGAGGCGGGGCTGCGCAGGGCGTGGGCGGGGTGCCTAGCGGTGGCCCTCGGTACGACGCCCTTCTTTCCTCGTCGTTTTTTGTCTCTGTCGGCTGGCTAGAACAAAAATCCTAGTACTTTTATCTAACGGATCACCAAAACAAATGGTATGCAGGGGAATTTATGAATGCTCCAGCCTCTCGATGCTCCGGAGCGAAATATTTCAAGAGGCAAAAAGAATCTGCAACGGTTATAAATAACTGTTTGAGTCGGACGAAATTCTATTCAAAGAAGTCGCCGGGTTGCAGAAAGAAATGAGGTATATATAATTCTTCCCCTTTTCTTTTCTAATCAGTTCATGCCTCTCTAGTGCATTGCTAGTGTAATAAGTACTGTACGAAGTATGTGTGTGCGCGTGAGAGTGATTGATAGCTTGTTAAGTTAATACGTACTTTAGTGATTTGACAGTATGAATCATACAAACTCAGAAAAAGATTTGAGGAGAGCAACCTATGCCCTGCTAGGAGCAGCAGGTGTGTTGTTATTCACCTTTGGGGCCTGGATGTCTCCGTATCTAAAAGACTCAATTGTCAATAATAGCGTGAAGCAGGTGGAGCGCAGGGCTCGCCTAAAGAAGGTGGATGAGCTCCTGAACCAAGGTACGTACTTCTGTACCAAATACACTAGTCTCCGACTAGTACATTGATTATTGATGCAGACCGCGGCTGTTTGTTGTGCGACTAGTAGTAGTAAATAATCGAAATGAATTGATGAATGCAGGATCAGCAGACTCTTCTGCGGATGATGCTGGGTCGGAGGCCAAAACCTCTGCGCCTGCGGCCGCTCCCTCAGCAGCAGCCAAGGCCGTCGGCGTCCATACGACTACTGCCGGAGCACCGACGGCTGCCGCAGCAGCAGCCAAGCGCGCCGTCGCTGCACTGGAGGAGTAGATCCCGCAAGCACAGCACCACCTAAGTGAAGTGCCTCGGAATCAATCGGTAGTGCTGTGTTACTGCATTCTTCTTTTGTTTCCTGTTGATTATCGCGCTGTGACCGCCGTGGAGGGAGCCGGAGCCGGTACTGATACTTGTTCTCATTGTTGTCTTTTTGATTTTGCACCTCCTGAAGATGTTCAATTCAATTCGAGGCTGTGAAATGCCCCCACTATATTTAAGACTTGTTTATGTCCAATCATCCTACATTTAATTTTGCTTGTGATACTTTCTTGTGTCCTCTGTGCTATGCTGTGTGTGTCGAAAAGATTTTTTCAAACATACTTTAGAGCATGGTTAATAGTATAGCCAGCTACTGGATATGTACCATTGCCATGTTATGTATACCTCATCTTATAACTAATATGTATAATAGTTGGTTATGAAAATGTACAACCTTTTATTATATTGTTAATTTTTTATTCTCACAAGGTGCATGGTAGCACGTGTTAAAGTTGGTTTTTAACTAAGAGTAATTCTTACCTTCTCTCTCATCTTTTTTTTCGTCAAACTATGCATAAATATACTAATTTATTTCTTATAATCAGGTGACTCAACTTTATTATAATTGCTCTTAGTTGCTTGCCTGCTTGTAGTTAATCAGAGTGCTGCTCCTTCTCTTGCCTACTTATACTAGTATAATGAAAGCAAATAAAATATGGACTGTTGGCTCCGTGCTCCTATCTTTTCTTGCTCAGATCAAACTGCCCCGTTTTTCCACTATTTTCAGATTCTCTTCCTACAGGCTAGACCAAAACAATAGTCTAGTCTTGCAAAGTTTCGCCATCTTCTACCTCACCTCTAAGGTTATGTATGTAGTATGAAGCTGTTATCAGCAAGGTCAAATTCATCAACAAGTGCATTCCACGCCTTCTGAAGCTTATCAGCCGTCAACATCTTATTAACAACAGCATTGAAAACATCTTTGAGACCTGTCTTCTTCCTAAATATCGCCCTAAGGCGTTGCGGGAAATCCCACTTTTTTACCACCGGTGCATGGTGTTTGGTAGTGTTTTGGCAATAGCTACCTCCATAGCTCAATTGATCTGCACTGAAATGGTGCAAATAACATTATTACCCAAGAGAGGTATTGAGAAGTATATCACACATTGCAACATGGATGGATAAAAAAAGTGTGCCGAAAGAAGATGATTACCTGTCAGCATGGTGAGGGCTCCTTGGAAGAAGAGATATACCTTGACATCTCACATTGTGTAACCAAGATACAATGGATACAAAACTAGCTATGTTGGATTAATTTGGCGCTGTAGGATCATCCTTGTAGCCATCATATTTTCCCAAGGACTACCCCGTGTGATGCTCTGTAGAGTTAACTGATTGCATGGTTTGACAGTGTAAAATGTTTCAAGAAGACCATATTTCTAAGCAATAAGAATAAGGAGTTCATTCTTAGATATCACATCCAAAGTCCAAGGGTGGATTTTCTAACAAGTATGAGTACATTATGTAGTATGAATGTTTTAAGGAGATGCATCAGGCAGGTATGTGCTCCGGACTAAGAGCATCTATGACCAGACCCGTCATACCGGTCTCAAACATCCGGATGGCCATCTGGTCACGAAATTTCCACCCAGCCAGGCGTCTCAAATGGGCCTCAAACTCCGGGGCTGATCGACACCCCTCATATCTAGCCCAAATATGAGGCGGATATGGGGGGCGTTCGTGCGCGTCCCGGCACGCCTACCACGTCGGACCCGACAACTCGACCCCACCGTAAATTGCATCAAATCCAACCAAGAGTTGCCAGATCCATTTGATCTTTCCGCTCTTCTTCCTTCCCCGCACCGTCTGTATAGTCGCTCCGCCGTTGAGCGTACTTTGCGCCGTCCGCTCATCTTGCAGCTCTGCCGCTACGCACACTCTACAACTCTCCCATCCTCGCCGTTGTGACGTTTGATACACATAAAGTATTCCTCCGATGTCCAGGAGTTGCATGATCTCATGGTCATAGGAATAGATACCTTGACATGCATAAAACTGTAGCAGTAAACTTACACGATCATATGCTACGTTCGTAGTTTGGTCTTGTCCATCACATCATTCCCCTAATGATGTGATCCCATTATCAAGTGACAACACCTTGTCTATGGTCAGGAAACCTTAACCATCCTTGATCAACGAACTAGTCAACTAGAGGCTTACTAGGGACATTGTTTTGTCTATACATCCACACATGTATCGGTGTTTCCAATCAATACAATTACAGCATGGATAATAAACAATTATCTTAAAACAGAAAATATAATAATAACTATTTATCATTGCCTCTAGGGCATATTTCCAACATTACGATGGTATAGACTGCTAAGCCACTAACCATTTGAATAATTGCAAGCAAAATATCGGGAAATTAAAATTATTTTTTGAGGGGAAGTTCCCACAGTAAAAGTTGCTACTATAGATCCATATCAGGACTATATGTATCTGCATCAAATGGTTCTGAATGGTATCTTGAATGATACTGTAGCAACAAATTTGAGGTCAGATACTCAAGGAATAACGGTACATAATATAAACACCAAACACTATAAGGTTTTGTCTTACATCTGTTAATAAATAGGATAAGCTAATGCATATGGATGGATGTTGTTCCAAAAAAAGTAGGTGTTTCATACAAGAAATGTTCCACTAGAGCATTATGAAATGCACAACAGTACATGAACAAGATAATTATTAGGACCAGTCGTGCACCATTTAAATTTACAAAAATGCAGAAGCGATATTTTACACCATAGTTCCATAATTCCAGCTTAAAACATATGTGCTTCGAATAAAATGCACCCAAAACCAGAACTTCCTTGCAAAAGTTATTATTCACTCCATACCGATATTTAACAAAATACCCTCCACATCCATGAGTTCCAAAGTCCTCCCTGGATTGTATCCACCCAGTAGGTTTATTACATGCAAGCACACACTGTTGTAAAATTTATAAAAACGAAATGCTCCAACTATTCTAACATCAACTTATTTCATTTTAGTCAAACAACAAAGGAAGATGTACTCCCTTCGTTCCTAAATATAAGTCTTTCTAAAGATTATACTATGGACTACATACAAAGTAAAAAAATATATGAATCTACACTCTAAAGTATATCTATATATATATCCGTATATAGTCCATAGTGAAATCTCTAAAAAAAAGACTTATTTAGGAACAGGGAAGTATAATATTAGAGATATAACTAAAATCTATAAAGAATAATGACAAAAGGAAGTCTACTATGTGTAGCGGCCGCTCCACAGCGGCATGAATGTGAGGAGCTGACGTCGGGCAAGAAAGCGTGCGGGCGAGGGAGCAGGACTTTGTGTGGGCCAGGGCGGTCAGAAGCGGGAGTGGGTGACGTCTGTAGGCCCGCAAACCCCCATGTTTGTCTTCGGTGTACAGGGAAAACACGTCTACACCGCTCGACGAAGTGATGCAGGCCCACATTGGACGGCTTATATGGTCCGGATTGCACAATCAAAACGTATGCACGTGATGTGAGGATCAGCGTTGAAGATGCCCAAAGATGGTACATACTATGTACTCCCTCCGTCTTAAAATTCTTGTTTTAGGTTTGTTTAAGAATAGATGTATCAAAATACCAAAACGTGACTACATACATTCATATCTAGATAAATCAAGACAAGAATTTTAGGACGGAGGGAGTATATTTCAGCATACCATCACCAACATTTTGTTTCTTCTACAACAGTGTAGCATATAGCTACCTTTTCTTTGCATGGTGTGGAAAAAGGAACTCCCTTGCTTATCCATCTTATATGTTTTCCTTTTACGAGTGAGGTAATAGCATCATTGGTGGTAAAACTTGTAGAGAATATGATATTTTAGTTCTACAACTTGCAAAACTGCACCTAGCCATCCTACAACTTGCAAGTCCAAAACCAACTAGCAATCGACAAATGGCGCCACACCGGCGGTGCTGATCGTCGCCGCAGCTCTGCAAATACCTCCTGCTGTTTTATTGAATAAAGCCGGAGTACACGTCGACAGTGAATCATGGATGGGGATTCAAACTTTGAACCTCAAGAATGCATCACACTGGCGCTGACCAATAGACCAAACAAGTTGATGTTTCAGTTTGATGTGTGCATGGTCTACTAATGCATCTTTGGAAGACCATATATAGTTATCAGACCCGCTGCTACGGGCACCATCGAACACTGAACACTGATGAGAGCGAGTACTGTCACATCACCAATGCATCAGGTATAATGCTAATGCACAACCACGGCAGGCATAGTCTCCTCTTTTACCCGCCCTTCTGACCATGCATGGTTCTCACCGGTGTACCGGCCGGCTGGTAGTTGTGTATGTGCTCCTACTTTGGTATTGTTTGCTGCAGCTTCACGTAGGATCGATCGGGAGCTTAGCACTATATATTTCAAGCTGGGAATGGTCTGAGAGCTGCCCATACCCACTCCGATCCATAACTGAAAAGTTCAAAGTCCAATCCTAGCCACAAGAAAGTGCAGGTGTCCGTTCTTTTCAGTTTACAACAGTGGTTGGTTTCTGCTCTTTACGGAGAGCAGTGCAGTTTAATGAACATCTTATTACAAAGTTGGAGCACAATGACTTCATTTACCGATCATTATATCATGAAAAAGGAACTAATCAAATCTGGCAAAGAGAAGGGAATTGTTCGTCCGTGTTGAACTGAAGAATGCGCATGTTCGCATTGTACTATTATATGCTAGTAGTAACTTGACCCTGATTGATTGGAGAAAGCTCTGCACTTGTCGTGGTCGGGTGGTTCGCGGCGTTCGATGGGACGCTACAGTCGGAGGGCACGGGCACCGGGGCTGGCTCCGGGCAGAAAGGTAGTCTGGCCTCGCAGCCGGACCCGGTCAGGCAGCTTCTTTGGAGCATGGAGGTTTTGGACCAGACAGAGTTGCAGAGAGGGTGCTGTTTCCTGTTCGTGAAAGTAAGATAAGAAAGGAGCAGCTGCAGTGTCTGAGGTAGGCGCTGATGTCGGTTGGTCCGTCCGGTGGGCGCGGCGCGTGCACTCAACGGGCCAACATAGAACAAAGAGGGGCTTCATGTGATCTTCTCAAGTGGCAAGCGGCAGACTGCCGTTCGAAGAACCAGGAGCATCTGTGATGCTATCTTTGCCCTGGGGTGGGGTGTCTCATCCGTAGCAGCTGGCGCCAAACAGAGCAACCAACATACCAATGCCCTGTTCCGGCCCCTGCAGAGGCGCAGCCATTCGCTACTGTTTGTGGTACTACTAGTGGCAGCAAACTCAGTATTATTTTTATGTCTTCTTTTTATTAATCTCTTAATAACTTGCTGTCTGAAAACAGAAACATAGAATCAATGCATGTTTAGCTTGTCCTTCTTTGAGCTGTGAGCTCAAAGATTGTCATCCGTGTGCTCGATGACAGATTCCAAAGCTCTTTAAAAAAAAGTTGTGTTATGTTTTAGCAAGTTTTCATTTGAAATTAGTAAAATTATCATAATCACAGTGAACTAACTGAGCTAATTGTGATATGTTTTAACAAGTTATCATCCGAAAAGAGAAAATCATCAGAATCCTAATGAACTAATCGATTTAATTCTCTTGCTTGTTGCCCTGTATGAACATCTTTTGATCCATTTCTTCACTAGAATGAAGAATACGAAAATAAGTTTCCAGCTATAAAATAGCACGTGCAGTAACTGTACATGAAACACATTAAAGTCTTTACTTTTGAGACCGAGTTCACAAACATGGATTTTCTAATTATGCTTTCTCCCTATTTACTTTTTGGTATTTGGTTCTCGTACATTCTTGGGCGTGTTATTCTGATTCATGACCAATTCGCTTATTCAATAGAGAGGAAGTATAAGAAGCCTTTTTTATATAAGAGTTAAGGCTCTACTGTTTCTCCTTCCAAATTTTGCTTCTTGTGGTATCAGCATCCAAAGAACCAAGACACAATTTCTATTAAATTAACTTTCGGGATAGAGATAGTTGTGTTCCTAACTTCGTATATACTCCCTCTGTCCAGAAATATATATCCATTGCTCCCACAAGTATTTCCTGTCCAGAAATATATATCCATTGCTCCCACAAGTATTTCCAAACAGAGGGAGTAGTACGTTATGTATAGATTCTTTAAAAAGCACAACATAATTAAATGGCTATATGTAGTAAAAAATAGTTTAATACTAGAGACTGGGATCACTTCCTAATGAAATGACGAGGTGTGTACATATATTGTTGGAAATATCAGCAATTCATCATATGATTTAATTAACAAAAATAATAGATAAAACATGACTATTACAACAAAGATAAGACAAGTCATGCAATCTAATAGAGGGTATGCAAATAGCATTTAAAATAGTAAATATGAACTGAACATATCCACGATAGAAGCAAGAACAAGAAGTTGTAACAGGATATCAAACAGAAAGAACACGAACATGTATTTGAGCTGCAGCTGTAGCATTGGGATTGGCATTGACGTTGTTCTCGTCCATGTTGACAAAGAGGTTGTCGACGTCGGGGAAGAAGTCGTCGGTGTCTGTATCGTCTGTGATGAAGATGTCAGTATCACGCAAAGCACTCCCTAAAAATCTTATCAACCTTCTCGCCTACAAGACTCGAAGTGCAAGGATGCTGACTGTATCGAACTGCGATGCGTGCCGCAAGTCTGGATGGTGAAGTACCTAGCAGCAACTCAGAGTTTCAAATACGGTGGCGACACGAAGATGATGTTATGGTGTATCTATGTGAAAAGGAGCGGCCTCTTTTTTATAGACAGAAGGAGGCGAGCAGACAGCGACAAAGAGGTGAAGCAAAAGAGGGAGACAAAATGAAGAGGGAGGAATCGAAGGGTGTAGTGTTCGTATTCAATCTCCATTAAAGCAAAAAAAAAATTGAGCTCCCGTGTGGCCTTTCGTATACCAGTCGTGCGTGATAAAATTTCAGACGACGGCTCGGTCATTCCCGCAACCTGTGAGGCATCGTGACGAGGCGTGGTGTGCCATGTCGTAAGGGGGGAGGGGAGGGAGGGGGGGGGGGGTGGAGGAGGAATGTGCGTAAATGTCTCTCTTATTTTGATGCTCATATATGTGGAAAACAACCTCCCTATAAAAGTCGTAGTCCTTTGTATTAGAAATATACTTTAGATTTAAAAATAGAGATAATGAGTATAGATTGAATAGGTTTAAACCATGAATTACTTATCTTGTACTCCAAACCTCTAGCCCCTCATGTATTGTATATGTATCTCATGTGAGGATCGGATAAATAACATAATATTCAGCCATCCGACAATCTTCTACATTGTATTAGAGCGGTTAGTCTCACGACGCCGATCCTAGGCCTCCCCATCATTTCTGCAGCGTGTCATCCCCATGGAGATTAATCTCCTCTCCCTGGGGTGCGACACCAAATCTATCATCGTTTACATATTGCATCAAATTTCATAGGTTTTCGGTTTTCGAAATTTCCCGGTCCAGCCAACAGATTGATCCTTTTAAACCCTCCTATTTTCGGTGAATCATCATTGCATAAATTGGTGCCTCAAACGGTGTCCAAATCAACCCCAATTGTCCACGAGAGCATCCGCAGGTGTGCAGCAGATCGGCTTCGACGGCACGGCCGTCGACTTCAATCCAATCTACAACAACGACATGTGTGCATGACGCGCGCACACATATACAGAAAGATCAAGCGGAGGCTGCGGCAGGCAGGAACACAAGCGACTCACAGGCCAAGCTTCTCCAAGCCCAAGCCTACACGTAATTAAGGCATCTCCATGGCCGCATCGACGCAGGAGCCCTACGATCCTTCAGCTCCAATGCGACGATCGAGCCTGCAACATCATCAACTCCGTGCACGCATGCGCATACGTGCCTGGGTTGGCCATCCGCTACACATCCATCATCTATAGTGGATCCAAATCCATATAGGCCGAAGTGCATGCTGATGGAATCAATTGCCATAGAGGGTGCTTGGATCCATGGGACTAAAACTAGTCTGACTAAAAATAGTCTCTTTGAGAGGCGAAAGTTCCAATCACCCCTGACTAAAGTGGGACTAAAACTACTCTAGAGACTAAAATCTTTTAATCACATGAACCCCTACTAAAATTTGTTTTAGTCCTCTCTCTTCTCAATTAATCTCTCCTCGTTTTACTCTGTCATTTAATATCTCTGCTCGTCTGTTCCCCTGCCTCGAGGGCTCTTTCCCCTTCTGCGCCTCCGCCTCCACCTCTGCCGCGCCTCCGCCTCCACCTCTGCAGGACACCGGCTCGTCCGCTGCCGCGCCTCCGCCTCCACCTCTGCAGGACGCCGGCTCGTCCGCTGCCGCGCCTCCGCCTCCGCAGTACGCCGCCGCACCTCCACCTCTGCAGGTCGTCGCCACACCTCCACTTCCGCAGGACGCCGCCGCCCCTCCACCTCTGCTGGTCGTCGCCGCACCTCCACCTCCGCAGTACGCCGCCGCACCTCCACCTCCGCAGGTCGTCGCCGCACCTCCAGCTCCGCAGGACGCCGCCGCCCCTCCACCTCCGCAGGACGCCGCCGCCCCTCCACCTCCGCAGGACGCCGCCGCCCCTCCACCTCTGCTGGTCGCCGCCGGCTCGGCCTACCGCAGCCCTTCCGCCCCCGCACCAGGTCAGTCCTCTGTCGCTCGATTTTTCTTCAGTTTTTGTGCTTGTTCTTTCATTAAGTAGATGAGAACATTGTCTCAGATCACCTGGTGCTGCGGCAGAGGCCATGGACGGCGCCCCGTTCGATTTCTTGTCTCAAACGGAGTCATCTGGTGCTGCGGCGGAGTCCATGGACGGCGAAGGGTGGGACTTGACGCCCCCTCGTCTCCGGCGTGATAGTTCCGGCAGTCGTGTTCCGAGGACCGGGAATGTCGCCGCACCGCGGATGGACCTGGGGAACCTTGACCTCAAAGCCGACTACGCCACCGCCTCGTACCCCGACATGACCATGTACACACATATTCTTCAACAGGACAGCGGCTCCGGCAAGATTCGGTCGACATGAATCAATTGAGAGATAGAATTGCTGATGGTTTGTTCCAGGGCCATTAAGATCATTGTCATGTTATTTATTTTCTTGTGTATGGACAATACTGATTTTCTTATGTATGGACAATTTTACTTTACTTGTATGGACAAATTTTATTTACTTGTGTATGGACAAATTTTCTTGTGTATGAGCAACAGTAGTGGCGGGAGAGGAGTTGGCGGGAGGAGTTGGCTGTTATTGTGGTAGGATTAGGGGAGAGGGAACATAATAAATGCTCATTAATTGATTTTAGTCTCTTTAGTATTTTGGATCTAAGCATGGGTGAGACTAGCAAGTTTTAGTCCTACTAATTTTAGTCATGGGACTAAAACGTATCCAAGCACCCTCATAGATGCATGTGGCGGGTCCATAGGCATGCTACGAGCTCCAACCAGAACATCGGGACCCGGCTCCACGCTTCTCCAGCTTCATCGACCCGCGCCATCTCCCACGTCTCACGTACGCGCCGTCAAGCAGCAGCAGTTCTGTGGCACATCTACTCCAACACGGAGGGGTGCAGCCAGCCGAACACATCTACCCCGTCTGTGGAATTATATCACGAAATATTACAATTGAGCGTTTGAGGTTGGTCTGAGACATCCGTTAGGTTTGCTTTTTTTTCTTCTTACTGGTCGAGATGATCGAACGTCTGTGGACGATTTAAGACACCCGGTTGTAAATGCTCTTGGCGGGCATGGCGATGCGCGTCTATTCCACTAGTCACTCATCTACTTCCGTGGTACTCCATGGTGGATGGATTTGGTGGAGTAGTAATTACGATCCATGCACCAAATCCATCCAATTGCCGATTATCTCGTGATCCGTGGAGAAGCGGTCAGACCAAGGACCAATACCAAGCTCTCAATCTCATGTCATCAAGAAAAGTGTGCTCGTTTTGCAAAAGTAGTAGTAAAAGGAAAGAAAGAAAGAAAGAAAGCAAGCAAAGAAGAAGAGTGGCCTGGAACAGATGACCCGGTAGGAGTCAGCCAGCAGCATCTTATGTAAACAGTAGTACGAACTGCGGGCGACAGAGTCTCTGTCCCCGCTCGATCAGCCTGACCCTAAAGTCTAAAGCACAAAAGCCTTTGGCGCTGTGCAGAACACGACCAACGGGTCTGGGATGGGAGCGTTCATCCTTTTATTTTGTTGCGAGAATTGATGGGAGGGTTCCGTCTGTCTATACAACGGTACAAACTCTCATTCTTGGTCCGTCCGAATCGTTTGGGGATATTTTCTTCGTTATGGAGTACGTACTTATACTCCTAACACAGACCAATATAGTAACCTGTGTTTAATTATTGAATGATGTACCGACTGGCGTCATGTCAGTTTGTTGCCAGCCCCGATGTGATCTATCGGAGCATTATAGTAATATTTTATTTATAACCAAAAGGAAGGAGTAACACTAGCTACTACTCCTACTACCGATCCTCCCGTAAAAAAACAAAAAAGCTAAGTAGTACCGATCCTATCCTTTCCTAGTACAAGTAGTACTACCGCAAAAGTACTACTCCTTCTTTTACTACAGCAAAAGAAGTAGTACCCCAAAAGTACTACTAGTAGTAGTACTTGTTTTACGAGTAGTAGGACGAGCTTCCTCTCCGCTTGGCCCGAGGAGTCAGGTGGGGCCTACTGCAACCCCTCGCACGCCAGGCCATCGAATCGGGTCCTCCTCTATACCCATCGCACTCCCGCCTAAACCTCACCCCATCGCCGCGCTCCCGCGTCGACCGGACTTGAAATTTATTGATGGGTTGTCTGGCTGAGCGGCAGAGGTGGCTTTGACGGCTTTCTTTTTTTCAGTTTTTATCAGGACCGGCACCCACCCATCAACCACAACCGACACGGCTTTCTTTTTTTCAGTTTCTATCAGGAACGTCACTGCTTTCTTTTTTTCAGTTTTTATCAGGACCGTCACTGCTTTCTTTTTTTCAGTTTTTATCAGGACGGTCACTGCTTTCTTTTTTTCAGTTTTTAGTAGGACTGGCACCCATCCATCAACCACAACCGTCACGGCTTTCTTTTTAGCAGGACCGACCAATGGCCAAGCTTCTCCATGGAAGGAATCAGACATCTGTGGACGAACCAACGGTCACATAATGTTAGGATGCTCCGTCCAGACGGCCCGGGCAATGTGCAACTTTTTTGCAACAAAAAAATAAAATAAAAAGAGAATCCGGAGATACAGCTTGGCGCGCCTCTTTTCCATGGAACCGGAGGCAGACAGATCGCAAAAGCAACAATGCTTTCCTGCCTTGGTGGTTTTGCGCAACCGACCAAGGAGTAATCTCTTTGGAGCAGGACCTTGACGCAACCGACGACGATTAGGTGAGCGTTGTCTCACCAAGAGGCACACACCAGGATTTTGAACAGATGAACCTCACTCAAGGTGAGTAGGCATTGCGATCTGTGTCTCTGCTCGGCGCCCGTGACGAGACTACAACCAACCGACCAAGGAGTATTCTGATTCTTTACTGTCCGGATGATCTCCAAACATGGCCGAATCTGAATCGTCCCTCCTTCCTTGGTTACCTCTCCTGCAGTACACCATGTGCGCACGGCACACGCACACATACACGGTACACCATCATCAGCTTCAGTTCGGTTTGGTCAGTTGAACTGCTATCTTCTTGTGAGAAACAATCGAGTTGCCATCAATCATGCATGTATGTATCTACACAACAACTGTTTCATGGAGGAAAGAAAATGCAGATATTAAGCTTACCGCTGCTCCTTCCTCAAGGTGAAAAGGTTATTTCTCGACACCCTCCAGCTGCCAGAGCACATCGTCCACAGTCAATGGCTCCATCTCGATCAAACACCCTGGTGCGCACAATCTGCAACCAGTCTATGTCATCTTTTTCAGATACAAAAATGCCATATACTACATCACAGTACAATAAATTCTCCCTTCATATAAAACCATCAAGAATCAATGTTTGTAGCTGTAAAAACAGGTCTGACAATGTTTCATTTTCTACATACCCAATGACAACGAAACAGCTAGTACTGAAAGATCCAGCATGAGATTGATTACCATGGTGATGAACAAAGAAGGCCGGAAGCCTGTGACAGGCTCATCCCACTTACTCCTTGGTGCCTATCATGTGCACGTCGCCACCGCCACTCTCCTTCTCCTTGATCTTCCTGAGCTTCCCCCAGGAACTACCGACTGTGCTGGGTGTATTCCGCATTTGACAATGAGCTTATCCACGGCACCCAGGCGCAATGAAGAGGCGCTGAAGCTCGGAGTGGCACACGTCACACAGGTGCATGTTAAGGTTGAGCGTTCCTGTCAGCCGTGGAATTGGAGGACGGCGGTTAAATCAAACGAGGGTCAACGTCAAGGATACAGGTGACCGTCCAGACCAAGTCCTATGCAAGACACGCCTACCCTGCCACGATTTCGATGAGCCGCCGCTACGCGTCCGGCGCCGTGCAGAGCAGAGGCGATGGCTATGCATGAATCTCAGGGAAGACTAGCACGGGGAGTCGCAGGTGCGCGTCACCGACAAAGGTCGACGCGAAAACGGTCGGATCGCAGTTCTGTGGGGAGGATGCACAGGGATCAGCCTGCTAAGGGAGCGCGGTGGCTTGGCGTCGTGCATGACGGGACGGAGGTTTTGGCGGCGTGCGTGTGGGATGGTTTTTTTTTATTGGGCGATCGAAGGGTTGGAAGGATGGCGATCGAGGGGGTGGGAGGAGGTCGAACCATCACGTCGTTCGATCCGCACTCAATAATAGAGATGAACCCATTCACCCATCAGAAGAATCATTGTTCAAAGTAGCACATTACTCATGCATTCATTTTTTTCTCAACAACGAAAAAAGCACAGTGTAGAAGCCTACCTTGCCACGCGGGCTGAACTATAGTCTACCTACCTTCATTTTACTTTTTATTTTATTTTGTGGTTACAGCTACTCGTGGAGTGTTGTACATTTTAGAAGCACAAATGACAAGTGCTGAAGCATGACCAAGGGGCCAGGGCCATAGTCACCAAGACCCACGGCAACCTTGTATGTACAGTGATTACTTTGCTACAGTGCATCAAAGGAATTAGTTGCTATGCCCCAGGCCATGGCCCTGGCAGCCCGGGGCCTGTCTACACCCCCGAACCAGGTGAAGATGGACCAACACGGTGTAGCAGCAATTCACTGGCCCCAGAAACTGGATGCAAAGACATGGGCCAAACCATAATTCAGCCGAGTTTTTACATGTGACATATTACCAAAGAACAATTTTGAATTTTTTAATTACCAACATACTCCTTCCGTCGCAAAATTCTGATCTTAGCTTTGTTTAAAAATGGATGTATCTAAATACTAAAAATTGACTAGATACATTCATATCTAAACAAATCCAAGACAAGAATGACAATAATTTTGGAACGGAGGGAGTATGTGTTTTTGTTTTTGTTTTTGTTTTTGTTATAAGTCACCTGAACTATTAGTGCAGTTATCATTATCTGGTACATATCACATATAAGTCATCCGATGTTTCCACTCTAAGTGACTTGACTTATCACATATAAGTAGTACTGCTTGTCACGCATAAGTTACCTGATTTATCACATATTATATATATATATAAGACTACTAAGCTTGCAAGGATCCATTTTTTGGGTTTTTTTGAATTTTTTTAGTTCCTCTAGGAAAATAACACGTCTCACTTGTATCTTTGTCTACTCTCGTTGCTTTTCTCGCTGGTGCATTTGCATGCATGCATGTGTAGACGGGATGTAGGCCCTGTTTGGATCCTAGGGTTAGAGTTAGATTGGGGTTAGAGTTGAGCTATCTAACCCTCAAAAATCCAAACAGGTAGGGTTAGATTGGGTTAGATGCATCTAACCCATCCAAAAACTCTAACCCACCCAAGAGGTGTTTTTTTGGGTTAGAGTTAGGTGGGGACAAAAAAAAGAAAAAAAAATCACTTGCTACTGCATCTAGCCCGCACCAGATCCCACCAACCCCGCGTCCCTCTCGTCGCCCTCCCTCCTCACCATCCCAGCCGCCGGCCGCTGCGCCCTGCCGCAGCCCGCCCCGCCCCGCCGCCGGGCCGCCCCGCCGCGCCCCGCCCTGCCGCGGCCCGCCCTGCCGCGCCCCGCCCGCCGCGCCCTGCCGCCGGGCCGCCCCGCCGCCGGCCCGCCCCGCCCCGCCGCGCCCTACCGGCCACACAACGATCTACCACACCAAATCTGGCAGTGAATATGGACAAAAGTAACCAAATGATTGAGAAAGGGCATTTATTGTCAATCTAACCCTTTCATCCAAACACCTCTTGGGTTAGAGTTAGTTCAGGGTTAGTTGAGGGTTAGAATCTAACTCTAACCTCTAACCCGGTTAGAGTATCCAAACAGGGCCGTAAGTTTTTTTTTCTCCTCTCGCTGCTTGCTAATTACCCAGGCTGTTGCTTTGTGCTTTCATCGCTTTGACCAGAGTGGGCATGCTTGTCATTTTTTTATTATTTAAACTGGCTAACACTGCGTACAGTACACTATCCAGGCTGACACTGCGTACAGTCTCTCTATTCGAATTAGGGCCCTGTTTGGATCCATGAGTTAGAGTTAGAGTTGGTTAGATTGGACCAATCTAACCCCAAAACATTCAAACATGGAGGGTAAGAGTTGGTTAGATGCATCGAACCCACCCAAAAAAACTAACCCATCCAAGAGGTGCTTATTTGGGTTAGCGTTGGGTTGGGCCCACGAAAAGTTACTTTTCTCTCTACCTTCACCACACCAAATCCTTGATAAAGGAGCCAAATGATTGGAAAAGATGCATTTATTGACAATCTAACCTTTCATCCAAACACCTCTTTGGTTAGAGTTAGTTTAAGGTTAGTCTAGGGTTAGAATCTAACTCTAACCTCTAACCGAGTTAGAGTATCCAAACAGGGCCTAGATTTTGGACCACTACTTGCAAAATGTTATTTAGTACTACCTCCGTCCGGAAATACTTGTCCTAGAGATGACTGTATCTAGACTTATTTTAGTTATATATACATCCATTATATTCATTTCTACGACAAGTATTTTCGAACGGAGGGAATATATGTTTTCAGGTAAATCAACAAACATGTTTTTTTCTTTTCACTTATATGTAACTGAATTTTGTACTTTTTAATATATATTTTTGCAATATAAAGAGAGTTCCATCAATTATAAAACCATGATGTAATATATTTTGTACTTTTTAAAATAATTTGTTCCATCATATATCCCTCTTCGTCATCGGTTATATACTTGTATTTTAGATTGTGTTACTCGTGCGTTGTGTTTTCTAGGTATGGGTGATGATGATGCACGGCGGCGACGGCAAGAATGACGGGATGTCCGTCGTGGGAAACGTCATGTAGATTCATTGTCTGATTGGTATTTGTTATGGTTCTTCTTTTTTCATGTTGTGTGGTTGCGTTACTTTTGTACTCTTTTGTTTTAGATTTATAAAGGGTCTCTCTATTCGAATAAGATTTTGGATCGCTACTTGCATAATATTAATTAGTATATGTTTTCCGGTAGATCAACAAACATGCTGTTTTCTTTTCACTTATATGTATCTGAATTTTGTATTTTTTAATATATATTTTTGCAATATAAAGGGAGTTCCAGCAATTATAAAACCATGGTGCAATATATTTTGTAATTTTTAAAATAATTTGTTTCATCGTATATCCCTCTTTGTCATTGGTTATATACTTGTATTTTAGATTGTGTTACTGGTGCGTTGTGTTTTTTAGGTATGGGTGATTGATGATACACGACGGCAACAGCAAGAACGATGGGATGTCCATCGCGGGAAACGTCATGTAGATTCATCGGCTGGTTGGTATTTGTTATAGTTCTTCTTTGTTCGTGTTGTGTGGTTGCGTTAGTTTTGTACTCTTTTATTTTAGATTTTTTTCTGATTTTTTAATTGATTTGTTGCTTTCTGTAGACAGAAGGAATGTTTGAAGTGCGTTTAAAGAGTTGGTTGATCCTTGTCTTGTTGCTGTTAGAGTTGCATCGGATGTGGAAGTTTTTTACCGTCTGTATTTTACTACTGGTTGGTTGTCTGGTTCTGTCACGTGGACCAACCCCTTCTTGCGCGTTTGTTTATTCCGTATTATTTCTAATATTATTCATATGTGTGATGTATTTGTTTAATTTAAAATTTCCCCTTTTTTATATGGTGCGTTTGTTTATTCCGTATTATTTCTAATATTATTCATATGTGTGATATATTTGTTTAATTTAAAATTTCCCTTTTTTTATATAGTTCTTTCTACACCTGTTGTTAGTCGTGTTGATGCTGCTTGGGATCGTCGAAACGAAGGATTCTTCGAAATTATTATACTGGTAAATATGAAGGTGTATATTTCTTGTTTTCCTTTGTTATGATCGTAGATGTAGATTGTTTTGTTGGCTGTTGGTTTAAGATTGCAGCTTTTTGTTGTCTTGTAGTTTGTGCCATGGAGCCGCTGTTTGCTAAGGACAATATATTACTTCTTAAAGATAGTTAGTTTTGTACGTCGTATCCTTTGGATCTCCTGTTTGCTTTTAGCTCACTTACTGTTGATTTTTTGTTATCATTCTTAGGTGTTTCTCGCGTTCGTTCTTATTATGACGGTCCTGAGTATGTTCGTCCAACGTGCGGTGCTTCATTTTGGTTTTTGGAAGGTCGTAAGAGTTATGTCACTGGTGGTGGTCGCCTTCCAGTGTATACTAGCTGCTGCAAGGGAGGCAAAGTGTCCTTGCCTCAGTTTCCTGATTGGCCATCTGCTCTCAAGGACTTAATCAAATTTGATGGAGACCCTCTATCTAGCCGTTTTATGCGTTCGATTTAGGCATTCTAATTCTATGTTCTGTTTCACGTCTCTTGTCAAGATCCATTAAGCAGCCAATGTCACTCACCAGCAAGAGAAGTGACGGCAAGTGAACTTCAAGCACTTGTGAAGAGAAGCGAGAAGATTCACAAGATGTCAAAGCAAGGTACAAATATCAAAGAAGCAATCGAGATTTCATCTTCCGACGACGCCAACGTTAAAGAGTGAACAGCTAGCTTAGCAACTAAACCGGATGGTTCTTCGTGCACTATAAATAAAGCACAAGGACATCTCAAGATCAAGTTATCTTCATGACAACAACCAACTAAGAGTTCACTTCATGCACCCTGTATAATTAGTAGTAATCTAATCTTGTCATGGCTGTATCTTAGTAGTAATGTAATTAAACGTGAGAATGGTTATTAAAAAACCGGATGTAACGGTTCGGTTCTTACTTTGGGTTTGATTGATTCAGGTTTTATTGAGTTGAGATTTTTTTAGTTTGGTTTTGATTTGGGCATGTAGAGAAACCAGTTTGGGTATAGTTGGTTATGGGTTTAAACGGTTTGGTTATTTGCGGTTATAAACTATGGGTCCAAACCGGTTTCTATGCATTGGTTATATGCAATAATCAACGACGACCGAGAACGAGTATCTTTGATCCGCGTGCATTCTGTAATGCACTATGTAATTATGTATTATGGGCAAACAACAGATGAAAATCGGAAGTGTTTTCTTGTGCTTTCTCTAAGCAATTTGGTTTTAATACACTTGTTAGTGAGCTTTTTAATCATGGGCATGTTCTTTTTGCATCTTACTGTGTGTTGACTGTATCTCAAGGATTACTTTGTTTCTAAACCGTTGTAGATGCACTTATGTCTTTTTTATCTCATTTGTTTCTTAACATGTCAATTTGTGTAATCATATGTACATTAAAGCAAATCCATGGTTATGTATTGGGTTTAAACCCACGGTTATGTTTTGGGTTTAAATTGGTTTGGGTGGAAAAAAATAGTGGGTTTGGTTTTGGTTGGGCTAAAAATGACACTAAATGGATATGGTTCAAGTATGATTTTAAGAGATAAATGAATGGGTATGATTCAAGTATGGTTTAAGTATGAAATCATTCTTAAGTTTAAATGTAATCCTGTCATGGCTGTATCTTCCCTTTATACTATCCATGGATGTAGCTCGCACGTGTGTTCCTCCTTTCACTTTTGCATGACCCTTCTTTTATTATTATATAACATTGACACGTCGACGCACCAGAATGTTGGTATCAAGCACGCATACATAATGGTGTGGCCGTCCGAAAATGACAGATGGCTATCCCTATGCATTCACGCACCTAACAAACCTTGTTGTAGATACTCAAGCTCTCCACAATAAAAATGGTCGAACAAATATCTGCTGCAACTCAGATGTGCATCCTTTCAAACACAGCCGCATCCCCTCACTAGTTACACTATGTTAGCAAGTCTTATGGAATTGTAGGAAAAACCTAGAACCACCAGCTACTTTAAGGAAAAACCTAAAACCACCAGCGATCGTCTCTGTCCCCACCGTTACCATGCCGTCGCTCGCCGGCCTCATCACTATCCGGTTCACCCGCGTCAATTTCCTGCTATGGAAAGCGCAGGTCGTCCCCAACCTCACCGACGCTGGCATCTTCGGCTACCTTGATGGAACCGTCCCCGCGCCGCCGCAGATGATCACCGAGGGCACCGGCGACGCTGCGCACTTGGTGCCCAACCCCGCGCACGAGCCATGACGGAGGACCGACCAGGTTGTACTCGGCGCGTTCCTATCCTCCATGACGGAGGAATGCTTGCCCGGATGACGCGAGCGACCTCCTCAGCGACCGTCTGGTTCGCCCTCGACGCGATGTTCGCCGCCCAAAACCGGGCTAGCATACGCCAACTCCGCACGCAGCTGTCCCGGACGAAGAAGAAGGTCATGTCCGCGGCGGAGTATTTCGATGTTTTAAATAGCGGGCTACGGCAAATAGCGGTGGACCTCTAAAAAGGCTATAGCGGAGCTATAGCGGGCTATAGCAGGCTATAGCGTGCATTTTGTACATGAGACCATTTAACGACACCCCGCTAAAAAGGTTATAGCAAGGTTATAGCAGGGCTATAGCGGGCTATTTAAAAATATGATTTCCACAAGATGATGGGCTATGCCGATGCCTTGACCATTGTCGGCGACGTACTGTTTGATGACGAGGTCATTGGGCATATCATTGGTGGGCTGGGTCACGAGTATGACCCTCTCATGACGTCGCTCGCCATCTTCAAAGGAGATGTGAGCCTCTCCGACTTCTACGCCTACCTCCTCAGCTTCGAGGCGCGTCAGGTTAGGCATGCCACCAACAACGATGATTTCTATTCCTTGGTCAACAACGTCGTGCACCACGACAATGGCTCCAGGTCCCGCGACGGCAACCGCAACAACAACAGCGGCCATGAAAACCGTAACAGCGGCTACAACGGTAGCAATGGTGGCCACTATGGTGGCAACGGCGGCCGTGGCAACAATGGTGGCCGCCAAAATGGCCACGGCGGTGGTAGAAACCGCTGTCTCCCCAGGTGCTAGGTATGTCGCAAGGAGGGGCACTACGCCCTTGACTGTCGCGAGCGCTACAACCACGTCTACCAGTCAGATGAGCATCGCAGCGGCAACATGGCGACGCACGACCACCGCGACAACAACTGGTACCTCGATACCGGTGCCATCGACCATCTCACCAATGACCTCGACCGACTGAGCATGCATGAGCGCTATGGTGGGAAGGATCAAGTTCAAGTTGCAAACGGTGCAGGTTTGGAAATTTCTCACATTGGTCGATACGTCATTCTAAACTTGCTGGCTCACGTGATCCTATCATCTTGAAAAATGTCTTGCATGTTCCTGAAATTCACAAACATCTACTTTATGTTTATCGCCTTGTTTCAGATAACCGAGTGTTTGTGAAATTTCATCATTATTTCTTTTGTGTGAAGGAAAAAATCACGAGGAGGGTCCTTCTTCTCGGTAGAAGCCACAATGGTCTCTATCCCGTCCCGTATGGTCGGCCGACATCTTCGTCGCGTCAAGCTTTTTCCGGAGTTTGTTCTTCATCGAGTCATTGGCATCATCGCTTGGGTCACCCGTCAAATAATGTAGTTGAGTCTGTCGTTCGGTCAAATAAACTCCCTTGTTCGTCGAGTAATGATACTTTCATTTGTGATGCATGTCAGCGTGCTAAAAGTCATCAATTACATTATAATAATTCTTCCTGTATTTCTTCGAAACCACTTGAGCTTATTCATACCGATGTGTGGGGGCCTGCCCTCGCATCTTCCGGAGGTTTTAAATTTTATGTTAGCTTTGTTGATGACTTTAGACGTTTTACATGGATTTATCTCCTTAAGCATAAATCTGATGTTGAACAAGTTTTCTACAATTTTCAAGCTCATGTCGAACGACTTCTCAACATAAACATCCGGGCGCTACAGTCTGATTGTGGGTGTGGGGGGGGGGGGTGAGTACCATTGCTTACATAACTTTTTTCAATGCGTAGGTATTACCCATCGCGTGTTGTGTCCACACACCTCTCAACAAAACGATGTCACTGAATGAAAGCACCGTCACTTGGTTGAAACCGGGCTTGCTCTCCTCGCACACTTCAATCTTCCTCCCTGTTATTGGGATGAAGCCTTCCTTACTGCATGTGATTTGATCAATCGCATGCCTAGCCGGACCCTCAAAAATATGACACCTCTGACTCGATCGCCTTCATGACATCTATCCCGATTATTCATTTCTTTGTATATTCAGATGTGCATGTTGGCCTAGTCTTTGCTGGTGTACATAGAAACATCAGTCCACCATGACGTTTTTGATTCACATTCAGACGCTAGTCTAGCTCGCGTTGCAACTCAGGCCGAAACGTCAAAGATCTTGGCGTTTCTGGACTATATGCAAACGCCACTGTTGGCGTTTCTGATCTGAAACTGGAATGCAGCTATGGATGGAAGCCACGGTGGTCCCCAAAATCAAGCTCCCGCTCCAGGAAATCCTTCGCAGCTTGGGCAGGAGGTCCCCAGCGCGCAGGGCCCGGTGTTGCAGTAGCTGCACCGGCCGCTCCAGGGGGTGCTCCTCCGTCGCCGCCGGTCGCGCCGCCGGTCGCGCCGCCGGCTCCTTCGATGGCCGCATCACTGGCCTCCTCGACGTCGCCGGCCACACCGCCGGCTCCTTCGGCAGCCCCTACTGTCGAGCGTGCTCGCACGTGGCTGCAGAACAATGTCCGCTGCCCGAAGGTCCACACTGACGACACTGTCCAGTACAACCCGTATCGTCGCAATTTCAGTGCCGTCGCTCCGTCCACACATCGACATGCTCTTGTTGATCCTGCGTGGAAAGCAGCTATGCAGGAGGAGTTTTCTGCTCTTCAACATACTGCAACGTGGTCACTCGTCCCACGTCCCTTCGGCACCAACATTGTTAGTTGCAAGTGGATTTTCAAAGTAAAGCAACACCCTGATGGCTCCCTTGACAAATACAAGGCTTGACTGGTTGCTCGTGGGTTTACTCAGGGATATGGTATTGATTACCTTGACACATTTAGTCCAGTTGTTAAACCAGCTACGGTTCGTCTTGTGCTCTCGCTTGCTGTTTCACAAGGGTGGTGTGTGCGGCAAATTGATGTCAACAATGCATTCCTTCACGGTGTGCTTCATGAGGACGTGTATATGCAGCAGCCACCTGGCTTCGAGGACTCTCGTCACCCTCACCATGTTTGCAAGCTTCGGAAGTCTATTTACGGGTTGAAACAGTCTCCGCGGGCTTGGTATTCTCACCTTAGTGATCGGCTGCAACAACTTGGGTTTCATTCTTCCAAGGCTGACACCTCCCTCTTAATTTTTCAGCAAGGAGTTGTGATCATTTACATGCTAGTCTATGTTGATGATATTGTCATTGCTGGCTCTTGTTCCCAAGCAGTAGACCGGTTGCTTCGCACACTCTCTCGGTCTTTTTCCATCAAAGACCTTGGCCGCCTTGCTTACTTCCTTGGAATTGAAGCCACCTACAATTCTGGGGGAATGGTGCTCTCTCAGCAAAAACATGCTAATGGCCTTCTTCATCGTGCACATATGGAGAATTGCAAGGAGGTTTCTACTCCCATGTCAATCACACACAAGTTGGCAGCACACCTTGGCACTCCACTTACTGATGATGACGCCTTCAACAGCTATCAGAGTATGGTTGGAGGGTTGCAGTATCTCACACTCACTCGTCCTGATATTTCATTTGCTATCAACAAGGTGTGTCAATATCTGTCCAAGCCCACGGATGTGCATTGGGAAGCTGTCAAGCGCATACTAAGGTATATCAAGGGTACTGTGGTGACTGGACTTCACATTCGTCGGTCAAGCTCCATAGTTCTGAGTGTCTTCACGGATGCTGATTGGACCAGATGTCTCGATGACAGACGCTGCACTGACGGTTTTGTGGTTTTCTTTGGACCTAACCTGATTTCATGGAGTGCTCGAAAACAGCCCACAGTGTCACGATCTAGTACCGAGGCAGAATACAAGGCCCTTGCAAATGGTGCAACTGAAGCTACTTGGGTGCAATTTTTGCTTAGGGTATTGGGAGTATCCCTACCACGACCCCCGATTTTATGTAGGCGCCACCTACCTGAGTGCAAATCCAGTATTTCATGCAAGGACGAAGCATATTGAGGTGGATTTCCACTTCGTTGGAGAAAAAGTGGCGCAAAGAGCATTAGATGTCCGTTTTGTGTCCTCCGGTGATCAAGTGGCAGATGCTTTCACTAAACCTGCTACAAAGATAATGTTGGAGAAATTATGACGCAATCTCAACCACTAGTGGAAAACGGGCCTTTGGCCTGGACCCTTTGGTCCCGGCCTCCCTCTGGGCCGGGACTAAAGGCCCGGCCACATCGCCCCAAATCACAATGCCACCCACAGGGCTTTGGTCCCGGCCCGTAAGGAGCCTTTAGTCCCGGTTTGTGTCCCAAACCGGGACTAAAGGGCTACGCGGTGTGCAGCCCGCATGTGCGCCACCTTTAGTCCCGGTTTGTGTCTCAAATCGGGACTAAAGTCCTCTGCCTATATATAGCACAGCCCCCCTCTCCCCTCTTCCTTGCATTTTTCTTGGATGGAAGAGTGTGGGTGTGTGCTAGCTCTCCATTTTTTTATGCACTAGAGGTGTTTGTTGAAATGTGTGTTAGAGCGATGCCGCTTCAGTTCACCAAACACAACTACGATATGAGATGCCTGAGCCACGCTTAAACCTCTTCCTCTTTATTTCTACTTATTCTAAAAGGTTAGCAACTATATTTCCTCGTTTAGACCGTGCGGTACTAATTTTTAGGATCGTGATTATATTTGATATACTGTCGTATAACGCAGATGAACCATCCATGGATGTATGGTGACCGACGCACATCCGCTTACAGAGAAGGCGTGCATTCTTTTCGAGATGCAGCCGATGCGAACAAGCATGGTGGTGGCTTTATGTTTTGTCCATGTGTTGAATGTCGGAATGAGAAGGATTACACTTCCTCAAGAGTCATTCAGAGCCACCTGCTTTGGTCCGGTATTATGTCGGGCTATAATGTTTGGACCAAGCACGGAGAAAGAGGGGTTATGATGGAAGACGACGATGAAGAAGAAGAGAACGATGATGACAACTACGGATCTATGTTCCCTGAGTATGCTGATACCGCAATGGAAGACAATGAAGAAGAAGATCAGGATGAAGAACGGGAACCAGATGAGCCCGCTGATGATCTTGGCCGGGTCATTTCTGATGCACGGCGAGGTTGCGACACAGAAAAGGAGAGGTTGCAGTTCTAGAAGATGTTACAGGACCACAACAAATTGTTGTACCCAACTTGTGAAGATGGCCAGAAGAAGCTGGGTAGCACACTGGAATTGCTGAAGTGGAAGGCAGAGACCGGTGTGACTGACTCGTCATTCGAAAAGTTGTTGGTACTGATGAAGAAGATGCTTCCAAGAAAGAACGAATTGCCCGCCAGCACGTACGAAGCAAAGAAGCTTGTGTGCCCTCTAGGATTAGACGTGCAGAAGATACATGCATGCCCTAATTTCTGCATCCTCTACCGCGGTGAGAAGTACGAGAATATGGATAAATGCCCGGTATGCACTGCATTGCGGTATAAGATCAAAAAAGATGACCCTGGTGATATTGAGGGCGAGCCACCCAGGAAGAGGGTTCCTGCCAAGGTGATGTTGTATGCTCCTATAATACCACGGTTGAAACGTCTGTTCAGAAATAAAGATCATGCGAAGTTGTTGCGATGGCACATGGAAGATCGTATGAAAGACGATAAGTTGAGGCACACCGCTGATGGTCGGCAGTGGAGAAAAATCGAGAGAGAGTTCCCGAGATTTGCAGCTGACGCAAGGAACTTATGGTTAGGTCTGAGTACAGATGGCATGAATCCTTTTGGGGAGCAGAGTTGCAGTCACAGCACCTGGCCCGTTACTCTATGTATCTACAACCTTCCTCCTTGGTTGTGCATGAAGCGGAAGTTCATTATGATGCCAGTGCTTATCCAAGGTCCAAAGCAACCCGGCAACGATATTGATGTGTACCTAAGTCCATTAGTTGATGAACTTTTACAACTGTGGGCCGAACCAGGTGTACGTGTGTGGGACGAGCACAAACAAGACGAATTTAACCTTCGAGCGTTGCTTTTCGTAACCATCAATGATTGGCCTGCTCTTAGTAACATTTCAGGATAGTCAAACAAGGGATACAATGCATGCACGCACTGTTTGGATCAGATAGAAAGTATATATCTGGACAAATGTAGAAAGAATGTGTACCCGTACAATCGTCGTTTTCTTCCGCCCAAGCATCCCTTAAAGAAAAAAGGCAAGCATTTCAATGGCAAGGCAGAACCCCGGGGGAAGCCTGTCATCCGTACTGGTGCTGAAGTATTTGATATGGTGAAAGATTTAAAAGTAATCTTTGGAAAGGGTCCTGGCAGCCAACCTGTTCCTAACGGCCCTGATAAGCGCGTACCCATGTGGAAGAAGAAATATATATTTTTGGAGCTACCCTACTGGGAAGTCCATGAGGTCCGCTCGGCAATTGACGTGATGCACCTGACGAAGAATCTCTGCGTGAATATTCTAGGCTTCCTGGGCTTGTATGTGAAGTCAAAAGATACACCGAAAGCACGGGAGGACCAGGATCGTCATAAAGGAAGAGATGGCATGCATCCAGGGCAGTTTCAAGGGCGTGCCAGCTACGCTCTTACTAAGGAAGAGAAGGAAATCTTCTTTGAAGTCCTTTTCAGTATCAAGGTCCCGACTGGCTTCTCGTCGAATATAAAGGGAATCGTAAATATGAAAAACAAAAATTCCAAAACCTAAAGTCTCATGACTGCCACGTGCTTATGACGCAATTGCTTCCGGTTGCATTGAGGGGAATTCTACCAGAAAATGTTCGCCTGACAATTGTGAAGGTATGTGCATTCCTCAATGCAATTTCTCAGAAGGTAATCGATCGAGAAAGTCTATCAGGGTTACAGATTGATGTGGTCCAATGTCTGATCAGCTTTGAGTTGTTGTTCCCGCCATCCTTCTTCAATATAATGACACACCTCCTAGTTCACCTAGTCGAAGAGATTAGAATTCTCGGTCCTGTGTTTCTACACAATATGTTTCCCTTCGAGAGGTTCATGGGAGTCTTAAAGAAATATGTTCGTAACCGTGCTAGGCCAGAAGGAAGCATCTCCAAGGGCTATGGAACAGAGGAGGTTATTGAGTTTTGTGTGGACTTTCTTCCTGACCTTAAGCCGATTGGTGTTCCTAAATCTTGGTATGAGGGTAGGCTGACAGGAAAAGGCACACTAGGAAGGAAAGCAAAAGTATGTATGGACGGGCATTCTTTCTCTCAAGCACACTACACAGTTCTATACAATTCCACCGTGGTGGCTCCGTATATCGTGAGACACGAGAATATTCTACGCTCCGAAAACCCGGGGAAGGCTGACTCTTGGATTAAAGGGGAACACGAGAAGGTTTTCCGCACTTGGTTGCAGACACATCTCATGAATGATGACACCGTTGGAGATCAGCTGTACTGTTTGGCCAGGCCACCATCTTCGACTATATGTACTTCCCAAGGGTATGAGATAAATGGGAATACATTTTACACAGTTGCCCAAGATAAAAAGAGCACCAACCAAAATAGTGGTGTCCGCTTTGATGCAACAAACGAGAATGGGCACTGTTTGGAAACATATTACGGGTACATAGAGGAGATATGGGAACTTGACTATGGACCTAGTTTTAAGATCCCTTTGTTTCAGTGCAAATGGGCGAAGCTGACAGGAGGCGGGGTAGTTGTAGACCAAAAGTACGGCATTACAACAGTGGATCTCAACAATCTTGCGTACATGGACGAACCATTTGTCCTAGCCAATGATGTCGCTCAGGTTTTCTATGTGAAGGACATGTCTACAAAAACGAGAAAAAGAAATCAGCAAAAGAAGATATCGTCTGATGAGCCAAAACGCCACATAGTTCTTTCAGGGAAAAGAAACATCGTGTGAGTAGATGACAAGACAAACATGTCAGTAGATTATAATAAGTTTCATGAAATTCCGCCCTTCAAAGTGAAAACTGACCCAAGCATCCTACTGAATGATGAAGATTCTCCATGGCTACGACCGAGAAGAAAACAGAAATAATAGATAGGAATATTGGTGCAATAATATAATAATGTATTAAACCTTTTATGTAATGCATGTATGGAATGTACTAAACCTTTTAGTTTTGAATTATTTATTCAATTTCAAACACTTTTCATTTTCATAGTTTTGTCAAATTCTCAAATATGCAAAAATAATTTTAATAAACCTTTGTAAGAGATGAGTTTTCGTTCGAAACGCTAATACTTCGAGAGAGATTGTCCGTTTTGTACACGAAGTGCATCCAGTTTTTGTCGTAGCCCTCTCAACTTTTTAACACATGCTATGTGGGTGAAATGATGATAGCATGCCAACTTTCAATATTTTCAGAGTTCATTTGTAGTGCTTTTCAATTTCAGGGTCAACTAGCTCAAAAAAAAAGTAAATGCACGAAGAATACCAAATGAAGTCAGAAATTGTTGAAATTTTGTGATGTGCCTTTGAATGGTGCATTTTGAACACACAAAAAGTATGGAGTTCAAATAAGTTAAAAAATGAAATCCCTTTGTAAGAGATGAGTTCTCGTTCAAAACGTTGATACTTCGAGAGAGATTGTCCGTTTTGTACACGAAGTGCATCCAGTTTTTGTCGTAGCCCTCTCAACTTTTTAACACATGCTATGTGGGTGAAATGATGATAGCATGCCAACTTTCAACATTTTCAGAGTTCATTTGTAGTGCTTTTCAATTTCAGGGTGAACTAGCTCAAAAAAAAGTAAATGCACGAAGAATACCAAATGAAGTCAGAAATTGTTGAAATTTTGTGATGTGCCTTTGAATGGTGCATTTTGAACACACAAAAAGTATGGAGTTCAAATAAGTTCAAAAAAATAAAATCCCTTTATAAGAGATGAGTTCTCGTTCGAAACCCTGATACTTCGAGAGAGATTGTCCGTTTTGTACACGAAGTGCATCCAGTTTTTGTCGTAGCCCTCTCAACTTTTTAGCACATGCTATGTGGGTGAAATGATGATAGCATGCCAACTTTCAAAATTTTCAGAGTTCATTTGTAGTGCTTTTCAGTTTCAGGGTCAACTAGCTCAAAAAAAAGTAAATGCACGAAGAATACTAAATGAAGTCAGAAATTGTTGAAATTTTGTGATATGCCTTTGAATGATGCATTTTGAACACACAAAAAGTATGGAGTTCAAATAAGTTCAAAAAAATGAAATCCCTTTGTAAGAGATGAGTTCTCGTTCGAAACTCTGATACTTCGAGAGAGATTGTCTGTTTTGTACACGAAGTGCATCCAGTTTTTGACGTAGTCATCTCAACTTTTTAACACATGCTATGCGGGTGAAATGATGATAGCATGTCAACTTTCAACATTTTCAGAGTTCATTTGTAGTGCTTTTCAATTTCAGGGTCAACTAGCTCAAAAAAAAAGTAAATGCACGAAGAATACCAAATGAAGTCAGAAATTGTTGAAATTTTGTGATGTGCCTTTGAATGGTGCATTTTGAACACACAAAAAGTATGGAGTTCAAATAAGTTCGAAAAAATGAAATCCCTTTGTAAGAGATGAGTTCTCGTTTGAAACCTTGATACTTCGAGAGAGATTGTCCGTTTTGTACACGAAGTGCATCCAGTTTTTGTCGTAGCCCTCTCAACTTTCTAACACATGCTATGTGGGTGAAATGATGATAGCATGCCAACTTTCAAAATTTTCAGAGTTCATTTGTAGTGCATTTCAGTTTCAGGGTGAACTAGCTCAAAGAAAATAAGTAAATGCACGAAGAATACCAAATGAAGTCAGAAATTGTTGAAATTTTGTGATGTGCTTTTGAATAGTGCATTTTGAACACACAAAAAGTATGGAGTTCAAATAAGTTCAAAAAAATTAAATCCCTTTGTATCAGATGAGTTCTCGTTCGAAACAGTGATACTTCGAGACAGATTGTCCGTTTGGTACAGGAAGTGCATCCAGTTTTTGTCGTAACCCTCTCAACTTTTTAGCACATGGTATGTGGGTGAAATGATGATACCATGCCAATTTTTCCAACATTTTAAGAGTTCATTTGTATTGCTTTTCAATTTCATGGTCAACTAGCGCAAAAACAATAAGTAAATGCAAGAAAAATACCAAATGAAGTCAGAAATTGTTGAAAATTTGTGATGTGCCTTTGAATGGTGCATTTTGAACAAACAATTGAGTTTAAATAAGTTCAAAAAAATGAAACCCTTTGTAATAGATGAGTTCTTGTTCGAAGCCGTGATACTTCGAGAGAGATTGTCCGTTTTGTACACGAAGTGCATCCAGTTTTTGTCGTAACCCTCTCAACATTTTAGTACATGATATGTGCGTGAAATGATGACACCATGGCAACTTTCAACATTTTCAGAGTTCATTTGTAGTGCTATTTAATTTCAAGGTCAACTAGCACGAAAAATAAATTTCAAGGTCAACTAAAAAAAAAGTAAATGCACGAAAAATATCAAATGAAGTCAGAGATTGTTGAACATTTGTTATGTGCATTTGAGTGGTTCATTTTGAACACACAAAAAGTATGGAGTTCAAATAAGTTTTAAAAAATGAAAATCTCTTTATAACAGATGAGCTCTCGTTCAAAAACCATGATACTTCGAGAGAGATTGTCCGTTTTGTACACGAAGTGCATCCAGTTTTTGTTGTAACCCTCTCAACTTTTTAGTACATGCTATGTGGGTGAAATGATGATAGCATGCCAACTTTCAACATTTTTATAGCTCATTTGTAGTGCTTTTCAATTTGAGGGTCAACTAGCTCAAAAAAATAAGTAAATACACGAAAAATACCAAATGAAGTCAGAAATTGTTGAAAATTTGTTATGTGCCTTTGAATGTTGCATTTTGAACACACAAAAAGTATGGAGTTCAAATAAGTTAAAAAAAAATCTTTTTGTAACAAATGAGTTTTCGTTCGAAACCGTGATACTTCGAGAGAGATTGTCCGTTTTGCACACGAAGTACATCCAGTTTTTGTCGTAACCCTCTCAACTTTTTGGCACATTCTATGTGGGTGAAGTTATGATTCCATGCCAACTTTCAACATTTTCAGAATTCATTTGTAGTGCTTTTTAATTTCAAGGTCGACCACCTAAAAACAAATAAGTAAATGCACGAAAAATCCTAAATGAAGTCACAAATTGTTGAAAATTAGTGATGTGCCTTTGAATGGTGCATTTTAAACACTCAAAAAGTATGGAGTTCAAATAAATTCAAAAAATGAAATCCCTTTGTAACAGATGAGTTCTCGTTCGAAACCGTGATACTTCGAGAGCGATTGTCCGTTTTGTACACGAAGTGCATCCATTTTTTTTCGTAACCCTCTCAAAATTTTACCACATGCTATGTGAGTGAAATGATGATACGAGTCTAACTTGCAAAGATTTCAGAGTTCATTTGTAGTTCTTTTTATTTCAAGGTCAACTAGCTCAAAAAAAATAAGCAAACGCACAAAAAATACCAAATGAAATCAGAAATTTCATGAAGTCTTTTTGTTAAAATAATTAATATAAAACAAAAAAAAGAGTCAATTAAAAAGAATTAACTAAAACTTTAACTAAAAAGAATGAATGAAAAATAATCAACTAAAATTATCAAAGTACTTATTTGTTAAAAAGAATCAAGTAAAACATTAACTAAAAAGAAACAAAAAAAGATAACTCAAAAGAATTTTCATAAATGTTTTTGGTTAAAATCTTTAATAGAAAACTAAAATAAAAGATAAAAAAGCTTTAATAGGAAAAATGAAAGTAAACTAATTCACGAATTTCAAAGAATTCAAATTTGACAACTAAATAATTAGGTGTAAGTAGAAAAAAACGAGATAAATAAAGTAAAGAACAAAACAAAATAATGATTGAATTTAGGTTGAATTTTCTCTATAAATTCTCATATATTTTCAAGTTTTAAATTTAGGTAGAGAGAGTGCGTTTAGGCTCGTAAGCCTGCTTTAGAGAGGAGCTCGAAAGAGCACGCGTAACAGTGCTTATAAAGCACTGCCGGGGCTCCTTGCTAGGCGAGGTGGGACTAAAGGTTGCGATGCGCTACTCCGGAGCCAGCCCAGCTCTTTAGTCCCGGGGCCTGGCTTGATCCGGGAATAAAGGCCCGTGCTACCCGTCTTTTGGGGTGCCGAAAAAGGGTCTTTAGTCCCGGGTTTTGGCTCGACCCGGGACTAAAGGGGGTCTTTAGTCCCGGTTCGAGCCACGACCCGGGACTAAAGCTCCGCCTTTATAAGCGAGAGTTGGAATTTTCCAACCCAAATCGCCCGATCTTTGCTCCTCCTCTTGCGTTCTATCTCGGTCGAACTGCGCTCGACGCCGCCGCCGTCGTCATCGCCCTGCCGTCCCCCTCGCCCTGCCGTCCTCCTCGCCGTCGCCGTCGCACCGTCGCACTGGCCCTCGCCGTCGCCGTCGCGCCGCGTCGCCCTGCCGTCTTCTCCTCGTCGTCTCCGTCGTCTTCGTCGTCGCACCGTCCCCTGCTACTCCTCGCCATCGCCGTCGCCCCACAGGCGAGCCTCTCTCTTCTCTACTTTCTCGATCGATCGTCGATCGTGCATTCGATCGTCGATCGTGCATGTATACGTACGTGTAGATGCTTAATTAATTAGCTAGCCAGATTCTTAATTAATAGATTAATTAGGTTATTTGTAGATTATATAGATGCTTAATTAGTAGATTAGGTTATTTGTGTTATTTTTGTGTTATTAGGGTTAGGTAGTTAATTAATGTTAATTATAGTAGGTTAGTGTTAGCTAGTTTAGGGTTATGTAAATTTAAGTAAGTTAGTTTAGGGCCTTTTAGTTTAGGTCACAGTTAGTGTTTAAGCATATATAAATTAATCTACAATCTATACATAGTGATATTATATGATAATATTTGAGATGTATTAGTGATAATATCGGTTATGTTTCGGTTTGTCGTTGCTTTTTGTATGACTTTCATGAGTTGTTAAATGAGTAAGATGATAATGAGTTATATGTCATTTATTTGATGTGTGTATGTTATTGCACGGAACAGCTCCTAGTGCATATGTAGAGGATGATGCGCGCATTCTGAATATAGAGGATGTCTTTGTGTTCTTGTGATGTGTGTGTTTAGGAAGGAAAGACTCGACATACCTAAACTCAACACGTTGCATATTGGGTAATATAGCGATCTGTTTTAGAATTAATAGTGATATGTCATATAAGTTTTCTCGTAGTTGCCTTTGATCGATTTTAAATGTTTGAACTATGAACATAGGAAATGTCTGACGACGAAAAGGAATTCGCTATGTGCGAATACTGCCAAGACGAGCGCGGCCTGTGCAACACGCCTCACCTAGTTGATGATAGGCGCTTCAGCATCATGCTGGATGAGGACTTCAAAGTGGATACAGTAAGTCACAACGACTAGTCTTTTTTCGTAATTAAGCATGACTTCTTTTGCTTCAATTTATAATTTTTATTTTTTATTATTGTACTAGCGTATCCCCTGCCATGTAAGAATTTATGTCTTGGATAAGATTGGTTTCAGTATTGAAAAAACTATGGAGGTAAAGATAGTTCACTTGAGAACCGAGCATGGTTATACTTTTGCCTTAAAGCTGTACAATGGAGACACCTACTCCATTTCTAAATGCAAAAATTGAGTAGCACTATACAAGGCTTATGCATTTAAGGCTAGTATGCTTATCACCTTTCATATTCGTCCGGAAGATGAAATTGAAGGTAATATCGACATCTGGGTCGATGTGCAGACGCCTCTAGTTCTACCATTATGTGAGTTTCTCAACCATATCTATTAATTAATTTATATTGTTTATTTAAAAATAGTCGACAACTTATTTCCATTGACAACTTATTTTCATTGTTCGGAAAATGTATGGGAGATGGTAGACAGAACCTACTACTACAATGATGAAGTAGATTTAACTTATAAGGAGAAAAATCATCTTGTCGCATTTATTAATGATCTTGAGAATTACAATAGCTGTCTTCAAACTCCTCCACATTATGATAAATACGCGCCACTAGTGCATGTGGTGAACTGCGGTAACATGCATGGAGATTGCATGATAAAATTTTCTACTATTACGACATCCGTTCATCTTTTGCATAAATTCTTGTAACACTAAACTACATTGCCAACTACAAAGTTATTACTATGTTTTTCAACAAAAAATTCTGGAGGATTGTGTGCCTCCTTTGATGTTTCCAAGAGGTCACGTTCTTGTTATGAGCATATGGCCAACTCGGCCAGATCATCCTAGGTGTATGCAATTCTTCTGTTCATATCATATTTCTAAAAGCGATGAAATGACAATCAAAGATTGGAAAAAATGTATGGTCCATCGTAGAGAGCTAATTGGAAGCAACATTGTGCTTAGGTCAAGAATTGGAGACATAATGATCTCCATTCTCCATAATGGATCGTTAGGGCCTATCTTGTTTTATGATATTCTACCTAAGAGAGGGTAGAGTAGGTCCTATGAGAGAGGAGTAGGTCGTAGGTACAATGTGTTATTATGTGCTACAATGTTTTATAGTTGATGCTGATGATGAGTAGGAGTTGTGATTATGACTAATGACCAACTTATTATATGATGTCTATGATGATTATTACCAGATGTCATAAATGACTGGTCGATACGCCACAATACCTAAGAGACCGAGGAGAATGAGAGGAAACTTCTCTCTATTAATTAGCTAGCTAACACAATATGAAACCATTAAATTAACCCTCCACCCCCCATTCAAAAAAAAACCATAAACCCTAAAAAGTGCTAAAAAAGCAGCGAAGAAATAGCCCCGGTTCGTAATACGAACCCCCCGGTTCGTAATACGAACCTGTACTAATACCCCCCTCGCTCCCAGCGCCGCCACGTGGAGGTTCATTAGCCCTAGTTTGTAATACGAACCGGGACTAATACCCCTCCCCCTCGCTCCCAGCCCCGCCACGTGGAGGCTCATTAGCCCCGGTTCAGGGCCAAACTGGGGCTAGCATTAGCCCCGGTTGATTAGTCCCGCTTCGCGAACTGGTACTAAAGGCCCAACCGAACCGGGGCTAAATGCCCTTTTTCTACTAGTGTAGTATAAAGTTAAGACAGTTATTTTGGGTTAGAGGAAGTAAATGTCAACCAGGTTATAAATAGTCCCACATCGCCCGCTTACATCCTATACATGCAATTTATATAGGTTTTTGACTTTTCTGTGTGTTAAGAAGTTGTGTAGGACTAACAAAAGAGAGACAAAGGTAGAAAAAATGAAGCCAATTAACAGTTTAAAATAATAAGTATAATGATAAGGAAGCAAAGAAAGGCTATTAACGTGACTCATACATTCATGGTTGCGACATAAACGGGTGACAAGATTTGAGGCCAGAAACATCGGTTGCACTTATATTTTGTTGTTGTTGAGATATACTTATATTATAAACCTACATGTGGGTAGAGGGTTGTCTACATTACTTTCTGTTGTATTGTTCGATCTGGTACGTCCATCCTTCATCCAATGGCTGGTTTCCTGCCCGTTACGGTGTGACTCTGGTACGTCCATCCTTCATCCAATGGTTGGTTTGCTGCCGGTTACGGCGTGACTCTGGACGACCACCTAGCCCGTGCTTGATTATAGTACACATTATTCCTGTTTAAATATGTCTCAAATCATAAGTTTTAATTCTTCTGATGATGAAATGAAGGTGAGGAATAACATCTTGCATGTGCAGAAGAAATTATGTTTCAATATTTTAAATATTGTTATTTTTTTATTCTTATGCTTGAGTTTATTTAGGCATGTGTACTCGAGTATGTCAATGGTTCATAGGACAATGCAACTACATAGAATGTTCAGTTCAGAGTATCTCAATGATTCACGGAACATTAGCAGCGGGTTCGACAAGCTTGAACTACTATTACATGACATTTAGATTGATCACAAGGACCACTGTGGTATCTTTCTTTTTTTTTTTTTTTTTTGCGGAAGAAGGACCACTGTGGTATCTAAAATCAAGAGAATGTCTTACAGGAAATATGCTAATTGAACATCAGCCGAAATAACTCAACGTTGAATGCATGCATTTGCAATGGTATGTGATCCTAATCCATCCAAGCGGACCGAAATACAACCTCTTTGCAGCACGCTACAATACATCAAACATCGATAACCACATACTATGATGGCATGGTTACTGAAAAGCTAGTCAGTTTGACTAACCCAAACATGACTGTCGGTTTGGCTTCTTCGGAACAGGGCATGACACAAAACAATTAATGTTTTTTGCGTCTGAGAATGACACAAGCATGTTTCGGTTAATGGGATCCTACAACTACGAACACACACGTCAATTATAAGTACTCCCTCCGTAAAATAATATAAGAGTGTGTTTAGATCACTATCTTAGTTATCTAAACACTCTTATATTAGTTTACAAAGGTAGTAACTTCGACACAAACAGGTTTTGGTTAATGGGATCTACAATAGCGACGACACACGTCAATAATAAGTAACTTGGATGTACTACGTGAAACACGGCGATCCAACTATCACGATGACAAAAATTATACGCGTCCAACCCTAAGACTGTCATGTTGAGCTCTTTGGCCAACACGACTAACGGAAGGGTTGGCCCGGAAAAAGTGATCAAATCGTTTGTCGTTGGTTTCTCGTACAATAACACTACTATCAGAAGTTCTTGTTTGGCCAGTGCCACGTCGGTGGGTGTAGCAGAGACCGCGGAACATTGACAGTCAAAGACGACAAGCCGCTTGGCCTCGGTACGTGTATGTGACACGACTATCCACGAGTCGTTTCCTTAAACGAATTCCGGTGAAACCAAGGTGAATTTATGAAACGAAATTCTTGTCTTAGGTTTGTCTAGAAAATGGATGTATCTAAATATTAAAATATGACTAGATACATTCATATCTAGACAAACCTAAGACAAGAATTTTAAAACGGAGGGAGTATATTTTTAGAATAGGAAAAGCAAGTCTAAATTATTAATTAATACATTATTAAGAAGAACAAGTTATTAAAAAAAGAAGAAGCAGTGGAAGATACTAGTACGTACAACGGCAATATCGATTTTGAGGGCCTAGTATTACTTTGTTTTTACTCGTGTCCAAAGAGGGAGAGGGAAAGTTGATTTTAAAAAAAAGGAAGATTTGATTTTGGCCGAGGGGGGGAGAGAGGAGACCACCGCGGCTACAAAAGCAAGCCCCGCGGCGCACCATCCCCTCCTGTCCACCTGCTCCTCTCTCTCTCTCTCTCTCTCTCTCTCTCTCTCAGCTCCCAGCGCGCCAGCCCTTCTCTCATCTTCTCCTTCAGATCCCGAGATGATGTGCGCAGCAGCAATGGTGAGGGCCAGCCAGCTGCGAGGTACCGCTCGCTGGTAAGTGAAAGGGGGTGTAGATCCTTCCTCTCCCTATCGGTTTCCTTGCCTAGATTCTTTTCTCATCTCCTGCCTCCGTTTCCCACGGTGCGTGCTGGAAGAAGGCTTTCCACCAACAGCGGCAGCCCGGCGACCTCTGGAGGCGGCGCCTCCACCAACGGGTGAGATTTCTTGGATCTTCTCTTAGCTCCTCCGGTTGCTGTTGGAAAAATCTTCAAAGCTTGATCCTTTTTTACGCGACGGATGCATGAACAAGGTGACCATCGGCTCGGGGGCGACCTACGGGAACGGCTCCGGGATGATCCGTCCATCTCGTGTCCTTTTCATGGCCCGGCCCCCAAAGGCCAATCAAAAAGCTCATCTTTTTTTTTTGGTCGCCACCTTGGCAGGAAGCCAGCCGACGGAGGGGCTGCCACCAACGGCGGCGGCGCGGCGACTGGAGGAGGGGCGGCGATCAACGGGTAAGATTTGCTCCCTCGGTTTCTTTCTGCTTCGCCTCCTGCCTGACACGGGCGGCGTGTTTACCTTACCTTACCTTGCAGGAAGGCCAACGGAGGCGCGGGGGCGGACAACGGCAACGGAGGGGGAATCGGGTATGCACACACTTTTCTGGAATCGGGTATGCACACACTTTTCTGTCTCCGGGCACGGCCTCAAACCTAATCTTCTTTGTCTGTCATCTTGGCAGGAAGGCACCCGGCGGAGGGAATGCCACCAACGGCCAAGGCATGGCGACCGGAGAGGGGCCGGCGACCAACGGCAGCGCCGCAACCAACGGGTATCACTGATTAGCCCGTCCGTTTCCTTCCCCTACGCCTCGTCGTTCCTTCCTAGCTCACCTTCTTTTTCATCTGACCATCATGCCAGCAAGGCGGCCGTCGGCGGAGCGGCGGCGAACAGCGGCGGCGCGCCGACCGGCAGGGTGGTCAACGGGTAAGACTCGCTTTCTGTTCCCCCTCCGCTTTTCTCCTCCGCCTGCAGCATTCGTCCTTTGTTTCTCGATTGTTGGTAACCAGTTCATATTTTTTGACGTGGTACCGGGAAATGGCAGGAAGGGTGGCGGAGGCGGGGCTGCGCAGGGCGTGGGCGGGGCGCCTAGCGGTGGCCCTCGGTACGACGCCCTTCTTTCCTCGTCGTTTTTTGTCTCTGTCGGCTGGCTAGAACAAAAATCCTAGTACTTTTATCTAACGGATCACCAAAACAAATGGTATGCAGGGGAATTTATGAATGCTCCAGCCTCTCGATGCTCCGGAGCGAAATATTTCAAGAGGCAAAAAGAATCTGCAACGGTTATAAAGAACTGTTTGAGTCGGACGAAATTCTATTCAAAGAAGTCGCCGGGTTGCAGAAAGAAATGAGGTATATATAATTCTTCCCCTTTTCTTTTCTAATCAGTTCATGCCTCTCTAGTGCATCGCTAGTGTAATAAGTACTGTACGAAGTATGTGTGTGCGCCTGAGAGTGATTGATAGCTGGTTAAGTTAATACGTACTTTAATGATTTGACAGTATGAATCATACAAACTCAGAAAAAGATTTGAGGAGAGCAACCTATGCCCTGCTAGGAGCAGCAGGTGTGTTGTTATTCACCTTCGGGGCCTGGATGTCTCCGTATCTAAAAGACTCAATTGTCAATAATAGCGTGAAGTAGGTGGAGCGCAGGGCTCGCCTCCAGAAGGTGGATGAGCTCCTGAAGCAAGGTACGTACTTCTGTACCAAATACACTAGTCTCCGACTAGTACATTGATTATTGATGCAGACCGCGGCTGTTTGTTGTGCGACTAGTAGTAGTAAATAATCGAAATGAATTGATGAATGCAGGATCAACAGACTCTTCTGCGGATGATGCTGGGTCGGAGGCCAAAACCTCTGCGCCTGCGGCCGCTCCCTCAGCAGCAGCCAAGGCCGTCGGCGTCCATACGACTACTGCCGGAGCACCGACGGCTGCCGCAGCAGCAGCCAAGCGCGCCGTCGCTGCACTGGAGGACTAGATCCCGCAAGCACAGCACCACCTAAGTGAAGTGCCTCGGAATCAATCGGTAGTGCTGTGTTACTGCATTCTTCTTTTGTTTCCTGTTGATTATCGCGCTGTGACCGTCGTGGAGGGAGCCGGAGCCGGTACTGATACTTGTTCTCATTGTTGTCTTTTTGATTTTGCACCTCCTGAAGATGTTCAATTCAATTCGAGGCTGTGAAATGCCCCCACTATATTTAAGACTTGTTTATGTCCAATCATCCTACATTTAATTTTGCTTGTGATACTTTCTTGTGTCCTCTGTGCTATGCTGTGTGTGTCGAAAAGATTTTTTCAAACATACTTTAGAGCATGGTTAATAGTATAGCCAGCTACTGGATATGTACCATTGCCATGTTATGTATACCTCATCTTATAACTAATATGTATAATAGTTGGTTATGAAAATGTACAACCTTTTATTATATTGTTAATTTTTTATTCTCACAAGGTGCATGGTAGCACGTGTTAAAGTTGGTTTTTAACTAAGAGTCATTCTTACCTTCTCTCTCATCTTCTTTTTCGTCAAACTATGCATAAATATACTAATTTATTTCTTATAATCAGGTGACTCAACTTTATTATAATTGCTCTTAGTTGCTTGCCTGCTTGTAGTTAATCAGAGTGCTGCTCCTTCTCTTGCCTACTCATACTAGTATAATGAAAGCAAATAAAATATGGACTGTTGGCTCCGTGCTCCTATCTTTTCTTGCTCAGATCAAACTGCCCCGTTTTTCCACTATTTTCAGATTCTCTTCCTACAGGCTAGACCAAAACAATAGTCTAGTCTTGCAAAGTTTCGCCATCTTCTACCTCACCTCTAAGGTTATGTATGTAGTATGAAGCTGTTATCAGCAAGGTCAAATTCATCAACAAGTGCATTCCACGCCTTCTGAAGCTTATCAGCCGTCAACATCTTATTAACAACAGCATTGAAAACATCTTTGAGACCTGTCTTCTTCCTAAATATCGCCCTAAGGCGTTGCGGGAAATCCCACTTTTTTACCACCGGTGCATGGTGTTTGGTAGTGTTTTGGCAATAGCTACCTCCATAGCTCAATTGATCTGCACTGAAATGGTGCAAATAACATTATTACCCAAGAGAGGTATTGAGAAGTATATCACACATTGCAACATGGATGGATAAAAAAAGTGTGCCGAAAGAAGATGATTACCTGTCAGCATGGTGAGGGCTCCTTGGAAGAAGAGATATACCTTGACATCTCACATTGTGTAACCAAGATACAATGGATACAAAACTAGCTATGTTGGATTAATTTGGCGCTGTAGGATCATCCTTGTAGCCATCATATTTTCCCAAGGACTACCCCGTGTGATGCTCTGTAGAGTTAACTGATTGCATGGTTTGACAGTGTAAAATGTTTCAAGAAGACCATATTTCTAAGCAATAAGAATAAGGAGTTCATTCTTAGATATCACATCCAAAGTCCAAGGGTGGATTTTCTAACAAGTATGAGTACATTATGTAGTATGAATGTTTTCAGGAGATGCATCAGGCAGGTATGTGCTCCGGACTAAGAGCATCTATGACCAGACCCGTCATACCGGTCTCAAACATCCGGATGGCCATCTGGTCACGAAATTTCCACCCAGCCAGGCGTCTCAAATGGGCCTCAAACTCCGGGGCTGATCGACACCCCTCATATCTAGCCCAAATATGAGGCGGATATGGGGGGCGTTCGTGCGCGTCCGGGCACGCCTACCATGTCGGACCCGACAACTCGACCCCACCGTAAATTGCATCAAATCCAACCAAGAGTTGCCAGATCCATTTGATCTTTCCGCTCTTCTTCCTTCCCCGCACCGTCCGTATAGTCGCTCCGCCGTCGAGCGTACTCTGCGCCGTCCGCTCATCTTGCAGCTCTGCCGCTACGCACACTCTACAACTCTCCCATCCTCGCCGTTGTGACGTTTGATACACATAAAGTATTCCTCCGATGTCCAGGAGTTGCATGATCTCATGGTCATAGGAATAGATACCTTGACATGCATAAAACTGTAGCAGTAAACTTACACGATCATATGCTACATTCGTAGTTTGGTCTTGTCCATCACATCATTCCCCTAATGATGTGATCCCATTATCAAGTGACAACACCTTGTCTATGGTCAGGAAACCTTAACCATCCTTGATCAACGAACTAGTCAACTAGAGGCTTACTAGGGACATTGTTTTGTCTATACATCCACACATGTATCGGTGTTTCCAATCAATACAATTACAGCATGAATAATAAACAATTATCTTAAAACAGAAAATATAATAATAACTATTTATCATTGCCTCTAGGGCATATTTCCAACATTACGATGGTATAGACTGCTAAGCCACTAACCATTTGAATAATTGCAAGCAAAATATCGGGAAATTAAAATTATTTTTTGAGGGGAAGTTCCCACAGTAAAAGTTGCTACTATAGATCCATATCAGGACTATATGTATCTGCATCAAATGGTTCTGAATGGTATCTTGAATGATACTGTAGCAACAAATTTGAGGTCAGATACTCAAGGAATAACGGTACATAATATAAACACCAAACACTATAAGGTTTTGTCTTACATCTGTTAATAAATAGGATAAGCTAATGCATATGGATGGATGTTGTTCCAAAAAAAGTAGGTGTTTCATACAAGAAATGTTCCACTAGAGCATTATGAAATGCACAACAGTACATGAACAAGATAATTATTAGGACCAGTCGTGCACCATTTAAATTTACAAAAATGCAGAAGCGATATTTTACACCATAGTTCCATAATTCCAGCTTAAAACATATGTGCTTCGAATAAAATGCACCCAAAACCAGAACTTCCTTGCAAAAGTTATTATTCATTCCATACCGATATTTAACAAAATACCCTCCACATCCATGAGTTCCAAAGTCCTCCCTGGATTGTATCCACCCAGTAGGTTTATTACATGCAAGCACACACTGTTGTAAAATTTATAAAAACGAAATGCTCCAACTATTCTAACATCAACTTATTTCATTTTAGTCAAACAACAAAGGAAGATGTACTCCCTTCGTTCCTAAATATAAGTCTTTCTAAAGATTATACTATGGACTACATACAAAGTAAAAAAATATATGAATCTACACTCTAAAGTATATCTATATATATATCCGTATATAGTCCATAGTGAAATCTTTAAAAAAAAGACTTATTTAGGAACAGGGAAGTATAATATTAGAGATATAACTAAAATCTATAAAGAATAATGACAAAAGGAAGTCTACTATGTGTAGCGGCCGCTCCACAGCGGCATGAATGTGAGGAGCTGACGTCGGGCAAGAAAGCGTGCGGGCGAGGGAGCAGGACTTTGTGTGGGCCAGGGCGGTCAGAAGCGGGCGTGGGTGACGTCTGTAGGCCCGCAAACCCCCCATGTTTGTCTTCGGTGTACAGGGAAAACACGTCTACACCGCTCGACGAAGTGATGCAGGCCCACATTGGACGGCTTATATGGTCCGGATTGCACAATCAAAACGTATGCACGTGATGTGAGGATCAGCGTTGAAGATGCCCAAAGATGGTACATACTATGTACTCCCTCCATCTCAAAATTCTTGTTTTAGGTTTGTTTAAGAATAGATGTATCAAAATACCAAAACGTGACTACATACATTCATATCTAGATAAATCAATACAAGAATTTTAGGACGGAGGGAGTATATTTCAGCATACCATCACAAACATTTTGTTTCTTCTACAACAGTGTAGCATATAGCTACCTTTTCTTTGCATGGTGTGGAAAAAGGAACTCCCTTGCTTATCCATCTTATATGTTTTCCTTTTACGAGTGAGGTAATAGCATCATTGGTGGTAAAACTTGTAGAGAATATGATATTTTAGTTCTACAACTTGCAAAACTGCACCTAGCCATCCTACAACTTGCAAGTCCAAAACCAACTAGCAATTGACAAATGGCGCCACACCGGCGGTGCTGATCGTCGCCGCAGCTCTGCAAATACCTCCTGCTGTTTTATTGAATAAAGCCGGAGTACACGTCGACAGTGAATCATGGATGGGGATTCAAACTTTGAACCTCAAGAATGCATCACACTGGCGCTGACCAATAGACCAAACAAGTTGATGTTTCAGTTTGATGTGTGCATGGTCTACTAATGCATCTTTGGAAGACCATATATAGTTATCAGACCCGCTGCTACGGGCACCATCGAACACTGAACACTGATGAGAGCGAGTACTGTCACATCACCAATGCATCAGGTATAATGCTAATGCACAACCACGGCAGGCATAGTCTCCTCTTTTACCCGCCCTTCTGACCATGCATGGTTCTCACCGGTGTACCGGCCGGCTGGTAGTTGTGTATGTGCTCCTACTTTGGTATTGTTTGCTGCAGCTTCACGTAGGATCGATCGGGAGCTTAGCACTATATATTTCAAGCTGGGAATGGTCTGAGAGCTGCCCATACCCACTCCGATCCATAACTGAAAAGTTCAAAGTCCAATCCTAGCCACAAGAAAGTGCAGGTGTCCGTTCTTTTCAGTTTACAACAGTGGTTGGTTTCTGCTCTTTACGGAGAGCAGTGCAGTTTAATGAACATCTTATTACAAAGTTGGAGCACAATGACTTCATTTACCGATCATTATATCATGAAAAAGGAACTAATCAAATCTGGCAAAGAGAAGGGAATTGTTCGTCCGTGTTGAACTGAAGAATGCGCATGTTCGCATTGTACTATTATATGCTAGTAGTAACTTGACCCTGATTGATTGGAGAAAGCTCTGCACTTGTCGTGGTCGGGTGGTTCGCGGCGTTCGATGGGACGCTACAGTCGGAGGGCACGGGCACCGGGGCTGGCTCCGGGCAGAAAGGTAGTCTGGCCTCGCAGCCGGACCCGGTCAGGCAGCTTCTTTGGAGCATGGAGGTTTTGGACCAGACAGAGTTGCAGAGAGGGTGCTGTTTCCTGTTCGTGAAAGTAAGATAAGAAAGGAGCAGCTGCAGTGTCTGAGGTAGGCGCTGATGTCGGTTGGTCCGTCCGGTGGGCGCGGCGCGTGCACTCAACGGGCCAACATAGAACAAAGAGGGGCTTCATGTGATCTTCTCAAGTGGCAAGCGGCAGACTGCCGTTCGAAGAACCAGGAGCATCTGTGATGCTATCTTTGCCCTGGGGTGGGGTGTCTCATCCGTAGCAGCTGGCGCCAAACAGAGCAACCAACATACCAATGCCCTGTTCCGGCCCCTGCATAGGCACAGCCATTCGCTACTGTTTGTGGTACTACTAGTGGCAGCAAACTCAGTGCTCTCTCCGTCCGGAAATACTTGTCCTAGAAATGGATGTATCTAGACTTATTTTAGTTATAGATACATTCATTTTATTCATTTCTTGGACAATTATTTTTGAACGGAGGGAGTACTATTTTTATGTCTTCTTTTTTTCCTTTACGTTATAGCACTGTATATAGTTTATTATTCAACTTTCAAAAGTGTGTTTGTTACCACCGTTTTCACCCCATGGTACTTGGAACGAAAACTTGATCCGGATTGATTATTATTTTCTTTCTTTGAAAAAATGATGCATCTTCTTGATTACCAGCTCAACGTAATAAGCACCACAAACCATCACACCACACGGTTTCTCCACTCTCGGCCATGGAAACTGGCTACACCCCCAGCCAGCGACGGAGCTTGCCACAACCATATGCACCCGTACTCAACGCTCCCTGTTGCTCCAGACTCCAGAGTCCAGCTCCTTCATCGACATGCAGTCGCCAGAGGAGAACATCCCTGCGCCAACCGATTGGTATGGAATTACTCCACGTGGACATCGTCGACGTCATACTCTTTCAGAAATGATCGGGCGTCTAATACTCTGTAATACTAGCATTTCTTTCCTACTTGTTGCTTATAGCATCACGTGTCCATGAATTTGAGATGAGATGCAAGATTTCTCCATGTAGTATTGGCCTATTTCTGGCAATAAAGGATAGGATACAAGAAGGAGCAAAGTTGAAAGAGGGATCCTATGTGTACGCCACATTCACATCTGGTTTCATGCGATACACTAAAATGTGGTTGGATCAGCACAACTTTTCTGACATGTGAGGTTACCAATGGTATCGTAGCAGAATTGGACAGCAAACTGTCGGAGCACAATCCCACACCCAACTATCATACACATAGTTGTTTCCAAGGTAAAGTATATGTGATGTTCTCTGTTTATCTCTTAATAACTTGCTGTCTGAAAACAGAAACATAGAATCAATGCACGTTTAGCTTGTCCTTCTTTGAGCTGTGAGCTCAAAGATTGTCATCCGTGTGCTCGATGACAGATTCCAAAGCTCTTTAAAAAAAAGTTGTGTTATGTTTTAGCAAGTTTTCATTTGAAATTAGTAAAATTATCATAATCACAGTGAACTAACTGAGCTAATTGTGATATGTTTTAACAAGTTATCATCCGAAAAGAGAAAATCATCAGAATCCTAATGAACTAATCGATTTAATTCTCTTGCTTGTTGCCCTGTATGAACATCTTTTGATCCATTTCTTCACTAGAATGAAGAATACGAAAATAAGTTTCCAGCTATAAAATAGCACCTGCAGTAACTGTACATGAAACACATTAAAGTCTTTACTTTTGAGACCGAGTTCACAAACATGGATTTTCTAATTATGCTTTCTCCCTATTTACTTTTTGGTATTTGGTTCTCGTACATTCTTGGGCGTGTTATTCTGATTCATGACCAATTCGCTTATTCAATAGAGAGGAAGTATAAGAAGCCTTTTTTATATAAGAGTTAAGGCTCTACTGTTTCTCCTTCCAAATTTTGCTTCTTGTTGTATCAGCATCCAAAGAACCAAGACACAATTTCTATTAAATTAACTTTCGGGATAGAGATAGTTGTGTTCCTAACTTCGTATATACTCCCTCTGTCCAGAAATATATATCCATTGCTCCCACAAGTATTTCCTGTCCAGAAATATATATCCATTGCTCCCACAAGTATTTCCAAACAGAGGGAGTAGTACGTTATGTATAGATTCTTTAAAAAGCACAACATAATTAAATGGCTATATGTAGTAAAAAATAGTTTAATACTAGAGACTGGGATCACTTCCTAATGAAATGACGAGGTGTGTACATATATTGTTGGAAATATCAGCAATTCATCATATGATTTAATTAACAAAAATAATAGATAAAACATGACTATTACAACAAAGATAAGACAAGTCATGCAATCTAATAGAGGGTATGCAAATAGCATTTAAAATAGTAAATATGAACTGAACATATCCACGATAGAAGCAAGAACAAGAAGTTGTAACAGGATATCAAACAGAAAGAACACGAACATGTATTTGAGCTGCAGCTGTAGCATTGGGATTGGCATTGACGTTGTTCTCGTCCATGTTGACAAAGAGGTTGTCGACGTCGGGGAAGAAGTCGTCGGTGTCTGTATCGTCTGTGATGAAGATGTCAGTATCACGCAAAGCACTCCCTAAAAATCTTATCAACCTTCTCGCCTACAAGACTCGAAGTGGCAAGGATGCTGACTGTATCGAACTGCGATGCGTGCCGCAAGTCTGGATGGTGAAGTACCTAGCAGCAGCTCAGAGTTTCAAACACGGTGGCGGCACGAAGATGATGTTATGGTGTACCTATGTGAAAAGGAGCGGCCTCTTTTTTATAGACAGAAGGAGGCGAGCAGACAGCGACAAAGAGGTGAAGCAAAAGAGGGAGACAAAATGAAGAGGGAGGAATCGAAGGGTGTAGTGTTCGTATTCAATCTCCATTAAAGCAAAAAAAAATTGAGCTCCCGTGTGGCCTTTCGTATACAAGTCGTGCGTGATAAAATTTCAGACAACGGCTCGGTCATTCCCGCAACCTGTGAGGCGTCGTGACGAGGCGTGGTGTGCCATGTCGTAAGGGGGGAGGGGATGGGGGGGTGGAGGAGGAATGTGCGTAAATGTCTCTCTTATTTTGATGCTCATATATGTGGAAAACAACCTCCCTATAAAAGTCGTAGTCCTTTGTATTAGAAATATACTTTAGATTTAAAAATAGAGATAATGAGTATAGATTGAATAGGTTTAAACCATGAATTACTTATCTTGTACTCCAAACCTCTAGCCCCTCATGTATTGTATATGTATCTCATGTGAGGATCGGATAAATAACATAATATTCAGCCATCCGACAATCTTCTACATTGTATTAGAGCGGTTAGTCTCACGACGCCGATCCTAGGCCTCCCCATCATTTCTGCAGCGTGTCATCCCCATGGAGATTAATCTCCTCTCCCTGGGGTGCGACACCAAATCTATCATCGTTTAGATATTGCATCAAATTTCATAGGTTTTCGGTTTTCGAAATTTCCCGGTCCAGCCAACAGATTGATCCTTTTAAACCCTCCTATTTTCGGTGAATCATCATTGCAGAAATTGGTGCCTCAAACGGTGTCCAAATCAACCCCAATCGTCCACGAGAGCATCCGCAGGTGTGCAGCAGATCGGCTTCGACGGCACGGCCGTCGACTTCAATCCAATCTACAACAACGACATGTGTGCATGACGCGCGCACACATATACAGAAAGATCAAGCGGAGGCTGCGGCAGGCAGGAACACGAGCGACTCACAGGCCAAGATTCTCCAAGCCCAAGCCTACACGTAATTAAGGCATCTCCATGGCCGCATCGACGCAGGAGCCCTACGATCCTTCAGCTCCAATGCGACGATCGAGCCTGCAACATCATCAACTCCGTGCACGCATGCGCATACGTGCCTGGGTTGGCCATCCGCTACACATCCAGCATCTATAGTGGATCCGAATCCATATAGGCCGAAGTACATGCTGATGGAATCAATTGCCATAGAGGGTGTTTGGATCCATGGGACTAAAACTAGTCTGACTAAAAATAGTCTCTTTGAGAGGCTAAAGTTCCAATCACCCCTGACTAAAGTGGGACTAAAACTACTCTAGAGACTAAAATCTTTTAATCACATGAACCCCTACTAAAATTCGTTTTAGTCCTCTCTCTCTCTCCTCAATTAATCTCTCCTCGTTTTACTCTGTCATTTAATATATCTGCTCGTCTGTTCCCCTGCCTCGAGGGCTCTTTCCCCTTCTGCGCCTCCGCCTCCACCTCTGCCGCGCCTCCGCCTCCACCTCTGCAGGACGCCGGCTCGTCCGCTGCCGCGCCTCCGCCTCCACCTCTGCAGGACGCCGGCTCGTCCGCTGCCGCGCCTCCGCCTCCGCAGTACGCCGCCGCACCTCCACCTCTGCAGGTCGTCGCCCCACCTCCACCTCCGCAGGACACCGCCGCCCCTCCACCTCTGCTGGTCGTCGCCGCACCTCCACCTCCGCAATACGCCACCGCACCTCCAGCTCCGCAGGACGCCGCCGCCCCTCCACCTCCGCAGGACGCCGCCGCCCCTCCACCTCCGCTGGTCGCCGCCAGCTCGGCCTACCGCAGCCCTTCCGCCCCCGCACCAGGTCAGTCCTCTGTCGCTCGATTTTTCTTCAGTTTTTGTGCTTGTTCTTTCATTAAGTAGATGAGAACATTGTCTCAGATCACCTGGTGCTGCGGCAGAGGCCATGGACGGCGCCCCGTTCGACTTCTTGTCTCAAACGGAGTCATCTAGTGCTGCGGCGGAGTCCATGGACGGCGAAGGGTGGGGCTTGACGCCCCCTCGTCTCCGGCGTGATAGTTCCGGCAGTCGTGTTCCGAGGAACGGGAATGTCGCCGCACCGTGGATGGACCAGGGGAACCTTGACCGCAACGCCGACTACGCCACCGCCTCGTACCCCGACATGACCATGTACACACATATTCTTCAACGGGACAGCGGCTCCGGCAAGATTCGGTCGACATGAATCAATTGAGAGATAGAATTGCTGATGGTTTGTTCCAGGGCCATTAAGATCATTGTCATGTTATTTATTTTCTTGTGTATGGACAATACTAATTTTCTTATGTATGGACAATTTTACTTTACTTGTATGGACAAATTTTATTTACTTGTGTATGGACAAATTTTCTTGTGTATGAGCAACAGTAGTGGCGGGAGAGGAGTTGGCGGGAGGAGTTGGCTGTTATTGTGGTAGGATTAGGGGAGAGGGAACATAATAAATGCTCATTAATTGATTTTAGTCTCTTTAGTATTTTGGATCTAAGCATGGGTGAGACTAGCAAGTTTTAGTCCTACTAATTTTAGTCATGGGACTAAAACGTATCCAAGCATCCTCATAGATGCATGTGGCGGGTCCATAGGCATGCTACGAGCTATAACCAGAACATCGGGACCCGGCTCCACGCTTCTCCAGCTTCATCGACCCGCGCCATCTCCCACGTCTCACGTACGCGCCGTCAAGCAGCAGCAGTTCTGTGGCACATCTACTCCAACACGGAGGGGTGCAGCCAGCCGAACACATCTACCCCGTCTGTGGAATTATATCACGAAATATTACAATTGAGCGTTTGAGGTTGGTCTGAGACATCCGTTAGGTTTGCTTTTTTTCTTCTTACCGGTCGAGATGATCGAAACGTCTGTGGACGGTTTAAGACACCCGGTTGTAAATGCTCTTGGCGGGCATGGCGATGCGCGTCTATTCCACTAGTCACTCATCTACTTCCGTGGTACTCCATGGTGGATGGATTTGGTGGAGTAGTAATTACGATCCATGCACCAAATCCATCCAATTGCCGATTATCTCGTGATCCGTGGAGAAGCGGTCAGACCAAGGACCAATACCACGCTCTCAATCTCATGTCATCAAGAAAAGTGTGCTCGATTCGCAAAAGAAGTAGTAAAAGGAAAGAAAGAAAGAAAGAAAGCAAGCAAAGAAGAAGAGTGGCCTGGAACAGATCACCCGGTAGGAGTCAGCCAGCAGCATCTTATGTAAACAGTAGTACGAACTGCGGGCGACAGAGTCTCTGTCCCCGCTCGATCAGCCTGACACTAAAGTCTAAAGCACAAAAGCCTTTGGCGCTGTGCAGAACACGACCAACGGGTCTGGGATGGGAGCGTTCATCCTTTTATTTTGTTGCGAGAATTGATGGGAGGGTTCCGTCTATACAACGGTACAAACTCTCATTCTTGATCCGTCCGAACGTTTGGGGATATTTTCTTCGTTATGGAGCACGTACTAATACTCCTAACACAGACCAATATAGTAACCTGTGTTTAATTATTGAATGATGTACCGGCTGGCGTCATGTCAGTTTGTTGCCAGCCCCGATGTGATCTATCAGAGCATTATAGTAATATTTTATTTATAACCAAAAGGAAGGAGTAACACTAGCTACTACTCCTACTACCGATCCTCCCGTAAAAAAAAAAAAAAGCTAAGTAGTACCGATCCTATCCTTTCCTAGTACGAGTAGTACTACCGCAAAAGTACTAATCCTTCTTTTACTACAGCAAAAGAAGTAGTACCCCAAAAGTACTACTAGTAGTAGTACTTGTTTTACGAGTAGTAGGACGAGCTTCCTCTCCGCTTGGCCCGAGGAGTCAGGTGGGGCCTACTGCAACCCCTCGCACGCCAGGCCATCGAATCGGGTCCTCCTCTATACCCATCGCACTCCCGCCTAAACCTCACCCCGTCGCCGCGCTCCCGCGTCGACCGGACTTGAAATTTATTGATGGGCTGTCTGGCTGAGCGGCAGAGGTGGCTTTGACGGCTTTCTTTTTTTCAGTTTTTATCAGGACCGACACCCACCCATCAACCACAACCGTCACGGCTTTCTTTTTTTCAGTTTCTATCAGGACCGTCACTGCTTTCTTTTTTTCAGTTTTTATCAGGACCGTCACTGCTTTCTTTTTTTCAGTTTTTATCAGGACCGTCACTGCTTTCTTTTTTTCAGTTTTTAGCAGGACTGGCACCCATCTATCAACCACAACCGTCACGGCTTTCTTTTTAGCAGGACCGGCCAATGGCCAAGCTTCTCCATGGAAGGAATCAGACATCTGTGGACGAACCAACGGTCACATAATGTTAGGATGCTCCGTCCAGACGGCCCGGGCAATGTGCAACTTTTTTGCAACAAAAAAATAAAATAAAAAGAGAATCCGGAGATACGGCTTGGCGCGCCTCTTTTCCATGGAACCGGAGGCAGACAGATCGCAAAAGCAACAATGCTTTCCTGCCTTGGTGGTTTTGCGCAACCGACCAAGGAGTAATCTCTTTGGAGCAGGACCTTGACGCAACCGACGACGATTAGGTGGGCGTTGTCTCACCAAGAGGCACACACCAGGATTTTGAACAGATGAACCTCACTCAAAGTGAGTAGGCATTGCGATCTGTGTCTCTGCTCGGCGCCCGTGACGAGACTACAACCAGCTGACCAAGGAGTATTCTGATTCTTTACTGTACGGATGATCTCCAAACATGGCCGAATCTGAATCTTCCCTCTTTCCTTGGTTACCTCTCCTGCAGTACACCATGTGCGCACGGCACACGCACACATACACGGTACACCATCATCAGCTTCAGTTCGGTTTGGTCAGTTGAACTGCTATCTTCTTGTGAGAAACAATCGAGTTGCCATCAATCATGCATGTATGTATCTACACAACAACTGTTTCATGGAGGAAAGAAAATGCAGATATTAAGCTTACCGCTGCTCCTTCCTCAAGGTGAAAAGGTTATTTCTCGACACCCTCCAGCTGCCAGAGCACATCGTCCACAGTCAGTGGCTCCATCTCGATCAAACACCCTGGTGCGCACAATCTGCAACCAGTCTATGTCATCTTTTTCAGATACAAAAATGCCATATACTACATCACAGTACAATAAATTCTCCCTTCATATAAAACCATCAAGAATCAATGTTTGTAGCTGTAAAAACAGGTCTGACAATGTTTCATTTTCTACATACCCAATGACAACGAAACAGCTAGTACTGAAAGATCCAGCATGAGATTGATTACCATGGTGATGAACAAAGAAGGCCGGAAGCCTGTGACAGGCTCATCCCACTTACTCCTTGGTGCCTATCATGTGCACGTCGCCACCGCCACTCTCCTTCTCCTTGATCTTCCTGAGCTTCCCCCAGGAACTACCGACTGTGCTGGGTGTATTCCGCATTTGACAATGAGCTTATCCACGGCACCCAGGCGCAATGAAGAGGCGCTGAAGCTCGGAGTGGCACACGTCACACAGGTGCATGTGAAGGTTGAGCGTTCCTGTCAGCCGTGGAATTGGAGGACGGCGGTTAAATCAAACGAGGGTCAACGTCAAGGATACAGGTGACCGTCCAGACCAAGTCCTATGCAAGACACACCTACCCTGCCACGATTTCGATGAGCCGCCGCTACGCGTCCGGCGCCGTGCAGAGCAGAGGCGATGGCTATGCATGAATCTCAGGGAAGACTAGCACGGGGAGTCGCAGGTGCGCGTCACCGACAAAGGTCGACGCGAAAACGGTCGGATCGCAGTTCTGTGGGGAGGATGCACAGGGATCAGCCTGCTAAGGGAGCGCGGTGGCTTGGCGTCGTGCATGACGGGACGGAGGTTTTGGCGGCGTGCGTGTGGGATGGTTTTTTTTTATTGGGCGATCGAAGGGTTGGAAGGATGGCGATCGAGGGGGTGGGAGGAGGTCGAACCATCACGTCGTTCGATCCGCACTCAATAATAGAGATGAACCCATTCACCCATCAGAAGAATCATTGTTCAAAGTAGCACATTACTCATGCATTCATTTTTTTCTCAACAACGAAAAAAGCACAGTGTAGAAGCCTACCTTGCCACGCGGGCTGAACTATAGTCTACCTACCTTCATTTTACTTTTTATTTTATTTTGTGGTTACAGCTACTCGTGGAGTGTTGTACATTTTAGAAGCACAAATGACAAGTGCTGAAGCATGACCAAGGGGCCAGGGCCATAGTCACCAAGACCCACGGCAACCCTGTATGTACAGTGATTACTTTGCTACAGTGCATCAAAGGAATTAGTTGCTATGCCCCAGGCCATGGCCCTGGCAGCCCGGGGCCTGTCTACACCCCCGAACCAGGTGAAGATGGACCAACACGGTGTAGCAGCAATTCACTGGCCCCAGAAACTGGATGCAAAGACATGGGCCAAACCATAATTCAGCCGAGTTTTTACATGTGACATATTACCAAAGAACAATTTTGAATTTTTTAATTACCAACATAATCCTTCCGTCGCAAAATTCTGATCTTAGCTTTGTTTAAAAATGGATGTATCTAAATACTAAAAATTGACTAGATACATTCATATCTAAACAAATCCAAGACAAGAATGACAATAATTTTGGAACGGAGGGAGTATGTGTTTTTGTTTTTGTTTTTGTTATAAGTCACCTGAACTATTAGTGCAGTTATCATTATCTTGTACATATCACATATAAGTCATCCGATGTTTCCACTCTAAGTGACTTGACTTATCACATATAAGTAGTACTGCTTGTCACGCATAAGTTACCTGATTTATCACATATTATATATATATATATATATATATATATATATATATATATATATATATATATATATATATATATATATATATATATATATATATAAGACTACTAAGCCTGCAAGGATCCATTTTCTGGTTTTTTTGAATTTTTTTAGTTCCTCTAGAAAAATAACACGTGTCACTTGTATCTTTGTCTACTCTCGTTGCTTTTCTCGCTGGTGCATTTGCATGCATGCATGTGTAGACGGGATGTAGGCCATGTTTGGATCCTAGGGTTAGAGTTAGATTGGGGTTAGAGTTGAGCTATCTAACCCTCAAAAATCCAAACAGGTAGGGTTAGATTGGGTTAGATGCATCTAACCCATCCAAAAACTCTAACCCACCCAAGAGGTGTTTTTTTGGGTTAGAGTTAGGTGGGGACAAAAAAAAGAAAAAAAATCACTTGCTACTGCATCTAGCCCGCACCAGATCCCACCAACCCCGCGTCCCTCCCGTCGCCCTCCCTCCTCACCATCCCAGCCGCCGGCCGCCCCAGCCGCCGGCCGCTGCGCCCTGCCGTAGCCCGCCCCGCCCCGCCGCCGGGCCGCCCTGCCGCGCCCCGCCTGCCGCGCCCTGCCGCCGGGCCGCCCCGCCGCGCCCTACCGGCCACACAACGATCGGCCACACCAAATCCGGCAGTGAATATGGACAAAAGTAACCAAATGATTGAGAAAGGGCATTTATTGTCAATCTAACCCTCTCATCCAAACACCTCTTGGGCTAGAGTTAGTTCAGGGTTAATTGTGGGTTAGAATCTAACTCTAACCTCTAACCCGGTTAGAGTATCCAAACAGGGCGTAAGTATTTTTTTTTCTCCTCTCGCTGCTTGCTAATTACCCAGGCTGTTGCTTTGTGCTTTCATCGCTTTGACCAGAGTGGGCATGCTTGTCATTTTTTTATTATTTAAACTGGCTAACACTGCGTACAGTACACTATCCAGGCTGACACTGCGTACAGTCTCTCTATTCGAATTAGGGCCCTGTTTGGATCCATGAGTTAGAGTTAGAGTTGGTTAGATTGGACCAATCTAACCCCAAAACATTCAAACAGGGAGGGTTAGAGTTGGTTAGATGCATCTAATCCACCCAAAAAAACTAATCCATCCAAGAGGTGCTTATTTGGGTTAGAGTTGGGTTGGGCCCACAAAAAGTTACTTTTCTCTCTACCTTCACCACACCAAATCCTTGATAAAGGAGCCAAATGATTGGAAAAGATGCATTTATTGACAATCTAACCTTTCATCCAAACACCTCTTTGGTTAGAGTTAGTTTAGGGTTAGTCTAGGGTTAGAATCTAACTCTAACCTCTAACCGAGTTAGAGTATCCAAACAGGGCCTAGATTTTGGACCACTACTTGCAAAATATTATTTAGTACTACCTCCGTCCGGAAATACTTGTCCTAGAGATGACTGTATCTAGACTTATTTTAGTTATATATACATCCATTATATTCATTTCTACAACAAGTATTTTCGAACGGAGGGAATATATGTTTTCAGGTAGATCAACAAACATGTTTTTTTCTTTTCACTTATATGTAACTGAATTTTGTACTTTTTTATATATATTTTTGCAATATAAAGAGAGTTCCATCAATTATAAAACCATGATGTAATATATTTTGTACTTTTTAAAATAATTTGTTCCATCATATATCCCTCTTCGTCATCGGTTATATACTTGTATTTTAGATTGTGTTACTGGTGCGTTGTGTTTTCTAGGTATGGGTGATGATGATGCACGGCGGCGACGGCAAGAATGACGGGATGTTCGTCGTGGGAAACGTCATGTAGATTCATTGTCTGGTTGGTATTTGTTATGGTTCTTCTTTTTTCATGTTGTGTGGTTGCGTTACTTTTGTACTCTTTTGTTTTAGATTTATAAAGGGTCTCTCTATTCGAATAAGATTTTGGATCGCTACTTGCATAATATTAATTAGTATATGTTTTCAGGTAGATCAACAAACATGCTGTTTTCTTTTCACTTATATGTATCTGAATTTTGTATTTTTTAATATATATTTTTGCAATATAAAGGGAGTTCCAGCAATTATAAAACCATGGTGCAATATATTTTGTAATTTTTAAAATAATTTGTTTCATCGTATATCCCTCTCTGTCATTGGTTATATACTTGTATTTTAGATTGTGTTACTGGTGCGTTGTGTTTTTTAGGTATGGGTGATGATGATACACGACGGCAACAGCAAGAACGATGGGATGTCCATCGCGGGAAACGTCATGTAGATTCATCGGCTGGTTGGTATTTGTTATAGTTCTTCTTTGTTCGTGTTGTGTGGTTGCGTTAGTTTTGTACTCTTTTATTTTAGATTTTTTTCTGATTTTTTAATTGATTTGTTGCTTTCTGTAGACAGAAGGAATGTTTGAAGTGCGTTTAAAGAGTTGGTTGATCCTTGTCTTGTTGCTGTTAGAGTTGCATCGGATGTGAAAGTTTTTTACCGCCTGTATTTTACTATTGGTTGGTTGTCTGGTTCTGTCACGTGGACCAACCCCTTCTTGCGCGTTTGTTTATTCCGTATTATTTCTAATATTATTCATATGTGTGATGTATTTGTTTAATTTAAAATTTCCCCTTTTTTATATGGTGCGTTTGTTTATTCCGTATTATTTCTAATATTATTCATATGTGTGATATATTTGTTTAATTTAAAATTTCCCTTTTTTTTATATAGTTCTTTCTACACCTGTTGTTAGTCGTGTTGATGCTGCTTGGGATCGTCGAAACGAAGGATTCTTCGAAATTATTATACTGGTAAATATGAAGGTGTATATTTCTTGTTTTCCTTTGTTATGATCGCAGATGTAGATTGTTTTGTTGGCTGTTGGTTTAAGATTGCAGCTTTTTGTTGTCTTGTAGTTTGTGCCATGGAGCCACCGTTTGCTAAGGACAATATATTACTTCTTAAAGATAGTTAGTTTTGTACGTCGTATCCTTTGGATCTCCTGTTTGCTTTTAGCTCACTTACTGTTGATTTTTTGTTATCATTCTTAGGTGTTTCTCACGTTCGCTCTTATTATGACGGTCCTGAGTATGTTCGTCCAACGTACGGTGCTTCATTTTGGTTTTTGGAAGGTCGTAAGAGTTATGTCACTGGTGGTGGTCGCCTTCCGTGTATACTAGCTGCTGCAAGGGAGGCAAAGTGTCCTTGCCTCCGTTTCCTGATTGGCCATCTGCTCTCAAGGACTTAATCAAATTTGATGGAGACCCTCTATCTAGCCGTTTTATGCGTTCGATTTAGGCATTCTAATTCTATGTTCTGTTTCACGTCTCTTGTCAAGATCCATTAAGCAGCCAATGTCACTCACCAGCAAGAGAAGTGACGGCAAGTGAACTTCAAGCACTTGTGAAGAGAAGCGAGAAGATTCACAAGATGTCAAAGAAAGGTACAAATATCGAAGAAGCAATCGAGATTTCATCTTCCGACGACGCCAACGTTAAAGAGTGAACAGCTAGCTTAGCAACTAAACCGAATGGTTCTTCGTGCACTATAAATAAAGCACAAGGACATCTCAAGATCAAGTTATCTTCATGACAACAACCAACTAAGAGTTCACTTCATGCACCCTGTATAATTAGTAGTAATCTAATCTTGTCATGGCTGTATCTTAGTAGTAATGTAATTAAACGTGAGAATGGTTATTAAAAAACCGGATGTAACGGTTCGGTTCTTACTTTGGGTTTGATTGATTCAGGTTTTATTGAGTTGAGATTTTTTTAGTTTGGTTTTGATTTGGGCATGTAGAGAAACCAGTTTGGGTATAGTTGGTTATGGGTTTAAACGGTTTGGTTATTTGCGGTTATAAACTATGGGTCCAAACCGGTTTCTATGCATTGGTTATACGCAATAATCAACGACGACCGAGAACGAGTATCTTTGATCCGCGTGCATTCTGTAATGCACTATGTAATTATGTATTATGGGCAAACAACAGATGAAAATCGGAAGTGTTTTCTTGTGCTTTCTCTAAGCAATTTGGTTTTAATACACTTGTTAGTGAGCTTTTTAATCATGGGCATGTTCTTTTTGCATCTTACTGTGTGTTGACTGTATCTCAAGGATTACTTTGTTTCTAAACCGTTGTAGATGCACTTATGTCTTTTTTATCTCATTTGTTTCTTAACATGTCAATTTGTGTAATCATATGTACATTAAAGCAAATCCATGGTTATGTATTGGGTTTAAACCCACGGTTATGTTTTGGGTTTAAATTGGTTTGGGTGGAAAAAAATAGTGGGTTTGGTTTTGGTTGGGCTAAAAATGACACTAAATGGATATGGTTCAAGTATGATTTTAAGAGATAAATGAATGGGTATGATTCAAGTATGGTTTAAGTATGAAATCATTCTCAGGTTTAAATGTAATCCTGTCATGGCTGTATCTTCCCTTTATACTATCCATGGATGTAGCTCGCACGTGTGTTCCTCCTTTCACTTTTGCATGACCCTTCTTTATTATTATATAACATTGACACGTCGACGCACCAGAATGTTGGTATCAAGCACGCATACATAATGGTGTGGCCGCCCGAAAATGACAGATGGCTATCCCTATGCATTCACGCACCTAACAAACCTTGTTGTAGATACTCAAGCTCTCCACAATAAAAATGGTCGAACAAATATCTGCTGCAACTCAGATGTGCATCCTTTCAAACACAGCCGCATCCCTTCACTAGTTACACTATGTTAGCAAGTCTTATGGAATTGTAGGAAAAACCTAGAACCACCAGCTACTTTAAGGAAAAACCTAAAACCACCAGCGATCGTCTCTGTCCCCACCGTTACCATGCCGTCGCTCGCCGGCCTCATCACTATCCGGTTCACCCGCGTCAATTTCCTGCTATGGAAAGCGCAGGTCGTCCCCAACCTCACCGACGCTGGCATCTTCGGCTACCTTGATGGAACCGTCCCCGCGCCGCAGCAGATGATCACCGAGGGCACCGGCGACGCTGCGCACTTGGTGCCCAACCCCGCGCACGAGCCATGACGGAGGACCGACCAGGTTGTACTCGGCGCGTTCCTATCCTCCATGACGGAGGAATGCTTGCCCGGATGACGCGAGCGACCTCCTCAGCGACCGTCTGGTTCGCCCTCGACGCGATGTTCGCCGCCCAAAACCGGGCTAGCATACGCCAACTCCGCACGCAGCTGTCCCGGACGAAGAAGAAGGTCATGTCCGCGGCGGAGTATTTCGATGTTTTAAATAGCGGGCTACGGCAAATAGCGGTGGACCTCTAAAAAGGCTATAGCGGAGCTATAGCGGGCTATAGCAGGCTATAGCGTGCATTTTGTACATCAGACCATTTAGCGACACCCCGCTAAAAAGGTTATAGCAAGGTTATAGCAGGGCTATAGCGGGCTATTTAAAAATATGATTTCCACAAGATGATGGGCTATGCCGATGCCTTGACCATTGTCGGCGACGTACTGTTTGATGACGAGGTCATTGGGCATATCATTGGTGGGCTGGGTCACGAGTATGACCCTCTCATGACGTCGCTCGCCATCTTCAAAGGAGATGTGAGCCTCTCCGACTTCTACGCCTACCTCCTCAGCTTCGAGGCGCGTCAGGTTAGGCATGCCACCAACAACGACGATTTCTCTTCCTCGGTCAACAACGTCGTGCACCACGGCAATGGCTCCGGGTCCCGCGACGGCAACCGCAACAACAACAGCGGCCATGAAAACCGTAACAGCGGCTACAACGGTGGCAATGGTGGCCACTATGGTGGCAACGGCGGCCGTGGCAACAATGGTGGCCGCCAAAATGGCCACGGCGGTGGTAGAAACCGCTGTCTCCCCAGGTGCTAGGTATGTCGCAAGGAGGGGCACTACGCCCTTGACTGTCGCGAGCGCTACAACCACGTCTACCAGTCAGATGAGCATCGCAGCGGCAACATGGCGACGCACGACCACCGCGACAACAACTGGTACCTCGATACCGGTGCCATCGACCATCTCACCAATGACCTCGACCGACTGACCATGCATGAGCGCTATGGTGGGAAGGATCAAGTTCAAGTTGCAAACGGTGCAGGTTTGGAAATTTCTCACATTGGTCGATACGTCATTCTAAACTTGCTGGCTCACGTGATCCTATCATCTTGAAAAATGTCTTGCATGTTCCTGAAATTCACAAACATCTACTTTATGTTTATCGCCTTGTTTCAGATAACCGAGTGTTTGTGAAATTTCATCATTATTTCTTTTGTGTGAAGGAAAAAATCACGAGGAGGGTCCTTCTTCTCGGTAGAAGCCACAATGGTCTCTATCCCGTCCCGTATGGTCGGCCGACGTCTTCGTCGCGTCAAGCTTTTTCCGGAGTTTGTTCTTCATCGAGTCATTGGCATCATCGCTTGGGTCACCCGTCAAATAATGTAGTTGAGTCTGTCGTTCGGTCAAATAAACTCCCTTGTTCGTCGAGTAATGATACTTTCATTTGTGATGCATGTCAGCGTGCTAAAAGTCATCAATTACATTATAATAATTCTTCCTGTATTTCTTCGAAACCACTTGAGCTTATTCATACCGATGTGTGGGGGCCTGCCCTCGCATCTTCCGGAGGTTTTAAATTTTATGTTAGCTTTGTTGATGACTTTAGACGTTTTACATGGATTTATCTCCTTAAGCATAAATCTGATGTTGAACAAGTTTTCTACAATTTTCAAGCTCATGTCGAACGACTTCTCAACATAAACATCCGGGCGCTACAGTCTGATTGTGGGTGTGGGGGGGGGGTGAGTACCATTGCTTACATAACTTTTTTCAATGCGTAGGTATTTCCCATCGCGTGTCGTGTCCACACACCTCTCAACAAAACGATGTCACTGAATGAAAGCACCGTCACTTGGTTGAAACCGGGCTTGCTCTCCTCGCACACTTCAATCTTCCTCCCTGTTATTGGGATGAAGCCTTCCTTACCGCATGTGATTTGATCAATCGCATGCCTAGCCGGACCCTCAAAAATATGACACCTCTGACTCGATCGCCTTCATGACATCTATCCCGATTATTCATTTCTTTGTATATTCAGATGTGCATGTTGGCCTAGTCTTCGCAAATACAACTCCCCGTAAGCTTGAGTTTCGTTCTAAGATGTGCGTATTTCTCGGATATAGTCCGTTTCATAAAGGATATAAATGTCTTGATAAATCCACCAGTCGCATCTATATTTCCCGTGATGTTGTCTTAGATGAATAAGTGTTTCCCTTTGCAACTAGTGCTTGTCCTGATTTATCATCGGTAAATCCTCCCGTGTCGTTCCCATCAACTGAGCCAGTAGTTCAGGATGCTAATGTGAGAAACTACAATCTGTCATTTTTGTTTCCTGAAGCTTGTCCTGCAGGTGCAGGTTCAGAGGAGCAGCGTCCATCTACAGTTGACGTACAAGACACGTCCCACGTGCATGCTACAGCGTCATGTATCCAGCCGGCGTGTAACACGCGTCTGATCGCACAGGTTCTTTTTACTGTTTCGACCAATGTGACGTAAAAAAATCACAGAACGAACTCAATCCGAAAGTGTTTCACGATCTGATCCTTTTTAGAAACGCCAGAACCCGTGGCGTTGCTGGTGTACATAGAAACATCAGTCCACCATGACGTTTTTGATTCACATTCAGACGCTAGTCTAGCTCGCGTTGCAACTCAGGCCGAAACGTCAAAGATCTTGGCGTTTCTCGACTATATGCAAACGCCACTGTTGGCGTTTCTGATCTGAAACTGGAATGCAGCTATGGATGGAAGCCACGGTGGTCCCCAAAATCAAGCTCCCGCTCCAGGAAATCCTTCGCAGCTTGGGCGGGAGGTCCCCAGCGCGCAGGGCCCGGTGTTGCAGTAGCTGCACCGGCCGCTCCAGGGGGTGCTCCTCCGTCGCCGCCGGTCGCGCCGCCGGCTCCTTCGATGGCCGCATCGCTGGCCTCCTCGACGTCGCCGGCCACACCGCCGGCTCCTTCGGCAGCCCCTACTGTCGAGCGTGCTCGCACGTGGCTGCAGAACAATGTCCGCTGCCCGAAGGTCCACACTGACGACACTGTCCAGTACAAACCGTATCGTCGTAGTTTCAGTGCCGTCGCTCCGTCCACGCATCGACATGCTCTTGTTGATCCTGCGTGGAAAGCAGCTATGCAGGAGGAGTTTTCTGCTCTTCAACATACTGCAACGTGGTCACTCGTCCCACGTCCCTTCGGCACCAACATTGTTAGTTGCAAGTGGATTTTCAAAGTAAAGCAACACCCTGATGGCTCCCTTGACAAATACAAGGCTTGACTGGTTGCTCGTGGGTTTACTCAGGGATATGGTATTGATTACCTTGACACATTTAGTCCAGTTGTTAAACCAGCTACGGTTCGTCTTGTGCTCTCGCTTGCTGTTTCACAGGGGTGGTGTGTGCGGCAAATTGATGTCAACAATGCATTCCTTCACGGTGTGCTTCATGAGGACGTGTATATGCAGCAGCCACCTGGCTTCGAGGACTCTCGTCACCCTCACCATGTTTGCAAGCTTCGGAAGTCTATTTACGGGTTGAAACAGTCTCCGCGGGCTTGGTATTCTCGCCTTAGTGATCGGCTGCAACAACTTGGGTTTCATTCTTCCAAGGCTGACACCTCCCTCTTAATTTTTCAGCAAGGAGTTGTGATCATTTACATGCTAGTCTATGTTGATGATATTGTCATTGCTGGCTCTTGTTCCCAAGCAGTAGACCGGTTGCTTCGCACACTCTCTCGGTCTTTTTCCATCAAAGACCTTGGCCGCCTTGCTTACTTCCTTGGAATTGAAGCCACCTACAATTCTGGGGGAATGGTGCTCTCTCAGCAAAAACATGCTAATGGCCTTCTTCATCGTGCACATATGGAGAATTGCAAGGAGGTTTCTACTCCCATGTCAGTCACACACAAGTTGGCAGCACACCTTGGCACTCCACTTACTGATGATGACGCCTTCAACAGCTATCAGAGTATGGTTGGAGGGTTGCAGTATCTCACACTCACTCGTCCTGATATTTCATTTGCTATAAACAAGGTGTGTCAATATCTGTCCAAGCCCACGGATGTGCATTGGGAAGCTGTCAAGCGCATACTAAGGTATATCAAGGGTACTGTGGTGACTGGACTTCACATTCGTCGGTCAAGCTCCATAGTTCTGAGTGTCTTCACGGATGCTGATTGGACCAAATGTCTCGATGACAGACGCTGCACTGACGGTTTTGTGGTTTTCTTTGGACCTAACCTGATTTCATGGAGTGCTCGAAAACAGCCCACAGTGTCACGATCTAGTACCGAGGCAGAATACAAGGCCCTTGCAAATGGTGCAACTGAAGCTACTTGGGTGCAATTTTTGCTTAGGGTATTGGGAGTATCCCTACCACGACCCCCGATTTTATGTAGGCGCCACCTACCTGAGTGCAAATCCAGTATTTCATGCAAGGACGGAGCATATTGAGGTGGATTTCCACTTCGTCAGAGAAAAAGTGGCGCAAAGAGCATTAGATGTCCGTTTTGTGTCCTCCGGTGATCAAGTGGCAGATGCTTTCACTAAACCTGCTACAAAGATAATGTTGGAGAAATTATGACGCAATCTCAACCACTAGTGGAAAACGGGCCTTTGGCCTGGACCCTTTGGTCCCGGCCTCCCTCTGGGCCGGGACTAAAGGCCCGGCCACGTCGCCCCAAATCACAATGCCACCCACAGGGCTTTGGTCCCGGCCCGTAAGGAGCCTTTAGTCCCGGTTTGTGTCCCAAACCGGGACTAAAGGGCTACGCGGTGTGCAGCCCGCATGTGCGCCACCTTTAGTCCCGGTTTGTGTCTCAAATCGGGACTAAAGTCCTCTGCCTATATATAGCACAGCCCCCCTCTCCCCTCTTCCTTGCATTTTTCTTGGATGGAAGAGTGTGGGTGTGTGCTAGCTCTCCATTTTTTTATGCACTAGAGGTGTTTGTTGAAATGTGTGTTAGAGCGATGCCGCTTCAGTTCACCAAACACAACTACGATATGAGATGCCTGAGCCACGCTTAAACCTCTTCCTCTTTATTTCTACTTATTCTAAAAGGTTAGCAACTATATTTCCTCGTTTAGACCGTGCGGTACTAATTTTTAGGATCGTGATTATATTTGATATACTGTCGTATAACGCAGATGAGCCATCCATGGATGTATGGTGACCGACGCACATCCGCTTACAGAGAAGGCGTGCATTCTTTTCGAGATGCAGCCGATGCGAACAAGCATGGTGGTGGCTTTATGTTTTGTCCATGTGTTGAATGTCGGAATGAGAAGGATTACACTTCCTCAAGAGTCATTCAGAGCCACCTGCTTTGGTCCGGTATTATGTCGGGCTATAATGTTTGGACCAAGCACGGAGAAAGAGGGGTTATGATGGAAGACGACGATGAAGAAGAAGAGAACGATGATGACAACTACGGATCTATGTTCCCTGAGTATGCTGATACCGCAATGGAAGACAATGAAGAAGAAGATCAGGATGAAGAACGGGAACCAGATGAGCCCGCTGATGATCTTGGCCGGGTCATTTCTGATGCACGGCGAGGTTGCGACACAGAAAAGGAGAGGTTGCAGTTCTAGAAGATGTTACAGGACCACAACAAATTGTTGTACCCAACTTGTGAAGATGGCCAGAAGAAGCTGGGTAGCACACTGGAATTGCTGAAGTGGAAGGCAGAGACCGGTGTGACTGACTCGTCATTCGAAAAGTTGCTGGTACTGATGAAGAAGATGCTTCCAAGAAAGAACGAATTGCCCGCCAGCACGTACGAAGCAAAGAAGCTTGTGTGCCCTCTAGGATTAGACGTGCAGAAGATACATGCATGCCCTAATTTCTGCATCCTCTACCGTGGTGAGAAGTACGAGAATATGGATAAATGCCCGGTATGCACTGCATTGCGGTATAAGATCAAAAAAGATGACCCTGGTGATATTGAGGGCGAGCCACCCAGGAAGAGGGTTCCTGCCAAGGTGATGTGGTATGCTCCTATAATACCACGGTTGAAACGTCTGTTCAGAAATAAAGATCATGCGAAGTTGTTGCGATGGCACATGGAAGATCGTATGAAAGACGATAAGTTGAGGCACACCGCTGATGGTCGGCAGTGGAGAAAAATCGAGAGAGAGTTCCCGAGATTTGCAGCTGACGCAAGGAACTTATGGTTAGGTCTGAGTACAGATGGCATGAATCCTTTTGGGGAGCTGAGTTGCAGTCACAGCACCTGGCTCGTTACTCTATGTATCTACAACCTTCCTCCTTGGTTGTGCATGAAGCGGAAGTTCATTATGATGCCAGTGCTTATCCAAGGTCCAAAGCAACCCGGCAACGATATTGATGTGTACCTAAGGCCATTAGTTGATGAACTTTTACAACTGTGGGCCGAACCAGGTGTACGTGTGTCGGACGAGCACAAACAAGACGAATTTAACCTTCGAGCGTTGCTTTTCGTAACCATCAATGATTGGCCTGCTCTTAGTAACATTTCAGGATAGTCAAACAAGGGATACAATGCATGCACGCACTGTTTGGATCAGATAGAAAGTATATATCTGGACAAATGTAGAAAGAATGTGTACCCGTACAATCGTCGTTTTCTTCCGCCCAAGCATCCCTTAAAGAAAAAAAGGCAAGCATTTCAATGGCAAGGCAGAACCCCGGGGGAAGCCTGTCATCCGTACAGGTGCTGAAGTATTTGATATGGTGAAAGATTTAAAAGTAATCTTTGGAAAGGGTCCTGGCAGCCAACCTGTTCCTAACGGCCCTGATAAGCGCGTACCCATGTGGAAGAAGAAATATATATTTTTGGAGCTACCCTACTGGGAAGTCCATGAGGTCCGCTCGGCAATTGACGTGATGCACCTGACGAAGAATCTCTGCGTGAATATTCTAGGCTTCCTGGGCTTGTATGTGAAGTCAAAAGATACACCGAAAGCACGGGAGGACCAGGAACGTCATAAAGGAAGAGATGTCATGCATCCAGGGCAGTTTCAAGGGCGTGCCAGCTACGCTCTTACTAAGGAAGAGAAGGAAATCTTCTTTGAAGTCCTTTTCAGTATCAAGGTCCCGACTGGCTTCTCGTCGAATATAAAGGGAATCGTAAATATGAAAAACAAAAATTCCAAAACCTAAAGTCTCATGACTGCCACGTGCTTATGACGCAATTGCTTCCGGTTGCATTGAGGGGAATTCTAGCGGAAAATGTTCGCCTGACAATTGTGAAGGTATGTGCATTCCTCAATGCAATTTCTCAGAAGGTAATCGATCGAGAAAGTCTATCAGGGTTACAGATTGATGTGGTCCAATGTCTGGTCAGCTTTGAGTTGTTGTTCCCGCCATCCTTCTTCAATATAATGACACACCTCCTAGTTCACCTAGTCGAAGAGATTAGAATTCTCGGTCCTGTGTTTCTACACAATATGTTTCCCTTCGAGAGGTTCATGGGAGTCTTAAAGAAATATGTTCGTAACCGTGCTAGGCCAGAAGGAAGCATCTCCAAGGGCTATGGAACAGAGGAGGTTATTGAGTTTTGTGTGGACTTTCTTCCTGACCTTAAGCCGATTGGTGTTCCTAAATCTTGGTATGAGGGTAGGCTGACAGGAAAAGGCACACTAGGAAGGAAAGCAAAAGTATGTATGGACGGGCATTCTTTCTCTCAAGCACACTACACAGTTCTATACAATTCCACCGTGGTGGCTCCGTATATCGTGAGACACGAGAATATTCTACGCTCCGAAAACCCGGGGAAGGCTGACTCTTGGATTAAAGGGGAACACGAGAAGGTTTTCCGCAGTTGGTTGCAGACACATCTCATGAATGATGACACCGTTGGAGATCAGCTGTACTGTTTGGCCAGGCCACCATCTTCGACTATATGTACTTCCCAAGGGTATGAGATAAATGGGATACATTTTACACAGTTGCCCAAGATAAAAAGAGCACCAACCAAAATAGTGGTGTCCGCTTTGATGCAACAAACGAGAATGGGCACTGTTTGGAAACATATTACGGGTACATAGAGGAGATATGGGAACTTGACTATGGACCTACTTTTAAGATCCCTTTGTTTCAGTGCAAATGGGCGAAGCTGACAGGAGGCGGGGTAGTTGTAGACCAAAAGTACGGCATTACAACAGTGGATCTCAACAATCTTGTGTACATGGACGAACCATTTGTCCTAGCCAATGATGTCGCTCAGGTTTTCTATGTGAAGGACATGTCTACAAAAACGAGAAAAAGAAATCAGCAAAAGAAGATATCGTCCGATGAGCCAAAACGCCACATAGTTCTTTCAGGGAAAAGAAACATCGTGTGAGTAGATGACAAGACAAACATGTCAGTAGATTATAATAAGTTTCATGAAATTCCGCCCTTCAAAGTGAAAACTGACCCAAGCATCCTACTGAATGATGAAGATTCTCCATGGCTACGACCCAGAAGAAAACAGAAATAATAGATAGGAATATTGGTGCAATAATGTAATAATGTATTAAACCTTTTATGTAATGCATGTATGGAATGTACTAAACCTTTTAGTTTTGAATTATTTATTCAATTTCAAACACTTTTCATTTTCATAGTTTTGTCAAATTCTCAAATATGCAAAAAGAATTTTAATAAACCTTTGTAAGAGATGAGTTCTCGTTCGAAACGCTAATACTTCGAGAGAGATTGTCCGTTTTGTACACGAAGTGCATCCAGTTTTTGTCGTAGCCCTCTCAACTTTTTAACACATGCTATGTGGGTGAAATGATGATAGCATGCCAACTTTAAATATTTTCAGAGTTCATTTCTAGTGCTTTTCAATTTCAGGGTCAACTAGCTCAAAAAAAAAGTAAATGCACGAAGAATACCAAATGAAGTCAGAAATTGTTGAAATTTTGTGATGTGCCTTTGAATGGTGCATTTTGAACACACAAAAAGTATGGAGTTCAAATAAGTTAAAAAATGAAATCCCTTTGTAAGAGATGAGTTCTCGTTCAAAACGCTGATACTTCGAGAGAGATTGTCCGTTTTGTACACGAAGTGCATCCAGTTTTTGTCGTAGCCCTCTCAACTTTTTAACACATGCTATGTGGGTGAAATGATGATAGCATGCCAACTTTCAACATTTTCAGAGTTCATTTGTAGTGCTTTTCAATTTCAGGGTGAACTAGCTCAAAAAAAAAAAGTAAATGCACGAAGAATACCAAATGAAGTCAGAAATTGTTGAAATTTTGTGATGTGCCTTTGAATGGTGCATTTTGAACACACAAAAAGTATGGAGTTCAAATAAGTTCAAAAAAATAAAATCCCTTTGTAAGAGATGAGTTCTCGTTCGAAACCCTGATACTTCGAGAGAGATTGTCCGTTTTGTACACGAAGTGCATCCAGTTTTTGTCGTAGCCCTCTCAACTTTTTAGCACATGCTATGTGGGTGAAATGATGATAGCATGCCAACTTTCAAAATTTTCAGAGTTCATTTGTAGTGCTTTTCAGTTTCAGGGTCAACTAGCTCAAAAAAAAGTAAATGCACGAAGAATACCAAATGAAGTCAGAAATTGTTGAAATTTTGTGATATGCCTTTGATTGATGCATTTTGAACACACAAAAAGTATGGAGTTCAAATAAGTTCAAAATAATGAAATCCCTTTGTAAGAGATGAGTTCTCGTTCGAAACTCTGATACTTCGAGAGAGATTGTCCGTTTTGTACACGAAGTGCATCCAGTTTTTGTCGTAGCCCTCTCAACTTTTTAACACATGCTATGAGGGTGAAATGATGATAGCATGCCAACTTTCAACATTTTCAGAGTTCATTTGTAGTGCTTTTCAATTTCAGGGTCAACTAGCTCAAAGAAAAAGTAAATGCACGAAGAATACCAAATGAAGTCAGAAATTGTTGAAATTTTGTGATGTGTCTTTGAATGGTGCATTTTGAATACACAAAAAGTATGGAGTTCAAATAAGTTCGAAAAAATGAAATCCCTTTGTAAGAGATGAGTTCTCGTTTGAAACCTTGATACTTCGAGAGAGATTGTCCGTTTTGTACACGAGGTGCATCCAGTTTTTGTCGTAGCCCTCTCAACTTTCTAACACATGCTATGTGGGTGAAATGATGATAGCATGACAACTTTCAAAATTTTCAGAGTTCATTTGTAGTGCATTTCAGTTTCAGGGTGAACTAGCTCAAAGAAAATAAGTAAATGCACGAAGAATACCAAATGAAGTCAGAAATTGTTGAAATTTTGTGATGTGCTTTTGAATAGGGCATTTTGAACACACAAAATTATGGAGTTCAAATAAGTTCAAAAAAATGAAATCCCTTTGTAACAGATGAGTTCTCGTTCGAAACAGTGATACTTCGAGACAGATTGTCCGTTTGGTACAGGAAGTGCATCCAGTTTTTGTCGTAACCCTCTCAACTTTTTAGCAAATGGTATGTGGGTGAAATGATGATACCATGCCAATTTTTCCAACATTTTCAGAGTTCATTTGTATTGCTTTTCAATTTCATGGTCAACTAGCGCAAAAACAATAAGTAAATGCAAGAAAAATACCAAATGAAGTCAGAAATTGTTGAAAATTTGTGATGTGCCTTTGAATGGTGCATTTTGAACAAACAATTGAGTTTAAATAAGTTCAAAAAAATGAAACCCTTTGTAATAGATGAGTTCTTGTTCGAAGCCGTGATACTTCGAGAGAGATTGTCCGTTTTGTACACGAAGTGCATCCAGTTTTTGTCGTAACCCTCTCAACATTTTCAGAGTTTATTTGTAGTGCTATTTAATTTCAAGGTCAACTAGCACGAAAAATAAATTTCAAGGTCAACTAAAAAAAAGTAAATGCACGAAAAATACCAAATGAAGTCAGAAATTGTTGAACATTTGTTATGTGCATTTGAATGGTTCATTTTGAACACACAAAAAGTATGGAGTTCAAATAAGTTTTAAAAAATGAAAATCTCTTTATAACAGATGAGCTCTCGTTCAAAAACCATGATACTTCGAGAGGGATTGTCCGTTTTGTACACGAAGTGCATCCAGTTTTTGTTGTAACCCTCTCAACTTTTTAGTACATGCTATGTGGGTGAAATGATGATAGCATGCCAACTTTCAACATTTTTATAGCTCATTTGTAGTGCTTTTCAATTTGAGGGTCAACTAGCTCAAAAAAATAAGTAAATACACGAAAAATACCAAATGAAGTCAGAAATTGTTGAAAATTTGTTATGTGCCTTTGAATGTTGCATTTTGAACACACAAAAAGTATGGAGTTCAAATAAGTTTAAAAAAAATCTTTTTGTAACAAATGAGTTTTCGTTCGAAACCGTGATACTTCGAGAGAGATTGTCCGTTTTGCACACGAAGTACATCCAGTTTTTGTCGTAACCCTCTCAACTTTTTGGCACATTCTATGTGGGTGAAGTTATGATTCCATGCCAACTTTCAACATTTTCAGAATTCATTTGTAGTGCTTTTTAATTTCAAGGTCGACCACCTAAAAACAAATAAGTAAATGCACGAAAAATCCTAAATGAAGTCACAAATTGTTGAAAATTAGTGATGTGCCTTTGAATGGTGCATTTTAAACACTCAAAAAGTATGGAGTTCAAATAAATTCAAAAAATGAAATCCCTTTGTAACAGATGAGTTCTCGTTCGAAACCGTGATACTTCGAGAGCGATTGTCCGTTTTGTACACGAAGTGCATCCATTTTTTTTCGTAACCCTCTCAAAATTTTACCACATGCTATGTGAGTGAAATGATGATACGAGTCTAACTTGCAAAGATTTCAGAGTTCATTTGTAGTTCTTTTTATTTCAAGGTCAACTAGCTCAAAAAAAATAAGCAAACGCACAAAAAATACCAAATGAAATCAGAAATTTCATGAAGTCTTTTTGTTAAAATAATTAATATAAAACAAAAAAAAGAGTCAATTAAAAAGAATTAACTAAAACTTTAACTAAAAAGAATGAATGAAAAATAATCAACTAAAATTATCAAAGTACTTATTTGTTAAAAAGAATCAAGTAAAACATTAACTAAAAAGAAACAAAAAAAGATAACTCAAAAGAATTTTCATAAATGTTTTTGGTTAAAATCTTTAATAGAAAACTAAAATAAAAGATAAAAAAGCTTTAATAGGAAAAATGAAAGTAAACTAATTCACGAATTTCAAAGAATTCAAATTTGACAACTAAATAATTAGGTGTAAGTAGAAAAAAACGAGATAAATAAAGTAAAGAACAAAACAAAATAATGATTGAATTTAGGTTGAATTTTCTCTATAAATTCTCATATATTTTCAAGTTTTAAATTTAGGTAGAGAGAGTGCGTTTAGGCTCGTAAGCCTGCTTTAGAGAGGAGCTCGAAAGAGCACGCGTAACAGTGCTTATAAAGCACTGCCGGGGCTCCTTGCTAGGCGAGGTGGGACTAAAGGTTGCGATGCGCTACTCCGGAGCCAGCCCAGCTCTTTAGTCCCGGGGCCTGGCTTGATCCGGGAATAAAGGCCCGTGCTACCCGTCTTTTGGGGTGCCGAAAAAGGGTCTTTAGTCCCGGGTTTTGGCTCGACCCGGGACTAAAGGGGGTCTTTAGTCCCGGTTCGAGCCACGACCCGGGACTAAAGCTCCGCCTTTATAAGCGAGAGTTGGAATTTTCCAACCCAAATCGCCCGATCTTTGCTCCTCCTCTTGCGTTCTATCTCGGTCGAACCGCGCTCGACGCCGCCGCCGTCGTCATCGCCCTGCCGTCCCCCTCGCCCTGCCGTCCTCCTCGCCGTCGCCGTCGCACCGTCGCACTGGCCCTCGCCGTCGCCGTCGCGCCGCGTCGCCCTGCCGTCTTCTCCTCGTCGTCTCCGTCGTCTTCGTCGTCGCACCGTCCCCTGCTACTCCTCGCCATCGCCGTCGCCCCACAGGCGAGCCTCTCTCTTCTCTACTTTCTCGATCGATCGTCGATCGTGCATTCGATCGTCGATCGTGCATGTATACGTACGTGTAGATGCTTAATTAATTAGCTAGCCAGATTCTTAATTAGTAGATTAATTAGGTTATTTGTAGATTATATAGATGCTTAATTAGTAGATTAGGTTATTTGTGTTATTTTTGTGTTATTAGGGTTAGGTAGTTAATTAATGTTAATTATAGTAGGTTAGTGTTAGCTAGTTTAGGGTTATGTAAATTTAAGTAAGTTAGTTTAGGGCCTTTTAGTTTAGGTCACAGTTAGTGTTTAAGCATATATAAATTAATCTACAATCTATACATAGTGATATTATATGATAATATTTGAGATGTATTAGTGATAATATCGGTTATGTTTCGGTTTGTCGTTGCTTCTTGTATGACTTTCATGAGTTGTTAAATGAGTAAGATGATAATGAGTTATATGTCATTTATTTGATGTGTGTATGTTATTGCACGGAACAGCTCCTAGTGCATATGTAGAGGATGATGCGCGCATTCTGAATATAGAGGATGTCTTTGTGTTCTTGTGATGTGTGTGTTTAGGAAGGAAAGACTCGACATACCTAAACTCAACACGTTGCATATTGAGTAATATAGCGATCTGTTTTAGAATTAATAGTGATATGTCATATAAGTTTTCTCGTAGTTGCCTTTGATCGATTTTAAATGTTTGAACTATGAACATAGGAAATGTCTGACGACGAAAAGGAATTCGCTATGTGCGAATACTGTCAAGACGAGCGCGGCCTGTGCAACACGCCTCACCTAGTTGATGATAGGCGCTTCAGCATCATGCTGGATGAGGACTTCAAAGTGGATACAGTAAGTCACAACGACTAGTCTTTTTTCGTAATTAAGCATGACTTCTTTTGCTTCAATTTATAATTTTTATTTTTTATTATTGTACTAGCGTATCCCCTGCCATGTAAGAATTTATGTCTTGGATAAGATTGGTTTCAGTATTGAAAAAACTATGGAGGTAAAGATAGTTCACTTGAGAACCGAGCATGGTTATACTTTTGCCTTAAAGCTGTACAATGGAGACACCTACTCCATTTCTAAATGCAAAAATTGAGTAGCACTATACAAGGCTTATGCATTTAAGGCTAGTATGCTTATCACCTTTCATATTCGTCCGGAAGATGAAATTGAAGGTAATATCGACATCTGGGTCGATGTGCAGACGCCTCTAGTTCTACCATTATGTGAGTTTCTCAACCATATCTATTAATTAATTTATATTGTTTATTTAAAAATAGTCGACAACTTATTTCCATTGACAACTTATTTTCATTGTTCGGAAAATGTATGGGAGATGGTAGACAGAACCTACTACTACAATGATGAAGTAGATTTAACTTATAAGGAGAAAAATCATCTTGTCGCATTTATTAATGATCTTGAGAATTACAATAGCTGTCTTCAAACTCCTCCACATTATGATAAATACGCGCCACTAGTGCATGTGGTGAACTGCGGTAACATGCATGGAGATTGCATGATAAAATTTTCTACTATTACGACATCCGTTCATCTTTTGCATAAATTCTTGTAACACTAAACTACATTGCCAACTACAAAGTTATTACTATGTTTTTCAACAGAAAATTCTGGAGGATTGTGTGCCTCCTTTGATGTTTCCAAGAGGTCACGTTCTTGTTATGAGCATATGGCCAACTCGGCCAGATCATCCTAGGTGTATGCAATTCTTCTGTTCATATCATATTTCTAAAAGCGATGAAATGACAATCAAAGATTGGAAAAAATGTATGGTCCATCGTAGAGAGCTAATTGGAAGCAACATTGTGCTTAGGTCAAGAATTGGAGACATAATGATCTCCATTCTCCATAATGGATCGTTAGGGCCTATCTTGTTTTATGATATTCTACCTAAGAGAGGGTAGAGTAGGTCCTATGAGAGAGGAGTAGGTCGTAGGTACAATGTGTTATTATGTGCTACAATGTTTTATAGTTGATGCTGATGATGAGTAGGAGTTGTGATTATGACTAATGACCAACTTATTATATGATGTCTATGATGATTATTACCAGATGTCATAAATGACTGGTCGATACGCCACAATACCTAAGAGACCGAGGAGAATGAGAGGAAACTTCTCTCTATTAATTAGCTAGCTAACACAATATGAAACCATTAAATTAACCCTCCACCCCCCATTCAAAAAAAACCATAAACCCTAAAAAGTGCTAAAAAAGCAGCGAAGAAATAGCCCCGGTTCGTAATACGAACCTGTACTAATACCCCCCTCGCTCCCAGCGCCGCCACGTGGAGGTTCATTAGCCCTAGTTTGTAATACGAACCGGGACTAATACCCCTCCCCCTCACTCCCAGCCCCGCCACGTGGAGGCTCATTAGCCCCGGTTCAGGGCCGAACTGGGGCTAGCATTAGCCCCGGTTGATTAGTCCCGCTTCGCGAACTGGGACTAAAGCCCCAACCGAACCGGGGCTAAATGCCCTTTTTCTACTAGTGTAGTATAAAGTTAAGACAGTTATTTTGGGTTAGAGGAAGTAAATGTCAACCAGGTTATAAATAGTCCCACATCGCCCGCTTACATCCTATACATGCAATTTATATAGGTTTTTGACTTTTCTGTGTGTTAAGAAGTTGTGTAGGACTAACAAAAGAGAGAGAAAGGTAGAAAAAATGAAGCCAATTAACAGTTTAAAATAATAAGTATAATGATAAGGAAGCAAAGAAAGGCTATTAACGTGACTCATACATTCATGGTTGCGACATAAACGGGTGACAAGATTTGAGGCCAGAAACATCGTTGCACTTATATTTTGTTGTTGTTGAGATATACTTATATTATAAACCTACATGTGGGTAGAGGGTTGTCTACATTACTTTCTGTTGTATTGTTCGATCTGGTACGTCCATCCTTCATCCAATGGCTGGTTTCCTGCCCGTTACGGTGTGACTCTGGTACGTCCATCCTTCATCCAATGGTTGGTTTCCTGCCGGTTACGGCGTGACTCTGGACGACCACCTAGCCCGTGCTTGATTATAGTACACATTATTTCTGTTTAAATATGTCTCAAATCATAAGTTTTAATTCTTCTGATGATGAAATGAAGGTGAGGAATAACATCTTGCATGTGCAGAAGAAATTATGTTTCAATATTTTAAATATTGTTATTTTTTTATTCTTATGCTTGAGTTTATTTATGCATGTGTACTCGAGTATGTCAATGGTTCATAGGACAATGCAACTACAAAGAATGTTCAGTTCAGAGTATCTCAATGATTCACGGAACATTAGCAGCGGGTTCGACAAGCTTGAACTACTATTACATGACATTTAGATTGATCACAAGGACCACTGTGGTATCTGTTTTTTTTTTTTTTTGCGGAAGATGGACCACTGTGGTATCTAAAATCAAGAGAATGTCTTACAGGAAATATGCTAATTGAACATCAGCCGAAATAACTCAACGTTGAATGCATGCATTTGCAATGGTATGTGATCCTAATCCATCCAAGCGGACCGAAATACAACCTCTTTGCAGCACGCTACAATACATCAAACATCGATAACCACATACTATGATGGCATGGTTACTGAAAAGCTAGTCAGTTTGACTAACCCAAACATGACTGTCGGTTTGGCTTCTTCGGAACAGGGCATGACACAAAACAATTAATGTTTTTTGCGTCTGAGAATGACACAAGCATGTTTCGGTTAATGGGATCCTACAACTACGGACACACACGTCAATTATAAGTACTCCCTCTGTAAAATAATATAAGAGTGTGTTTAGATCACTATCTTAGTTATCTAAACACTCTTATATTAGTTTACAAAGGTAGTAACTTCGACACAAACAGGTTTTGGTTAATGGGATCTACAATAGCGACGACACACGTCAATAATAAGTAACTTGGATGTACTACGTGAAACACGGCGATCCAACTATCACGATGACAAAAATTATACGCGTCCAACCCTAAGACTGTCATGTTGAGCTCTTTGGCCAACACAACTAACGGAAGGGTTGGCCTGGAAAAAGTGATCAAATCGTTTGTCGTTGGTTTCTCGTACAATAACACTACTATCAGAAGTTCTTGTTTGGCCAGTGCCACGTCGGTGGGTGTAGCAGAGACCGCGGAACATTGACAGTCAAAGACGACAAGCCGCTTGGCCTCGGTACGTGTATGTGACACGACTATCCATGAGTCGTTTCCTTAAACGAATTCCGGTGAAACCAAGGTGAACTTATGAAACGAAATTCTTGTCTTAGGTTTGTCTAGAAAATGGATGTATCTAAATATTAAAATATGACTAGATACATTCATATCTAGACAAATCTAAGACAAGAATTTTAAAACGGAGGGAGTATATTTTTAGAATAGGAAAAGCAAGTCTAAATTATTAATTAATACATTATTAAGAAGAACAAGTTATTAAAAAAAGAAGAAGCAGTGGAAGATACTAGTACGTACAACGACAATATCGATTTTGAGGGCCTAGTATTACTTTGTTTTTACTCGTGTCCAAAGAGGAAGAGGGAAAGTTGATTTCAAAAAAAAGGAAGATTTGATTTTGACCGAGGGGGGGAGAGAGGAGACCACCGCGGCTACAAAAGCAAGCCCCGCGGCGCACCATCCCCTCCTCTCCACCTGCTCCTCTCTTTCTCTCTCTCTCTCTCTCTCTCTCTCTCTCTCTCAGCTCCCAGCGCGCCAGCCCTTCTCTCATCTTCTCCTTCAGATCCCGAGATGATGTGCGCAGCAGCAATGGTGAGGGCCAGCCAGCTGCGAGGTACCGCTCGCTGGTAAGTGAAAGGGGGTGTAGATCCTTCCTCTCCCTGTCGGTTTCCTTGCCTAGATTCTTTTCTCATCTCCTGCCTCCGTTTCCCACGGTGCGTGCTGGAAGAAGGCTTTCCACCAACGGCGGCAGCCCGGCGACCTCTGGAGGCGGCGCCTCCACCAACGGGTGAGATTTCTTGGATCTTGTCTTAGCTCCTCCGGTTGCTGTTGGAAAAATCTTCAAAGCTTGATCCTTTTTTACGCGACAGATGCAGGAACAAGGTGACCATCGGCTCGGGGGCGACCTACAGGAACGGCTCCGGGATCGGGTAAGATCCGTCCATCTCGTGTCCTTTTCATGGCCCGGCCCCCAAAGGCCAATCAAAAAGCTCATCTTTTTTTTTGGTCGTCACCTTGGCAGGAAGCCAGCCGGCGGAGGGGCTGCCACCAACGGCGGCGGCGCGGCGACTGGAGGAGGGGCGGCGATCAACGGGTAAGATTTGCTCCCTCGGTTTCTTTCTGCTTCGCCTCCTGCCTGACACGGGCAGCGTGTTTACCTTACCTTACCTTGCAGGAAGGCCAACGGAGGCGCGGGGGCGGCCAACGGCAACGGAGGGGGAATCGGGTATGCACACACTTTTCTGGAATCGGGTATGCACACACTTTTCTGTCTCCGGGCACGGCCTCAAACCTAATCTTCTATTTCTGTCATCTTGGCAGGAAGGCACCCGGCGGAGGGAATGCCACCAACGGCCAAGGCGTGGCGACCGGAGAGGGGCCGGCGACCAACGGCAGCGCCGCAACCAACGGGTATCACTGATTAGCCCGTCCATTTCCTTCCCCTACGCCTCGTCGTTCCTTCCTAGCTCACCTTCTTTTTCATCTGACCATCATGCCAGCAAGGCGGCCGTCGGCGGAGCGGCAGGGAACAGCGGCGGCGCGCCGACCGGCAAGGTGGTCAACGGGTAAGACTCGCTTTCTGTTCCCCCTCCGCTTTTCTCCTCCGCCTGCAGCATTCGTCCTTTGTTTCTCGATTGTTGGTAACCAGTTCATATTTTTTGACGTGGTACCGGGAAATGGCAGGAAGGGTGGCGGAGGCGGGGCTGCGCACGGCGTGGGCGGGGTGCCTAGCGGTGGCCCTCGGTACGACGCCCTTCTTTCCTCGTCGTTTTTTGTCTCTGTCGGCTGGCTAGAACAAAAATCCTAGTACTTTTATCTAACGGATCACCAAAACAAATGGTATGCGGGGGAATTTATGAATGCTCCAGCCTCTCGATGCTCCGGAGCGAAATATTTCAAGAGGCAAAAAGAATCTGCAACGGTTATAAATAACTGTTTGAGTCGGACGAAATTCTATTCAAAGAAGTCGCCGGGTTGCAGAAAGAAATGAGGTATATATAATTCTTCCCCTTTTCTTTTCTAATCAGTTCATGCCTCTCTAGTGCATCGCTAGTGTAATAAGTACTGTACGAAGTATGTGTGTGCGCGTGAGAGTGATTGATAGCTGGTTAAGTTAATACGTACTTTAGTGATTTGACAGTATGAATCATACAAACTCAGAAAAAGATTTGAGGAGAGCAACCTATGCCCTGCTAGGAGCAGCAGGTGTGTTGTTATTCACCTTCGGGGCCTGGATGTCTCCGTATCTAAAAGACTCAATTGTCAATAATAGCGTGAAGCAGGTGGAGCGCAGGGCTCGCCTGAAGAAGGTGGATGAGCTCCTGAACCAAGGTACGTACTTCTGTACCAAATACACTAGTCTCCGACTAGTACATTGATTATTGATGCAGACCGCGGCTGTTTGTTGTGCGACTAGTAGTAGTAAATAATCGAAATGAATTGATGAATGCAGGATCAGCAGACTCTTCTGCGGATGATGCTGGGTCGGAGGCCAAAACCTCTGCGCCTGCGGCCGCTCCCTCAGCAGCAGCCAAGGCCGTCGGCGTCCATACGACTACTGCCGGAGCACCGACGGCTGCCGCAGCAGCAGCCAAGCGCGCCGTCGCTGCACTGGAGGAGTAGATCCCGCAAGCACAGCACCACCTAAGTGAAGTGCCTCGGAATCAATCGGTAGTGCTGTGTTACTGCATTCTTCTTTTGTTTCCTGTTGATTATCGCGCTGTGACCGCCGTGGAGGGAGCCGGAGCCAGTACTGATACTTGTTCTCATTGTTGTCTTTTTGATTTTGCACCTCCTGAAGATGTTCAATTCAATTCGAGGCTGTGAAATGCCCCCACTATATTTAAGACTTGTTTATGTCCAATCATCCTACATTTAATTTTGCTTGTGATACTTTCTTGTGTCCTCTGTGCTATGCTGTGTGTGTCGAAAAGATTTTTTCAAACATACTTTAGAGCATGGTTAATAGTATAGCCAGCTACTGGATATGTACCATTGCCATGTTATGTATACCTCATCTTATAACTAATATGTATAATAGTTGGTTATGAAAATGTACAACCTTTTATTATATTGTTAATTTTTTATTCTCACAAGGTGCATGGTAGCACGTGTTAAAGTTGGTTTTTAACTAAGAGTCATTCTTACCTTCTCTCTCATTTTCTTTTTCGTCAAACTATGCATAAATATACTAATTTATTTCTTATAATCAGGTGACTCAACTTTATTATAATTGCTCTTAGTTGCTTGCCTGCTTGTAGTTAATCAGAGTGCTGCTCCTTCTCTTGCCTACTTATACTAGTATAATGAAAGCAAATAAAATATGGACTGTTGGCTCCGTGCTCCTATCTTTTCTTGCTCAGATCAAACTGCCCCGTTTTTCCACTATTTTCAGATTCTCTTCCTACAGGCTAGACCAAAACAAGAGTCTAGTCTTGCAAAGTTTCGCCATCTTCTACCTCACCTCTAAGGTTATGTATGTAGTATGAAGCTGTTATCAGCAAGGTCAAATTCATCAACAAGTGCATTCCACGCCTTCTCCTTCTGAAGCTTATCAGCCGTCAACATCTTATTAACAACAGCATTGAAAACATCTTTGAGACCTGTCTTCTTCCTAAATATCGCCCTAAGGCGTTGCGGGAAATCCCACTTTTTTACCACCGGTGCATGGTGTTTGGTAGTGTTTTGGCAATAGCTACCTCCATAGCTCAATTGATCTGCACTGAAATGGTGCAAATAACATTATTACCCAAGAGAGGTATTGAGAAGTATATCACACATTGCAACATGGATGGATAAAAAAAGTGTGCCGAAAGAAGATGATTACCTGTCAGCATGGTGAGGGCTCCTTGGAAGAAGAGATATACCTTGACATCTCTCATTGTGTAACCAAGATACAATGGATACAAAACTAGCTATGTTGGATTAATTTGGCGCTGTAGGATCATCCTTGTAGCCATCATATTTTCCCAAGGACTACCCCGTGTGATGCTCTGTAGAGTTAACTGATTGCATGGTTTGACAGTGTAAAATGTTTCAAGAAGACCATATTTCTAAGCAATAAGAATAAGGAGTTCATTCTTAGATATCACATCCAAAGTCCAAGGGTGGATTTTCTAACAAGTATGAGTACATTATGTAGTATGAATGTTTTAAGGAGATGCATCAGGCAGGTATGTGCTCCGGACTAAGAGCATCTATGACCAGACCCGTCTGTAGGCCCGCAAACCCCCCATGTTTGTCTTCGGTGTACAGGGAAAACACGTCTACACCGCTCGACGAAGTGATGCAGGCCCACATTGGACGGCTTATATGGTCCGGATTGCACAATCAAAACGTATGCACGTGATGTGAGGATCAACGTTGAAGATGCCCAAAGATGGTACATACTATGTACTCCCTCCGTCTCAAAATTCTTGTTTTAGGTTTGTTTAAGAATAGATGTATCAAAATACCAAAACGTGACTACATACATTCATATCTAGATAAATCAAGACAAGAATTTTAGGACGGAGGGAGTATATTTCAGCATACCATCACCAACATTTTGTTTCTTCTACAACAGTGTAGCATATAGCTATCTTTTCTTTGCATGGTGTGGAAAAAGGAACTCCCTTGCTTATCCATCTTATATGTTTTCCTTTTACGAGTGAGGTAATAGCATCATTGGTGGTAAAACTTGTAGAGAATATGATATTTTAGTTCTACAACTTGCAAAACTGCACCTAGCCATCCTACAACTTGCAAGTCCAAAACCAACTAGCAATCGACAAATGGCGCCACACCGGCGGTGCTGATCGTCGCCGCAGCTCTGCAAATACCTCCTGCTGTTTTATTGAATAAAGCCGGAGTACACGTCGACAGTGAATCATGGATGGGGATTCAAACTTTGAACCTCAAGAATGCATCACACTGGCGCTGACCAATAGACCAAACAAGTTGATGTTTCAGTTTGATGTGTGCATGGTCTACTAATGCATCTTTGGAAGACCATATATAGTTATCAGACCCGCTGCTACGGGCACCATCGAACACTGAACACTGATGAGAGCGAGTACTGTCACATCACCAATGCATCAGGTATAATGCTAATGCACAACCACGGCAGGCATAGTCTCCTCTTTTACCCGCCCTTCTGACCATGCATGGTTCTCACCGGTGTACCGGCCGGCTGGTAGTTGTGTATGTGCTCCTACTTTGGTATTGTTTGCTGCAGCTTCACGTAGGATCGATCGGGAGCTTAGCACTATATATTTCAAGCTGGGAATGGTCTGAGAGCTGCCCATACCCACTCCGATCCATAACTGAAAAGTTCAAAGTCCAATCCTAGCCACAAGAAAGTGCAGGTGTCCGTTCTTTTCAGTTTACAACAGTGGTTGGTTTCTGCTCTTTACGGAGAGCAGTGCAGTTTAATGAACATCTTATTACAAAGTTGGAGCACAATGACTTCATTTACCGATCATTATATCATGAAAAAGGAACTAATCAAATCTGGCAAAGAGAAGGGAATTGTTCGTCCGTGTTGAACTGAAGAATGCGCATGTTCGCATTGTACTATTATATGCTAGTAGTAACTTGACCCTGATTGATTGGAGAAAGCTCTGCACTTGTCGTGGTCGGGTGGTTCGCGGCGTTCGATGGGACGCTACAGTCGGAGGGCACGGGCACCGGGGCTGGCTCCGGGCAGAAAGGTAGTCTGGCCTCGCAGCCGGACCCGGTCAGGCAGCTTCTTTGGAGCATGGAGGTTTTGGACCAGACAGAGTTGCAGAGAGGGTGCTGTTTCCTGTTCGTGAAAGTAAGATAAGAAAGGAGCAGCTGCAGTGTCTGAGGTAGGCGCTGATGTCGGTTGGTCCGTCCGGTGGGCGCGGCGCGTGCACTCAACGGGCCAACATAGAACAAAGAGGGGCTTCATGTGATCTTCTCAAGTGGCAAGCGGCAGACTGCCGTTCGAAGAACCAGGAGCATCTGTGATGCTATCTTTGCCCTGGGGTGGGGTGTCTCATCCGTAGCAGCTGGCGCCAAACAGAGCAACCAACATACCAATGCCCTGTTCCGGCCCCTGCAGAGGCGCAGCCATTCGCTACTGTTTGTGGTACTACTAGTGGCAGCAAACTCAGTATTATTTTTATGTCTTCTTTTTATTAATCTCTTAATAACTTGCTGTCTGAAAACAGAAACATAGAATCAATGCATGTTTAGCTTGTCCTTCTTTGAGCTGTGAGCTCAAAGATTGTCATCCGTGTGCTCGATGACAGATTCCAAAGCTCTTTAAAAAAAAGTTGTGTTATGTTTTAGCAAGTTTTCATTTGAAATTAGTAAAATTATCATAATCACAGTGAACTAACTGAGCTAATTGTGATATGTTTTAACAAGTTATCATCCGAAAAGAGAAAATCATCAGAATCCTAATGAACTAATCGATTTAATTCTCTTGCTTGTTGCCCTGTATGAACATCTTTTGATCCATTTCTTCACTAGAATGAAGAATACGAAAATAAGTTTCCAGCTATAAAATAGCACCTGCAGTAACTGTACATGAAACACATTAAAGTCTTTACTTTTGAGACCGAGTTCACAAACATGGATTTTCTAATTATGCTTTCTCCCTATTTACTTTTTGGTATTTGGTTCTCGTACATTCTTGGGCGTGTTATTCTGATTCATGACCAATTCGCTTATTCAATAGAGAGGAAGTATAAGAAGCCTTTTTTTATATAAGAGTTAAGGCTCTACTGTTTCTCCTTCCAAATTTTGCTTCTTGTTGTATCAGCATCCAAAGAACCAAGACACAATTTCTATTAAATTAACTTTCGGGATAGAGATAGTTGTGTTCCTAACTTCGTATATACTCCCTCTGTCCAGAAATATATATCCATTGCTCCCACAAGTATTTCCTGTCCAGAAATATATATCCATTGCTCCCACAAGTATTTCCAAACAGAGGGAGTAGTACGTTATGTATAGATTCTTTAAAAAGCACAACATAATTAAATGGCTATATGTAGTAAAAAATAGTTTAATACTAGAGACTGGGATCACTTCCTAATGAAATGACGAGGTGTGTACATATATTGTTGGAAATATCAGCAATTCATCATATGATTTAATTAACAAAAATAATAGATAAAACATGACTATTACAACAAAGATAAGACAAGTCATGCAATCTAATAGAGGGTATGCAAATAGCATTTAAAATAGTAAATATGAACTGAACATATCCACGATAGAAGCAAGAACAATAAGTTGTAACAGGATATCAAACAGAAAGAACACGAACATGTATTTGAGCTGCAGCTGTAGCATTGGGATTGGCATTGACGTTGTTCTCGTCCATGTTGACAAAGAGGTTGTCGACGTCGGGGAAGAAGTCGTCGGTGTCTGTATCGTCTGTGATGAAGATGTCAGTATCACGCAAAGCACTCCCTAAAAATCTTATCAACCTTCTCCCCTACAAGACTCGAAGTGGCAAGGATGCTGACTGTATCGAACTGCGATGCGTGCCGCAAGTCTGGATGGTGAAGTACCTAGCAGCAACTCAGAGCTTCAAACACAATGGCGACACGAAGATGATGTTATGGTGTATCTATGTGAAAAGGAGCGGCCTCTTTTTTATAGGCAGAAGGAGGCGAGCAGACAGCGACAAAGAGGTGAAGCAAAAGAGGGAGACAAAATGAACAAGGAGGAATCGAAGGGTGTAGTGTTCGTATTCAATCTCCATTAAAGCAAAAAAAAAATTAAGCTCCCGTGTGGCCTTTCGTATACCAGTCGTGCGTGATAAAATTTCAGACAACGGCTCGGTCATTCCCGCAACCTGTGAGGCGTCGTGACGAGGCGTGGTGTGCCATGTCGTAAGGGGGGAGGGGAGGGGGGGGGGGGTTGGAGGAGGAATGTGCGTAAATGTCTCTCTTATTTTGATGCTCATATATGTGGAAAACAACCTCCCTATAAAAGTCGTAGTCCTTTGTATTAGAAATATACTTTGGATTTAAAAATAGAGATAATGAGTATAGATTGAATAGGTTTAAACCATGAATTACTTATCTTGTACTCCAAACCTCTAGCCCCTCATGTATTGTATATGTATCTCATATGAGGATCGGATAAATAACATAATATTCAGCCATCCGACAATCTTCTACATTGTATTAGAGCGGTTAGTCTCACGACGCCGATCCTAGGCCTCTCCATCATTTCTGCAGCGTGTCATCCCCATGGAGATTAATCTCCTCTCCCTGGGGTGCGACACCAAATCTATCATAGTTTAGATATTGCATCAAATTTCATAGGTTTTCGGTTTTCGAAATTTCCCGGTCCAGCCAACAGATTGATCCTTTTAAACCCTTCTATTTTCGGTGAATCATCATTGCAGAAATTGGTGCCTCAAACGGTGTTCAAATCAACCCCAATCGTCCACGAGAGCATCCGCAGGTGTGCAGCAGATCGGCTTCGACGGCACGGCCGTCGACTTCAATCCAATCTACAACAACGACATGTGTGCATGAAGCACGCACACATATACAGAAAGATCAAGCGGAGGCTGCGGCAGGCAGGAACACGAGCGACTCACAGGCCAAGCTTCTCCAAGCCCAAGCCTACACGTAATTAAGGCATCTCCATGGCCGCATCGACGCAGGAGCCCTACGATCCTTCAGCTCCAATGCGACGAGCCTGCAACATCATCAACTCCGTGCACGCATGCGCATACGTGCCTGGGTTGGCCATCCGCTACACATCCAGCATCGATAGTGGATCCAAATCCATATAGGCCGAAGTGCATGCTGATGGAATCAATTGGCATAGAGGGTGCTTGGATCCATGGCACTAAAACTAGTCTGACTAAAAATAGTCTCTTTGAAAGGCTAAAGTTCCAATCACCCCTGACTAAAGTGGGACTAAAACTAGTCTAGAGACTAAAATCTTTTAGTCACATGAACCCCTACTAAAATTCGTTTTAGTCCTCTCTCTCCTCAATTAATCTCTCCTCGTTTTACTCTGTCATTTAATATCTCTGCTCGTCTGTTCCCCTGCCTCGAGGGCTCTTTCCCCTTCTGCGCCTCCGCCTCCACCTCTGCCGCGCCTCCGCCTCCACCTCTGCCGCGCCTCCGCCTCCACCTCTGCAGGACGCCGGCTCGTCCGCTGCTGCGCCTCCGCCTCCACCTCTGCAGGACGCCGGCTCGTCCGCTGCCGCGCCTCCGCCTCCGCAGTACGCCGCCGCACCTCCACCTCTGCAGGTCGTCGCCATACCTCCACCTCCGCAGGACGCCGCCGCCCCTCCACCTCTGCTGGTCGTCGCCGCACCTCCACCTTCGCAGTACGCCGCCGCACCTCCACCTCCGCAGGTCGTCGCCGCCCCTCCACCTCCGCAGGACACCGCCGCCCCTCCACCTCTGCTAGCCGCCCCTCCACCTCTGCTGGTCGCCGCCGGCTCGGCCTACCGCAGCCCTTCCGCCCCCGCACCAGGTCAGTCCTCTGTCGCTCGATTTTTCTTCAGTTTTTGTGCTTGTTCTTTCATTAAGTAGATGAGAACATTGTCTCAGATCACCTGGTGCTGCGGCAGAGGCCATGGACGGCGCCCCGTTCGATTTCTTGTCTCAAACGGAGTCATCTGGTGCTGCGGCGGAGTCCATGGACGGCGAAGGGTGGGGCTTGACGCCCCCTCGTCTCCGGCGTGATAGTTCCGGCAGTCGTGTTCCGAGGACCGGGAATGTTGCCGCACCGCGGATGGACCTGGGGAACCTTGACCTCAACGCCGACTACGCCACTGCCTCGTACCCCGACATGACCATGTACACACATATTCTTCAACGGGACAGCGGCTCCGGCAAGATTCGGTCAACATGAATCAATTGAGAGATAGAATTGTTGATGGTTTGTTCCAGGGCCATTAAGATCATTGTCATGTTATTTATTTTCTTGTGTATGGACAATACTAATTTTCTTATGTATGGACAATTTTACTTTACTTGTATGGAAAAATTTTATTTACTTGTGTATGGACAAATTTTCTTGTGTATGAGCAACAGTAGTGGCGGGAGAGGAGTTGGCGGGAGGAGTTGGCTGTTATTGTGGTAGGATTAGGGGAGAGGGAACATAATAAATGCTCATTAATTGATTTTAGTCTTTTTAGTATTTTGGATCCAAGCATGGGTGAGACTAGCAAGTTTTAGTCCTACTAATTTTACTCATGGAACTAAGGGTCCATAGGCATGCTACGAGCTCCAACCAGATCATCGGGACCCGGCTCCACGCTTCTCCAGCTTCATCGACCCGCGCCATCTCCCACGTCTCACGTACGCGCCGTCAAGCAGCAGCAGTTCTGTGGCACATCTACTCCAACACGGAGGGGTGCAGCCAGCCGAACACATCTACCCCGTCTGTGGAATTATATCACGAAATATTACAATTGAGCGTTTGAGGTTGGTCTGAGACATCCGTTAGGTTTGCTTTTTTTCTTCTTACTGGTCGAGATGATCGAACCGTCTCTGGACGGTTTAAGACACCCGGTTGTAAATGCTCTTGGCGGGCATGGCGATGCGCGTCTATTCCACTAGTCACTCATCTACTTCCGTGGTAGTAATTACGATCCATGCACCAAATCCATCCAATTGCCGATTATCTCGTGATCCGTGGAGAAGCGGTCAGACCAAGGACCAATACCAAGCTCTCAATCTCATGTCATCAAGAAAAGTGTGCTCGATTCGCAAAAGAAGTAGTAAAAGGAAAGAAAGAAAGAAAGAAAGAAAGAAAGGAAGAAGAGTGGCCTGGAACGGATCACCCGGTAGGAGTCAGCCAGCAGCATCTTATGTAAACAGTAGTACGAACTGCGGGCGACAGAGTCTCTGTCCCCGCTCGATCAGCCTGACACTAAAGTCTAAAGCACAAAAGCCTTTGGCGCTGTGCAGAACACGACCAACGGGTCTGGGATGGGAGCGTTCATCCTTTTATTTTGTTGCGAGAATTGATGGGAGGGTTCCGTCTATACAACGGTACAAACTCTCATTCTTGGTCCGTCCGAACGTTTGGGGATATTTTCTTCGTTATTACGTACTAATACTCCTAACACAGACCAATATAGTAACCTGTGTTTAATTATTGATTGATGTACCGACTGGCGTCATGTCAGTTTGTTGGCAGCCCCGATGTGATTTATCGGAGCATTATAGTAATATTTTATTTATAACCAAAAGGAACGAGTAACACTAGCTACTACTCCTACTACCGATCCTCCCATAAAAAAAAGAGAAAAAAGCTAAGTAGTACCGATCCTATCCTTTCCTAGTACGAGTAGTACTACCGCAAAAGTACTACTCCTTCTTTTACTACCACAAAAGAAGTAGTACCCCAAAAGTACTACTCCAGTAGTAGTACTTGTTTTACGAGTAGTAGGACGAACTTCCTCTCCGCTTGGCCCGAGGAGTCAGGTGGGGCCTACTGCAACCCCTCGCACGCCAGACCATCGAATCGGGTCCTCCTCTATACCCATCGCACTCCCGCCTAAACCTCACCCGTGTTGATGGGCTGTCTGGCTGAGCGGCAGAGGTGGACTTGAAATTTATTGATGGGCTGTCTGGCTGAGCGGCAGAGGTGGCTTTGACGGCTTTCTTTTTTTCAGTTTTTATCAGGACCGTCACGGCTTTCTTTTTTTCAGTTTTTATCAGGACTGGCAACCCATCCATCAACCACAACCGTCACGGCTTTCTTTTTTTCAGTTTTTATCAGGACCGTCACAGCTTTCTTTTTTTCAGTTTTCATCAGGACCGGCACCCACCCATCAACCACAACCGTCACGGCTTTCTTTTTTTCAGTTTTTATCAGGACTGGCAACCCATCCATCAACCACAACCGTCACGGCTTTCTTTTTTTCAGTTTTTATCAGGACCGTCACGGCTTTCTTTTTTTCAGTTTTTATCAGGACCGGCACCCACCCATCAACCACAACCGTCACGGCTTTCTTTTTTTCAGTTTTTATCAGGACTGGCACCCCATCCATCAACCACAACCGTCACGGCTTTCTTTTTTTCAGTTTTTATCAGGACCGTCACGGCTTTCTTTTTTTCAGTTTTTATCAGGACCGGCACCCACCCATCAACCACAACCGTCACGGCTTTCTTTTTTTCAGTTTTTATCAGGACTGGCACCCCATCCATCAACCACAACCGTCACGGCTTTCTTTTTTTCAGTTTTTATCAGGACCGTCACGGCTTTCTTTTTTTCAGTTTTTATCAGGACCGGCACCCACCCATCAACCACAACCGTCACGGCTTTCTTTTTTTCAGTTTTTATCAGGACTAGCACCCCATCCATCAACCACAACCGTCACGGCTTTCTTTTTTTCAGTTTTTATCAGGACCGTCACGGCTTTCTTTTTTTCAGTTTTTATCAGGACCGGCACCCACCCATCAACCACAACCGTCACGACTTTCTTTTTTTCAGTTTTTATCAGGACTAGCAACCCATCCATCAACCACAACCGTCACGGCTTTCTTTTTTTCAGTTTTTATCAGGACCGTCACGGCTTTCTTTTTTTCAGTTTTTATCAGGACCGGCACCCACCCAGCAACCACAACCGTCACGGCTTTCTTTTTTTCAGTTTTTATCAGGACTGGCACCCCATCCATCAACCACAACCGTCACGGCTTTCTTTTTTTCAGTTTTTATCAGGACCGTCACGGCTTTCTTTTTTTCAGTTTTTATCAGGACCGGCACCCACCCATCAACCACAACCGTCACGGCTTTCTTTTTTTCAGTTTTTATCAGGACTGGCACCCCATCCATCAACCACAACCGTCACGGTTTTCTTTTTTTCAGTTTTTCTCAGGACCGTCACGGCTTTCTTTTTTTTAGTTTTTATCAGGACCGGCACCCACCCATCAACCACAACCATCACGGCTTTCTTTTTTTCAGTTTTTATCAGGACTGGCACCCCATCCATCAACCACAACCGTCACAGCTTTCTTTTTTTCAGTTTTTATCAGGACCGTCCCGGCTTTCTTTTTTTCAGTTTTTATCAGGACCGGCACCCACCCATCAACCACAACCGTCACGGCTTTCTTTTTTTCAGTTTTTATCAGGACTGGCAACCCATCCATCAACCACAACCGTCACGGCTTTCTTTTTTCCAGTTTTTATCAGGACCGTCACGGCTTTCTTTTTTTCAGTTTTTATCAGGACCGGCACCCACCCATCAACCACAATCGTCACGGCTTTCTTTTTTTTCAGTTTTTATCAGGACTAGCAACCTATCCATCAACCACAACCGTCACGGCTTTCTTTTTTTCAGTTTTTATCAGGACCGTCATGGCTTTCTTTTTTTCAGTTTTTATCAGGACCGGCACCCACCCAGCAACCACAACCGTCACGGCTTTCTTTTTTTCAGTTTTTATCAGGACTGGCACCCCATCCATCAACCACAACCGTCACGGCTTTCTTTTTTTCAGTTTTTATCAGGACCGTCACGGCTTTCTTTTTTTCAGTTTTTATCAGGACCGGCACCCACCCATCAACCACAACCGTCACGGCTTTCTTTTTTTCAGTTTTTATCAGGACTGGCACCCCATCCATCAACCACAACCATCACGGCTTTCTTTTTTTCAGTTTTTCTCAGGACCGTCACGGCTTTCTTTTTTTTCGTTTTTATCAGGACCGGCACCCACCCATCATCCACAACCGTCACGGCTTTCTTTTTTTCAGTTTTTATTAGGACTGGCACCCCATCCATCAACCACAACCGTCACGGCTTTCTTTTTTTCAGTTTTTATCAGGACCGTCACGGCTTTCTTTTTTTCAGTTTTTATCAGGACCGGCACCCACCCATCAACCACAACCGTCACGGCTTTCTTTTTTTCAGTTTTTATCAGGACTTGCAACCCATCCATCAACCACAACCGTCACGGCTTTCTTTTTTCCAGTTTTTATCAGGACCGTCCCGGCTTTCTTTTTTTCAGTTTTTATCAGGACCGGCACCCACCCATCAACCACAACCGTCACGGCTTTCTTTTTTTCAGTTTTTATCAGGACTCGCACCCCATCCATCAACCACAACCGTCACGGCTTTCTTTTTTTCAGTTTTTATCAGGACCGTCACGGCTTTCTTTTTTTCAGTTTTTATCAGGACCGGCACCCACCCATCAACCACAACCGTCATGGCTTTCTTTTTTTCAGTTTTTATCAGGACTGGCACCCCATCCATCAACCACAACCTTCACGGCTTTCTTTTTTTCAGTTTTTATCAGGACCGTCACGGCTTTCTTTTTTTCAGTTTTTTATCAGGACCGGCACCCACCCATCAACCACAACCGTCACGGCTTTCTTTTTTTCAGTTTTTATCAGGAATGGCACCCCATCCATCAATCACAACCGTCACGGCTTTCTTTTTTTCAGTTTTTATCAGGACCGTCACGACTTTCTTTTTTTCAGTTTTTATCAGGACCGGCACCCACCATCAACCACAACCGTCACCGCTTTCTTTTTTTCAGTTTTTATCAGGACTGGCACCCCATCCATCAACCACAACCGTCACGGCTTTCTTTTTTTCACTTTTTATCAGGACCGTCACGGCTTTCTTTTTTTCAGTTTTTATCAGGACCGGCACCCACCCATCAACCACAACCGTCACGGCTTTCTTTTTTTCAGTTTTTATCAGGACCGGCACGGCTTTCTTTTTTTCAGTTTTTATCAGGACTGGCAACCCATCCATCAACCACAACCATCACGGCTTTCTTTTTTTCAGTTTTTATCAGGACTGGCACCCCATCCATGAACCACAACCGTCACGGCTTTCTTTTTTTCAGTTTTTATCAGGACTGGCACCCCATCCATCAACCACAACCGTCACGGCTTTCTTTTTTTCAGTTTTTATCAGGACTGGCACCCCATCCATCAACCACAACCGTCACGGCTTTCTTTTTTTCAGTTTTTATCAGGACCGTCACGGCTTTCTTTTTTTCAGTTTTTATCAGGACCGTCACGGCTTTCTTTTTTTCATTTTTTTCTCAACAACGAAAAAAGCACAGTGTAGAAGCCTACCTTGCCACGCGGGCTGCACTATAGTCTACCTACCTTCATTTTACTTTTTATTTTATTTTGTGGTTACAGCTACTCGTGGAGTGTTGTATATTTTGGAAGCACAAATGACAAGTGCTGAAGCATGACCAAGGGGCCAGGGCCATAGTCACCAAGACCCACGGCAACCTTGTATGTACAGTGATTACTTTGCTACAGTGCATCGTTTTTTGCTAACAAAGGAATTAGTTGCTATGCCCCAGGCCATAGCCCTGGCAGCCCGGGGCCTGTCTACACCCCCGAACCAGGTGAAGATGGACCAACACGGTGTAGCAGCAATTCACTGGCCCGAGAAACTGGATGCAAAGACATGGGCCAAACCATAATTCAGCCGAGTTTTTACATGTGACATATTACCAAAGAACAATTTTGAATTTTTTAATTACCAACATACTCCCTCCGTCCCAAAATTCTGGTCTTAGCTTTGTTTAAAAAAGGATGTATCTAAATACTAAAAGTTGACTAGATACATTCATATCTAAACAAATTCAAGACAAGAATTTTGAAACGGAGGGAGTATGTGCTTTTGTTTTTGTTTTTGTTTTTGTTATAAGTCACCTGAACTATTAGTGGAGTTATCATTATCTTGTACATATCACATATAAGTCATCCGATGTTTCCACTCTAACTGACTTGACTTATCACATATAAGTAGTACTGCTTGTCACCCATAAGTTACCTGATTTATCACATATTATATATATATATATATATATATATATATATATATAATAATAATAATAATAATAATAATAATAATAATAATAAGACTACAAAGCCTGCAAGGGATCCATTTTTCTGGTTTTTTGAATTTTTTTAGTTCCTCTAGGAAAATAACACGTGTCACTTGTATCTTTGTTTACTCTCGTTGCTTTCCTCGCTGGTGCATTTGCATGCATGCATGTGTAGACGGGATGTAGTATTTTTTTCTCCTCTCGCTGCTTGCTAATTACCCAGGCTGTTGCTTTGTGCTTTCATCGCTTTGACCAGAGTGGGCATGCTTGTCATTTTTTTATTATTTAAACTGGCTAACACTGCGTACAGTACACTATCCAGGCTGACACTGCGTACAGTCTCTCTATTCGAATTAGATTTTGGACCACTACTTGCAAAATATTATTTAGTACTACCTCCGTCCGGAAATACTTGTCCTAGAGATGACTATATCTAGACTTATTTTAGTTATATATACATCTATTATATTCATTTCTACGACAAGTATTTTCGGACGGAGGGAATATATGTTTTCAGGTAGATCAACAAACATGTTTTTTTCTTTTCACCTATATGTAACTGAATTTTGTACTTTTTAACATATATTTTTGCAATATAAAGAGAGTTCCATCAATTATAAAACCATGATGTAATATATTTTGTACTTTTTAAAATAATTTGTTCCATCATATATCCCTCTTCGTCATCGGTTATATACTTGTATTTTAGATTGTGTTACTGGTGCGTTGTGTTTTTTAGGTATGGGTGATGATGATACACGGCGGCGACGACAAGAATGACGGGATGTTCGTCGTGGGAAACGTCATGTAGATTCATTGTCTGGTTGGTATTTGTTATGGTTCTTCTTTTTTCATGTTGTGTGGTTGCGTTACTTTTGTACTCTTTTGTTTTAGATTTATAAAGGGTCTCTCTATTCGAATAAGATTTTGAATTGCTACTTGCATAATATTAATTTGTATATGTTTTCAGGTAGATCAACAAACATGCTGTTTTCTTTTCACTTATATGTATCTGAATTTTGTATTTTTTAATATATATTTTTGCAATATAAAGGGTGTTCCAGCAATTATAAAACCATGGTGCAATATATTTTGTAATTTTTAAAATAATTTGTTTCATCGTATATCCCTCTCTGTCATTGGTTATATACTTGTATTTTAGATTGTGTTACTGGTGCGTTGTGTTTTTTAGGTATGGGTGATGATGATACACGACGGCAACAGCAAGAACGATAGGATGTCCATCGCGGGAAACGTCATGTAGATTCATCGTCTGGTTGGTATTTGTTATAGTTCTTCTTTGTTCGTGTTGTGTGGTTGCGTTAGTTTTGTACTCTTTTATTTTAGATTTTTTCTGATTTTTTAATTGATTTGTTGCTTTCTGTAGACAGAAGGAATGTTTGAAGTGCGTTTAAAGAGTTTGTTGATCCTTGTCTTGTTGCTGTTAGAGTTGCATCGGATGTGGAAGTTTTTTACTGCCTGTATTTTACTACTGGTTGGTTGTATGGTTCTGTCACGTGGACCAACCCCTTCTTGTGCGTTTGTTTATTCCGTATTATTTCTAATATTATTCATATGTGTGATGTATTTGTTTAATTTAAAATTTCTCCTTTTTTATATGGTGCGTTTGTTTATTCCGTATTATTTCTAATATTATTCATATGTGTGATATATTTGTTTAATTTAAAATTTCCTTTTTTTATATATTTCTTTCTACACCTGTTGTTAGTCGTGTTGATGCTGCTTGGGATCGTCGAAAGCGAAGGATTCTTCGAAATTATTATACTGGCAAATATGAAGGTGTATATTTCTTGTTTTCCTTTGTTATGATCGCAGATGTAGATTGTTTTGTTGGCTGTTGGTTTAAGATTGCAGCTTTTTGTTGTCTTGTAGTTTGTGCCATGGAGCCGCCGTTTGCGAAGGACAATATATTACTTCTTAAAGATAGTTAGTTTTGTACGTCGTTTCCTTTGGATCTCCTGTTTGCTTTTAGCTCACTTACTGTTGATTTTTTGTTATCATTCTTAGGTGTTTCTCGAGCGTTCGCTCTTATTATGACGGTCCTGAGTATGTTCGTCCAACGTGCGGTGCTTCATTTTGGTTTTTGGAAGGTCGTAAGAGTTATGTCACTGGTGGTGGTCGCCTTCCAGTGTATACTAGCTGCTGCAAGGGAGGCAAAGTGTCCTTGCCTCCGTTTCCTGATTGGCCATCTCCTCTCAAGGACTTAATCAAATTTGATGGAGGCCCTCTATCTAGCCGTTTTATGCGTTCGATTTAGGCATTCTAATTCTATGTTTTGTTTCACGTCTCTTGTCAAGATCCATTAAGCAGCCAATGTCACTCACCAGCAAGAGAAGTGACGGCAAGTGAACTTCAAGCACTTGTGAAGAGAAGCGAGAAGATTCACAAGATGTCAAAGAAAGGTACAAATATCTAAGAAGCAATCGAGATTTCATCTTCCGACGACGCCAACGTTAAAGAGTGAACAACTAGCTTAGCAACTAAACCGAATGGTTCTTCGTGCACTATAAATAAAGCACAAGGACATCTCAAGATCAAGTTATCTTCATGACAACAACCAACTAAGAGTTCACTTCATGCACCCTGTATAATTAGTAGTAATCTAATCTTGTCATGGCTGTATCTTAGTAGTAATGTAATTAAACGTGAGAATGGTTATTAAAAAACCAGATGTAACGGTTCGGTTCTTACTTTGGGTTTGATTGATTCAGGTTTTATTGAGTTGAGATTTTTTTAGTTTGGTTTTGGTTTGGGCATGTAGAGAAACCAGTTTGGGTATAGTTGGTTATGGGTTTAAAAGGTTTGGTTATTAGCGGTTATAAACTATGGGTCCAAACCGGTTTCTATGCATTGGTTATATGCAATAATCAACGACGACCGAGAACGAGTATCTTTGATCCGCGTGCATGCTGTAATGCACTATGTAATTATGTATTATGGGCAAACAACAGATGAAAATCGGAAGTGTTTTCTTGTGCTTTCTCTAAGCAATTTGGTTTTAATACACTTGTTAGTGAGCTTTTTAATCATGGGCATGTTCTTTTTGCATCTTACTGTGTGTTGACTGTATCTCAAGGATTACTTTGTTTCTAAACCGTTGTAGATGCACTTATGTCTTTTTTATCTCATTTGTTTCTTAACATGTCAATTTGTGTAATCATATGTACATTAAAGCAAATCCATGGTTATGTATTGGGTTTAAACCCACGGTTATGTTTTGGGTTTAAATTGGTTTGGGTGGAAAAAAATAGTGGGTATGGTTTTGGTTGGGCTAAAAATGACACTAAATGGATATGGTTCAAGTATGATTTTAAGAGATAAATGAATGGGTATGATTCAAGTATGGTTTAAGTATGAAATCATTCTCAGGTTGAAATGTAATCCTGTCATGGTTGTATCTTCCCTTTATACTATCCATGGATGTAGCTCGCACGTGTGTTCCTCCTTTCACTTTTGCATGACCCTTCTTTTATTATTATATAACATTGACACGTCGACGCACCAGAATGTTGGTATCAAGCACGCATACATAATGGTGTGGCCGTCCGAAAATGACAGATGGCTATCCCTATGCATTCACGCACCTAACAAACCTTGTTGTAGATACTCAAGCTCTCCACAATAAAAATGGTCGAACAAATATCTGCTGCAACTCAGATGTGCATCCTTTCAAACACAGCCGCATCCCCTCACTAGTTACACTATGTTAGCAAGTCTTATGGAATTGTACGAAAAACCTAGAACCACCAGCTACTTTAAGGAAAAACCTAAAACCACCAGCGATCGTCTCTGTCCCCACCATTACCATGCCGTCGCTCGCCGGCCTCATCACTATCCGGTTCACCCGCGTCAATTTCCTGCTATGGAAAGCGCAGGTCGTCCCCAACCTCACCGACGCTGGCATCTTCGGCTACCTTGATGGAACCGTCCCCGCGCCGCCGCAGATGATCACCGAGGGCACCGGCGACGCTGCGCACTTGGTGCCCAACCCCGCGCACGAGCCATGACGGAGGACCGACCAGGTTGTACTCGGCGCGTTCCTATCCTCCATGACGGAGGAATGCTTGCCCGGATGACTCGAGCGACCTCCTCAGCGACCGTCTGGTTCGCCCTGGACGCGATGTTCGCCGCCCAAAACCGGGCTAGCATACGCCAACTCCGCACGCAGCTGTCCCGGACGAAGAAGAAGGTCATGTCCGCGGCGGAGTATTTCGATGTTTTAAATAGCGGGCTACGGCAAATAGCGGTAGACCTCTAAAAAGGCTATAGCGGAGCTATAGCGGGCTCTAGCAGGCTATAGCGTGCATTTTGTACATGAGACCATTTAGCGACACCCTGCTAAAAAGGTTATAGCAAGGTTATAGCGGGGCTATAGCGGGCTATTTAAAAATATGATTTCCACAAGATGATGGGCTATGCCGATGCCTTGACCATTGTCGGCGACGTACTGTTTGATGACGAGGTCATTGGGCATATCATTGGTGGGCTGGGTCACGAGTATGACCCTCTCATGACGTCGCTCGCCATCTTCAAAGGAGATGTGAGCCTCTCCGACTTCTACGCCTACCTCCTCAGCTTCGAGGCGCGTCAGGTTAGGCATGCCACCAACAACGACGATTTCTCTTCCTCGGTCAACAACGTCGTGCACCACGGCAATGGCTCCGGGTCCCGCGACGGCAACCGCAACAACAACAGCGGCCATGAAAACCGTAACAGCGGCTACAACGGTGGCAATGGTGGCCACTATGGTGGCAACGGCGGCCGTGGCAACAATGGTGGCCGCCAAAATGGCCACGGCGGTGGTAGAAACCGCTGTCTCCCCAGGTGCTAGGTATGTCGCAAGGAGGGGCACTACGCCCTTGACTGTCGCGAGCGCTACAACCACGTCTACCAATCAGATGAGCATCGCAGCGGCAACATGGCGACGCACGACCACCGCGACAACAACTGGTACCTCGATACCGGTGCCATCGACCATCTCACCAATGACCTCGACCGCCTGACCATGCATGAGCGCTATGGTGGGAAGGATCAAGTTCAAGTTGCAAACGGTGCAGGTTTGAAAATTTCTCACATTGGTCGATACGTCATTCTAAACTTGCTGGCTCAGGTGATCCTATCATCTTGAAAAATGTCTTGCATGTTCCTGAAATTCACAAACATCTACATTATGTTTATCGCCTTGTTTCGGATAACCGAGTGTTTGTGAAATTTCATCATTATTTCTTTTGTGTGAAGGAAAAAATCACGAGGAGGGTCCTTCTTCTCGGTACAAGCCACAATGGTCTCTATCCTGTCCCGTATGGTCGGCCGACGTCTTCGTCGTGTCAAGCTTTTTCCGGAGTTTGTTCTTCATCGAGTCATTGGCATCATCGCTTGGGTCACCCGTCAAATAATGTAGTTGAGTCTGTCGTTCGGTCAAATAAACTCCCTTGTTCGTCCAGTAATGATACTTTCATTTGTGATGCATGTCAGCGTGCTAAAAGTCATCAATTACATTATAATAATTCTTCCTGTATTTCTTCGAAACCACTTGAGCTTATTCATACCGATGTGTGGAGGCCTACCCTCGCCTCTTCCGGAGGTTTTAAATTTTATGTTAGCTTTGTTGATGACTTTAGCCGTTTTACATGGATTTATCTCCTTAAGCATAAATCTGATGTTGAACAAGTTTTCTACAATTTTCAAGCTCATGTCGAACGACTTCTCAACATAAACATCCGGGCGGTACAGTCTGATTGTGGGTGGAGGGGGGGTGAGTACCATCGCTTACATAACTTTTTTCAACGCGTAGGTATTTCCCATCGCGTGTCGTGTCCACACACCTCTCAACAAAACGGTGTCACTGAATGAAAGCACCGTCACTTGGTTGAAACCGGGCTTGCTCTCCTCGCACACTCCAATCTTCCTCCCTGTTATTGGGATGAAGCCTTCCTTACCGCATGTGATTTGATCAATCGCATGCCTAGCCGGACCCTCAAAAATATGACACCTCTGACTCGATCGCCTTCATGACATCTATCCCGATTATTCATTTCTTTGTATATTCAGATGTGCATGTTGGCCTAGTCTTCGCAAATACAACTCCCCGTAAGCTTGAGTTTCGTTCTAAGATGTGCGTATTTCTCGGATATAGTCCGTTTCATAAAGGATATAAATGTCTTGATAAATCCACCGGTCGCATCTATATTTCCCGTGATGTTGTCTTAGATGAATAAGTGTTTCCCTTTGCAACTAGTGCTTGTCCTGATTTATCATCGGTAAATCCTCCCGTGTCGTTCCCATCAACTGAGCCAGTAGTTCAGGATGCTAATGTGAGAAACTACAATCTGTCATTTTTGTTTCCTGAAGCTTGTCCTGCAGGTGCAGGTTCAGAGGAGCAGCGTCCATCTACAGTTGACGTACAAGACACGTCCCACGTGCATGCTACAGCGCCATGTATCCAGCCGGCGTGTAACACGCGTCTGATCGCACAGGTTCTTTTTACTGTTTCGACCAATGTGACGTAAAAAAATCACAGAACGAACTCAATCCGAAAGTGTTTCACGATCTGATCCTTTTTAGAAACGCCAGAATCCGTGGTGTTGCTGGTGTACATAGAAACATCAGTCCACCATGACGTTTTTGATTCACATTCAGACGCTAGTCTAGCTCGCGTTGCAACTCAGGCCGAAACGTCAAAGATCTTGGCGTTTCTGGACTATGTGCAAACGCCACTAAGGTTGGCGTTTCTGATCTGAAACTGGAATGCAGCTATAGATGGAAGCCACGGTGGTCCCCAAAATCAAGCTCCCGCTCCAGGAAATCCTTCGCAGCTTGGGCGGGAGGTCCCCAGCGCGCAGGGCCCGGTGTTGCAGTAGCTGCACCGGCCGCTCCACGGGGTGCTTCTCCGTCGCCGCCGGTCGCGCCGCCGGCTCCTTCGATGGCCTCATCGCTGGCCTCCTCGACGTCGCCGGCCACACCGCCGGCTCCTTCGGCAGCCCCTACTGTCGAGCCCCCTACTATCGAGCGTGCTCGCACGCGGCTGCAGAACAATGTCCGCTGCCCGAAGGTCCACACTGACGACACTGTCCAGTACAACCCGTACCGTCGCAGTTTCAGTGCCGTCGCTCCGTCCACGCATCGACATGCTCTTGTTGATCCTGCGTGGAAAGCAGCTATGCAGGAGGAGTTTTCTGCTCTTCAACATACTGCAACGTGGTCACTCGTCCCACGTCCCTTCGGCACCAACATTGTTAGTTGCAAGTAGATTTTCAAAGTAAAGCAACACCCTGATGGCTCCCTTGACAAATACAAGGCTTGACTGGTTGCTCGTGGGTTTACTCAGGGATATGGTATTGATTACCTTGACACATTTAGTCCAGTTGTTAAACCAGCTACGGTTCGTCTTGTGCTCTCGCTTGTTGTTTCACAGGGGTGGTGTGTGCGGCAAATTGATGTCAACAATGCATTCCTTCACGGTGTGCTTCATGAGGACGTGTATATGCAGTAGCCACCTGGCTTCGAGGACTCTCGTCACCCTCACCATGTTTGCAAGCTTCGGAAGTCTATTTACGGGTTGAAACAGTCTCCGCAGGCTTGGTATTCTCGCCTTAGTGATCGGCTGCAACAACTTGGGTTTCATTCTTCCAAGGCTGACACCTCCCTCTTAATTTTTCAGCAAGGAGTTGTGATCATTTACATGCTAGTCTATGTTGATGATATTGTCATTGTTGGCTCTTGTTCCCAAGCAGTAGACCGGTTGCTTCGCACACTCTCTCGGTCTTTTTCCATCAAAGACCTTGGCCGCCTTGCTTACTTCCTTGGAATTGAAGCCACCTACAATTCTGGGGGAATGGTGCTCTCTCAGCAAAAACATGCTAATGGCCTTCTTCATCGTGCACATATGGAGAATTGCAAGGAGGTTTCTACTCCCATGTCAGTCACACACAAGTTGGCAGCACACCTTGGCACTCCACTTAGTGATGATGACGCCTTCAGCAGCTATCAGAGTATGGTTGGAGGGTTGCAGTATCTCACACTCACTCGTCCTGATATTTCATTTGCTATAAACAAGGTGTGTCAATATCTGTCCAAGCCCACGGATGTGCATTGGGAAGCTGTCAAGCGCATACTAAGGTATATCAAGGGTACTGTGGTGACTGGACTTCACATTCGTCGGTCAAGCTCCATAGTTCTGAGTGTCTTCACGGATGCTGATTGGACAAGATGTCTCGATAACAGACGCTGCACTGATGGTTTTGTGGTTTTCTTTGGACCTAACCTGATTTCATGGAGTGCTCGAAAACAGCCCACAGTGTCACGATCTAGTACCGAGGCAGAATACAAGGCCCTTGCAAATGGTGCAACTGAAGCTACTTGGGTGCAATTTTTGCTTAGGGTATTGGGAGTATCCCTACCACGACCCCCGATTTTATGTAGGCGCCACCTACCTGAGTGCAAATCCAGTATTTCATGCAAGGACGAAGCATATTGAGGTGGATTTCCACTTCGTCGGAGAAAAAGTGGCGCAAAGAGCATTAGATGTCCGTTTTGTGTCCTCCGGTGATCAAGTGGCAGATGCTTTCACTAAACCTGCTACAAAGATAATGTTGGAGAAATTATGACGCAATCTCAACCACTAGTGGAAAACGGGCCTTTGGCCTGGACCCTTTGGTCCCGGCCTCCCTCTGGGCCGGGACTAAAGGCCCGGCCACGTCGCCCCAAATCGCAATGCCACCCACGGGGCTTTGGTCCCGGCCCGTAAGGAGCCTTTAGTCCCGGTTTGTGTCCCAAACCGGGACTAAAGGGCTACGCGGTGTGCAGCCCGCATGTGCGCCACCTTTAGTCCCGGTTTGTGTCTCAAACCGGGACTAAAGTCCTCTGCCTATATATAGCACAGCCCCCCTCTCCCCTCTTCCTTGCATTTTTCTTGGATGGAAGAGTGTGGGTGTGTGCTAGCTCTCCATTTTTTTATGCACTAGAGGTGTTTGTTGAAATGTGTGTTAGAGCGATGCCGCTTCAGTTCACCGAACACAACTACGATATGAGATGCCTGAGCCACGCTTAAACCTCTTCCTCTTTATTTCTACTTATTCTAAAAGGTTAGCAACTATATTTCCTCGTTTAGACCGTGCGGTACTAATTTTTAGGATCGTGATTGTATTTGATATACTGTCGTATAACGCAGATGAGCCATCCATGGATGTACGGTGATCGACGCACATCCGCTTACAGAGAAGGCGTGCATTCTTTTACAGAGAAGCCGATGCGAACAAGCATGGTGGTGGCTTTATGTTTTGTCCATGTGTTGAATGTCGGAATGAGAAGGATTACACTTCCTCAAGAGTCATTCAGAGCCACCTGCTTTGGTCCGGTATTATGTCGGGCTATAATGTTTGGACCAAGCACGGAGAAAGAGGGGTTATGATGGAAGACGACGATGAAGAAGAAGAGAACGATGATGACAACTACGGATCTATGTTCCCTGAGTATGCTGATACCGCAATGGAAGACAATGAAGAAGAAGATCAGGATGAAGAACGGGAACCAGATGAGCCCGCTGATGATCTTGGCCGGGTCATTTCTGATGCACGGCGAGGTTGTGACATAGAAAAGGAGAGGTTGCAGTTCGAGAAGATGTTACAGGACCACAATAAATTGTTGTACCCAACTTGTGAAGATGGCTAGAAGAAGCTGGGTAGCACACTGGAATTGCTGAAGTGGAAGGCAGAGACCGGTGTGACTGACTCGTCATTCGAAAAGTTGCTGGTACTGATGAAGAAGATGCTTCCAAGAAAGAACGAATTGCCCGCCAGCACGTACGAAGCAAAGAAGCTTGTCTGCCCTCTAGGATTAGACGTGCAGAAGATACATGCATGCCCTAATTTCTGCATCCTCTACCGCGGTGAGAAGTACGAGAATATGGATAAATGCCCGGTATGCACTGCATTGCGGTATAAGATCAGAAAAGATGACCCTGGTAATATTGAGGGCGAGCCACCCAGGAAGAGGGTTCCTGCCAAGGTGATGTGGTATGCTCCTATAATACCACGGTTGAAACGTCTGTTCAGAAATAAAGATCATGCGAAGTTGTTGCGATGGCACATGGAAGATCGTATGAAAGACGATAAGTTGAGGCACACCGCTGATGGTCGGCAGTGGAGAAAAATCGAGAGAGAGTTCCCGAGATTTGCAGCTGACGCAAGGAACTTATGGTTAGGTCTGAGTACAGATGGCATGAATCCTTTTGGGGAGCAGAGTTGCAGTCACAGCACCTGGCCCGTTACTCTATGTATCTACAACCTTCCTCCTTGGTTGTGCATGAAGCGGAAGTTCATTATGATGCCAGTGCTTATCCAAGGTCCAAAGCAACCCGACAACGATATTGATGTGTACCTAAGGCCATTAGTTGACGAACTTTTACAGCTGTGGGCCGAACCAGGTGTACATGTGTGGGACGAGCACAAACAAGAGGAATTTGACCTTTGAGCGTTGCTTTTCGTAACTATCAATGATTGGCCTGCTCTTAGTAACATTTCAAGATAGTCAAACAAGGGATACAATGCATGCACGCACTGTTTGGATCAGATAGAAAGTATATAACTGGACAAATGTAGGAAGAATGTGTACCCGTACAATCGTCGTTTTCTTCCGCCCAAGCATCCCTTAAAGAAAAAAGGCAAGCATTTCAATGGCAAGGCAGAACCCCGGGGGAAGCCTGTCATCCATACTGGTGCTGAAGTATTTGATATGGTGAAAGATTTAAAAGTAATCTTTGAAAAGGGTCCTGGCAGCCAACCTGTTCCTAACGGCCCTGATAAGCGCGTACCCATGTGGAAGAAGAAATCTATATTTTGGGAGCTACCCTACTGGGAAGTCCATGAGGTCCGCTCGGCAATTGACGTGATGCACCTGACGAAGAATCTTTGCGTGAATATTCTAGGCTTCCTGGGCTTGTATGGGAAGTCAAAAGATACACCGAAAGCACGGGAGGACCAGGAACGTCATAAAGGAAGAGAAGGCATGCATCTAGGGCAGTTTCAAGGGCGTGCCAGCTACGCTCTTACTAAGGAAGAGAAGGAAATCTTCTTTGAAGTCCTTTTCAGTATCAAGGTCCCGACTGGCTTCTCGTCGAATATAAAGGGAATCGTAAATATGAAAAACAAAAAATTCCAAAACCTAAAGTCTCATGACTGCCACGTGCTTATGACGCAATTGCTTCCGGTTGCATTGAGGGGAATTCTACCGGAAAATGTTCGCCTGGCAATTGTGAAGGTATGTGCATTCCTCAATGCAATTTCTCAGAAGGTAATCGATCGAGAAAGTCTATCAGGGTTACAGATTGATGTGGTCCAATGTCTGGTCAGCTTTGAGTTGTTGTTCCCGCCATCCTTCTTCAATATAATGACACACCTCCTAGTTCACCTAGTCGAAGAGATTAGAATTCTCGGTCCTGTGTTTCTACACAATATGTTCCCCTTCGAGAGGTTCATGGGAGTCTTAAAGAAATATGTTCGTAACCGTGCTAGGCCAGAAGGAAGCATCTCCAAGGGCTATGGAACAGAGGAGGTTATTGAGTTTTGTGTGGACTTTCTTCCTGACCTTAAGCCGATTGGTGTTCCTAAATCTTGGTATGAGGGTAGGCTGACAGGAAAAGGCACACTAGGAAGGAAAGCAAAAGTATGTATGGACGGGCATTCTTTCTCTCAAGCACACTACACAGTTCTACACAATTCCACCGTGGTGGCTCCGTATATCGCGAGACACGAGAATATTCTATGCTCCGAAAACCCGGGGAAGGCTGACTCTTGGATTAAAGGGGAACACGAGAAAGTTTTCCGCAGTTGGTTGCAGACACATCTCATGAATGATGACACCGTTGGAGATCAGCTGGACTGTTTGGCCTGGCCACCATCTTCGACTATATGTACTTCCCAAGGGTATGAGATAAATGGGAATACATTTTACACAATTGCCCAAGATAAAAAGAGCACCAACCAAAATAGCGGTGTCCGCTTTGATGCAACAAACGAGAATGGGCACTGTTTGGAAACATATTACGGGTACATAGAGGAGATATGGGAACTTGACTATGGACCTACTTTTAAGATCCCTTTGTTTCAGTGCAAATGGGCGAAGCTGACAGGAGGCGGGGTAGTTGTAGACCAAAAGTACGGCATTACAACAGTTGATCTCAACAATCTTGCGTACATGGACGAACCATTTGTCCTAGCCAATGATGTCACTCAGGTTTTCTATGTGAAGGACATGTCTACAAAAACGAGAAAAAGAAATTAGCAAAAGAAGATATCGTCCGATGAGCCAAAACGCCACATAGTTCTTTCAGGGAAAAGAAACATCGTGTGAGTAGATGACAAGACAAACATGTCAGTAGATTATAATAAGTTTCATGAAATTCCGCCCTTCAAAGTGAAAACTGACCCAAGCATCCTACTGAATGATGAAGATTCTCCATGGCTACGACCCAGAAGAAAACATAAATAATAGATAGGAATATTGGTGCAATAATGTAATAATGTATTAAACCTTTTATGTAATGCATGTATGGAATGTACTAAACCTTTTAGTTTTGAATTATTTATTCAATTTCAAACACTTTTTATTTTCATAGTTTTGTCAAATTCTCAAATATGCAAAAAGAATTTTAATAAACCTTTGTAAGAGATGAGTTCTCGTTCGAAACGCTAATACTTCGAGAGAGATTGTCTGTTTTGTACACGAAGTGCATCCAGTTTTTATCGTAGCCCTCTCAACTTTTTAACACATGCTATGTGGGTGAAATGATGATAACATGCCAACTTTCAACATTTTCACAGTTCATTTGTAGTGCTTTTCAATTTCAGGGTCAACTAGCTCAAAAAAAAGTAAATGCACGAAGAATACCAAATGAAGTCAGAAATTGTTGAAATTTTGTGATGTGCCTTTGAATGGTGCATTTTGAACACACAAAAAGTATGGAGTTCAAATAAGTTAAAAAATGAAATCCCTTTGTAAGAGATGAGTTCTCGTTCAAAACGCAGATACTTCAGAGAGATTGTCCGTTTTGTACACGAAGTGCATCCAGTTTTTGTCGTAGCCCTCTCAAATTTTTAACACATGCTATGTGGGTGAAATGATGATAGCATGCCAACTTTCAACATTTTCAGAGTTCATTTGTAGTGCTTTTCAATTTCAGGGTGAACTAGCTCAAAAAAAAAAGTAAATGCACGAAGAATACCAAATGAAGTCAGAAATTGTTGAAATTTTGTGATGTGCCTTTGAATGGTGCATTTTGAACACACAAAAAGTATGGAGTTCAAATAAGTTCAAAAAAATAAAATCCCTTTGCAAGAGATCAGTTCTCGTTCGAAACCCTGATACTTCGAGAGAGATTGTCCGTTTTGTAAACGAAGTGCATCCAGTTTTTGTCGTAGCCCTCTCAACTTTTTAGCACATGCTATGTGGGAGAAATGATGATAGCATGCCAACTTTCAAAATTTTCAGAGTTCATTTGTAGTGCTTTTCAGTTTCACGGTCAACTAGCTCAAAAAAAAAGTAAATGCACGAAGAATATCAAATGAAGTCAGAAATTGTTGAAATTTTGTGATATGCCTTTGAATGATGCATTTTGAACACACAAAAAGTATGGAGTTCAAATAAGTTCGAAAAAATGAAATCCCTTTGTAACAGATGAGTTCTCGTTCGAAACTCTGATACTTCGAGAGAGATTGTCCGTTTTGTACACGAAGTGCATCCAGTTTTTGTCGTAGCCCTCTCAACTTTTTAACACATGCTATGCGGGTGAAATGATGATAGCATGCCAACTTTCAACATTTTCAGAGTTCATTTGTAGTGCTTTTCAATTTCAGGGTCAACTAGCTCAAAAAAAAGTAAATGCACGAAGAATACCAAATGAAGTCAGAAATTGTTGAAATTTTGTGATGTGCCTTTGAATGGTGCATTTTGAACACACAAAAAGTATGGAGTTCAAATAAGTTCGAAAAAATGAAATCCCTTTGTAAGAGATGAGTTCTCGTTTGAAACCTTGATACTTCGAGAGAGATTGTCCGTTTTGTACACGAAGTGCATCCAGTTTTTGTCGTAGCCCTCTCAACTTTTTAACACATGCTATGTGGGTGAAATGATGATAGCATGCCAACTTTCAAAATTTTCAGAGTTTATTTGTAGTGCATTTCAGTTTCAGGGTGAACTAGCGCAAAAAAAAAGTAAATGCACGAAGAATACCAAATGAAGTCAGAAATTGTTGAAATTTTGTGATGTGCTTTTGAATAGTGCATTTTGAACACACAAAAAGTATGGAGTTCAAATAAGTTCAAAAAAATGAAATACCTTTGTAACAGATGAGTTCTCGTTCGAAACAGTGATACTTCGAGACATATTGTCCGTTTGGTACAGGAAGTGCATCCAGTTTTTATCGTAACCTTCTCAACTTTTTAGCACATGGTATGTGGGTGAAATGATGATACCATGCCAATTTTTCCAACATTTTCAGAGTTCATTTGTAGTGCTTTTCAATTTCATGGTCAACTAGCGCAAAAACAATAAGTAAATGCAAGAAAAATACCAAATGAAGTCAGAAATTGTTGAAAATTTGTGATGTGCCTTTGAATGGTGCATTTTGAACAAACAATTGAGTTCAAATAAGTTCGAAAAAATGAAACCCTTTGTAATAGATGAGTTCTTGTTCGAAGCCGTGATACTTCGAGAGAAATTGTCCGTTTTGTACACGAAGTGCATCCAGTTTTTGTCGTAACCCTCTCAACATTTTAGTACATGATATGTGCGTGAAATGATGACACCATGGCAACTTTCAACATTTTCAGAGTTCAATTGTAGTGCTATTTAATTTCAAGGTCAACTAGCACGAAAAATAAATTTCAAGGTCAACTAAAAAAATTAAATGCACGAAAAATACCAAATGAAGTCAGAAATTGTTGAACATTTGTTATGTGCATTTGAATGGTTCATTTTGAACACACAAAAAGTATGGAGTTCAAATAAGTTTTAAAAAATGAAAATCTCTTTGTAACAGATGAGCTCTCGTTCAAAAACCATGATACTTCGAAAGAGATTGTCCGTTTTGTACACGAAGTGCATCCAGTTTTTGTTGTAACCCTGTCAACTTTTTAGTACATGCTATGTGGGTGAAATGATGATAGCATGCCAACTTTCAACATTTTTATAGCTCATTTGTAGTGCTTTTCAATTTGTGGGTCAACTAGCTCAAAAAAATAAGTAAATACACGAAAAATACCAAATGAAGTCAGAAATTGTTGAAAATTTGTTATGTGCCTTTGAATATTGCATTTTGAACACACAAAAAGTATGGAGTTCAAATAAGTTAAAAAAAATAAAATTCTTTTTGTAACAAATGAGTTTTCGTTCGAAACCGTGATACTTCGAGAGAGATTTTCCGTTTTGCACACGAAGTACATCCAGTTTTTGTCGTAACCCTCTCAACTTTTTGGCACATTCTATGTGGGTGAAGTTATGATTCCATGCCAACTTTCAACATTTTCAGAATTCATTTGTAGTGCTTTTTAATTTCAAGGTCGACCACCTAAAAACAAATAAGTAAATGCACGAAAAATCCTAAATGAAGTCACAAATTGTTGAAAATTAGTGATGTGCCTTTGAATGGTGCATTTTGAACACACAAAAAGTATGGAGTTCAAATAAATTCAAAAAAATGAAATCCCTTTGTAACAGATGAGTTCTCGTTCGAAACCGTGATACTTCGAGAGCGATTGTCCGTTTTGTACACGAAGTGCATCCATTTTTTTTCGTAACCCTCTCAAATTTTTACCACATGCTATGTGAGTGAAATGATGATACGAGTCTAACTTGCAAAGATTTCAGAGTTCATTTGTAGTGCTTTTTATTTCAAGGTCAACTAGCTCAAAAAAAAAAACGCACGAAAAATACCAAATGAAATCAGAAATTTCATAAAGTCTTTTTTTTAAATATTTAATAGAAAAAAAAAGAGTCAACTAAAAAGAGTTAACTAAAACATTAACTAAAAAGAATGAATGAAAAATAATCAACTAAAATTATCAAAGTACTTATTTGTTAAAAAGAATCAAGTAAAACATTAACTAAAAAGAAACAAAAAAAATCAACTCAAAAGAATTTTCATAAATGTTTTTGGTTAAAATCTTTAATAGAAAACTAAAATAAAATATAAAAAAGCTTTAATAGGAAAAATGAAAGTAAACTAATTCACGAATTTCAAAGAATTCAAATTTGGAAACTAAATAATTAGGTGTAAGTAGAAAAAAAGAGATAAATAAAGTAAAGAACAAAACAAAATAATGAAAAATATTTGAAAATATATGAGAATTTATAGAGAAAATTTTGTCCTTAAATTCACATATATTTTCAAGTTTTAAATTTAGATAGAGAGAGTGCGTTTAGGCTCTAAGCCTGCTTTAGAGAGGAGCTCGAAAGAGCACGCGTAACAGTGCTTATAAAGCACTGCCGGGGCTCCTTGCTAGGCGAGGTGGGACTAAAGGTTGCGATGCGCTGCGCCGGAGCCAGCCCAGCTCTTTAGTCCCGGGGCGTGGCTTGATCCGGGAATAAAGGCCCGTGCTACCCGTCTTTTGGGGTGCCGAAAAATGGTCTTTAATCCCGGGTTTTGGCTCGACCCGGGACTAAAGGGAGTCTTTAGTCCCGGTTCGAGCCACGACCCGGGACTAAAGCTCCGCCTTTATAAGCGAGAGTTGGAATTTTCCAACCCAAATCGCCCGATCTTTGCTCCTCCTCTTGCGTTCTATCTCGGTCGAACTGCGCTCGACGCCGCCGTCGTCGTCGTCGTCCTGCCGTCCCCCTCGCCCTGCCGTCCTCCTCGCCGTCGCCGTCGCACAGTCGCACTGCCCCTCGCCGTCGCCGTCGCACCGTCGCCCTGCCTCCTCGCCGTCGCACCGCGTCGCCCTGCCGTCTTCTCCTCGTCGTCTCCGTCGTCTTCGTCGTCGCACCGTCCCCTGCTACTCCTCGACATCGCCGTCGCCCCACAGGCGAGCCTCTCTCTTCTCTACTTTCTCGATCGATCGTCGATCGTGCATGTATACGTACGTGTAGATGCTTAATTAATTAGCTAGCCAGATTCTTAATTAGTAGATTAATTAGGTTATTTGTAGATTATATAGATGCTTAATTAGTAGATTAGGTTATTTGTGTTATTTTTGTGTGATGTAAATTTGTGTTATTAGGGTTAGGTAGTTAATTAATGTTAATTATAGTAGGTTAGTGTTAGCCAGTTTAGGGTTATGTAAATTTAAGTAAGTTAGTTTAGGGCCTTTTAGTTTAGGTCACAGTTAGTGTTTAAGCATATATAAATTAATCTACAATCTATAAATAGTGATATTATATGATAATATTTGAGATGTATTAGTGATAATATCGGTTATGTTTCGGTTTATCGTTGCTTCTTGTATGACTTTCATGAGTTGTTAAATGAGTAAGATGATAATGAGTTATATGTCATTTATTTGATGTGTGTATGTTATTGCACGGAACAGCTCCTAGTGCATATGTAGAGGATGATGCGCGCATTATGAATATAGAGGATGTCTTTGTGTTCTTGTGATGTGTGTGTTTAGGAAGGAAAGACTCGACATACCTAAACTCAACACGTTGCATATTGAGTAATATAGTGATCTGTTTTAGAATTAATAGTGATATGTCATATAAGTTTTCTCGTAGTTGCCTTTGATCGATTTTAAATGTTTGAACTATGAACATAGGAAATGTCTGACGACGAAAAGGAATTCGCTATGTGCGAATACTGCCAAGACGAGCGCGGCCTGTGCAACACGCCTCACCTAGTTGATGATAGGCGCTTCAGCATCATGCTGGATGAGGACTTCAAAGTGGATACAGTAAGTCACAACGACTAGTCTTTTTTCGTAATTAAGCATGACTTCTTTTGCTTCAATTTATAATTTTTATTTTTTATTATTGTACTAGCGTATCCCCTGCCATGTAAGAATTTATGTCTTGGATAAGATTGGTTTCAGTACTGAAAAAACTATGGAGGTAAAGATAGTTCACTTGAGGACCGAGCATGGTTATACTTTTGCCTTAAAGCTGTACAATGGAGACACCTACTCCATTTCTAAATGCAAAAATTGAGTAGCACTATACAAGGCTTATGCATTTAAGGCTAGTATGCTTATCACCTTTCATATTCGTCTGGAAGATGAAATTGAAGGTAATATCGACATCTCGGTCGATGTGCAGACGCCTCTAGTTCTACCATTATGTGAGTTTCTCAACCATATCTATTAATTAATTTATATTGTTTATTTAAAAATAGTCGACAACTTATTTCCATTGACAACTTATTTTCATTGTTCAGAAAATGTATGGGAGATGGTAGACAGAACCTACTACTACAATGATGAAGTAGAATTAACTTATAAGGAGAAAAATCATCTTGTCGCATTTATTAATGATCTTGAGAATTACAATAGCTGTCTTCAAACTCCTCCACATTATGATAAATACGCGCCACTAGTGCATGTGGTGAACTGCGGTAACATGCATGGAGATTGCATGATAAAATTTTCTACTATTACGACATCCGTTCATCTTTTGCATAAATTCTTGTAACACTAAACTACATTGCCAACTACAAAGTTATTACTATGTTTTTCAACAGAAAATTCTGGAGGATTGTGTGCCTCCTTTGATGTTTCCAAGAGGTCACGTTCTTGTTATGAGCATATGGCCAACTCGGCCAGATCATCCTAGGTGTATGCAATTCTTCTGTTCATATCATATTTCTAAAAGCGATGAAATGACAATCAAAGATTGGAAAAAATGTATGGTCCATCGTAGAGAGCTAATTGGAAGCAACATTGTGCTTAGGTCAAGAATTGGAGACATAATGATCTCCATTCTCCATAATGGATCGTTAGGGCCTATCTTGTTTTATGATATTCTACCTAAGAGAGGGTAGAGTAGGTCCTATGAGAGAGGAGTAGGTCGTAGGTACAATGTGTTATTATGTGCTACAATGTTTTATAGTTGATGCTGATGATGAGTAGGAGTTGTGATTATGACTAATGACCAACTTATTATATGATGTCTATGATGATTATTACCAGATGTCATAAATGACTGGTCGATACGCCACAATACCTAAGGGACCGAGGAGAATGAGAGGAAACTTCTCTCTATTAATTAGCTAGCTAACACAATATGAAACCATTAAATTAACCCTCCACCCCCCATTCAAAAAAAAAACCATAAACCCTAAAAAGTGCTAAAAAAGCAGCGAAGAAATAGCCCCGGTTCGTAATACGAACCCCCCGGTTCGTAATACGAACCTCTACTAATACCCCCCTCGCTCCCAGCGCCGCCACGTGGAGGTTCATTAGCCCTAGTTTGTAATACGAACCGGGACTAATACCCCTCCCCCTCGCTCCCAGCCCCGCCACGTGGAGGCTCATTAGCCCCGGTTCAGGGCCGAACTGGGGCTAGCATTAGCCCCGGTTGATTAGTCCCGCTTCGCGAACTGGGACTAAAGGCCCAACCGAACCGGGGCTAAATGCCCTTTTTCTACTAGTGAAGTATAAAGTTAAGACAGTTATTTTGGGTTAGAGGAACTAAATGTCAACCAGGTTATAAATAGTCCCACATCGCCCGCTTACATCCTATACATGCAATTTATATAGGTTTTTGACTTTTCTGTGTGTTAAGAAGCTGTGTAGGACTAACAAAAGAGAGACAAAGGTAGAAAAAATGAAGCCAATTAACAGTTTAAAATATAAGTATAATGATAAGGAAGCAAAGAAAGGCTATTAACGTGACTCATACATTCATGGTTGCGACATAAACGGGTGACAAGATTTGAGGCCAGAAACATCGGTTGCACTTATATTTTGTTGTTGTTGAGATATACTTATATTATAAACCTACATGTGGGTAGAGGGTTGTCTACATTACTTTCTGTTGTATTGTTCGATCTGGTACGTCCATCCTTCATCCAATGGCTGGTTTCCTGCCCGTTACGGTGTGACTATGGTACGTCCATCCTTCATCCAATGGTTGGTTTCCTGCTGGTTACGGCGTGACTCTGGACGACCACCTAGCCCGTGCTTGATTATAGTACACATTATTTCTGTTTAAATATGTCTCAAATCATAAGTTTTAATTCTTCTGATGATGAAATGAAGGTGAGGAATAACATCTTGCATGTGCAGAAGAAATTATGTTTCAATATTTTAAATATTGTTATTTTTTTATTCTTATGCTTGAGTTTATTTATGCATGTGTACTCGAGTATGTCAATGGTTCATAGGACAATGCAACTGCAAAGAATGTTCAGTTCAGAGTATCTCAATGATTCACGGAACATTAGCAGCAGGTTCGACAAGCTTGAACTACTATTACATGACATTTAGATTGATCACAAGGACCACTGTGGTATCTTCTTTTTTTTTTGCGGAAGAAGGACCACTGTGGTATCTAAAATCAAGAGAATGTCTTACAGGAAATATGCTAATTGAACATCAGCCGAAATAACTCAACGTTGAATGCATGCATTTGCAATGGTATGTGATCCTAATCCATCCAAGCGGACCGAAATACAACCTCTTTGCAGCACGCTACAATACATCAAACATCGATAACCACATACTATGATGGCATGGTTACTGAAAAGCTAGTCAGTTTGACTAACCCAAACATGACTGTCGGTTTGGCTTCTTCGGAACAGGGCATGACACAAAACAATTAATGTTTTTTGCGTCTGAGAATGACACAAGCATGTTTCGGTTAATGGGATCCTACAACTACGAACACACACGTCAATTATAAGTACTCCCTCCGTAAAATAATATAAGAGTATGTTTAGATCACTATCTTAGTTATCTAAACACTCTTATATTAGTTTACAAAGGTAGTAACTTCGACACAAACAGGTTTTGGTTAATGGGATCTACAATAGCGACGACACACGTCAATAATAAGTAACTTGGATGTACTACGTGAAACACGGCGATCCAACTATCACGATGACAAAAATTATACGCGTCCAACCCTAAGACTGTCATGTTGAGCTCTTTGGCCAACACGACTAACGGAAGGGTTGGCCCGGAAAAAGTGATCAAATCGTTTGTCGTTGGTTTCTCGTACAATAACACTACTATCAGAAGTTCTTGTTTGGCCAGTGCCACGTCGGTGGGTGTAGCAGAGACCGCGGAACATTGACAGTCAAAGACGACAAGCTGCTTGGCCTCGGTACGTGTATGTGGCACGACTATCCACGAGTCGTTTATTTAAACGAATTCCGGTGAAACCAAGGTGAATTTATGAAATGAAATTCTTGTCTTAGGTTTGTCTAGAAAATGGATGTATCTAAATATTAAAATATGACTAGATACATTCATATCTAGACAAACCTAAGACAAGAATTTTAAAACGAAGGGAGTATATTCTTAGAATAGGAAAAGCAAGTCTAAATTATTAATTAATATAGTATTAAGAAGAACAAGTTATTAAAAAAAAGCAGTGGAAGATACTAGTACGTACAACGGCAATATCGATTTTGAGGGCCTAGTATTACTTTGTTTTTACTCGTGTCCATAGAGCGAGAGGGAAAGTTGATTTCAAAAAAAAGGAAGATTTGATTTTGACCGAGGGGGGGAGAGAGGAGACCACCGCGGCTACAAAAGCAAGCCCCGCGGCGCACCATCCCCTCCTCTCCACCTGCTCCTCTCTCTCTCTCTCTCTCTCTCAGCTCCCATCGCGCCAGCCCTTCTCTCAGCTTCTCCTTCAGATCCCGAGATGCTGTGCGCAGCAGCAATGGTGAGGGCTAGCCAGCTGCGAGGTACCGCTCGCTGGTAAGTGAAAGGGGGTGTAGATCCTTCCTCTCCCTGTCGGTTTCCTTGCCTAGATTCTTTTCTCATCTCCTGCCTCCGTTTCCCAGGGTGCGTGCTGGAAGAAGGCTTTCCACCAACGGCGGCGGCCCGGCGACCTCTGGAGGCGACGCCTCCACCAACGGGTGAGATTTCTTGGATCTTGTCTTAGCTCCTCCGGTTGCTGTTGGAAAAATCTTCAAAGCTTGATCCTTTTTGATGCGACGGATGCAGGAACAAGGTGACCATCGGCTCGGGGGCGACCTACGGGAACGGCTCCGGGATCGGGTAAGATCCGTCCATCTCGTGTCCTTTTCATGGCCCGGCCCCCAAAGGCCAATCAAAAAGCTCATCTTTTTTTTTGTCGCCACCTTGGCAGGAAGCCAGCCGGCGGAGGGGCTACCACCAACGGCGGCGGCGCGGCGACTGGAGGAGGGGCGGCGACCAACGGGTAAGATTTGCTCCCTCGGTTTCTTTCTGCTTCGCCTCCTGCCTGGCCTGACACGGGCGGCGTGTTTACCTTACCTTACCTTGCAGGAAGGCCAACGAAGGCGCGGGGGCGGCCAACGGCAACGGAGGGGGAATCGGGTATGCACACACTTTTCTGTCTCCGGGCACGGCCTCAAACCTAATCTTCTTTGTCTGTCATCTTGGCAGGAAGGCACCCGGCGGAGGGAATGCCACCAACGGCCAAGGCGTGGCGACCGGACAGGGGCCGGCGACCAACGGCAGCACCGCAACCAACGGGTATCACTGATTAGCCCGTCCGTTTCCTTCCCCTACGCCTCGTCGTTCCTTCCTAGCTCACCTTCTTTTTCATCTGACCATCATGCCAGCAAGGCGGCCGTCGGCGGAGCGGCGGCGAACAGCGGCGGCGCGCCGACCGGCAGGGTGGTCAACGGGTAAGACTCGCTTTCTGTTCCCCCTCCGCTTTTCTCCTCCGCCTGCAGCATTCGTCCTTTGTTTCTCGATTGTTGGTAACCAGTTCATATTTTTTGACGTGGTACCGGGAAATGGCAGGAAGGGTGGCGGTGGCGGGGCTGCGCAGGGCGTGGGCGGGGCGCCTAGCGGTGGCCCTCGGTACGACGCCCTTCTTTCCTCGTCGTTTTTTGTCTCTGTCGGCTGGCTAGAACAAAAATCCTAGTACTTTTATCTAACGGATCACCAAAACAAATGGTATGCAGGGGAATTTATGAATGCTCCAGCCTCTCGATGCTCCGGAGCGAAATATTTCAAGAGGCAAAAAGAATCTGCAACGGTTATAAAGAACTGTTTGAGTCGGACGAAATTCTATTCAAAGAAGTCGCCGGAATGCAGAAAGAAATGAGGTATATATAATTCTTCCCCTTTTCTTTTCTAATCAGTTCATGCCTCTCTAGTGCATCGCTAGTGTAATAAGTACTATACGAAGTATGTGTGTGCGCCTGAGAGTGATTGATAGCTGCTTAAGTTAATACGTACTTTAATGATTTGACAGTATGAATCATACAAACTCAGAAAAAGATTTGAGGAGGACAACCTATGCCCTGCTAGGAGCAGCAGGTGTGTTGTTATTCACCTTCGGGGCCTGGATGTCTCCGTATCTAAAAGACTCAATTGTCAATAATAGCGTGAAGCAGGTGGAGCGCAGGGCTTGCCTAAAGAAGGTGGATGAGCTCCTGAACCAAGGTACGTACTTCTGTACCAAATACACTAGTCTCCGACTAGTACATTGATTATTGATGCAGACCGCGGCTGTTTGTTGTGCGACTATTAGTAGTAAATAATCGAAATGAATTGATGAATGGAGGATCAGCAGACTCTTCTGCGGATGATGCTGGGTCGGAGGCCAAGACCTCTGCGCCTGCGGCCGCTCCCCCCAGCAGCAGCCAAGGCTGTCGGCGTCCATACGACTACTGCCGGAGCACCGACGGCTGCCGCAGCAGCAGCCAAGCGCGCCGCCGCCGCACTGGAGGAGTAGATCCCGCAAGCACAGCACCACCTAAGTGAAGTGCCTCGGAATCAATCGGTAGTGCTGTGTTACTGCATTCTTCTTTTGTTTCCTGTTGATTATCGCGATGTGACCGCCGTGGAGGGAGCCGGAGCCGGTACTGATACTTGTTCTCGTTGTTGTCTTTTTGATTTTGCACCTCCTGAAGATGTTCAATTCAATTCGAGGCTGTGAAATGCCCCCACTATATTTAAGACTTGTTTATGTCCAATCATCCTACATTTAATTTTGCTTGTGATACTTTCTTGTGTCCTCTGTGCTATGCTGTGTGTGTCGAAAAGATTTTTTCAAACATACTTTAAAGCATGGTTAATAGTATAGCCAGCTACTGGTTATGAACCATTGCCATGTTATCTATACCTCATCTTATAACTTATATGTATAATAGTTGATTGTGAAAATGTACAACCTTTTATTATATTGTTAATTTTTTATTCTCACAAGGTGCATGGTAGCACGTGTTAAAGTTGGTTTTTAACTAAGAGTCATTTTTACCTTCTCTCTCATCTTCTTTTTCGTCAAACTATGCATAAATATACTAATTTATTTCTTATAATCAGGTGACTCAACTTTATTATAATTGCTCTTAGTTGCCTGCCTGCTTGTAGTTAATCAGAGTGCTGCTCCTTCTCTTGCCTAGTATAATGAAAGCAAATAAAATATGGACTGTTGGCTCTGTGCTCCTATCTTTTCTTGCTCAGATCAAACTCCCCCGTTTTTCCACTATTTTCAGATTCTCTTCCTACAGGCTAGACCAAAACAATAGTCTAGTCTTGCAAAGTTTCGCCATCTTCTACCTCACCTCTAAGGTTATGTATGTAGTATGAAGCTGTTATCAGCAAGGTCAAATTCATCAACAAGTGCATTCCACGCCTTCTGAAGCTTATCAGCCGTCAACATCTTATTAACAACAGCATTGAAAACATCTTTGAGACCTGTCTTCTTCCTAAATATCGCCCTAAGGCGTTGCGGGAAATCCCACTTTTTTACCACCGGTGCATGGTGTTTGGTAGTGTTTTGGCAATAGCTACCTCCATAGCTCAATTGATCTGCACTGAAATGGTGCAAATAACATTATTACCCAAGAGAGGTATTGAGAAGTATATCACACATTGCAACATGGATGGATAAAAAAAGTGTGCCGAAAGAAGATGATTACCTGTCAGCATGGTGAGGGCTCCTTGGAAGAAGAGATATACCTTGACATCTCTCATTGTGTAACCAAGATACAATGGATACAAAACTAGCTATGTTGGATTAATTTGGCGCTGTAGGATCATCCTTGTAGCCATCATATTTTCCCAAGGACTACCCCGTGTGATGCTCTGTAGAGTTAACTGATTGCATGATTTGACAGTGTAAAATGTTTCAAGAAGACCATATTTCTAAGCAATAAGAATAAGGAGTTCATTCTTAGATATCACATCCAAAGTCCAAGGGTGGATTTTCTAACAAGTATGAGTACATTATGTAGTATGAATGTTTTAAGGAGATGCATCAGGCAGGTATGTGCTTCGGACTAAGAGCATCGACGACCGGACCCGTCATACCGGTCTCAAACATCCGGGTGACCATGTGGTCATGAAATTTCCACCCAGCCAGGCGTCTCAAATGGGCCTCAAACTCCGGGGCTGATCGACACCCCTCATATCTAGCCCAAATATGAGGCGGATATGGGGGCATTCGTGCGCGTCCGGGCACGCCTACCACGTCGGACCCGACAACTCGACCCCACCGTAAATTGCATCAAATCCAACCAAGAGTTGCCAGATCCATTTGATATTTCCGCTCTTCTTCCTTCTCCGCACCGTCCGTATAGTCGCTCCGCCGTCGAGCGTACTCTGCGCCGTCCGCTCATCTTGCAGCTCTGCCGCTACGCACACTCTACAACTCTCCCATCCTCGCCGCAGAGTAGGTCATCGCCGGTCCCGAAGCCACCGCGATACGTCCGACAACTCCCAAGCTCCGCCTTGCGCTTGATGTGTTCGACACATTGTCCGGCATAGTTTTTTATGATTTTTTTAGGGAAAACGATGAATTCTGATGCTTAGTCGGACGAGGAGTATGGACCGGCGGAGCTTGATCAAATTATTCAAGATGGATTCGTCGATTACTAGGATTCGGACGAAGAAGTGGACATGATCATGCTCATGACCATGCAAGAAGAAATGGACTACGAAGTGGGTTCTCAATTTGAAGGGCTCAATCAAAGGGAGAAGATTGATCAACCTGTATAGGTATTTGATCGACATTCATGATTTATGTGCGGCATTGGTTTCTATTATTGACGTGCATCGTTTTGCATGGATTTACGAGTCCGGATTTGACGTATGTGGATGTTGGAATTATGCCCTAGAGGCAATAATAAATATAGTTATTATTATAATTCCTGTATCAAGATAATCGTGTATTATCCATGCTATAATTGTATTGAATGAAGACTCATTTACATGTGTGGATACATAGACAAAACACTGTCCCTAGCAAGCCTCTAGTTGGCTAGCCAGTTGATCAAAGATAGTCAGTGTCTTCTGATTATGAACAAGGTGTTGTTGCTTGATAACTGGATCACGTCATTAGGAGAATCACATGATGGACTAGACCCAAACTAATAGACGTAGCATGTTGATCGTGTCATTTTGTTGCTACTGTTTTCTGCGTGTCAAGTATTTATTCCTATGACCATGAGATCATATAAGTCACTGACACCGGAGGAATGCTTTATGTGTATCAAACGTCGTAACGTAACTGGGTGACTATAAAGATGCTCTACAGGTATCTCCGAAGGTGTTAGTTGAGTTAGTATGGATCAAGACTGGGATTTGTCACTCCGTGTGACGGAGAGGTATCTCGGGGCCCACTCGGTAATACAACATCACACACAAGCCTTGCAAGCAATGTAACTTAGTGTAAGTTGCGGGATCTTGTATTACGGAACGAGTAAAGAGACTTCCGGTAAACGAGATTGAAATAGGTATGCGGATACTCACGATCGAATCTCGGGCAAGTAACATACCGAAGGACAAAGGGAATGACATACGGGATTATATGCATCCTTGTCACTGAGGTTCAAACGATAAGATCTTCATAGAATATGTAGGATCCAATATGGGCATCCAGGTCCCGCTATTGGATATTGACCGAGGAGTCTCTCGGGTCATGTCTACATAGTTCTCGAACCCGCAGGGTCTGCACACTTAAGGTTCGACGTTGTTTTCTGCGTATTTGAGTTATATGGTTGGTTACCGAATGTTGTTCGGAGTCCCGGATGAGATCACAAACGTCACGAGGGTTTCCGGAATGGTCCGGAAACGAAGATTGATATATAGGATGACCTCATTTGATTACCGGAAGGTTTTCGAGGTTACCGGGAATGTACCGGAAATGACGAATGGGTTCCGGGAGTTCACCGGGGGGGCAACCCACCCCGGGGAAGCCCATAGGCTTTGAGGGTGGCGCACCAGCCCTTAGTGGGCTGGTGGGACAGCCCAAAAGGGCCCTATGCGCATTGGAAGAAAAATCAAAGAGAAAGAAAAAAAAAGGAGGAGGTGGGAAGGGAAGGAAGGACTCCCACCCACAAAACCAAGTCCAACTAGGTTTGGGGGGGGAGACCTTCCCCCCTTGGCTCGGCCGACCCCCTTGGGGCTCCTTGAGCCCCAAGGCAAGGCCCCCCTCTCCCACCTATATATACGGAGGTTTTAGGGCTGATTTGAGACAACTTTTCCACGGCAGCCCGACCACATACCTCCACGGTTTTTCCTCTAGATCGCGTTTCTGCGGAGCTCGGGCGGAGCCCTGCTGAGACAAGATCATCACCAACCTCCGGAGCGCCGTCACGCTGCCGGAGAACTCTTCTACCTCTCCGTCTCTCTTGCTGGATCAAGAAGGCCGAGATCATCGTCGAGCTGTACGTGTGCTGAACGTGGAGGTGCCGTCTGTTCGGTACTAGATCGTGGGACTGATCGCGGGATTGTTCGCGGGGCGGATCGAGGGACGTGAGAACGTTCCACTACATCAACCGCGTTCACTAACGCTTCTGCTGTACGGTCTACAAGGGTACGTAGATCACTCATCCCCTCTCGTAGATGGACATCACCATGATAGGTCTTCGTGCGCGTAGGAAAATTTTTGTTTCCCATGCGACGTTCCCCAACAGTGGCATCATGAGCTAGGTTCATGCATAGATGTCTTCTCGAGTAGAACACAAAAGTTTTTGTGGGCGGTGATGTGCGTTTTGCTGCCCTCCTTAGTCTTTTCTTGATTCCGCGGTATTGTTGGATTGAAGCGGCTTGGACCGACATTACTCGTACGCTTACAAGAGACTGGTTTCATCGCTACGAGTAACCCCGTTGCTCAAAGATGACTGGCAAGTGTCGGTTTCTCCAACTTTAGTTGAATCGGATTTGACCGAGGAGGTCCTTGGATGAGGTTAAATGGCAACTCATATATCTCCGTTGTGGTGTTTGCGTAAGTAAGATGCGATCCTACTAGATACCCATGGTCACCACATAAAACATGCAACAACAAAATTAGAGGACGTCTAACTTGTTTTTGCAGGGTATGCTTGTGATGTGATATGGCCAACGATGTGATGTGATATATTGGATGTATGAGATGATCATGTTGTAATAGATAATATTGACTTGCACGTCGATGGTACGGCAACCGGCAGGAGCCATAGGGTTGTCTTTATACTAATGTTTGTGCTTGCAGATGCGTTTACTATTTTGCTAGGATGTAGCTTTAGTAGTAATAGCATGAGTAGCACGACAACCCCGATGGCGACACGTTGATGGAGATCATGGTGTGGCGCCGGTGACAAGAAGATCGTGCCGGTGCTTTGGTGATGGAGATCAAGAAGCACGTGCTGATGGCCATATCATGTCACTTATGAATTGCATGTGATGTTAATCCTTTTTTGCATTTTATTTTGCTTAGAACGACGCTAGCATTATGAGATGATCGCTCACTAAAATTTCAAGACGAAATTGTGTTCTCCCCGACTGTGCACCGTTGCTACAGTTCGTCGTTTCGAGACACCACGTGATGATCGGGTGTGATAGACTCAACGTTCACATACAACGGGTGCAACACAGTTGCGCACGCGGAACACTCGGGTTAAGCTTGACGAGCCTAACATGTGCAAACATGGCCTCGGAACACATGAGACCGAAAGGTCGATCATGAATCATATAGATGATATGATTAGCATAGGGATGCTTACCACTGAAACTATACTCAACTCACGTGACGATCGGACTTGAGCTAGTGTAAGTGGATCATGAACCACTCAAATGACTAGAGAGATGTACTTTTTGAGTGGGAGTTTAGAGAATAATTTGATTAAGTTAAACTCTAAATTATCTTGAACATAGTCTAAGTCCACTTTGAATATATTTGTGTTGTAGATCATGGCTCACGCGACAGTCACCCTGAATTTTAATATGTTCCTAGAGAAAGCTAAGTTGAAAGATGATGGAAGCAACTTTGTAGACTGGGCTCGTAATCTTAAGCTAATCTTACAAGCTGGGAAGAAGGATTATGTCCTTAATGCTGCGCTAGGAGATGAACCACCCGCTACGGCTGATCAGGATGTTAAGAACGCTTGGTTAGCACGTAAGGAGGACTACTCAGTAGTTCAATGTGCAGTCTTGTATGGCTTAGAACCGGGACTTCAACGTCGCTTTGAGCGTCATGGAGCATTTGAGATGTTCCAGGAGTTGAAGTTTATCTTTCATAAGAACGCCCGAATCGAGAGGTATGAGACCTCCGATAAATTCTATGCTTGCAAGATGGAGGAAAACTCGTCTGTCAGTGAACATGTGCTCAAAATGTCTGGGTACTCAAACCGTCTAGCTGAGCTAGGGATTGAACTCCCGCAAGAGGCTATCACTGACATAATCCTTCAGTCACTGCCGCCAAGCTATAAAGGCTTTGTGTTGAACTACAACATGCAAGGGATGAACAAGTCACCCGGCGAGTTGTTTGCGATGCTGAAAGTCGCAGAGTCTGAACTCCGTAAAGAGCATCAAGTGTTGATGGTGAATAAGACCACTAGTTTCAAGAGAAACGGCAAAGGCAAGAAGGGTAATTCAAAGAAGAGCGGCAAGCCTGTTGCCAATCCGACGAAGAAACCCAAAGCTGGACCTAAGCCTGAAACAGAGTGTTACTATTGCAAGGGTATGGGTCACTGGAAGCGCAATTGCCCCAAGTATCTGGCAGATAAGAAGGCGGTCAAAGAAAATTCAGGTATATTTGATATACATGTTATTGATGTGTACTTAACCGGCTCTCGTAGTAGTGCCTGGGTATTCGATACCGGTTCTGTTGCTCATATTTGCAACTCGAAACAGGAACTGCGGAATAGACGAAGGCTGGCGAAAGATGAAGTGACAATGCGCGTAGGAAATGGTTCCAAGGTTGATGCAATCGCCGTCGGCACAGTTTCACTTCAGTTACCATCAGGATTAGTTATGAACTTACATCATTGTTATTTAGTGCCTGCGTTGAGCATGAACATTATATCTGGATCTTGTTTATTGCGAGACGGTTACTCTTTTAAGTCAGAGAATAATGGTTGTTCTATTTCTATGAGTAACATCTTTTATGGTCATGCACCCAATGTGAGAGGATTGTTCATATTGAATCTTTATAGCAATACACACATACACAACATTGAGACCAAAAGAATTAGAGTTAACAATGATAGCGCCATATTTTTGTGGCACTGCCGCTTATGTCATATTGGTGCAAAGCGCATGAAGAAACTCCATGCCGATGGACTTTTGGAGTCACTTGACTTTGATTCACTTGACACGTGCGAACCATGCCTCATGGGCAAGATGACTAAGACTCCGTTCTTCGGAACAATGGAGCGTGCAAGTGACTTGTTGGAAATCATACATACCGATGTGTGTGGTCCGATGAGCGTAGAGGCACGCGGCGGATATCGTTATTTTCTCACCTTCACTAACGATTTGAGTAGATATGGTTATGTCTACTTAATGAAGCACAAGTCTGAGACATTTGAAAAGTTCAAGCAATTTCAGAGTGAAGTTGAAAATCATCGTAACAAGAAGATCAAGTTCCCACGGTCTGATCGTGGGGGTGAATATCTGAGTTTCGAGTTTGGTGCTCACTTAAGACAATGTGGAATTGTTTCACAGTTAACACCGCCTGGAACACCACAGCGTAATGGTGTGTCCGAACGTCGTAATCATACTTTATTAGAGATGGTGCGATCTATGATGTCTCTTACCGATTTGCCGTTATCGTTTTGGGGTTATGCATTAGAAACAGCTGCATTCATTTTAAATAGGGCACCATCAAAATCCGTTGAGACGACACCATATGAACTGTGGTATGGCAAAAGGCCAAAGTTGTCGTTTCTTAAAGTTTGGGGATGTGATGCTTATGTCAAAAAGCTTCAGCCTGAAAAGCTGGAACCCAAAGCGGAAAAGTGCGTCTTCATAGGTTACCCAAAAGAGACAGTTGGGTACACCTTCTATCTCAAATCCGAGGGCAAAGTGTTTGTTGCTAAAAACGGAGCTTTTCTCGAGAAGGAGTTTCTCTCGAGAGAATTGAGTGGGAGGAAGATAGAACTTGACGAGGTTGTCGAACCTCTCATCCCTCTGGATGGTGGCGCAGGGCAAGGGGAAACCTCTGTCGTTGCGACGCCGGTTGAGGAGGAAGTTAATGATGATGATCATGAAACTCCGGTTCAAGTTTCTGTCGAACCACACTGGTCGACGAGACCATGTGCTGCTCCAGAGTGGTACGGTAATCCCGTCTTATCAATCATGTTGTTGGACAACAATGAACCTGCAAATTATGAAGAAGCAATGGTGGGCCCAGATTCCAACAAATGGCTAGAAGCCATGAAGTCCGAGATAGGATCCATGTATGAGAACAAAGTGTGGACTTTGGAGGTACTGCCTGAAGGCCGCAAGGCTATTCAGAAGAAATGGATCTTTAAGAGGAAGACGGACACTGACGGCAATGTGACCGTTTATAAAGCTCGACTTGTGGCAAAGGGTTTTTCACAAGTTCAAGGAGTTGACTACGATGAGACATTCTCACCCGTAGCGATGCTTAAGTCCGTCAGAATCATGTTAGCAATAGCTGCATTTTTCGATTATGAAATCTGGCAGATGGATGTCAAAACGGCGTTCCTTAACGGTTTCCTTAAGGAAGAATTGTATATGATGCAACCCGAAGGTTTTGTTGATCCTAAGAATGCTAACAAGGTGTGCAAGCTCCAGCGATCCATTTATAGACTAGTGCAAGCATCTCGGAGTTGGAACAAATGCTTTGATGAGGTGATCAAAGCATTTGGGTTTATACAAGTGGTTGGAGAATCTTGTATTTACAAGAAAGTGAGTGGGAGCTGTGTGGCGTTTCTAATATTATATGTGGATGACATATTGCTGATTGGAAACAACGTAGAGTTTTTGGAGAGCATAAAGGATTACTTGAATAAAAGTTTCTCTATGAAGGACCTAGGAGAAGCTGCTTACATTCTAGGCATTAAGATCTATAGGGATAGACCAAAACGCCTGATAGGACTTTCACAAAGCACATACCTTGATAAAGTTTTGAAGAGGTTCAAAATGGAACAGTCCAAGAAGGGGTTCTTGCCAGTTTTACAAGGTACGAGATTGAGTAAGACTCGGTGCCCAGCGACTGATGAAGATAGAGAGCATATGCGCTCCGTCCCCTATGCTTCAGCCATAGGTTCTATCATGTATGCAATGTTGTGCACTAGACCGGACGTTAGCCTGGCCATAAGTATGGCAGGTAGGTTCCAGAGTAATCCAGGAGTGGATCACTGGACGGCGGTCAAGAATATCCTGAAGTACCTGAAAAGGACTAAGGAGATGTTTCTCGTATATGGAGGTGACGAAGAGCTCGCCGTAAAAGGTTACGTCGATGCAAGCTTTGACACAGATCCGGACGACTCGAAGTCGCAAACCGGATACGTATTTATTCTTAATGGGGGTGCGGTAAGCTGGTGCAGTTCCAAGCAAAGCGTCGTAGCAGATTCTACATGTGAAGCGGAGTACATGGCTGCCTCGGAGGCGGCTAAGGAGGGTGTCTGGATGAAGTAGTTCATGACGGATCTTGGAGTGGTGCCAAGCGCACTGAATCCAGTAACCTTGTTCTATGACAACACGGGTGTCATTGCCTTAGCAAAGGAACCACGGTTTCACAAGAAGTCCAGACACATCAAACGACGCTTCAATCTTATCCGCGACTACGTCGAAGGAGAGGACGTAAATATATGCAAAGTGCACACGGATCTGAATGTAGCAGACCTGCTGACTAAACCTCTTCCACCGCCGAAGCATGATCAACACAAGAACTGTATGGGTGTTAGATTTATTACAATGTAATTCGCATGATGATGTGAGGACTAGATTATTGACTCTAGTGCAAGTGGGAGACTGTTGGAATTATGCCCTAGAGGCAATAATAAATATAGTTACTATTATAATTCTTGTATCAAGATAATCGTTTATTATCCATGCTATAATTGTATTGAATGAAGACTCATTTACATGTGTGGATACATAGACAAAACACTGTCCCTAGCAAGCCTCTAGTTGGCTAGCCAGTTGATCAAAGATAGTCAGTGTCTTCTGATTATGAACAAGGTGTTGTTGCTTGATAACTGGATCAAGTCATTAGGCGAATCACGTGATGGACTAGACCCAAACTAATAGATGTAGCATGTTGATCGTGTCATTTTGTTGCTACTGTTTTCTGCGTGTCAAGTATTTGTTCCTATGACCATGAGATCATATAACTCACTGACACCGGAGGAATACTTTGTGTGTATCAAACGTCGCAACGTAACTGGGTGACTATAAAGATGCTCTACAGGTATCTCCGAAGGTGTTAGTTGAGTTAGTATGGATCAAGACTGGGATTTGTCACTCCGTGTGACGGAGAGGTATCTCGGGGCCCACTCGGTAATACAACATCACACACAAGCCTTGCAAGCAATGTAACTTAGTGTAAGTTGCGGGATCTTGTATTACGGAACGAGTAAAGAGACTTGTCGGTAAACGAGATTGAAATAGGTATGCGGATACTGACGATCGAATCTCGGGCAAGTAACATACCGAAGGACAAAGGGAATGACATACGTGATTATATGAATCCTTGGCACTGAGGTTCAAACGATAAGATCTTCGTAGAATATGTAGGATCCAATATGGGCATCCAGGTCCCGCTATTGGATATTGACCGAGGAGTCTCTCGGGTCATGTCTACATAGTTCTCGAACCCGTAGGGTCTGCACACTTAAGGTTCGACGTTGTTTTATGCGTATTTGAGTTATATGGTTGGTTACCGAATGTTGTTCGGAGTCCCGGATGAGATCACGGACGTCACGAGGGTTTCCGGAATGGTCCGGAAACGAAGATTGATATATAGGATGACCTCATTTGATTACAGGAAGGTTTTCGGAGTTACCGGGAATGTACCGGGAATGACGAATGGGTACCGGGAGTTCACGGGGGGGGGGCAACCCACCCCGGGGAAGCCCATAGGCCTTGAGGGTGGCGCACCAGCCCTTAGTGGGCTGGTGGGACAGCCCAAAAGGGCCCTATGCGCATTGGAAGAAAAATCAAAGAGAAAGAAAAAAAAGGAGGAGGTGGGAAGGGAAGGAAGGACTCCCACCCACCAAACCAAGTCCAACTCGGTTTGGGGGGGAGACTTTCCCGCCTTGGCTCGGCCGACCCCCTTGAGCCCCAAGGCAAGGCCCCCCCTCTCCCACCTATATATACGGAGGTTTTAGGGCTGATTTGAGATGACTTTTCCACGGCAGCCCGACCACATACCTCCACGGTTTTTCCTCTAGATCGCGTTTCTGCGGAGCTCGGGCGAAGCCCTGCTGAGACAAGATCATCACCAACCTCCAGAGCGCCGTCACGCTGCCGGAGAACTCTTCTACCTCTCCATCTCTCTTGCTGGATCAAGAATGCCGAGATCATCGTCGAGCTGTACGTGTGGTGAACGCGGAGGTGCCGTCCGTTTGGTACTAGATCGTGGGACTGATCGCGGGATTGTTCGCGGGGCGGATCGAGGGACGTGAGGATGTTCCACTACATCAACCGCGTTCACTAACGTTTCTGCTATACGGTCTACAAGGGTAGGTAGATCACTCATCCCCTCTCGTAGATGGACATCACCATGATAGGTCTTCGTGCGCGTAGGAAATTTTTTGTTTCCCATGCGACGTTCCCCAACACTGGATGCATGAACCGAAATATGAGGGGTCGTCTGGATATGTCCGGGGGTGTATATGGGGCGGGATTTTCCCAGTCCCGTTGTAGCCGGGCCCCAAATCCCTCTCATACGCTCGGGCGAAGGACCCGGTCACTGACCGGTCAAAAAAATAGACCCAAAAGGGAGCTTCAAATGGGCCTCAAACGCCCGGGCTGACCGGCACCCCTCATATTCAGCCCAAATACGAGGCAAATATGGGGTGGCCCGGGCACGCCCGCCATAACGCACCCGACCCATGCTAGACCAATGGACCCCACATATATTCGTCATCATCCACTCCCCGGACCAAAACCTAGCCACTGCACCCCACTCCCGTCTACTCCATTCCTTCACCCAAGCTCCCGTTCGACGATTTCCTGCCTTCTCTGACATGGCGGGCAATAGATCTAAGTCCTACATTTCCAGATCGGTAGACCCCAAACTCATCCCATGCGGCCCTGAGGAGGAGATGGTTGTCTGGCTTGCGCTCCGTCGCTCCCGGGATGAGGCTACCCAACGGCAGCACTGGGACACCTTCCATCGTGAATCCATTGAGTCGACCCAATTGTAGATGCAATTTCCATGAGGTGTGTCTCTGCAGCCTCATGGGAGGCAGTGTGGTCTATCTAACGGCCGAACGTGGTGTCGGACACGCAAGCCCTTCCTTGGCGCGTAGACGCGGAGGTGAACACGTGGGTGTCGTATGACGCAAGCATGGAGCGGCATGCATGTGATGCAAGGCAGCGGGCGCGGGTGACGGTGGCAGCCCTCACGATGGTGGATGTTGGCGAGGCGGACTCACATTCTCCGGCATCCTGTATGGTGCATGGCCAGCCCAGGCGACGCAACCGTGTCATGGCAGATGTCGACGACTCCTTCCACGACGGATGAATCATCGAGCTCACGTCAATCGGCGTCGTCTAGGCTCGAGACTCTCACGAGTAAGAGTAGCACATGCGAGATAGCAACACCTTGAGTCTTGTGAGCCCGTGCGTCCATGTCCTTCTTTACCTTGCTGCCGACCGGAGCAACACTTTGAGCGGTGAAGACGGCCACCGGACATGGCCACAACGTGGCCAGACGAGCTCTTCATACAGTAGGTATCACATTGCATGTAATAGTATGGATCTGAGGATTCTTAATTGAGGTATCCAGACTTCAAAGAGATTATTTAAGGCATAACCGGTCACTGTCTACGGATGTTTGACGGGTCGGATTTTCTCTATCTGGTTGTAGATCCTCTAAGAGGGACAAACTTTTCTATGTCTACCAAACAGAATACCTGCAGATGAGAGAGATAGTTAATAACGAGAGCTCTAACTTCGTGAAAATTACAGCTTTCTCTCGAGGAATTCTAATGCATAACAGGTAGTAGTAGAATTTCTTTTATACATAGCTCTTTTTCTTTCATAGAACAGCTTGGTCCTGATTTTTCAAATGGCAATGCCTATATTTTAGTCTTGATCCCACCTATCCGATGAACCTATCAAATTTCAAAATTTGTTCATATTCAAATTCAAACTTCTTTTAATTGTATCATTTTATCCATAGCTCCGTTTCCGATGAATCCAAATGCGTCAGATTTGTATCGAAGTAAACTTCATTTTGATCATAGCCAGACTACTCTACTAGTCCACAAAATTGTCGCCACGTAGTGTTCTAAGCGGATTCGATGCCGAATAATTGTATCTTTTGATCTATTACTCTGAATCTAGTAATTCTTTTGCCTATTTGTTCATATTGACTTAATACATCCAGTAGCATTATTATCTTAATTTTTTGACCCTTTCAAATTGGAGCGATTCACATTTGAATTTTGACCTTCATTTGGTCATATCTTGCAAACCATAGCACATTTTCAACTGATTCCTTTTGCACCTAAACACTTGTGTCATATAATTTATGTTAACATCCACCATACTCCAAGTCAATACTTTTGAATTTTTGAATTTCAATTATATTCATGCTTCAATTTGCTATAACTTGTGTTGTAGTACTTCGTTTCAATTGATTCTTATGTCTTATGCTATCTATCATTCATCTTGTTCTCTCGGCACTTTTTGATCGTATTCCATAGCATGTGAAACGTAAGCTTATACATCAATAGTTCATCGTTCATTAACTCTTTTGAGTTAATTCCTTCACCTTTCACCTTATAACGCCATAAGAACCTTTTTTACTATTAAACCTTAGTAGGTTGTTATTTTTGCATTATGACATAATTGTTCGTTAGTTCTTTTGGTTCTTCTTTTTGGCATGGATATTTATTGGATGTTTATTCGTTGATGACAGATTCTTGGAGTATGACGAGTAGAATTATCACGAATTGCGAAAGCGATAAACTTCGTCAACAAGTACACGCAAGTTCACTTTGACCAGATGTTCATACCTATGTTTTATTGCATTTAGTATCACCTTTTCATCATTCCTCGAGTATTTATATGAATCTTGTACCTCGGTAGAAACATGAGGTAGGAACCTGATACGTCTCCAACTTATCTATATTTTTTTATTGTTCCATGCTATTATATTATCATTCTATGTTACTTTTTGGGTGTTTATTTACCATTTAATATTATTTTTTAGCATTAACCTATTAACCCAGTGCCCAGTGCGCGTTGTTATTTTGTGCATGTTTTTGGATTTTTAGGTTTACAGTACCAAACGAAGTCCAGTTACCCCAAAAGTTTAATATGACTTTTTCTGGACCAAAAGAAGACATGGAAGCTTCGGCAGGAGGTAGGGGGGCCCACGAGAGAGGCACCACACAACAGGGCACGCCCTGGGGGGTGAGTCGTGCCCTCTTGCCTTATGCTTCCCTCGAGTGCCTTCTGGTGCCCCTCTCTAGCCTATAAATTCTCATTAATCCTAAAAACCCTAAGAAGCATCCCGAAACACTTTTCCTGCCACCGCAAGTCTGTGTTCTGTCATGTGTCCATCTGGAACCCTTCTCCGGTGCCGTGCTAGAGGGGGATCAATCACGAAGGGCCTCTACATCATCATTGTTGCCCCCATGATGATGTGTGCTTAGTTCCCCTTAGACCTACGGGTCCGTAGTTATTACCTAGATGGCTATTTCTCTCTCTCTCTCTCTCTCTCTCTCTCTCTCTCTCTTGATCTTCAATTCAATAGTCATCGAATCTTCGCTTTCATCTATCCGATGTAATTTTTTTGTGCCATGCGTTTGTTGGGATCTGATGAATTGTGTATTTATGTTCGGATTATTCATGAAAAGTATTTCAGTCACCTCTGAATATTATGGTTCTTATTTGCATAATCATTAATGCATCGTAAATCTCCCTGATCTATTGAAATAATTTGGCCACATAGATTGATATTTCTTGAGTGACAGGGGTGCATTGTAGTGGGTTCAGTCTGCAGTGCTCTATTTCCCAGTGATAGGAAGGGATAAGACAATACTTTGTATTGTTGCCACTAAGGAGAAAATGATAGAATTAGTTCATACTAATTTAATTCTCTTTGTATATATCATGTCATCGTTCTTCAAGCATTACTCTGTTTTACTTAATACTCAAGCTGGATATCATTCGATGGGTGAAGTAATAGTAATAGGTGCAGGTAGGAGTCGGCCCATTTGCTTATGGACGTGATGCATATATATACATGATCATTGTTGTCAACAAAGATTGTATGACTATGTGCTTTTCTATCAATTGACCAAAAGTAATTTGTCTACCCACCTTACGCCCGCTACATGAGAGATGCCACTAGGGAAAACTATGGCCCGGGGTCTACTCACTTATATATTTACAAACGGTACAATTTAATTGCTGCAATTGATTACCTTCTATTTTATTTTACAATTTACAATTATCTACTATCATCTACACACTTCATTTACTTGCAAATAACGAGACCAAGGGGATTGACAACCCTCTTGCCGCGTTGGGTGCAAGTGTTTACTCTTTTGTGTGCGGTTGTTGAGGATAATGGTTGACCATTACTCCTATTGGTTGGATAAACCTTGGTATCTATTGAGGAAAACACTTATCCATACTATGTTGCATCCCCGTTCCTTTTCACGGAAAACCCAACGCAGATCACAAGTACCAGAACCCACACCATCGTTACTGAGCCCCCAGGATGTTGCTTATGTTATGCTACGCTATCATATACGGGGATTGATATGAGTGCTCGTGAGTGGTGTGAGAAGGATGAATCTACGATCAATGATGAAAATTTCAAAATGAAAACTTCAAGGCCTGCATCTACAAGACCTTAAGACTTCGAAACCCGAGACAACAATTCAATACACACTACTGGGTGGAGGATGGTTTGATGGGCACCCTGGAGTAACCAATAGATGGTCAAGATGCATGGAGAAGTGCCATGACATCTAGCGGAAAGCTTCACCCAGACTCAAAGAGACGAAAGAATACTTCATGCCCGGAAGCATACTTGTGCAACCACAAGTAATTATGGGCACTGTCTTGGTTGACCTTAGTTATGAATTTGGTTGGGACCGTGCTAGCAGATGTAGTAGACAGTAGGATTGGAAGGACACCAGATAAAGTCCAGAGGAACTCTTTGAAAGACCATGATTTTTTCGTCTCTCAAACCCCGGCAGTGCAAGGACTTACAAGGAGGGAACAATTCTTGTGGGTAAAGCGGACAACACTCTCTACAGTTAAAAACCTAATCGATTAGCCGTGTCCCGGTTAAGGACAATTTGAGCCTCTAGACTTTGATCTATGTCGGAACTCTCAACACCGTACTGATAATTAATTGTGGGCCACTTATAATTATTTGGGCTATTAGACATCAGTTGGTGGAACCATGTTATATTAGATAACTCTGTAGTGAAAACTCCTGACATCCCTTTGTTGTAGGGAAAATAAATAAAACCAACTTATGCAAAAGTTTAAACATAGAGCCAAAAATCCATATTGCATATAGAATAGTATTTATCATCTAATTTATTTCGTGATATTATCGGTACATTCAAGGTACTTATCTACATGGCTGCAACTTATCATGTTGTAAATATTTCCACCAATGGGTAAGATTTATGATATAGGGTTACGGTCCACACACAACTTGACGTTAGCGTTGATGGGACTCCACACCCTTATGCTTTGTTTCCGTTGTGATATATAAGGTATACTCTGGATCTATGGTATTTTTATACGTGTCATGCTATGGTAGTTAATCAAAGTACTATTTGTGACAACATAGTGATCCAGGGTTGGCACACAAAGCACAGTGGCACCGATCCATTTGTGTTGGGTCGCTACACAATCTTTTCACAAAGGTCAGAGAATATAGTAGTCATACATGTCTGAAAGGTAGCAGGTGCATTGCATAAACCAAAAGGCATACGTCTATAGGCATAAGTTCCAAAAGGGCATGTAAAAGTACCTTCCTCTTGGTCTTCGTTTGACAAGGGTATTTGCAAAAAAATAGAATATCCATCAAGGAAACAAAAGTGTATATGCTTAGATAATGTTTCTAACATTTGATCAATAAAAGGAAATGGGTAATGGTCTTTTCTAGTAGCTTTGTATAATTTCCTGAAATCAATTACCATCCTATAACCAGTTACAATTCTTTGTGGGATAAGTTCATTTTTGTCATTAGGAACAACGATTATACCTCGTTTCTTAGGAACACAGTGAATAGGGCTTACCCATCTACTATCACCTATGGGATATATTATAGCTGTTGGGGAACGTCACATGGGAAACATAAATTTTCCTACGTGCACGAAGACCTATCATGGTGATGTCCATCTACGAGAGGGGATATTCGATCTACGTACCCTTGTAGACCGCACAGCAGAAGTGTTAGTGAACGCGGTTGATGTAGTGGAACGTCCTCACGTCCCTCGATCCGCCACGCGAACCGTCCCGCGATCAGTCCCACGATCTAGAGCCGAACGGACGGCACCTCCGCGTTCAGCACACGTACAGCTCGACGATGATCTCGGCCTTCTTGATCCAGCAAGAGAGACGGAGAGGTAGATGAGTTCTCCGGCAGCGTGACGGCGCTCCGGAGGTTGGTGGTGATCTTATCTCAGCAGGGCTCCGCCCGAGCTCCGCAGAAACGCGATCTAGAGGTAAAACCGTGGAGATATGTGGTCGGGCTGCCGTGGCAAAAGTTGTCTCAAATCAGCCCTAAAACCTCCGTATATATAGGGGGAGGAGGGGGAGCCTTGCCTTGGGGTCCAAGGACTCCCAAGGGGGTCGGCCGAGCCTAAGGGGGGAACCCTCCCCTTCGAAACCGAGTCCAACTAGGTTTGGAAGGAGGAGTCCTTCCCCCTTTTCCCACCTCCTCTTTTTTTTCTCTTTGATTTTCTTACTATAGCGCATAGGGCCTTCTTGGGCTGTCCCACCGGCCCACTAAGGGCTGGTGCGCCACCCCCAATGCCTATGGGCTTCCCCGGGGTGGGTTGCCCCCCCGGTGAACTCCCGGAACCCATTAGTCATTCCCGGTACATTCCCGGTAACTCCAAAAACCTTCCGGTAATCAAATGAGGTCATCCTATATATCAATCTTCGTTTCCGGATCATTCCGGAAACCCTCGTGACGTCCGTGATCTCATCCGGGACTCCGAACAACATTCGGTAACCAACCATATAACTCAAATACGCATAAAACAACGTCGAACCTTAAGTGTGCAGACCCTGCGGGTTCGAGAACTGTGTAGACATGACCCGAGAGACTCCTCGGTCAATATCCAATAGCGGGACCTGGATGCCCATATTGGATCCTACATATTCTACGAAGATCTTAGCGTTTGAACATCAGTGCCAAGGATTCATATAATCCGGTATGTCATGCCCTTTGTCCTTCGGTATGTTACTTGCCCGAGATTCGATCGTCAGTATCCGCATACCTATTTCAATCTCGTTTACCGGCAAGTCTCTTTACTCATTCCGTAATACAAGATCCCGCAACTTACACTAAGTCACATTGCCTGCAAGGCTTGTGTGTGATGTTGTATTACCGAGTGGGCCCCGAGATACGTCTCCGTCACACGGAGTGACAAATCCCAGTCTCGATCCATACTAACTCAACGAACACCTTCGGAGATACCTATAGAGCATCTTTATAGTCACCCAGTTACGTTGCGACGTTTGATACACACAAAGTATTCCTCCGGTGTCAGTGAGTTATATGATCTCATGGTCATAGGAACAAATACTTGACACGCAGAAAACAGTAGCAACAAAATGACACGATCAACATGCTACGTCTATTAGTTTGGGTCTAGTCCATCACGTGATTATCCTAATGACGTGATTCAGTTATCAAGCAACAACACCTTGTTCATAATCAGAAGACACTGACTATCTTTGATCAACTGGCTAGCCAACTAGAGGCTTGCTAGGGACAGTGTTTTGTCTATGTATCCACACATGTATATAAGCCTTCATTCAATACAATTATAGCATGGATAATAAACGATTATCTTGATACAAGAATTATAATAATAACTATATTTATTATTGCCTCTAGGGCATAATTCCAACAGTCTCCCACTTGCACTAGAGTCAATAATCTAGGGCTCACATCATCATGCGAATTACATTGTAATAAATCTAACACCCATACAGTTCTGGTGTTGATCATGCTTTGCCCGTGGAAGAGGTTTAGTCAGCGGGTCTGCTACATTCAGATCCGTGTGCACTTTGCATATATTCACGTCCTCCCCTACGACGTAGTATTTCCAACAATAGCTGCTACCAAAAGCTTTAATATTTTAGTTCTTACCACGTCTTTCATTTTGGCATTTAGACGACAGTCATGAACAATGGTAGGTTTAGCATCTGGTTACATATTAATCTTATGCTCACATAGAGTGGAACTAATGTCCTTAAGATCATCTAGAGTATATCCAGTAGTAGCACGGTGCTTCTTGAGAGTTTTGAGTAATGGCTTTTCTTCATACTCTGAAAGGTTAGGACTAATAATAACAATATATATCTTATTTTCATAAAGATAAGTATATTTTGATGTATCAGGTAATTTCTTTAATTCAAACACGGGATATCCCTTAGGTGGGGGAGGATCTCCTAGAATGTAAACATGACAACTGTGTTTAAGAATAGGTGTTTGACTACATAATGTCTCATCTATTTTGTTCCTTTCATTCATATGCATATCATTTTCATGGTCTAGCAAATATTGTTCTAAAGGGTTGGTACGAGGCATTGCAATAAAAGCAACACCAATAATTTCATCTTTACTAGATAACTCTTTCACATCTGGTTGTCTACCGAACTTAGATAAATTAAACTCATGAGACACATCACTGACTCCCCGCTGATTTGCGTTCGTTTCCCACCAAGCTTAAAGGGTGATGTATGCTACGTCTCCAACGTATCTATAATTTTTGATCGTTCCATGCTATTATATTATCAACTTTGGATGTTTTATATGCATGAATATGCTATTTTATATTATTTTTGGGACTAACCTATTGACCTAGAGCCCAGTGCCAGTTTCTGTTTTTTCCTAGTTTTTGACCTTTTTCAGATAGGAATATCAAACGGAGTCCAAACGGAATAAAACTTTCGCCGTGATTTTTTACGGAAAATATCAAAAATACCAGAAGAAAAAGATACCGGAGAGGAGTCCCAAGGAAGCCACGAGCCAGATCCAGGGAGGCGCGCCCACCCCCCTGGGCGCGCCTGGGGGGCTCGTGACTCCCTCGTGGGTCCCCCTGACTTGTTCTCGATGCCATCTGGTCTTATAAATACAGAAACCTCCAGAAATAAACCTAGATCGGGAGTTCCGCCCCCGCAAGCCTCTGTAGCCACCAAAAACCAATCGGGAGCCCGTTCCGGCACCCTGCCGGAGGGGGAACCCATCTCCGGTGTCCTTCTTCATCATCCCAGTGATCTCCATGATGAGGAGGGAGTAGTTCTCCCTCGGGGCTGAGGGTATGTACCAGTAGATTTGTGTTTGATCTCTGTCTCTCGTGTTCTTGAGATGTCATGATCTCGATGTACCGCGGGGTTTGCTACTATAGTTGGATCCTATGATGTTCTTCCCCCTCCCCCTTCTTGTAATGAATTGAGTTTCCCCTTTGAAGTTATCTTATCGGATTGAGTCTTTAAGAACACTTGATGTATGTCTTGCACGTGTCTATCTGTGGTGACAATGGGATATTCATTTGAGTACTTGATGTATGTTTTGGTGATCAACTTGCAGGTTTGGTGACATCGGGAACCTATGCATATGGGTTGGCACACGTTTTGACTCTCCGGTAGAAACTTTGGGGCACTCTTTGAAGTTCTATGTGTCGGTTGAATAGATGATTCTGAGATTGTGTGATGCATATCGTATAATCATGCCCACGGATAATTGAGGTGACAATGGAGTATCTAGGTGACATTAGGGTTTTGGTTGATGTGTGTCTTAAGGTGTTATTCTAGTATGAACTCTATGATGTATCGAACGGAAAGAATAGCTTCGTGTTATTTTACTACGGACTCTTGAATAGATTGATCAGAAAGAATAACTTTGTGGTGGTTTCGTACCCGACAATAATCTCTTCATTTGTTATCCTCTATTAAAGACTTTGGAGTGACTCTTTTTTGCATGTTGAGGGCTAGTTATATGATCCAATTATGTTATCATTGTTGAGAAAACTTCTACTAGTGAAAGTATGAACCCTAGGCCTTATTCCACGCATTGCAATACCGTTCGTGCTCACTTTTATTATTAATTACCTTGCTGTTTTATATTTTTAGATTACGAAAACTTATATCTATTATCCTTATTGCACTTGTATCACCATCTCTTCGCTGAACTAGTGCACCTATACAACTTACCATTGTATTGGGTATGTTGGGGACACAAGAGACTCTTTGTTATTTAGTTGCAGGGTTGCTTTAGAGAGACCATCTTTATCCTACGCCTCCTGCGGATTGATAAATCTTAGCTCACCCACTTGAGGGAAAATTGCTAGTGTCCTACAAACCTCTCACTTGGAGGCCCAACAACGTCTACAAGGAGAAGGTTGCGTAGTAGACATCAAGCTCTTTTCTGGCACCGTTGCCGAGGAGGTTAGCGCTTGAAGGTATATCTTTAGATCTTGCAATTGAATCTTTTAGTTTCTTGTTTTAACACTAGTTTAGTTTATTAATAGAAAACTACAAAAAATGGAATTAAGGTTGCCTCATATGCTTCATCTTTTTAATGTCTTTCGTGAAAATGATGGAAATGAAAATTGTGCTCAAGTGCTAAAAGAAGAATTACATAGAATGATTAGCATGAAGTATGTGAATGATGAGCATGATTGAAATGTTGTTAGTATGAATTCTTTGAATACCCATGATGCTAATGATATGCAAAGCCACAAGCTTGGGGATTCTATGTTTGATGAAGATGATCTTTTTAGTTCCCCCACTTTGAATGAACAAAATTATTATGAGGAAAGCATGCCCCCTATCTATGATGATTATGATGATGATACTTATGCTATAAATAAGAATGATAATAAAACTTGTCACAATTATGAGTACCCTCTTACTGAACATTACTCTTTTAATGTGGAAACAATTCGTAGTGTTCAAGTCTTTTACGATACTCCCACTACTATTGATGAGAATAAATTTCCTTATGTGGAGAGTAGTAAAATTTCTATGCTTGTAAATCATGAAAAGAATGCTTTAGGTGCTGGTTATATTGTTGAATTCATTCATGATGCTACTGAAAATTATTATGAGAGAGGATCATATGCTTCTACATATTGCAATAATATCAAGCTTCCTCTCCATGTGTTGAAACTTTTGAAGTTATCCTTGTTTTATCTTCCTATGCTAGTTGATTATTGCTCCAATAAATTGTTTGATCACAAAATCCCTATGCATAGGAAGTGGGTTAGACATAAATGTGCTAGTCATATGCTGGATGATGCTTCCATTATGTTTCAATCCTTATCTTCTATGTGAGCATCATTGAAATCATCATGCCTAGCTTGAAAGGCATTAAAGAAAAGTGCTTGTTGGGAGACAACCCAATATGTATCCTTACTATTTTTGTGTGTTAACATGATTAAGCTACTGAATTAATCATGTTTTATTGCCTTAGTTTCAATAAAGTGCCAAGTAAAGCCTTTATGATTAGTTTGGGTGATAGTTGTTTGATCATGCTGGAAAAGACAGAAACTTTGCGCTCGCGAAATCATTTCTACTTTCTATACAGAAACTGATTTTAGGTTTATTCTTTTTGCTGATAATATATACGCAAATTTCCTTAATTTTCATAATTTTTGGAAGTGCAGAAGTATGGTTATCATTCAGATCATTACAGACTGTTCTGTTTTTGACAGATTCTGTTTTCAATGCATAGTTTGCTTGTTTTGGTGTTTCCATAGATTATATTGAGTAATATAAATTGTGTAAATAGTAATATACAGTAGGCATTGTGTGAAAATAATTACGAGTCCTGTTTTGACAGTGCCCAAGTCGTTGATTTGCTCGTTATTATACTAACCCATCTCAAGAAGTCCAGTTAAGTTTTGTGTTGTGAAGTTTTCAAGTTTTGGGTAGAGTTTCGATGGAATATTAAACAAGGAGTGGCAATAGCCTAATCTTGGGGATTCCCAAGGAACCCCAAATCCATATTCCAGTACAACAAAGAGCCTAAGCTTGGGGATGCCCCGGGAAGGCATCCCCTCTTTCGTCTTCAATCCATCGGTAACTTTACTTGGGGCTATATTTTTATTCACCACGTGATATGTGTTTTGCTTGGAGCGTCTTTTTCTTTTATTAATACTTGATTTATTTTATTTAGATTAGTTTTTTTTGCATCATTTAGTTCAATAAAAATGTCAAGGATAGCCTTTACCATGCTTAATTTGCAAGTTTAGGAGCTGCTGTTCCAAAACAGAAAGTTTGCTTGTAGTGCAAAAATTCCCTAGAATTTTATGTATGTCAGAATAACTTGAAATTTGGAAACAGTATGCTCTTATAAATTATCTAAATCGTGGAATTTGTTCATATTTTTTGGAGTTAATTAAGTATGGATCTTGCTGCATTATTCACAGACTGTTCTGTTTAGGCAGATTGTTGTTATGTTTGCATTGTTCGCATATGTTTGCTTGTTTAATGATTCATTTGAGGATGGGAGTTTTAAATATGTAGAGGCATTTAGTATGCAATGTAAAATAATGATTTTATTGATTTGTTACAGTAGAGGATGATAAAGTTTTGCATTGATTTATACTAACCTATCTCACGAGTTCTTGTTGAGTTTTGTGTGGATGAAGTTTTTAAGATTTCGGAAACCGTCATATGAGAGGAATTAAGGAGACACAAAGAGCTCAAGCTTGGGGATGCCCAAGTCATCTCCAATCCATATTTCAAGAAGTCTCAAGCGTCTAAGATTGGGGATGCCCCGGTTGGTATCCCACCTTTCTTCTACAACAATTATCGGTTAGTATCGGTTGAACCAAAGTTTTGCTTCTTCACATCTTTCGTACTATATTTGTAGTGTTTTTTTATTTTGTTTGAATAAGGTACTTAGGCTCTGAAATTCTTAGATGGGAGACTCTTCACATAGCCAAATAATTATTCAACTACTCATTGAGCTTCACTTATATCTTGTGGAGTAGTTTGTCTTTTGCTCTAGTGCTTGATACGTCTCCAACGTATCTATAATTTTTGAGTCTTCCATGCTATTATAGTATCAACATTGGATGTCTCATATGCATTTATATGCTGTTTTATATCTTTTTTGGGACTAATCTATTAACTCATTGCCCAGTGCCAGTTTCTGTTTTTTCCGTGTTTTTGACCTTTTTCAGATAGGAATATCAAACAGAGTCCAAATGGAATAAAACTTTCGCCACGATTTTTTACGGAACAGAAGACATGCAACAAACTTGGGAACCAAGGCAGCGGAGCACGTTGGACGCCACGAGCCTATGGGCCGCGGCCCAGGCCCAGGTCGCGCCCCACGCTCTCGTGGGCCCCATGTGGCTCCGGTGCCCTACCTCTTCTGCCTATAAATTCCGATAAATCGTGCCTCCGCGAAAAAGAAAAACGCATATACTTTTCCGCCGTCGCAAGCTTCTGGTTCCGCGAGATCCCATCTGGAGGCCATTCCGGTACTCTGCCGAAGGGGGATCCGGAGACGGAGGGCTTCTTCATCAACACCATTGCCCCTCCGATGATGCGTGAGTAATTCACCACATACCTTCAGGTCCATAGCTAGTAGCTAGATGGATTCTTCTCTCTCTTGGATCTTCAATACAAAGTTCTCCATGATCTTCATGGAGATCTATCCGATGTAACTCTTCTTTTGCGGTGTGGTTGCCGAGATCCGATGAATTGTGGATTCATGATCACATTATCTATGATTATTATTTGAGTCTTTGCTGATTTCTTATATGCATGATTTCATATCCTTGTAATTCTCTTCGAGTTATTGGTTTTGTTTGGCCAACTTGATCTATAATTCTTGCAATGGGAGAAGTGCTTGGTTTTGGGTTCATACCGTGCGGTGACCTCACCCAGTGACAGAAGGGGTAGCGAGGCACGTATCGTGTTGTTGCCATCAAGTGTAAAAAGATGGGGTTTTCATCATATGCTTGAGTTTATCCCTCTACATCATGTCGTCTTTCTTAAGGCTTTACTCTGTTTGTTATGAACTTAATACACTAGATGCATGCTGGATAGCGGTCGATGTGTGGAGTAATAAGAAGTAGATGCTGACAGTATCGGTCTACTTGTCTCGGACGTGATGCCTATATGCATGATCATTGCCTTAGATGACTTTACGACTTTGCGCGATTCTATCAATTGCTCGACAGTAATTTGTTCACCCACCGTGATACTTGCTTTTATGAGAGAAGCCTCTAGTGAACACTATGGCCCCCGGGTCTACTTTCCATCTATTACTTTCAGATCTATTTTACTTTCTCTGTCAGATCTCACTTTTGCAAACAATCGTGAAGGGATTGACAACCCCTTTGTTGCGTTGGGTGCAAGTTTGTTGTTTATTGCGCAGGTGTCTTGGCGCCTCATCTTGACACTCCTACTAGATTGATACCTTGGTTCTCAACTGAGGGAAATACTTACTGTTACTGTGCTACATCACCCTTTCCTCTTCAAGGGCAAAATCAATGCAATCTCGAGTCAACGTGCCAATTTCTGGTGACGTTACTCGGAAGTAGCAAGAAGGATTTCTGGCGCCGTTACCGGGGAGTGTTCAAGTGAAGCACATCTACCAAGTACCTCTCGCAAACTCATCTCTTGCATTTACTTTGTTTGCCAGTTGCATCTCCTTTTCCTCTCCCCCACTTCTGGAAAAAAATTACAAAAAGATTTGCCTTTTTCGTTTGCCTTTCCTTTGCTTGTGTTGCGATGTGCCTTCAAAATGCTTGTATCTTAGCTTGCTAAGAATCTAGTGACATGGATCCTCAACCACTTGCTAATCTTTTCAAGAGGTCCAACTATGTTGAACCAATTGCTAGTGAGTTTTGCTTACTAGATTATCTTTATGGAGTTTTGCTTGAGATGCGTGAATCTGAAAATTGTGAGGAAGAAATTTATGAAGTGATTCACGAGGGCTCCTTGGATGAAAAGCAAAGACGGGTAGCATAGATACCTCCATAAACAGCACCTTTGGTGCAGTTCATGTTCAACCGTTGAGTTAGTATAGCGCCCAAGCTATAATTTCTATCATTATAGAGAGCTTCACACAAGACCACAAGATCTGGGGAACTAAGAGTCCCAGCTTTCCCACGAACAATCAAACATTTTCCCACAAATAATGAGAAGTAACGAAGCACAGGAAAATGTACACTAGCGACTCTAGCGCCAGATACCCCTCTCTCTTCTCCTACACCAATAGTGCTAATGAAAGCCTCCATGTCCCGTGGACGAGGTTCATGAATATCCCCATGGTAAGGTAATTTGCAAGCAATGCAAAAATCTTGAAGTGACATGCTATGGGAGATATCATATAACTTGAATTCAACCAAGGAGGATTCTTCCTCGGAGAATAATTAAAGCTTTGCACGAAAGTATTAGTGAGGAGGAGGTATTGTGGACACTTATCTTCGACGAAGGCGGTAAGGCTTGCGTTCTCCACCAAATGATAAAAGTCCTCATAAATACCGGCAGCGTGTAAGAACACGTCGCTTGGCCACTCGTGTGCTCGAACTTCTGCAAGTCGAGGGGACAGATACTTGAGTTTCTTCTTATCAAGTTCATCTCCCTTGGGGTCACGGCTCGAAGAGCCTCTCAAGAACCTCTTCATCTTTCCTTCTCCTTTTTCTGAAAATTTCTGAAATTTTTAGTGACTCAAGATGAAGGTGAACTAAGATCAACAAAACTCATAGCAACTACTCCCACAAGTGCCTAGAGACTATATCATGTATCAAAACTACTTGGGACTAACTAAAATTAACATGCAAAGCTCAAGAACAGGGTCACCAAGGCAGCAATAATACGCAAAGGATGAAGCACTAGAGCAAAAACTAATTGGACCAATGGAGGAGTGATACGTCTCGAACGTATCTATAATTTTTGAGTGTTCCATGCTATTTTAGTATCAACTTTGGATGTCTCATATGCATTTATATGCTGTTTTATATAGTTTTTGGAACTAATCTATTAACTCAGTGCCCAGTGCCAGTTCCTGATTTTTCCGTGTTTTTGACCTTTTGCAGATAGGAATATCAAACGGAGTCCAAACGGAATAAAACTTTCGCCACAATTTTTTTCCGAACAGAAGACGCGCAACAAACTTGGGAACCAAGGCAGCGGAGGTCGTGGGACTCCATGAGCCTCTGGGCCGCAGGCCCCCCTAGTCGCGCCACACGAGCTCGTGGGCCCCACGAGCCTCCGGTGCCCTACCTCTTCCGCCTATAAATTCCGATAAATCGTGCCCCGGCGAAAAAGAGAGCCTCAATTACTTTTCCGCCGCCGCAAGCTTCTGGTTCCGCGAGATCCCATCTGGAGGCCATTTCGGTACTCTGCTGGAGAGGGGTCCGGAGTTGGAGGGCATCTTCAACAACACCATTGCCCCTCCGATGATGCGTGAGTAGTTCACGACAGACCTTCGGGTCCATAGCTAGTAACTAGATGGCTTCTTTACTCTCGTGGATCTTCAATACAAAGTTCTCCATGATCTTCATGGAGATCTATCCGATGTAATTCATATTTGCGGTGTGTTTGTCGAGATCCGATGAATTGTGGATTCATGATCAGATTATCTATGATATTTAATTGAGTATTTGCTGATTTCTTATATGCATGATTTCATATCCTTGTAATTCTCTTCGAGTTATCAGTTTTGTTTGGCCAACTTGATCTATGATTCTTGCAATGGGAGAAGTGCTTGGTTTTGGGTTCATACCGTGCGGTGACCTCACCCAGTGACAGAAGGGGTAGCGAGGCACATATCGAGTTGTTGCCATCAAGGGTAAAAAGATGGGGTTTTCATCATTGGTTTGAGTTTATCCCTCTACATCATGTCATCTTGCTTAAGGCTTTACTCTGTTTTTATGAACTTAATACACTAGATGCATGCTGGATAGCGGTCGATCTGTGGAGTAATAAGAAGTAGATGCTGACAGTATCGGTCTACTTGTCTTGGACCTGATGCCTATATGCATGATCATTGCCTTGGATAACTTTATGACTTTGCGCGATTCTATCAATTGCTCGACAGTAATTTGTTTACCCACCGTGATAGTTGCTTTTATGAGAGAAGCCTCTAGTGAACACTATGGCCCCGGGTCTATTTTCCATCCATTGTTTTCAAATCTATTTTACTTTCTGTGTCAGATCTCACTTTTGCAAACAATCTTGAAGGGATTGACAACCCCTTTGTCGCGTTGGGTGCAAGTTTGTTGTTTCTTGCGCAGGTGTCTTGGCGCCTCATCTTGAAGCTCCTACTGGATTGATACCTTGGTTCTCAAACTGAGGGAAATACTTGTTGCTGCTATGCTACATCACCCTTTCCTCTTCAAGGGCAAAACCAACGCGATCTCGAGTCAACTTGCCAATTTCTGGTGTCGTTACTGGGAAGTAGCAGGAAGAATTTCTGGCGCCGTTGCCGGGGAGCAGCAAGACAAGACAAGAACACTTTCCGTCAACTTGCCAATTTCTAGCGCCGTTGCCGGGGAGTATTCAGGTGAAGAACATCTACCAAGTACCTCTCGCAAACTCACCTCTTGCATTTACTTTGTTTGCCAGTTGCCTCTCGTTTTCCTCTCCCCCACTTCACCCATTTGCCTTTTTCTCTTGCCCTTCATTTTCGCTTGCTTTCCGTTTGCTCGTGTGTGCTATTATATGGCCCAACCAAATGATTATGATGTGTACTATAAAATGTTGGAGGAGATTGAAACTAATACTAAAAGTTTCATATACACTCAGTTTGATCATAATAATTACGTTCGTAGGGAACTAAGGGAGCAAAATTATTTTATGGCCTATATGAACAAAGAGGTTGATGATATGGCCCAAGAATTCCGTGCGTTGAATTCTCAATTTGCTCGTCTTAAAAAATTGGTAGGTCAAATTTCTGATAAACAGGCCACCTTAGTCAATAAAATGACGGCTAAGCCTGAAATTTGTGATGAAAATCACAAAGACCTTAAGATGCTTGGCGTGACTCCTATTTAATCTTTGTTTTCGCGTGTCAATTCTTATGATAATGGGGCTGGATGTGAATCCACTTTGGTTGAAAAACGTCCGAATGATTTGGAGTTCACTTATCTTGATGCTAAAAACATCAAAAGTGGAGTAGAGGATTGCAAAATTTTGAGTGGCGATAAAATCACTACTTGGGATTTCAAGGAATTTAATTACAATAGTTGCTCTTTGATTGAATGTATTTCCTTGAGGCAATCCATATTAAACTCTCCACATGCTTATAGCCAAAACAACGCTTTTACCAAGCATATCGTAGATGCCATGATGAAATCTCTTGAGGAGAAACTCGTATATATTCCTAGAAAACTTCATGATGAGTGGGAGCCCACTATAAAAATAAATATCAAAAATTATGAGTGCCATGCTTTGTTTGATTTGGGTGCTAGTGTTTCCACAATCCCAAAGTCTTTATGTGATGTTCTTGGATTTAATGAGATTGTTGAATGCTCTCTTAATTTGCATCCTGCGGATTCTACTATTAAGAAATCCATGGGAAGGATCAATGATGTTCTTATTTATTGCAAATAGGAACAATGTACCCGTGGATTTCATTGTGCTTGATATTGATTGCAATCCTACATGCCCCATTATTCTTGGTGGACCTTTCCTAAGGACTATTGGTGACATCATCGATATGAAGGAAGGGAATATTAGATTTCAATTTCCCTTAAAAAGGGCATGGAGCATTTTCCTATTAAGAAAATAAGATTGCCCTATGAATCCATTTTGAGGGCCACTTATGGTTTGGGCACCAAAGATGACAACACTTGATTCTTTTTGCCTTGTGCCTAGCTAAGGGCGTTAAACAATAGCGCTTGTTGGGAGGCAACCCAATTTACTTTTGCTTTTTGATTTCTGTTTTGCATTTTCCCCACTTTCACAATTCTGTTATGATTGTGTTTTTTGTGTTTTAATTAGCGTTTGTGCCAAGTGGGCCTTTATGATTAGTCTTGGTGATAGTTAACTTTCTGCTCACGAAATTAATTTTTATTTTTATTCTGGAAGATATTTTGAGTTGATTCTTTTTGCTTCTTATTTATATGCAATTTGTCCAGACGTTCATAATTTTTCAGATGTTTTGAGATAACAAAAGTATACGGGATATACAGATTTCTACAGACTGTTCTGTTTTTGACAGATTCTGTTTTAATTGTGTTGATTGCTTGTTTTGATGAAACTATGGATAGTATTGGGGGGTACGACCCATGGAAAAGTTAGAATACAGTGGTATAACACCAATATGAATGGAATTCAAGTTCACTTCAGTTCCTTTCAAATTGGTAATTTGTTTTCTTGTGCTAATGATATCACGAGTTTCTGTTTAAGTTTTGTGTTGTGAAGTTTTCAAGTTTTGGGTGATCGTCCTATGGACAATGGAACAAGGAGTGGCAAGAGCCTATGCTTGGGGATGCCCAAGGCATCCCAAGCCAAATTCAAGGACACCAAAAAGCTTAAGCTTGGGGATGCCCCGGGAAGGCATCCCCTCTTTCGTCTTCAATCTATTAGTATGTTACTTGGAGCTATATTTTTATTCACCACATGATATGTGTTTTGCTTGGAGCATGTTGTATTATAGTAGTCTTTGCTTTTAGTTGAGTCACAATCATCCTTGCTGCACACCTTTTTGAGAGAGACACACACTCATCGTGTATTTGTTAGAATACTCTTTGAGCTTCACTTATATCTTTTGAGCTAGGCAATTTAGCTCCCATGAGCTTCACTTATATCTTTTGAGCAAGACAGTTTTGCTCCCATGAGCATCGCTTATATCTTTTGAGCTAGATGATTGTTTCTCTAGTGCTTCACTTAAATCTTGTTAGAGCACATCGGTGGCATATTTTGTAGAAATAGAAACTCTTGATCTTCACTTATATCTTTTTGAGAGTGCTCTCTTGAAGAAACTTGGTAATTGGCGTGTGCTATGAAATTAGTCCTATATGTGATAGGCATCCAAAGAGGATACAATAAAACTTCCATATTTAAGTGCATTGATTAGTAGGAGAAGATTGATTCCTCATGATTAATTTTGAGATGTGCTTATGGTAATATTAGAGTTATGTTAGTAGGGTGTTGTGAATCTAGAGATACTTGTTTTGAAGTTAGTGATTCCCGTAGCATGCACGTATGGTGAACCGCTATGTGATGAAGTTTGAGCATGATTAGTTTATTGATTGTCATCCTTTGTGTAGCGGTCGGGATCGTGCGATGGTTTATACCTACCAACCCTTCCCCTAGGAGTATGCGTTGAATGCTTTGTTTCGAATACTAATAAAACTTTTGCAACAAGTATATGAGTTCTTCATGACTACTGTGAGTCCATGATTTATATGCACTTTCACCTTTCACCATTACTATCTTCTGTAGTGCGGTGCAACTTTCGCCGGTGCATAAACCCACCATATAGCCTCCCTCAAAACAGCCACCATACCTACCTATTATGGCATTTCCATAGCCATTCCGAGATATATTGCCATGCAACTACCACCGTTCCATCTCATGACATGTGCACCACTTCCATATTGCCATAGCATGATCGTAAGATAGCTAGCATGATGTTTCCATGGCTTGTCCTTTTTTTGATGTCATTCCTATGCTAGATCATTGTCACGGTACACTACCGAAGGCATTCCATATAGAGTCATCATTGCTCTAAGTTTTGAGTTGTAAGTGTGATGATTATCATTAATAGAGCATTGTCCCATGTGAGGAAATAAAAGAGGCCAGCCAAGCCCATTTACAAAAAAAACAGGCCAAAGAGCCCACAAAAAAATGAGAGAAAAGAGAGAAGGGACAATTGCTACTATCCTTTTTCCACACTTGTGCTTCAAATAGCACCATGATCTTCACTACAGAGAGTCTCCTATATTATCACTTCCATATGCTAGTGCAAAATTTTCATTGTATAACTTGGCTTGTATATTCCAATGAAGGGCTTCCTCAATTGCCCTAGGTCTTCATGAGCAAGCAAGTTGGGTGCACACCCACTAGTTTCCTTTGTGAGCTTTCATACACTTATAAGCTCAAGTGCATCCGTTGCACGGCAATCCCTACTCATTCACATTGATATCTATTCAGGAGCATCTCCATAGCTCATTGATATGCCTAGTCAATGTGACCATCTTCTCCTTTTTGCCTCACAACCTCCACCACACTCCATTCCACCTATAGTGCTCTAACCATGGCTCACGCTCATGTATTGCATGAGAGTTGAAAAAGTTTGAGAAAGTAAAGGTGTGAAACAATTACTTGGCCAATACCGAGGTTGTGCATGATTTAAATTCGTTGTGCATGATCTTCTCTCTCTTGGATCTTCAATACAAAGTTCTCCATGATCTTCATGGAGATCTATCCGATGTAATTCTTCTTTGCGGTGTGTTTGTCGAGATCCGATGAATTGTGGATTCATGATCAGATTATCTATGATATTTATTTGAGTCTTTGCTGATTTCTTATATGCATGATTTCATATCCTTGTAATTCTCTTCAAGTTATCGGTTTTGTTTGGCCAACTTGATCCATGATTCTTTCAATGGGAGAAGTGCTTGGTTTTGGGTTCATACCGTGCGGTGACCTCACCCAGTGACAGAAGGGGTAGCGAGGCACGTATCAAGTTGTTGCCATCAAGGGTAAAAAAATGGGGTTTTCATCATTGGTTTGAGTTTATCCCTCTACATCATGTCATCTTGTTTAAGGTTTTACTCTACTTTTATGAACTTAATACGCTAGATGCATGTTGGATAGCGGTCGATGTGTGGAGTAATAAGAAGTAGATGCTGACAGTATCGGTCTACTTGTCTCGGACGTGATGCCTATATGCATGATCATTGCCTTAGATAACTTTTTGACTTTGCACCCCAAGAGCAGTATCGGTCTACTTGTTTTCAGATCTATTTTACTTTCTCTGCCAGATCTCACTTTTGCAAACAATCGTGAAGGGATTGACAACCCCTTTGTCGCGTTGGGTGCAAGTTTGTTGTTTCTTGCGCATGTGTCTTGGCGCCTCATCCGAAAACTCCTATTGGATTGATACCTTGGTTCTCAAACTGAGGGAAATACTTGCTGCTGCTGTGCTACATCACCCTTTCCTCTTCAAGGGCAAAACCAACGCAATCTCGAGTCAACGTGCCAATTTCCGGTGACGTTACTGGGAAGTAGCAAGGAGTCGCATACCAAGGAGCAATTTCCCCAAAACAGTTCGGTGAATGGGGTTTTGCACAAGGAGATTGAAAAACTGAGCAAAACGAGCAAGAACACGAGTTTGAGTTGTAGGAGGATTTTTTGTGGAGGAAGAAGAAGGAGATGGGGGCTGGAATAAGTGGAGGGGGGCCACATGGACCCCACGAGCTTGCTGGGCACGGCCAGGGGGGTGGCCGCGCCCTACAGGCTCGTGGCCCAATGGCACACCTCCCTAACTTGTCATTTGCCCTAGAAATTCTCAATTATTCCAGAAAAAATCATACTTGAATTTCGGGGAGTTTTGAGAACTTTGATTTTCGGGTCACTTTTCCATTGAACGGAAAAAACAGAAAACATGGAGAAAAGGCTAAAAATAATATTTTTCTTCTAAGCTACAAAAAGTAAAAGCTAGGAACAGAAGGTTGTGACTTCTAGATTCATCCATCTCATGGTCATCAAAAGAAATTCATCAATGAGGTAGATCAAGTCTCCTTGATAAACTTTTTTCGAATCACATAATACCGGAGAACTTTTGAATAATCACTAGGTTACCTCAACGGGGACGAGCATATCCCCAATAAGTATATCATATCTCATCTTGACAGTAGGAATAGGGAATTCAAAGCTTCCAATAACAATCGATGGAGATTTTTCAATATCATTGATGGAATGAACACGATATTGTTTCTTCGGGAAGTGCACCGTGTGCTCATTACCATTAACATGGAAAGTGATATTGCCTTTGTTGCAATCAATAACAGGCCCTGCAGTATTCAAAAAGGGTCTTCCAAGAATAACAGCCATGGCATCATCCTCGGGAATATGAAGAATAACAAAGTCTGTTAAGATAGTAACATTTGCAAAAACAACAGGCACATCCTCGAAAATACCTATAGGTAACGCAGCCGATTTGTCAACCATTTGCAAAGACATTTCAGTGGGTGTCAACTTATCCAACTCTAGTCTACGATATAAAGAGAGAGGCATAACACTAACACCGGCTCCAGGATCACACAAAGTAGTTCTAACATAGTTTCCTTTAATGGACCAAGGTATAGTGGGCACTTCGGGATCACCTAGTTTCTTAGGAGTTCCACCCTTGAAAGTGTAGTTGGCAAGCATGGTGGAAATCTCCACATCAGGTATCTTTCTCTTATTTGTCATAATGTCTTTCATATACTTGCCGTAAGGAGACATTTTAAGGATATCAGTTAAGCACATTTGCAAAAAGATAGGTCTAATCATCTCAGCAAAGCGCTCAAAATCCTCATCATCCTTTTTCTTGGATGGTTTGGGAGGGCATGCGTTTCTGAAGCCATGGTTCTCTTTCCTTACCGTGCTTCCTAGAAATAAAATCACTCTTATCGTATGTCTTGTTCTTATGATGTGGGTTATCAAGATCAACAGTAGGTTCAATCTCCACATCATTATCATTGCTAGGTTGAGCATCACCATGAGCATCATTATCGATATTATCACTAGGCTCATGTTCATCACCAGATTGTGTTTCAGCGTCAGAGATGGCAACATCATTTGGATTTTTTTGGTGTAGCAGCAATGGGTTCACTAGTATGCAGGTTCCTATCATCTTTCTTTTTCTTCCTATTACCAGGATGAATAGGTGCATCCGTGTTAACCCTTTGAGAATCTTGTCTAATTCTATTAGGATGGCCCTCGGGATACAAGGGATCCTGAGTCATTTTACCGCCTCTAGTAATGACTCTAACATAATTATCATTCAACTCATTGAGCAAGTCGTTTTGCGCCTTAAGTACTTGTTCTACTTGAGTGGTGACCATAGAAGCATGTTTAGTGATAAGCTTAAGGTCACAAGGATTCCTATCCATACAAGCACTTACACGATCAATCATACGAGCGTTTTGCTCCAGTTGTCTGCTAACATAATCATTGAAACTATGTTGTTTGGCAACAAATTTATCAAACTCATCTAAGCATAGGCTAGCCGGTTTATCATAAGGGACATCACTCTCGTTAAATATACATAGAGAATTTACCTCTACTACCTGTGTCGGGTTATCAAGACCATGTATTTGTTCGATAGGTGGTAGATTTTTAACATCTTCATATTTAATACCCTTCTCTTTCATAGATTTCTGGGCTTCTTGCATATCTGCAGGACTAAGGAATATAATACCTCTTTTCTTTGGAGTTGGCTTCAGAAGCGGTTCGGGAATATTACAAGCATTATCATTGATCAAGATATTATTCAATAGAGTTTCAGCTGGTTCCACAGTTTGTTCCCTGAAAACACAACCAGCACAACTATCTAGGTGGTCCCTAGAAGCATCGGTTAGTCCATTATAAAAGATATCAAGTATTTCATTCTTCTTGAGAGGATGATCAGGCAAAGCATTGAGCAACTGGATAAGCCTCCCCCAAGCTTGTGGGAGACTCTCTTCTGCAATCTGCACAAAGTTATATATTTCCTGCAAGGCAGCTTGTTTCATATGAGCAGGAAAATATTTTTCACAGAAGTAGTAAGTCATATCCTGGGGACTACGCACACAAACAGGAGCAAGAGAAGTGAACCAAGCTTTAGCATCACCCTTCAGCGAGAAAGGAAACAACTTGAGGATATAGTAGTGGCGAATTTTCTCCTCACTAGTGAATAGGGTGGCTATATCGTTCAGTTTGGTGAGATGTGCTACAACGTTTTCAGAATTATACCCATGAAAAGGATCAAGTTCGACCAAAGTGATTAACTCAGGATCGACAGAGAATTCATAATCTTTATCAGTGATAAAGATGGGTGAAGTAGCAAACTTAGGATCGTATTTCATTCTAGCGTTCAGAGATTTTTCTTTCCACTTGCGTAGAATATTCTCAACATCATAGCTATCCTTACAAGCAAGAAAATCTTCAGCTTCCTCTCCCTCCATAACACAACCTTTGGGTATATCAGGCAATCCATATCTAGGGGAGCTAGATCTAACAGGTGTAGCAGCAGGTTCTATCTCAAAAGTTTCAGCAGTTTCAGAAGTATCATCGGACTCAGCGGTAACTCTAGCAATATGAGCATCTAGGAATTTACCCACTAGTAAATTATCAAGCAAAGTATCATCATGATGCATAGCAGAGGTAGCATCATCAAGTACAGGCGACATATAAGGAGTACTACTAGGTGGTGGTGTCGCAAATTTACTCAAGACAAAAGGTGAATCAAGTGCAGCGCTAGATGGCAGTTCCTTACCAGTCCTCGTAGTTGAGGGCAAGACTTTGGTTTTTGGATCTCTCAGATTCCTCATAGTGACCAGCAAATATAAATCCCAAGTGACTCACAGAATATAGCTATGCTCCCTGGCAACGACGCTAGAAAAAGGTCTTGATAACCCACAAGTATAGGGGATCGCAACAGTTTTCAAGGGTAAGTATTTAACCCAAATTTGTTGATTCGACACAAGGGGAGCCAAAGAATATTCTTGAGTATTAGCAGTTGACTGGTCAATTCAACCACACCTGAAACTTAATATTTGCAAAGAAGCTTCAGTAGCAAAGTAGTAACAGTAGAAGTGGTAATAGCAGCAGTAGTAACAAGTGTAACAACAGTAGCGGCAAAGTAACTAAGCAGAGACCAGCAGGGAAAAGCTCGTAGGCACTGGATCGGTGATAGATAATTATGCTGGATGGCATTCATCATGCAACGGTTATAACACAGGGTAATATGCAACTAGCTCCAATTCATCGATGTAATGTAGGCATGCATTCCGTATATAGTCATACGTGCTTACGGAAAAGAACTTGTATGACATCTATTGTCCATCCCTCCCGTGGCAGCGGGGTCCTAATGGAAACTTAGGGATATTAAGGCCTCCTTTTAATAGAGAACCAGAACAACGCATTAGCACATAGTGAATACATGGACTCCTCATATTACGGTCATCGCCGGGAGTGGTTCCGGTTATTGTCACCCCGGGGTTGCAGGGTCATAACACATAGTAGGTGACTACAACTTGCAAGATATGATCAAGAACACACTTATATTGCTAAAAACATAATAGGTTCAGATCTGAGATCATGGCACTCGGGCCCTAGTGACAAGCATTAAGCATAGCAAAGTCATAACAACATTAATCTAAGAACATAGTGGATACTAGGGACCAAATCCCATCAAAACTAACTCGATTACATGATAGATCTCATCCAACTCATCACCGTCCAGCAAGCATACGATGAGATTACTCACGAACGGTGAAGAGCATTATGGGATTGGCGGTGGCTTAGCCTCGTAAACGCGATGAAAACTCTTCTCCTGATTATTTCCAGGACGAAAGAGACTAAATAGACTCGGAGAGGGAGGCGGCGGAGCCACAGGGGCCCCACGAGCCTACACGGCGTGGCCTGGGGGGGCGGCCTGGGGGCTCGTGGGCCCCTGGCTCCGCGCCTCCAGTTGTTTCTTGCGCCAGTATTTTTTATATATTCCACAAAAATTCTCCGTAAATTTCCAGGACGTTCCGAGAACTTTTGTTTCTGCACAAAAATAACACCATGACAATTCTGCTGAAAACAGCATCAGTCCGGGTTAGTTCCATTCAAATCATGCAAATTAGAGTGCAAAACAAGGGCAAAAGAGTTTGGAAAAGTAGATACGATGGAGACAACACCCAGGTGTCGAAACACCTGGGTACGCGTCAATACCACCCTGATGCAGGACAGGGGCCTGACGAAGCATTTAATGCCCCACACACCGCGGTAGATAGATGGGAATGAACCCTGTTCACTGTAAGACTCGTGAACCTACTATTGAGCACTGTTGGTGATCCCTTTGCCTACAAAAGGAGGACCAAGGCACAATTCATGGAGGTTAGACACTCTGGGCATTGTCCAGTAGGCGATCATTGTAACAGCTAATCCTATAGTAAGCACCTAATACAACACACAAAGCAGGAGTAGAGTTTTACGCGCTAAGCGGTCCGAACTAGGGTAAAAACGTCTTGCCGATGATGATCGCTAGTTCTGCTCTTGGCGCCACCCCTCTCCCGCCGAACGATCAAGGGATCCGTGGAGGATCCCATAGGTGTCGTCCCTCGACAATTACATCTTGTAAATGCTGCTACCACGCACTATAAGAGAATTCCTTATTTGACACTTTCTTAAAATCATGTTCCTTATTTGGCATCAAAATAAAATTCTTCCCTATATGATCTATAGTCTTAATTTCTTTTCCTATATGACACTCTAGTTCATTTTGTACACGTAAAAAGACATTTTTACCTCTGTACATAATGTGACCAGAAATATGTGGCATTGAGCCTAATTAGGTAAACTAGTCGTCAACCCGTGCGAATGCACAGACTAATAATCTAACCATTCAAAATATGTATAAACTACACAAATTCGTTATGGTCGAGCAATTTTATTTCTATTTTCCTAAATAGTTTTCCTTGTATTATGAATGTATATTGTAGAACAATTTAAATACTCTAAAAATAAAGCAGTAGTAGTATTTTTATGCTTAGTAAATGAATGGCACCTAAAAAGGAGAGAGTGTTACCCTTGTAGAGGAGGCTTCAATTCAAAATCTGTACTTGACCTTGTCACTTTCAGTGTTACTTTTCTCCTGTTTTCCTCCAGCCTTGCTCCCGGTGACATGTAGTACCCCAAGTTTTACAACCGCAGCAACAACATCATGAGGCCCGGGCGGCTCGACGACGAGGAGAGAAGGAGGAACGGGGTATCGCCATTTTGGACCTGGCCGGTGAGCTTCCTCTGCTGCCGTCGAAGAGAGAGAATGAGGAGTTGTGCGGCCGGTTGGAGGGAATTCGGAGAGGATTTCGCGCGGACGTTGCGGGAGTCAGCTCCCTGCTGATTTGTTTATTTTGTTTCCTTAGTAATTACTGTACAATAAAAGGACAACTCTCGGGCGTCGTATTTCAATTACCCCGATGAAGCAGCAATGGCGTGACGCTTGAGTCTTATCAGACTACATATACGAAGTGTTTCCCTTGCAGCGTGCTAGCTTGCATATCCCGGTTGAATCAATCCAGCAACGTGTTAGCTTGCATATCGATTCAGCAGCCTGCTAGCTAGTATATGTGTGTATTAAAATACCTATGTGGTCACATTATCTTGAAACAGCTATTATCTTATACATATTTGTGGTCACATTATACATATGGGTAAAATGGTCTTTTCATGTGTACAAAATGCACTAGGGTGTTGTATAGGGAAAAAAAAATTAAGACTACAGGTCATATAGGGAAGAAATTTTTCTCAGTGTCAAATAAGGAACACAATTTTAAGAGAGTGTCAAATAAGGAATTCTCTCTATATGGAACCATTCCAAAAGCTGCTCCTCTATACGAATCTGGTTTGCTACTCACAGTCATTCGGATTAGTGTCAAAACTTTCATCATCGTAACCCTTTACGACGAACTCTTTTATCACCTCCAAAATCGAGAAAAAATTCCTTTGTCCACAAGTTACTAAGGATAACTTTGACCGTTGTTCAGTTATTTATTCCTGGATCACTCTTTGTACCCCTTGACACACTCATGGCAAGGCACTTATCAGGTGTAGTACACAGCATGGCATACTATAGAGCCTATTGCTAAGGCATAGGGGACAACCTTCGTCCTTCCTCTTTCTTCTGAAGTGGTCGAGCTTTGAGTCTTACTCAAATTCACACCTTACAACACAACCAAGAACTCCTTCTTTGAACGATCTATTTTCAACTCCTACAAAAAACTTGTCAAGGTATGTATTCATTGAAAGTTTTATCCAACATTTTGATCTATCTCCATAGATCTTGATGCTCAATGTTCAAGTAGCTTACTCCAGTTTTTCTTTGAAAAACACCTTTCAAACAACCCTACATGCTTTCCAGAAATTTTACATCATTTCCGATCAACCATATGTCAACCACATATACTTATCAGAAATTGTGTAGTGCTCCTACTCACTTCCTTGGAAATACAAGTTTCCCATAAACTTTGTATAAACCCAAAAGCTTTAGTCCATAGATCATCTCATCAAAGTATATATTCCAACTCTGAGATGCTTGCTCTAGTCCATAGAAGGATCGCTGGAGCTTGCATACTTGTAAGCATCCTTAGGATCGACAAAACCTTCTCGTTGTATCACATACAACCTTTCCTCAAGGAAATCATCGAGGAAACAATGTTTTCAGATCCATTTGCAAGATTCATAATTGAAAAATGCAGCAGCTGCTGACATAATTTCAATAGACTTTAGCATCGCTACGGGTGAGAAAGTCTTATCGTAGTCAACTCCTTGAACTTGTCAGAAACCTCTTTGCGACAAATCGAGCTTTCTAAAAGGTGACATTCACCATCATCAAATGTATTTTTTTAAAGATCCACTTTTACTTAATAGCCTTACGACCATCAAGTAGTTCTTCCAAAGTCTACACTTTGTTTTCATACATGGATCCTTTCTCGGATTTCATGGCGTCCATCCATTCGTCCAAATCGAGGCCCAACATCGCTTCTCCATAGCTCATAGGTTCATTGTTGTCCTACAACATGACCTCCAAGCTAGGAATATCGCACCACTCGGGAGTAGTGCGTGTCCTTGTCGACCTATGAGATTTGGTAGTAACTTGATCTGAAGCTTGATGATCATCATCATTGGGTTCCTCTTCAATTTGGTGTAGGCGCGATGACGAGATAAAGTATATACTTCTCGCTCCTTGTTTGTTACCCCAAGTGGAAGGTTGAGATGTAGTCAGCGGCAAGTTTTCCCTTACACAGATACTGTAAGGTTTATCGAAGCAGGAGGACTCCTAGTATCAACAAGTAGGTGTCTGCTCTCCTGGCTAGCAGAAGACGTGGACCTGCACACACAACATATAACTTTCCTCCCAACGAGTATAGAGTGGTTGGTCAATCTCTCCGGCAATGTAGTTTGCAAAGGATCAAAACACAAGCGGGAAAAGTAATAGTGCTTACAACGGAAAAGTAAATGAAAGCAGTAAATGATAGAGGTGTAAGCAATGGTGGTCATATGGACTGAGGTCACATGATGTTCACTAGTGATGTTTCTCGGTCAAAAGACGATAAACAACTATGCTTCGGTAAATAAATTACAGTTGGGCAATTGACAGAATTATGAACGCACCGCAATGCTAATTATGCTACTTGATAGTTAGAGATTCAATAGTAATGGGCAGTACGCCAAGACAAGTGGACCATTTATTCATCAGCATCTACTTACTAATCATCCACCTTGAGATATCTATCCAGAACATCTCGCTGGTATTAAGTTGTGAGCCCCACCCAATGTGTAAACTCAAAGCAACGGACAACTGCATTAACGAATTATGCGTAATGTAAACAATCCTTGCAACCGTGGTCACAAGCACCATTTTTTTCTCCCTGGTGGCAACAACACATCCCATAGTCTCATGTTTGTGTCACTCAAGCTACACATCAGGGGGCATGAACCCACAATCATGCATAACGCTCCCTCTTGGAGTTACAATCTACTACTTGGCCAAAGCAAAAAATAGCAACGGAGAACTAGCATGAATCACTAAGGAACATAATATAAAAGGACAATCAAATATATAACTCATAACAATATGAACATAATCTCATAATCCATCGGATCCCAACAAACCGAGCATAGCAATAGCAAGAGAATTACATAGATGCCTTGGTCATATAGGGCAGCTCACAAGGACTAACCATTGAAGCACAAGATTGGAGAGAAGACATCACATAGCTACTAGTAATGGACTCATGGTCCAAGGAGGACTACTCAAGGCACGTACGGGAAGCGTCCATGGCGGTGGAGAAGCTCCCGGAGGTTAATCCTCCCTCCGACAGGGTGCTGGGAAGAGGTCTCCTGACGCTCCCGATCTCGGAAGCGCTGCGGCGGCGAAACGATGGAGAAATTCACGATTCTGGATCCCGTGGAAGGGTTTCCGCTCGGAGCGGTAAATATAAGCCGAAGGAGGTTACCGGAGGAGGTCGGACCCACCCAGGCGGCCTGTGGGCGCGGCCAGGGGGTAGGCCACGCCAGGAGGTTGCCTGGATGGCCCTTGGCCCCCCTCTTACCCATCTTCGGTGATGTGGAAGCTTCCGTTACGCTGATTTTTTGTATATTTTTCTCGGGATTTTTCGGGCTTCGGAAAATTGGGTAAAAGCCCGTGCAAAATAGACATCGGTAGACAGAAACTCGCACCGGGTGCACTGAGTTAGTAGGTTAGTCCAAATATGTGTAAAATGATATAAAATTGTAGCAAAACATATTACAATGTCACCCAAAAGATCATGGAACAAGGAGAAATTATAGATACGTTTGGGACGTATGAAGGCGCCACAAGAACAACTACCTGCGCCCTGCTACACTCTGTTTGAAGTGACGCTTCAACAACCTCATCAAGTTCCACCATCCTCCCACTTAATTCTTTCGAGAAAACTCTTTCTCGAGAAAGGACTCGTTTCTGGAAACAAACACTTTGTTTTTGGATCTTCGATAGGAGATATACCCAACTATTTTAGGTATCCTATAAAGATGCATTTATCCGCTTTGGGTTCGAGCTTATCAGGCTAAAGCCTTTTGACATAAGCATCGTAGCCCCAAACTTTTAAGAAACGATAGCTTAGGTTTCTCCAAACCATAGTTCATACGGTGTCATCTCAATGGATTTAAATAGTGACCTATTTAAAGTGAATGTGGTTGTCTCTAATGCATAACCCCCAAACAATAGTGGTAATTCGATAAGAGACATCATAGTATGCACCACATCTAATCGGGCGTGGTTACAACGTTCGGACACACCATCACACTATGGTGTTCCACGTGGCATGAGTTGTGAAACAATTTCCACATTGTCTTAAATGTATACCAAACTCGCAACTCAGGTATCCACCTCTATGATCATATCATAGACATTTCATCCTCTTGTTACGACAATCTTCAACTTCACTCTGAAATTTCTTGAACTTTTTCAGTAATTCAGACTCGTGTTTCATCAAGTAAATACACCAGTAACTACTCAAATCATATGTGAAGTAAGAACATAACGATATCCACTGCGTGCCTCAACACTCATTGGACTGCATACATCAGAAATGTATTATTTTCAATAAGTTACTTGCTTATTCCATCACTGGAAAACGAGGCCTTCATCATCTTGCCCATGTGGCATGATTTGCATGTCTCAAGTGATTCAAAATCAAGAAAGCCCAAACGATCCATCTACATGGAGTTTCTTCGTGCATTTATACCAATAGGCATGGTTCGCATGTCTCAAACGATTCAAAAACGAGTGAGTCCAAAGATCCATCAACATGGAGCTTCTTCATGCGTTTTCTACCCATATGACTCAAGCGGCAGTGCCACCAGTAAGTGGTACTATCATTACTACTTTGTATATTTTGGCATTAATATTATGAACATTTGTATCACTACGATCGAGATTCAATAAAGAATTCATATTAGGTGCATGACCATTTAAGGTTTTATTCAAGTAAACAAAGTAACAATCATTCTCTTTAAATGAATAACCATATTGCAATAAATACGATCCAATCATGTTCATGCTCAATGCAAACACCAATCAATATTTAGGTTGAACACTAATCCAGAAGGTAGAGGGAGGGTGTGATGGTGATCACATTAACCTTGGAAACACTTTCAACACACATCGTCACCTCGCCTTTAGCTACTCTCCGTTTATTTCGTAGCTTTTATTTTGAGTTACTAACATTTAGCAACTGAACCGGTATCTAATACCCATGCGCTACTTGGAGTACTAGTAAAGTACACATCAATAACATTGTATATCCAATATACTTTTGTTGTACTCTCGGGTTTGGGTTCAACCTTGGGTTTCTTCATTGAGTGACAACTGACTTGTCATTCTCGAAGTTTCCCTTCATTCCCTTTGCCCTTCTTGAAACTAGTGGTTTTACTAACTATCAACACTTGAGGCTCCTACTTGATTTCTACATTTGTGGTGTCATACATTGTGAATAGCTCAGGGATCATCATCTATGTCCCTGATATGTTATAGTTCATTACGAAGCTGAGTAGCTTGGTGGCAGTGACTTTGCAGAACTATGTCAATCACTATCTTATCTCGAAGATCAACTCCCACTCGATTCAAGTGATTGTAGCACCCAGACAATCTAAGTACATGCTCAACGATTGAGCTTTTCTCCCGTACTTTGCGGGCAAAGAATCTTGCCGGAGGTCTCATACCTCTCAACATGGGCACGAGCTTGAAATCCTAATTTCAGCTCTTAGAACATCTCATATGTTCCGTGACCTTCAAAATGTCTTGGGCGCCTCCATTTCTAGGCCATAAAGCATGACACACTTAACTATCATGTAGTCATAAAAAACGTGGATGTTAGATGTTCCCAACATCCACAGACGAGGCGGGGGGGGGGGGGGGGGGTAGCACACCGAGCGGTGCATTAAGGACATAAGCCTTATGTGCAGCAATTGCTATTATCATCTTTCTA